>NC_090935.1:375034943-375771239 GCF_040938575.1 Ambystoma mexicanum | reverse complement strand
AACATCAATTTGACGTATGGCATCTTTCTAAATCAATCAATAAGAAAATCTCGGCTGCAGGGAAAAAAAAGGTTTTGAAAGTATTTTGCAGTGGTCACATTCTATCACCAACCATCTTTGGTGGAGCTCAAAAACTTGTGAGGGGTCAGTGGAAATACTACTTGAAAAATGGCGGTCACTGATGCACCACTGTACCAACGTTCACCGCTGGACAGCAAATGAACATTTCCACCAATGTGAACATGGCCCTTTGTCCTCAGAGGAGGCACGGAAGAAGAAGTGGTTGATTCCATCTTCACCGACACACAAAGCCATTGAGAAGATTGTTTTCGACAAAACTCTATCAAGAGATTTGAGAGGACTGACAGAATTCTGTCACACAGGAGATTTTGAGGTGTTCCAAGATATGTGCCTAAAGTACAGGCCAAAGCGCTTGCATTTTAGCTTTCGGGGCATGAAACATCGCACTCTACTAGCGGTCTTGGCCCATAACAGCAATATCGGTCGTGAACAATCTAGGACTAGAGGTAAAGTAAGGATGCCTCGCTACACTAAGGTGTTTTCAAAACGAAGTAAGCAATGGGTGATCAAACCAGTCTATGATGAAATGCAGTTCGACTTTGTGAAAGGCCTTATTGTTGCTGTGTTAGAGAAGCACAGATATGGAATTTTGGACATTTCTGTGTAAAGCAGTGATCCATTGCGACTATGCCATGCCCACCCGAAGCACAGCTGATTGTGAAGTACAAATCCCGGTTTAAATAATTGCAATACGATTGTCTTTTTGTAAATAAATGTTATTGTACAGTGTACCTGTAAACCTAACCCCTACCTTCACCATCACGGGTGGCGAACAAGCTGGGTGTCATCTTTGAATTCTCTCTATTCACCTCACATATGTGTATGTATATATTTTTCTCATGTCTCATCTCATGTAAATGTAAATGCTGCGCACTGTTAACGGAGGGGAGGCTTGCGTATTGCAAATAATAAAACAAACAAACAAACAATAAATCTCACTTTTAACTCAACTCCTGTGGTACTTTATACTTTCCCTGACCTTACGCCAAAAATGAAATGTCTCAATTTGGGCTGCAAAGCTCGCAGACAACGGGGACAAAATTGGGGCACTTAGAACGCGCCAGCCAAGCGGGCCGTGGCATTTGGGAGAGAAGCCAGTTCGCATTTGCACATTGAGGCGCACTACATAGACGGATTCTAAACTTCAAGTTCTCACAGATGCCTATACTACGTAATGTTGCAAATAAAGAATGCGAAGGACAGCGCCCAGATGAGGCCCACAAGTCGCACTGGAAGTATAAGGGGCTATTGTTTTTTGACCTTGACACAGGGACCATGCCGAAAGAACTACATTTGAAGGGAGTGCGCAATAACGTAAGAGACGATAAGGCAGAAAATTCTGAAACTAGACCGAGTTTCATTTTAGTTCAGTATACGAAAAATCGTTGTCAAGAGCACGGTCCGTTTTACAGACTGCATTACGAAGAGACACAATGGAAATTTCAAATATAATGTAAGTAAATCTTTACACGCTTTTATACCGGAATGAAGATTTAATGAATGGATGCATGAATAAATGAATGAATGAAGAGCTAGGAAAAGCAAGTAAAACTTGTTCGTAGTGGGCACATGGGCATGCAGGTCCACTGGTCTCACCGATCTCGGTCCTTGGCCCAGCCACTTTTCCCTGCACTGCCTACCTGCACTACGGGACTGTCTCTGTATCCTTCAGCCCCTTCTCCCGGCATTTACCTTGCACTTGCCACCAGCTGGCCCTATTATTTAATTTGTATTCAACTAACCATGTACAGCCCTTCCCCATGCGCGATCAGAAAGACACCTGGCCTAGTAGGAGCGTTGTCTGTCTGCCCTTGTACCCCACCTGCCGCGTCACGCCTAGAAACACTTGAGTATAGGCGCGTTACAAATGCCATATCATATCATTCCTCACGCATGTAGACTAACTGTCGTTTATCATTGTGTGTTGGCCTCGATTTATCGCGTTACTTTTCGCATTGAATTTAGAGACAAACATACTCCATTGAATTATCCTTTCAAGCAAATAGTTTCTGATCAGCCGTAATAAATAAAATGAGTAATATTAATGAAGTTCGGCTAGCGAGACTAATTATAATTTTTTTGTTTTCATAACAGGTATTTGATCCCATTCTGCCACTGCCATCTGTTTGAGACACCGGCGGATGGATTCTTCAGTAGACACCTGCAGCTTCGTGTCAACAACTGGAGCACGATCACCATATTATGGGACGATCGCCAAGGGCCCACATGCCCTTACGCTGTACTAGTGGCTAGAAGCAACATATCAACCTTTAGGCTGGACTAGTGCCTAGTTGATGGAACAGCCTTGCGGTTCACCGTGCTTCCAAAGTGATTCTTTTTACGAAAATGAACACCCTGTGTACCATAAAGGAACAGCGCGTGACTCAAGATGAAACGGAACAGTTATTGCGGATACAGATAAAAGAATATAAATGGCTTTCGGAGTTCATATGGCAATTGCTGAATATTGTCTAAACATTTAATGTCAAATAAATGTACTTTACCAAATGTACCGTGTTGCTGTTTCATTTTAAAGTACAGTTTCATATTCCGAATTGTGGCGCGCTGTGTTGTGAGTTGATCTGTGTTGGTTTCCGGGTTCTGTGTGGAGTCGCGCAGAAGACGACTGGGAGCGTTTGCCTACGCAGCACAGTAACGTCATGGAGAGAGGCGGGGAATATAATGTCAGGCTCAGGGGCGGGGGAATTGATTTAGTGCATCAAAAGCAGGTCAGCCAGGGCGATCGGGGAAAAGATAGGATTATCAGAAAATGGCGGCTCCCTGGTGCTTGTTTTCGCGTGCGTTTAATGGACGAAAACTCGGGTAAGGTCCATAGGAAAGTTTTCTAAAATCGAGCCACTTAGGCTTAAAAAAACATGGCCGACCCATAGAGACAATAACATTTTTTACTAGACCATGCCTTTAAGCCTATAATTCCCTAATAAAGTAAGCAAGCGCAGTTTCTGTGTTTAGAATTGAGATATATTCTGAGCTAGCTTATTAGTTCATCTGTAGCTCCCCATTATAAGCACAAGTAGGTTTCCACCATTTCCATCTACATTTTAAATTATCTGTAGTAGCACTGTGGACTGCAAAGCCCACAACCCTGAGCGGCTGTCCGTGGATGCTAAAGCGCATGTGCACTGAGCTTCCACTCAACCTTGGCTGACGGAAGGTGCCATAGCAGTCACAGTTTGACTTGCTGCACAGTATTTATCCACGGTTTAAGCAAGGTAAGGAAACATCCACATCGACAGAAAGAGACTCTGTAGTGCATCATGTTGTCTAAGGCACAATGACCAGAGAGCAGAAAATCAACACGCTGTACTGTGTTTATGTAGGCAGCCAAACGGCCCAGTGGAGATTATTTCGGTCCACGGCCATAAACTTCACTGAACTCCACCACTGGCTTTTCTTTCCAGTAAGTCACAATCGTGATGAACTACACGGTTGTTAAAAGTAAGCATTTTTATTTTAAATGCCAATGTGCTAATGTACCCTATACGGCTTAGTATGGATGGGTTGCTGCACTACCAGGTCACAGTAGTTAATGCATGTTATACATGCTTTGTTTTCTCCTCTGCAGGCTTTTTCAAATATGCGGCTGCTTGCATGAATTAATTCCCCCTGTTATTAAACTGGGCCACAAGAGACAAATAAGGAAAAAAGTTTACCTCTTCCTTAAAAAAACAGTGAGTACCAACCCGCTATTGTAGAATCACTTTATTGGGTTCCCACTGTTTAGTTAGTCTTCTAAGAAAATACACACGTCCTTTTTCACTATAGGGCATACATCACGTGAAGCGCCACTTCTGGGAGCACTCACGACGGGATCTACTCCACCTTACCAGTTTGCCAGCCCCTGAAAGTTTCAGAGGAGCAGGTGTCATAAAGTAAATTAAGAAAGCTGTATTTGAACACCAAGTAAATTAATGTTTGAGTAAATACAGAGATGACAACGTCATTCATTTTTTCATTTGTAGATCTAAGGCTCTCTTGCCACACACACCCTCCACCTTTGGTTTTTCACCAAGAGGCAACGCAGAATTGGCGATTGCCCTCCTGTCCTGAAGAAGGTTGAATATTAAGTCACGACACGAGGGGACTGCTTCATCCTCGTTAAGAGAACTCAACCGAAACATGTTGACAATGGTTTTCTAAACCCCCTGAATACCAACAGAGGGGCACATTGTGAAATAACTGAGTGCTTAATTCAATAACTATTTGACCTATTACTGTGATCTAAACAGAACATCACTTTTTTCTAATTCTTTGTAAATATGATGACTGTATGAATGAGTTGTGAATGATTGGTTTGTAAAGGGATGTATTGCAGTTGGTTTGTGGAGCTGACTAATGAATATAAACATTGTAAATATACTTTTTATATGACATATGCATTTGTATAATAAACAGAAAGCTATTATGATATGAATAATAGTTATTTGTCATCTCTGGTCTAGTTGGTCCAATCTCTTTATTATATGGCTTGATGTGAAAGACTGGAAGCAGCCAAGAATTGGTTATCAGCATGCGAAGAACAGTACATGTGGGAAGCCAAGGCATCCCTTGCTAAAGTTGAAAAGAAGGAACACCATGGATGGCAAGTTTCTTCATTAAAGACGAATAAATGCTATAATACGAGCAAATTCACGGTCGCTGATCACGTGAGCCAAGGATGAAAATAGATGAAGAGCATGGTGCACCGGACTGAAGAAGGCAAGTGCTCACACTCCCATATATTCCCAGAGACAAGGAGCTACTGCAAGGCCAAGTTCAAAAACAATGTGAATGGCAGGTGGCATGAGTGATGAGAGATGGCAGGCTAATTGGGTGGGAAAATAAGGTCAAGTCCAGCCACCAGCACCTGGGCTACCAGCTTACGTGCTGCTAGAACATCGAATGTTCCAGAAGGGTACAAGCGTGCCAACCAATTATAGAGGGCCGTATAATGAAGAGTCTTATAGTTTAAGAGCCAATGAGGTGTTGTGTTTCTAATTATGAGGCCATTAGTGGCCCACGTGACTATAGAGACCCAATCACAGTCCCACCCCTCATAGAAGCATACTTAGATGTTTCCCTTGGGCCAATCACGATCCCATGTAGGCTTTCTTAATTTGCCACGTAGCATGACATCAAGAATAACAAGTTTTTGCTATAAAGGTGTGATTTTTTGTAAATGTTTTTGAGATCATGCTTTGCGATGTCCGTTGATGTCCGTTGTACTCCCTGTTTTACATAACTGTTAATAAAATGGTGTTATTTGCCAACTTCCTGAGTCAGTCTTTTTGCATAGTTTGAGAAGTTATTCTCTGTACCATCCATAGTACGATACGTTACCTTGAGTAAAAGGGCCTAATGGCTCAGCCTTGTCAATACCTGTGGGGTTAAGTTGAGCCGAATGGGAGGACCCTGTACTGGAAATGGAAGCCCATCACTTGGAACCGCAGGAACACGCAGTGTTGTTGCCATATAGGGACATGTAGGCATGTATACTTCAAGTCCTAGGAGCACATCCAATCTTCCCCACACAGAAATTCCCCTATCAGAGCTGGCGCAACCATCTTGAACTTTTGGAGGGGTAGGGAAAGGTTCAGGAAGGACAGATCTAGAACCACTCGCTGGCCTGCCTGGTTATTCTTTTTCTTCGTCTTCTTCTGTATTGCGAAAATTTGCAGGTAGAACCCTGAGCCTCTTTAAGAGAGGGGAACTTCCTCCACTGCTGCACTTGGTACAAGCGAGGAGGGCTGGTGTCCCAATCTGAGGGAGGGAAGGAGAAGAAGGTGGTCCCAGAGGTAGAGGTAGACGAAAACCCTGGGAAACCGCTGACAGGATTCACAGACCCGCAAAGAAAGTCTGCCAGGACTGAAATTGGAGAGCCAGCCTGCCCTCCACCAGAGAATGGTGGATCTTGATGGGGCTGTCTCTGCTTCTTTCCCTCTGAAGCAGGTGCCTGAGAGATGGACTGAAAGAAGCCTTTGTGTGATGTCTGTTGTTGTTTACGCGTATGGTGGCTGGGAGACCTGTCGGGCTGCCTAGCCTTCCGATCCTGGAAGCCTGTGAATACGCTGAATGTCCTTCCCCTATCAGAACAGGTGTGCCCCTGCCTGAACGTCCTGGGTGCAGGCTTTGCTAGAATAGCCAAGGACTTGGTGGTTTGGGGACTTTTTTTCTTCTCATCCAGTTCCTGTTCCTCGTCAGTGGATGAATGGAATAGATCCTCATTTGAACAGGAGATCCGGGATATGTTATTGGACATCTGGGTTAAACTTGGTGGCCGTCCGCCTCATATCCGTGGCCACGCAGATTGCCCTGCTGGCTGTGTCGATATGACCTACAGTTAATTCCATTAGGTGCTGCGCCACTATCTTGAACTCGGCCAACCCAGCCTTAAAGGAAGTCTGCTTATGAAACGAGAGGTCTGGGATAAATTCAGTCATCTCCCCCCATAGCCTCTGATTTGCAGCGGCCAACATAGCACCTGCGTTGGCTTGACGCATGTGTAGACCAGTGTTGGAATAGACCTTCTTCCTGTTAGGCCCATACCACCACCTCTTCCTTGCCCAATAAGGCAGATGTAGAGGAGGATGACGTGGATGTTTGGGGCTTGGAGGACATGGACTGCTGCAATTACCGATGAATGCGCCTGCGGGTGAGTAGGGTATCCCCTTCCGCCTGCCTGTAAATTGTGTCGAGCCTTTTGTTGGTGGGTTGCGTTGAGGGCGGCTTGGACCATCCTTTCTTTGTCAGGGCTTCCACGTCCTTTTGGAGCAGAATGCCGGATCTAGTGGCTGATGTGACTCTGAGGACCTCTGCCAGGACCCGCCTCTCTGGCTGTTCCTTCTGGGACTGCGGGATTCCCAGATAATCTGCCACCCGGCCAGCCTGTCATGGAATGCCCTCACCGAAGATGACATGTCTGGATCTTCCTCTTCATCTGTGACCGCCTGATCTGTGGCACCCGGAGGGTCCACGGGTGGCATAGCCGGAGGCACTTTGGCCTAGCGAGGGAGGGTATGGGTGGTGGATACAGAGCCGCGATGATAGGCTGCATGGGCAACTGTGACGGTGCAGGAGGGGGCTCCACCGCTACTATAGGGGCAACCAGCTGCAGCTGTACTGGAGACAAAGGCTGTGCATGTGCTGGTAGAAGCATCTACTTAATAATCCCCTTGAGTATGCTGCCCATCTGAGGATATTTCATCAGCATGAGGAATTTGTCGAAAAGTCGCTCCTCACAGGCTGCGGATGTGCGCTTATGCGCCAACCAGGATGGTGCGACCGGCGTGGAGGGCTGCACTCTTCCCGCACCCTGTTTTCCCTGTGCGTAATTGGGCTTAGTGTATCATTCCTGTCCAATGGGCACCAGGTATGATGTGCACCAGGTCACTTGAGGGCATTGCACCCCTGAGTGAAGTCCACTCTTTGATGTTCTTCTGAGTGGCGCGTGACCTCACATGCCGCACCACTATTTTGTGTTGGTTCGACACACCCATGTCTGAAGCTGTGCCTCTTGTGTACCTCAGGCACGTGCCTGGTAGGCTGATCGGCCTTGAATGTAGAGCCGGTAGTGCTGCTGCGGGAAGGCGCCCCCCTTAGTCCTAGGCCCGGTAACAGTGCAGAGCCCCCTTGAGAGATTTCACGTCCCTAGCGAGGGACGCCCATGCAGTATGGAGGAAAGGGGATGGGACGTAGGAGTACTTGGGTGTCATCTTCGACTCCTCTCTCTCCTTCACACCTCAGATCGCTGACCTTGCCAAGAAAGCCCACTATCGGCTTCACCTCCTCAGAGAACGAGAAACTTGTACTCCGATTCCCATTTGCTTCTTAAGATTCCCACATTTTGGCGGAAGCGTCTGGGTGTTAGCTCTTTCTCAGTCTTGGCGCCCAGCCTGTGGAATTCCCTTCTGCTACTACTGAGAACACTGCCAGATTACTTTCCCTTCAGGGCAGCCCTGAAGACCCATCTGTTCAGTCTCTTTCTTCCTCCCTGCTAGAGCTTGTGGCAACCGATTACTTCGAGCCTGCTCCCCCTCTCAGCACCTAGACGCCCTATGGGCCTTAGTTTGCGCTTTATACATTTTATAATAATAATAAGAGGCATTTTGCCTTTCCTCACCTTCCCCCAGAAACTCAATGTCTCCAGGGTTCTGGTTCTCTCAAGGCTTGATTACTGCAACAGCCTCTTCCTTAATCTGCCTCTTTCCTCACTCCGCCCTCTTCAACTAATCCAGAATAGGATTGCAAGACTTATCCTTGGCCTCACGCCCAGGGACCGTATCTCTCCAGCCCTAAAATCTCTCTGGTGGCTCCCGGTGGTTGTAAGGATCAAATTCAAAACCCTCTGCATCATCCACAAGGCTTTCTGGGGCCTGGGCCCTCCCGACTGTCAGCTCTCTCTCCCTAAATACCTCCCTGCTAGAGTCTTTCTGTCTTCTAGCTCCAACTCTCTGCAGATCAGACGTTGCTCCAAGCAGAGAGTGGGGGGTAGATTTCGCTCTTCGGCAGGAGCCTCCCGCTGGAACTGCCTCCCTGTTCCCTCTCTGACTTGAGCCAGATTTTCTCAATACCTTCCTCTTCTCCTCCTCCTCCTCCTCCTTCCCTCTCCCCCGCCCCAGCTAGTCTCCTCCTGCTACTAGGACTGTATGCCTGTGTCCCTTATGAATCTCTCCGGGGTCAGGCCCTCCTTCGTCCAGACTTCCCCTCATCCCTTCCTACTAGCACTTGCCCTCGGGCACCCTTCCCTGACCAGGTCCTCTCCCGCCCTCATACTATTACCCCGACCCCCGATTCCCCCTGGCACTTGCCGTCCTGGGCATCACATGCACAGCCCCTTGGGTCACCTCCCTCACTCTCCCTCTTTCACCCTCTCCCTATCCCATCCCTTGCCCTGCCCCCAAACCCTGCACTTTCTGATACTGCACTTGCACGATCCGAATGTCACAAGGCCTAGTAGGGCCGTTATTGTTGTTTTCTCCTATGTTGCCCCATCCCTCCTCCCCTCTTGTCTTGTGGTGCCTGGAAACACTTTCTTCTGTATAGGTGTCATGCAAATGTTCAATAAATTAAATAAAGTGTGAATTCATATTTCCTTGAAGCTCTTGGTGATGACAGTACCAGCAGTGAAGATCCAAGTCATGGATCAGTGTCCCAGTTTTCCCCACCATCTTCATTAGCTCCAGTTTTCAACACATGCATTTTTAAAGCTCCTTACGCAGGGCTTCCCTGACTCAGTGGCAAAGCGTAAATTTGGGAACTTGACCAGCATAAACGCAGTGCTCCCTGCGAGGGTTCGCTGTGCGTGACATCACGCGCAGTCTGAGCCTGAAATGGATGTGCTGGCACCTGCACTTCGAGACATAAACAGTGTTAAAGTTTCCAGCAACAGTAAGGCTAAAAATAACCTCACAGAAACGTAGCAAAGCAAAGTCGAAGAATGGTCAAGGCTTTAAATTTCCAGCCGGCTTCTGCAAAAAAAACAAAGCAGTTTGTCACGCAAACTGAAGTTGCTTCTCTGATAAAACTAAATAAATGTAAAGATAAAATGATCAAAACGCGTTTTTCCAATATGACGAAGTCTTTTTGTACGTGATCCCTAGAAATCATTCCAGAACCTATGAACCTTTTCGCTTTAATTACTGCACAAGGATAATTTAATACCATTTTATTTTAGCAAGACTCATTTTACTCATCAAAACGTTATGAGGTTATTTCACTTTTTTTAATGCTGCACTTGATGCCAGATTCCTCCTGCTTCTTAGCGCGGCAGTCGTACGTGTAAATATGCAATGTACTGGTCCTCAATTTATCAATTTCAGAAGGATGAAAGATTGACACAGCACTGTCTGGTTTTTTACCTGCAACTGCGGGCCCGACAAAGATCCGAGGCGAGCAGTTTTCTCGCTTTGCTATCATTCCAGTAACCACTGCAGAAAAGGCGGCGAAAAGGCCAGAATTGGAGTCTTTACTAGAATATGAAAAAGTGTCCCTTTAAACGCCTGGGTCGGAATCTGGAATGGTATGGCAAGTTTCCAAGTTGTAATAAACATTCATCCGAAGGAGTTACATACAAAAGGATTGGAACTTTGTGGCCGTAATTGGCTCAGCAGGGGGTCAGTACCAACAGCGGAAGAAACAACATACACGATGCTCTTTGGAAAGATAACGGCCACATTTCACCACACTTATAAATGTGACCCAAAATTGCCAAACATTATCAACATATGTACAAAAATGACTTCTCTTTAGGCAATTATATTTCATAATGCTGCACATAAATAATCGTGATTCTCCCCTTGACAGGTGGAACCGTAAAACTCTGCCACCATGGGCGCCATACAGCGTTGAGGTCTCCCCATAACATGGACCTCCCCGCCATACTCTGTGGGGGGCGATCGCAGGAGGAACCCCTAACTTTGACCGGCACTGTCTGCCTCCTGGCCAGTTGCCCCCTTTGCCCCTCCCCGCTGGACCCCCACAGGCCCGAAAAACACCCAGCGGTAGGTAGACAGTGCCCTTGCCATTGCACCCTACCGCCCTCAAGGTCCCCTGAAAGGCTCTACTCAATGTCTCCACGGTCCTCCCCCACCTGCCACAGGGTCCTCGACCAACCGGCCGGGGGCCTTCCCAACCCATAGTCAATGTTGAGTGTATCAGCGCCAAAATGTTCTCCAGCAGTAAATCGGTACCCCTTGTGGACAAGTGAACGCCATCGGTGTGCAGGTTCTCAGATCCCCTTGCGAGTCCATTGGACACAACCCATAGCTGCCCACGGACGGGTGCTAACTGAGCCAGTTCATTGTTAAGTTTCCTTGCTGATATGTTCAGAGGGCTAGCAGAGCCCGGCACACCCCACCTTGTCCTAGGGATAATTTGCAACCAGGCAATAACAGCATGGGGACAGAACCTGCCCATCCAGCCAAACAGGAGAGACAAACGACTCCCTCACTTATTTCCGACTCAACGAAACCAGGTTGTTTCCCCCGATGTGTAGGATCACCAAACCCGGCTCGGGCAACTGCTGGGTTGCGCTTTGGCTGGTCACGATGTCACAGACATCACCAATCCGGATTCATCTCTTCCAGATCCAGTGCACAGCTACTCCTGGGCACCTCAGCACTTTTGGGCATTCACACACCCTTTTCTCCGACCACCCACACTAGTCGAACTGGCGGCATCTTCTAGATATTAATTTATTTATTTTTGCATTTATTTCCACGCACAAAACCCTGAGGCATCTAGGCGCTAGTTACAGAAAGTGCATAGTACATTTAGTGAAGTGCAAGAACACACATAAGGGTTACAGATAGAATTGATGAGTGTATACAGATAGACAAAGCCTCATCTCAGTTACATCAGGCGTGCAGACAAGCAGATGAGGCAAAATGGGTGTGTGTATGCAGGTTGGGAAAGCCTCATCTCATGGTACAGGGACTACATAGGCATGCAGACAAACAAATGTAAAACAGCTATTATCAGACAAGATGGGTTCCCTTTTCCAGCAAACTCGCCTCTAGGTGTTTTTGCTTGTTCTGTTTTATGTTGAAACTCAGGCCTTTTCCCCCTCTCTCCAGGAAATTCGCATCTAGGTGTTTTTGCTTTTTCTGCTGTATGGTGAATCCCTGGCTTTTTTCTCTAGTCCTTGGCACTTGAATCAAGAGGATTACTTTGCTGCTGTTGAAGCTGACATTGTGTTTCTCCCTCTCCCGCTCCCAGGGCTCCCTTAGCCCCCCTCTTGCCTTCCCTTCTACTCAACTCTTCTATCCCATAGCACCTGATGAGGTCTCCAGACAAGTCTGCTCTATGTAAATCTCATCTAAAGGGTGCTCCCATCCTCCTTCCAAACTATCAAGGACTTCATTGCCTCCCTTGCTCCAGCCTTGGCTGATCCTGCAATCACCCCTTTACCACTGGTTCCTTCCCGCTACTCCTCATGTACTCCCTTGTGCACACTCTACTCCCTCCCTCTGGAGCATTAGCCTTTCCTCCCCATCCTGCACATCTCTTCTTCCTCACCTACCTACTTCTTTATGGCACTTGCACGCTCCACATTTTCTCACCACATAGTAGGAACGTTGCTGGTCTTCTTCCCTGCTCATCTCAATCTTCATTTCCCCTCGCTCATTTCTGTTAATCAACCTCCAACCCCGCCCCCCTCTCCCCTAATTTCTGTTCCTGCACTTGCACGCTTCAAATTGTCTCACGACCTAGTAGGACTGTTATTGTTTATCTTCTTCCCTGTTCAACCCCAACCTCTCCCGCCGCCCCCGTCCCCTCTTTCTGTTATGGCACTTGCACGCTCCAAATTGTCTCACGACCTAGTAGGAACGTTACTGTTCGTCTTTTTCCCTGTTGTACCTCTATTTTACCTTCCCTCAAACCTCTCCCCTGCTTTCTTGTTACTGCACTTGCACAATCCGAATGTCTTAAGACCTAGTAGGAACGTTATTGTTTTGTATTCCCCGTTTCCCCCTCCCTTGTCTTGATGCGCCTTGAAACACTATTTGGCTGTACAAGCGCATTATAAATAACCAATAAATAAATACAAAATTTCATATACAGCACAAAGGCTGCCATGTCAAAACAGGTCATAATGGAGGATAGTATGCACATTCAGGTAAAGCCTCACCTCATGGTGCGGGGTCTACATCTGGTGTGCAAGTGGATACAGTAGGCAACATTCAGATAAGCCTCACCTCATGATGCAGGGGGCAACATCTGATGTGCAAGTGGACATAGTAGGCAACATTCAAAATGCATACACATCCAGGTAAAGCCTCACTTCATGGTGCAGAGGCTAAATCTGGTGCGCAAGTGGATATAGCAGGTAAGCATGTAGGTAATCACAAAACCCCACTGGCTGGAGTAACTACAATGTACAATTGGTGTGTGTGATCAAAGCAGGCAAACAAAGGGACACACTGGCGATGGTTGAAGTATTGTAAAGGAGAGTCTGAGAAGTAATGAGGTAAGGAGGGCCTTGACTGCACATGCTAGTGGAACCACACCTAGAGTAGCTGGGGTCTACAACCCTCATGTATAATCTTGGTAGAGGGGTATAGTCATAGATGGATTTCAATTGGGAAAACCTACTCAGCGTTCGCCTCCGTGAGCAAAGTATGTAGGGGTGGTGAGCAGCGTGCACCAGAAGCCAGAAAAGAATTCATAACAAGACTAAAATGGACATCTGTAACCAACACAGGACTGGGAGGAATACGATTGGCTGTGGGGAAGGATCAGCATTGATATTGGATACAGCCTTAGCTGGTGCAGCACGAGAAGAGCGGTAAGCACCATTGGATACAGGGAGGCTGTTATTTGGCAACATCATTGTCGTTATTGCAAATATTGGGATTGTGCAGAATAAGGATAGGGCAATGAAGCCATGGCTGGACAGGGCCAGACACGGTCGCACGGCCTTAGATGGCCTTTGAAACTGGCTGGCTCCACCTGCCGGTGTGAGTGGGAGGCCACAGGAAACACTCGAGGTGGGCGATGTTCAGAAGGTACCTGGCTCGTCACACTGAGACAGCCCAACGAGACATCCCGATGAATGGCCATTACTGAATCAATCAAATCAGCAGTGTCTTAATGGTGCATTGCAGCACCTTGGGGCATCTGTGGAGTGGTTCCAGCGTATTTAGAAGGAAGGAGGACTACGTTGTTGAAGGAGTCACTGCAACACCAAATGGAAGGCCATTCAACAGAAAAAGCAATATGTTAGTGTGACGTTTATACACAATAATTGTAAATAAACACAGTTAAACGGAGATTGTATATTAACTTGTTCCCAAGGTATCTTTTATTATCAACGTATAACTCTTCTAAATTTTTCTATGTTTTCTTTCAGAAACCAAAAAAAGAAAGGATACAGGGTGTCTCCCGATGCGTCTTCTGGTGATGACAGAGTTTCTCTGGCCAAGCGGGACAGAAGATTTCAGGTAAGTCTTTGTTAATCTTCGTGTCTTCCTTTCTTTGAAGTCTATAATACTGTTTGGGTCTTTTCTCCTATCATATACTCAGATTCACTTCTTTTCTCTGTGGTCTTACAGTCTTTGCAAATTACTTGTTCTCTCACTGAAATAGGGATGTCTGTCTTTTATCGGATTTTGAAACAATAGAGTTTTTTTATTCTGTCAAGAGTTCCTTATTGGATTTAAATGAACAAGTCTCTTTTTATTCCTTAATGTATTTAAGAGAATATAGCTCAGATCATCATATATACTTCTTTCTGTAACTACCTTGTCGGGGAGGACACATGAGGTAGATTGTTACCTTTATTCTTCTTTATTTTCACTCCTCAGCCTGTACCATCGTCTCATCTGGTATCAATTCTTCCCCCTTATCTTTTATATAGTGACTGTACTAGTCCTTTCGAGTTAGCGACTCCCCTTAATTTCGTCTCATGTCCATTTAAAATGCACCCCTTTTCTCTCTCTTACCGGTTGCATCTATTTGCTTCTGTATGGCTCCACCCTACCTCGACTCTGTCATCTCCCGTCTGTTTTATCACTCAGCGCTCCGCTCAGCGCGACCTCCTCTGATCGAAACTCCTCCCCTCGGCGTTCCCGGCAGTGTATCAGCTGCTCGCCTTCGCGGCTCTCGATGACCGCGCCTCCTGCCTTCGGCTTTCCCGGGGTAGATCAGCTGTTCGTCTTGACGGTCTCCGATGACCGAAACTTCTATCCTCGGGAGACTCACCGGGTGATCAGCTGCTCGGCCCAGCGCGGTCTCCGTCTGTACGAGCTCCGCCGCCGCTACTCCCTTCGGCAGATCAGCTGTTCCGTCTTGCGCTGACTCTCCCCCTCTTCGGCTTCTCTCGCCCTCACAAGGAACAAATTGAATAGCGATTTCAAACGATCGCATATAATACTAGTTTCAATAACTTCTGGTTAACTCGGTGCAACAGCACAACTCTCCTCTCTTCTTCTTATATCTCAATATGCCCAGTTCAAACCGTCGCTCTTCAAATCCTCCTCTTCGGTCTCCTGGCAACCAAAACAAAAACAAAACAAAGAAGGGACAATTGTTGTCAGAAAACTTCCTCTCAATCAAAGCTTCTCTGTGATTGGCCCCATGACCTGTCAATTACTCCCTTCAATCAGATATCCTCCATTAACCCTTCATATGGTCTTTCTGCCTAGTATTAACAGAGCCTGAGCCAGCTGGTGCCCTTGTTATAGAATCTGCTCCATTTTTATCACAGTTAGGCACAGGGCAGACATATGATACAATTCACCACGTTATTACACTGCATTCCGTGTAGGCTGTTCGGCCTCCCACTAACATGATAGGTGAGGCCTAATGTAAGCCCTGAAAGTGCCTGACTTTCATCACCCGATCTTCATTATATGGCTGGCCTCAAGCCCCCAACCCGGCTGTCTTGGATGCCGACCCGATTCTGAAGGAATGCGGAGCAAACCCCAAGCCAAGCCTCCACTAGGGCTTTCTGAAAAAGCATCCTAAATTGGAACCTTGAGGCCCCTGACTCATCCTGATGCCTGAAGAGAGGGCCCTGCCCACCACCTCTCAGTATCATGCACTCCCCCCAGGGCCGTAACTGACAAATCAACTTGTTCTTGTGCCCCGTCAGGGTCACTCTTGCCCTATTACTCTCCTGAGCAGTTTTGGAGCGCCATACCCATTAATGGACCATGTGTCCAGTCAGAAGCTAAACGTCAGAGAATGCCAAACGTCCTGCTGTGTCTGCCCTGGAGGCTCCCACCACTTCCCTGAGCCTAAAAGCCCCCCAAAAAGCTGTGACAAATGCGCCCCAGAACAGCGCTGCCTTGTAGTTGTCCCTGCATACCTTCCCCATTGTGACCACCAACATTCTTAGTTTTAGCAGGTCAAGGGGCCTCCTAGCGTCCCTCTGCATCTTTCCCATTTACTGCCAGCCTGCCAATGCCCTCTTTACCGCAAAGTCACCAGACGGACTGACTGCCCCATGGTGGCCTGCCACAAACGTCACTGTCGCCACCTTCCTCCTGGCCATCTTCTAAACACCCTGACTCGTTAAGGTGCCCCAGGAAACTTATCAATGAATCCCGATGTAATAATTTGCCCATTCCCCCAGGCCCCACAAAATGCCCTGTATTCATTGAAGGAACTCTCATGGGTTGCTTTTGTCTTCTTGGCCAGGGAAGCTGCAATCAGGGGTGCTAACTCTAGCCACCAAGACTCCAAAAAGTGTTGGTAAAAGGAGTCATCACCTTCTCCAACTGAGGTAGCCAGCTCTGAAATTCCTGCATCTTAAAATGAGACAAGGCATCAGCTGTGTTATGATGGGAAACAATTCCAAAAAAGTCACATTGCTAGTCAAGCCCCTGCTGAACTACTCTGCTGGCCACTACTGCCCGCACCACTTGTTTCCCCAGATTGCACCGAAGCACACACTGCCTGCGGCATCAGTGTACAACCCAATCTTGGCATTTGAGTGTGCTTCATTTGACCAGACATGAACCCTGTTGAATTCAGATAGAAAGGAATCCCTGATGCTGAGGTCCTGCTTAACGGAAGGAGATAATCTCGTATTATGATGCTTTTCGTCATCCCTGACATTGCCCCTGCTATAGCATGTGAGAAAGGTTGCCCCATGGGAATAATTCTGAGTGCAAAATTCAGTTGCCCCACAAGGTGCTGTAGCCACTCAAATGTGATAGTAGTAAATGGCCCCCCTGTTTTGCTTCTTGTGAGGGGTACCCCCAATTCCCCTGTCACCTCCTGGAAAGCCCGTAGGGTGTCTAGGCAGTGGCCTGACTCTGGCCTCCCCAAAAAGAGTCATCCAAATAGCGCACCACTCTGGCCCCTTTGCACTGTTGCTTAGTGACCCATTCCAGAAACGTACTGAACGTCTCTAAATAACTGCAGGATATCGAGCAACCCATGGGCAAGCATTTATCCAAGTAAAACTGTCCCCCTGCCTGGAAACCTAGCAACCGATAATATCAGGGTGCACCGGGAGGAGTCTGAATGCTGAGTCGATATCAGATTTGGCCAAAAGGGCCCTTTTACGAGCACCTGCAATTGCCTGAGTGCCTCACTAAAGGATGCATATCTCACCAAGCACGCCTCTTCGCTGATTGCATCGTTCACTGATACCCCTTTTGGGAAGGACAGATTATGGGTCATTCTGAACTTGGCCTCTTCTTCCTTCTTTGGAACAATGCCCACCAGAGAACACGTGAAGTCGGGGAAAAGGGTGCAGGAGGGGGGGGGTGTTCGAAATTTACCCCCATCCTACCCCAACATTTCTTTTTCAATTCTTTGCATCAAGACACCCATGTTACTAGAAGCAGACATGATTCTTTGGCAGTGACAGGCGCATGACCCCCTGCACTGGATTGCAGAACCTGTTGAAAAACCCTGTACCAAATAACCTTACTTCCCCATACCTCGGGTATTGGTTAGTCCATAAGCACAGTACGTCTTCCCAGACCAGCGTTGGCAAAGTTACCCACTCCAGGAAGCAACCGCCTGCGCTACTTGTGCCCCCTGTCCTTCGGCCGCTTCACACATTTGTGCCCTGGGTGTTCCTCCACCCCGCAGAATTAGCATGCATGTTTAAATTTGCAGGTTGGCTTGGTACAGGCTTTTGTATTAAATGCCAAACATGCCCCTTTCCTATTCCCCACTTGAGGAGAGGACCGAAAGGACTGGCCACTTTTGTGTCCAAGTCCCCTGTGCTCGCCCTGTCTGTGGGCGAACCATGGTGCAGCTGACCCAAAGGTCCATCCATACGACTTTGTCCACAGTCCAGCTGCACGCTCCCTGCCGTGGAGGTCCTGAACCTTTCATCGTAGTTTAGCCATGCCATAAATGTACATTCCAGGTATGTGGTGAGAATTAGATCCAAATATGAAAACGCTTTCTGATGACGCTCGGAGAACCTTTCCATCATTACTGCAGAGTAAATGCAAAGCCTGCCGCCCATTTGACGATCGTTCTTTCCACCTGTATTTTCTTGTCCTTCTCATCAACCTTCGAGTCTTTAACTTCCTCGGAAACTGTATAGTTCAGTAACAGGAACGCATCCACAAACGCGTCCTTCTATATCGTATCCTTCAATTCCGGTGCCACGTGGGCAGGGGTGTTGCTAGGTTTGGAAAAGATCCAGGGCTATGTTAATGTCGGGACTCGGGCCTACCTAGACTTTTGGTTGTAACCCATGAGATTTTATCCAGGACTACAACCAAAAAACCAGGGGATATAGCCCACTCAGCCCCCCTAGCAACGCCTCTGCACGTGGGCATACCTGATGGATTGGCGATGGATGCAGAGACTGCCCTCACATCCCCTAAGGAGGTACCCGATGGGGGGATTCCGATAATCCCTGGAGTTCCTCCCATGCTCATACCCATTGCTGGTGCCGCTACTGTAGACTGACCCTGACCGCACCCGCAGTATTGCTGTAGCATTAGTGGGGGCTGCTCCCAGTGACGCCAGTGCCCAGATGCTCCCCCCTCCCCAAAGCCAGATACGGTTGGGGGAGGCTGTCCCTGACCCGCCACCCCCAGCCCTACTGGAGTAATGCAATTTCCTGGCACAGTGGCCCACTTACCTCGCATGATACTATGGCTCCCCATCCCTGTGGCCCATGGGCCCCCCCCTGCAACGCTACTAGCTGCCCCTGTGCCCCAAGCCGCGATGGCCCCTTGCTGCCCCCACAGTGCATCTTGCGCAGGCACAGCGTAGGCTGTGAGAGGTTTAAGATTAATTCTAAAACTTCCAGCCATCACCTCTTTGTTTCACAGAGTATCAGACACAAATAATTACTCATAAATCCCAGATTCGTATAACCTTAGCCGCATATCCTACTGCACCGAAGGAAACCCTTCAGCTAACCTGGCACCTGATAAATAATCTCATCTGTACAGTCTACAAGCTAGTCTACAGTACACTCGGAACAGCTCAAAAATATTCCAACCAACCAACGTTTGAGGGATTAGGAAATAATTAAACAAACCAACCACAAACACAGGACTGAAGAAAATAAACACCCCTCCCATCTCTCCCTACCATATACTTTCTTCTCGACCCTCAACCACCACAGGATGAAACCAAGGAAACAAGATGCCAAGAAACCGCAAAGATAGCTAAATCAGAAAGGAAGACAAAACAAGGTGAGAATTGGAAGCAGCCCTCAGTTCCGATCAGTCCTCCGAAACACTACAGGCTTGCCACTACCTTACCCCAAGAGACCACTGGTCTCTTGGGGTAAGGTAGTGGCTTTTATCTTCAGATACCTCTTAATGCACCAAGCTGAACCACATTATTATGACCAAACAATGGACAGAAAAACAGGACTCACCAAAGAGCCAAAACCCTTGCCTACCATCTATCTAATCAGCCATCAAATCAACTATAAGACTGGCCCTGCAAGAAATAATGCCCGCTACTACATTCATCACTAGGCTCTGTAAGAGAGGCATGGCATTACAAATATGACACTGACACAAGAGTTACAAGTTTCAAAACCTTTATTAGATTCTTGAGGTTTGGAGAAACTCGTACTTTACCCTATAGCTATGACAGGCTTAGTCTCTATCATCAAATAATAAAGAAAAAACAGCCCTAGCCAGTCTTTGTCAAATCAAAATGGCCTATACTAACAAAACCTAATACCTGCCCTATCTCTCATACAAAAAGCGTGTAAAGGGGAATATGTATGCAAAGGAGAATCAGTGTTATAACAAAGGATCAAAGTGGCTGAGTCGGCTCTCCTCCCCACATTGGACAGCACAGAGAAAGGCAGCCCCTGTAAACAGGATGACACAATCTGGCTCAGGTTCTCAAAACAAAGGCAGTTCAAAACGTGTATCGAGGCCCGCCTGGCTTTCCACGTTAAAGTCACTTATTCCAGCATTCAAGTCACTTATTCCAGCATTCAAAAAGTTCTTTCACAGTTCAACAAAAGGTTCATGTAGGTCCCCTTAAACACTTCACACATAGGTCGCCCTCAGCCGGCCGGGCTCCGACCTCTCAATCAAGGTACCTGATTCAAGGCAGATCTCCTCAGCCGTGCTCAGACCTCGCAATCATACCACTTGCAGGGGTTCCCTTCCCCAAGCTTAATTCACATTTGTTAGGGGTTCCCTTCCCCTAACTTTCACACTTCAGGTCTCCCTCCGTCAGACTCAGATCTTTTACTGATGTTGAAGACTTTGGAATGTGCAAGGCTTTTACCATAGACCTCTGCAGGACCACTTCCACTTTCACTTCAGCACACACCGTTATGTTATTTGTCCCAGTGTCTCTTGGTAGTTCAGTACCATAAGCACAAAAGTTTAAAGAAATCTTTCTCTTCAAGCATTCACCTTTTCACCTCCCTTTTTCTGGGGTTAACCTTGACCATTCCGCATTTCAGAGTTCATTCACTTTGCCGTTTTATAACAAAAACATTTCACATTTCGCTGAGACTTTCGAGTGGACTACTTCCTTTCGCCGGACCACTCCACTGCTCTGTATCACTGACTTCACAGTTATCAGTCACTTCACTGGTTAGCTTTCTTTCGCGTATCATCAGCATGTGCGCAACCTTTACTTGTCAGATACACTGTTGCGGCTTCAATCTTTCCTTGACATAAACCGGCCTTTCATGTCTTTCACAAACTCCCTGGTTGTGCGCGTTCCTCTCTTGTCTCTGTGGCTTTGATTCACAAGCCAAGGTTAATACCACAGGATGGTCTTGCCTCCCAACTCTGCAGTTCACCGGGGAAGGTCACTGGAGTCCTTGAAACACTTTGCAGGTTTCTTCTTGGGTGCGATTTGGCTTTCTCTGAGTCTCCTTCGCGGTTTCCCGGAAGCAACAACCTCCTGTGGGGATCTTCAGGGATTCACTACCCTTAGCTCTAATCCCTCAATTGGTTGTCCTGCTCCAGTAGGTTCGCCTTCGCCCCAGATGTTCTGCTTCTTCTCCTGTTCCAACTTGCTCAGAGAGTGTGTCTCTATGTTCCGCCTTTTATCCGTGTGGGGAGAGCTAATGGGTATCAGATGTATGTGATTAAAGTTAAGTGCCTGACTTTACCTGACCCGATTAGCGGGAGATGTCCAATGAAATATGCAAGCGTTAGCCTCTTTACTCTCAGTCGCCCTCTTCCTCGGGCCCAGTGTTTGTGTAGAAAGGGGTCAGGGAGAGGGGGAGCCTGGGGGTCTGGAGGGTCCTATAAAGTAGGATGGGGCATGGGTACAGGGAAAGGGGCAATACTGTGTCTCACCATCGGCTGCCTTACCCTCACTCCCTGAAGACCTCTCACCCAGGTGATCCTCCCAAACTGGTCCACCCCCAGGGTCTGGATCCAAAGGCGATGGCTGTGCCCTGGTCACCTGAGAGAGAGATCCCCTGGGACTAGCGAGTGAGACACCCTTTGGTTTCTCACAGTTCCCTGCACCATCCACCAAACCCACGCAGCAGCAACCAAAAGATATGCCAGAACCCAAGAACAGCCTGATAAACGTCTAATTCTGAAAGCCTTAAGGGGGAACCCAGAGAAACTAACGTAAGCAACCTTCAACAATCCCTATGGCACTTGTCCAAGCCGCCGGACACACCCAGGAATGACAGACACAAGATGCCACAGCTCAAAAAACCCTGAGGTAAGTACCCCAAGTCTCAACAGTACCTCTGGTTTGAAAAGGAGTGGTCCAGCTGGATTCTGTCCTGGTGAAGCAGTGCAGACCCTGGGTTCCTGAGCCTCAGTCGTGGGGACAAGAGGGAGGACGCCTGGAGGGCTCCTGCGGCAGCCATTTGGAGGTTGTCGGCAGCTACGGGCTCTTTCGGATCAACGGCACTTTACGGTTTCATTGCTCAGTAAACAGCACCACTGCGGATCTCCGATAAAGGTTGGGTTTCCTTCACTCCTTGGGTCCTGCACTCTGGTCTCGGGTCGTCCTGCT
This sequence comes from Ambystoma mexicanum, assembly GCF_040938575.1. Classification (NCBI taxonomy): domain Eukaryota; kingdom Metazoa; phylum Chordata; class Amphibia; order Caudata; family Ambystomatidae; genus Ambystoma; species Ambystoma mexicanum. The sequence continues at coordinate 375,749,264 of NC_090935.1, read as the reverse complement.
TCTGCAGGGTCTTTAGGAGACTCCTGGAGCTTCTTGCTGGATTTCAAACGTTGCACTAGACCAAAGATTGCTTGACCCCTGCCACTCGGTTCCTGCAGCAGCAAAGAAGTACAGCCAGTCGGGTAAGATGGTCCAGTGGAGTTGGTCCCACTAACCCAAGGGAAGAAGTCGTCCCTTCCAGAGCTTCTCTTGTTGATTAGAAAAAGGAGTTTCAGCACAGCAAAAGGGCTTCACTGGGCAATTCAAAGGTCCAGGAAGATGCAGCAAGCTTCGTTCACGGTTTCTTCATCGGGTGTTTCTCCCAGTGGTCGAATCTGCCCCTTGTCCCAAAAGCCTCACCTTTTAAGCAGGTTTCTCCCATTCATGCACAGCCTAGGCTGTCAATCACACAGCAGGGTGGCTGTTCCGAAAGGAAAGCCAGCCAGCAAATCAGTACTGGTTGCATTCAGGCATTCCTAGAGACAAATGACATTCAGGCATTCCTAGAGACAAGGGAACCTCCCTCACATCCTGCCTTTCCAGACACACTGGAGCCAGAGGCAGGCTTTCAGGGCTGAAGCCCACCAAAGACAAAATGAACAAAGGGCTCAAACCTGGCTCAACTCTCAGAGTAACACACAAGAAAGACCTCAGAAACAGAAAATGGCAAAAACAGAAGACTGGGGCCGTTTTGACAAAAAAGGTCACCAACAGGTGCTATACTGCAGCCGAGGATAAGCCTGCGGTAGAAAAGCACAATGGTAAAAAAAATTAAACCACTACCACCAGCCATTTTAAGTAGTGGGGAGTAACATAAAATGTTACATGAGAGAGTAGGATAAGTGGCTACTAGCTTACATCCCAGCACTCCACATAAGATGGTGTGTGCTGAACCTACAAAGAGAAAAGGTAAGTAAAGTCAATTTCACTTTACTATTCTTGGGAACAGTAGTTCACACAAGAAAAGGTATTTAAACCATATGAGAAACCTAAAGGATTTCTCTTTGACACTGCACTAAGGGTGCTGTGCGTCACCATACAAAAAGTAGATGCCTATGGAGTTTGTCAGACTCCAAAAACGGAGTTAACATATAATCCAAATCAGGTCAAAACACATAAGAGAGTGAGAAAAAGGTCTCACTCCAGGGTAAAAATTAAAAAGTCCTAAGGTCCAGCAAAAGAGCTGGGGGGTCTCTACGGTTGAATGGAATTAGCACAGAAATGAGAATTCTACCCCATAGTCGCCCATTGTTGTATAGGATTTTTCTGGGACAAAAGCCAGGCCTTCCAGCTTTGAGCGATTTTGCAATCCTGCAAAAAGCAGCAAAACGAGCAATTAAAAAAAAAGGCGCTAAAACAATCACAAAAACGACCGACTGCAAAAACAACCATTTTTTTAAACAGAAAGGGGCAGTTTCTCCAAACTTTTTTGACGCAAGAAATCAAATTCACAAGCACATCTCAGAGCAGCCCAGTTTACAAAGGACATCTGAATGTGCACATCTTCTATTCACCCATTCAGATGGCCTTTTTCACCCCTTTGCGCAAATCAGGGGGCGTTTCTGCACATCCCAAATTTACAAACAAGACAAGCTTTTAAATGTGCCTACATTGTAGGAAACCCTATTTGTCTGATTTGAACAGGTCTTTCCTGACCCTGTCATTCAATTTTGATTGTAAATGTGACAGCAGAGGTATTATCCGCTGCCGTCTGATTTGCATTTGTTTCTCAAACAGGAAAGAAATGGTGTTTTTTTGCCTGTCACAGTGAAATACGCTGAGAGCCTGTACAACATTGTCAGGAGAGCGCTTCTGACAGGAATGTATTGAAGATGGCTGCCCTGCGCATAATTTGCACTACAGTTCAGCCCCATAGAAATGTGCAGATCACCTTTGTGAATAAGGTGACCTGCCCATTTCCAAAAATGGGTCATCGAAAAAAAAACATATCTGCCCTATTTTTAGATGCCCCATTTCTTGAGAATCTGGTCCAAAATCTACATTTTGGACTCTTTTTTAAATTGTCACAATGAGAGGGAAATGAGAGAGAGAGGCGGAGTGGTGGGTAAGATGTGGATTGGTAGGCATGAAAGCAGAAGGAGAGCAGTGGGTCAGAGGGGGAAGCAGTGGGCAAGAGAGCAGAGAGGGAACACTGAGGCAAAAATCAGAGAGGGAGCAGAGGTACACAAAGTAGAGGGAGAGCAGGCTCAGTTGGAGCAGTGGACCAAAAAGCAGGAAGCGGATGAACGGAAAAAGGCATTGAGCTGCAGACTCGGAGAAATGATGAGGGAAGAGTGATAGAATGGGAGAAAGGATACCAGATGCAGATTTAGCACGAACAAATTAAGAACTTTATATTGCGGACGGAGTTGGGGGGCGTAAGGTGTGAGCTGGCAGTACAATTTGTAGTGTGGGAAGGACTGGTGAGTGCAAATTGTGGCTTTGCAGTATGACAATGTGAAGTGGCGAGATGTGTTATAGTGAGAGAGGTGTGTGGGTGTTTGGGGGATTGGAGAGCATAGAAGGGGAATTTTTTCAGTATTACAACTGATAATGATCAATGCCGTTAATAATATTTAATATACAATGCAGATTAAACCAAAAACGTAGCCAAAACAAATACTGTTCTGCTAAGCCAGAGACATCTGGGACTCTTCCTATTGAATGAATACAAAAAAGGTACAAATATTAAGACCCTGGCTCTCTTGTAGCATTGCACACTGCCTCTTTCCTGAAATATGGATATCTTAAACCCTTACATCAATATAAAAGGTGCCACAAAAATGTCCCAATAAAAGGTTTGTGCTGCTAAATTTGCCATTTCATGCCGTGTTCCAATAAATAGTAAACGAGATAACAATGCAAAATATAGCACTGCGGAAGAACTACAAAACGCCTTCCTTGCTGTACTTTACACAGGATCGGTGCTGTCCGCTGACGCGTTTGTTGGAAATATTCCTAGTGCTGGATGACAAAATCATCCTTGATCTAGTTTACACAAGTAAGATGTTGGTCACTGATATTTTTATTTAGAAAGATTTTTCGTGCTGGCGGTTGTATGCGTGGAACAGTGAACACCCAAATAGAATAAATAAGACAGGCTTCAAACCACAGACACAGGTGTTTGATGTAGTGGAGCTGGCAAGAATCCAAGGGGCAGATGCGGACGGCTGGAAGACTGGATGGAGAAGACAAAGGGCTTCCAGATGGGATGGCCCTAATCCCCTTTTCTCTTTCACTGGATTTTAAGGCCACTCGGCTGGATTTCTGACTGTTCGAAGGCGTTTTGAGTCCAAAAGGACCATGTCTATATTGACTTTAGGGCAGAACTTAAATTTTGATTGAGATTCATGGGATTAATTTGGATTTTCTTCCCCAAGTCACATCAGCTCACCACCTAAGGAGCAGGCCCTATTTTAGAAGGGCTACACGCTGGCACCCTATATCTTAATGGACAATTACATCTTTTTTAAAGCATTTTGTCTTTATTGTGTATGCTTTTCTGATGGCTCTCCGATAAAGTAGTTTTTGATATTTTTGCCAATTTTTGTCATTTTTTCCTGGATTGTCTAAACTGATTCAGGCATTCAATCGTATCCAGCTCTCATTACTCTACCTTCAACAGTTAGTGATGTAAGAGTGCGGAAGAAGGAGACCGACACACAGGTGGCATGGTTGTTGGCGTAAACCTTTATTATACCAGAAATAAAGAGAAAACCTACATCTTCCTACTTTGAGTGGTTTCCCTACCTCAACTAAAATACTAAGAGTTCGGTCAGCATGTCCTTGTAAATCAAGAGTTCACCCTCCTGTGTCAGAAATCCTGCTTCTGCCCCTTACACTTGTAACTAAACTAAAGAGGTAGTGGATCTTCTAAGTCCAGAAGAATGGCTCCCTTCTTCTCGACAGCAGATCACAGTTCTATTTGTTAGGTGGGATCTTTACCTGGGGGAATGACTCCCTTCACCAGGTCTCAGTCCCTTTACAAGGCACAAAACAAAGTTGCAGGTTTGAAATACTAAAAAGCAGTAAAGTTCTCAGTTCAAATTCAAAAGGTAAAGTTCCAATTCAAACATCAACATCCCTTATTGCCCATTGCGGTTTCTTCACTATTGAATTCCTGGAGAATGCCTCCCTTCTCCCTCAACAGGACTGTGAGACAGGTTCTTGGCCTCAAGCCCAGGCATTTTATCTCTCCAGCTCTGAAATCTCTTCACTGGCTTCCTATGGCAGTAAGGATCAAGTTCAAGACCCTCTGCATCGTCCACAAGGCTTTCTGGGGTCGTGGGAGAGCATTACCTGCAACTCTCTCTTCCTAAACATCTCCTTTCTCAAGCTCTCCGCTCATCCACTTCAAACTCTCTGAGAGTCAGAAGCTTTTCCAAGCAGAGAGTTGGGGGCAGATTTCTCTCTTTGGCTGGCACCTCCCTCTGAAACAGCCTTCCTGCCTCGCTCAAACTTGAGCAGAACAACCTCTGGTTTCAGAAACAACTCAAGACCTTCCCTTTTCGCTTCCTCTTCCCTGCTGATGTCCCGACTGCTCCACTCACTGGTCACCTGGCTACCCTCTGAACTCGGGCCCAGGCTCCTGCATGTCCAGTTGCCATTGCACTGCCTCCGGGCTCCCCCAGCACTTATGGTCTGTATCTGCATCCCTATAGTCCCTTCTCTCAGCACTTATGAGCCACTTGCTGGCTGCAATTATTCAGTTATCTGCACATCTCCCTCCCTCCCCCAACCCTCAGCACTTCTCCCCTTTCCCGCACTTGCACGATCTGAATGAAACAAGGTCTAGTAAAATCGTTGTTTTGTCCTCCCTCTGTTTCCCCCTCCTTGTCTTGTCACGCCTAGAAACACTTGTGTAAAAGCGCAATACATGCCATATCATATTCTGCAGATGTCTTGCTCTCTGAGATTTCACACTGACAGGGGAAAGACTCCCTTCCTCTATCCCATTCTCAGGCTTACTCTACAGATCACAGCACTAGGGGGAACGGCTCCCTTCCCCTGGCCTCTTTACAGTTTTGGCACAGTTCAAAATACCAGGTAGAATGACTCCCTTCCCCTGACCTTTCTTATTCATGTACTGCCACAAAGAAGATGGCTTGTAGAAGTTCCTATAGTGTTTGGCAGACCTGGTTCACTCTCCTGCCATGTACTGCCACAAAGGTGATGAGTTAGATGCCTCTCCTTACATTTTGGGTGCGGGTCCCAGACCCGTATTACTATTTCCTTCCCAGGGTTTCCTTCCTCACCTCTGCTTGGTAGTCTTGGAGTTTTCCCCAACTCCCTTGAGCCCTCACCAACCTTCCCAGCAAACCAGATAGCTTTTAGATTCTTGCTGGCTTCCTCCGGTTGGTCTGGGGCTCTCTGTGCTTCAGACTTCCCCCGGCTTCTCTGGCTTTCTGACGGGTTGCAGTATCTCCACAGCGTGCCTCTTCCTTCCACGGGTGCGCTAGGGCTTGCGTGCACTATCCAGGTTCTTCTTGCACCAGACCTTCTCCTGGCCAGGCTTCTGTCCTGTTCCTCCTCGCTGGATCAAACAAAATCTTGGTTCCCACGCTCTTGCCGCACTCGCTGGCTTCTTCCTGGTGCTCTAGCAAACCACATCCTTACTTGCGGTTCCACCCTGGATACCTTCTGTCCTTGGTAAGTCCTTTGTCTGTTTTTATTTTTAATCTAGCAAAACAACTAGAATGCATATGTACATTCTCTTGAGAACTCTTCATTGCGCTGCATGTTCTCCTCGTCCCAATACCTTCCAGGAGAGTCTTTCTAAGGTCATCCCGACTCTTTGGCGTGCCAGTAAATCTTGGGGTTTTAATGCTACAGAGGCAAATAAAAGTGTGGGCTTTAGAGGGTTGAGTGAAGGGATAGGAGGATGGGTAGGTGGGTGGAGTTCATGAAGAGTTTGCACACCACGTCTCCCATAGATGGTTGTCCTTAGAGGGGGAGTCTCTCTCCATGAGAACCTCCCGCTGAGTACCACCCCCAGGGGGACAATTGGGTAACGGCCTCACCTCCATGGCGTCATCGGAAGGGGCTCTCCCTCGGGGATAAGTGACATCCAAGGATTCCTCGCAGTGAGGATGAGAGAACTTTTACCCTTTATTAATATCACATTGAGCGAGGTAGTGAGGTATTTGGGCAGGTGTTTCTAAAGGGTTGCCCATCATGATTTGTTGAGGCAAATATTTCTATGGAGATTGACTAGCATGATTTGATTGTGAGGTTGCATGGCATGACCTAGTGAGGCAGACAGATGTTTTTTAAGGTGACTAGGATTTCTTGAAGAAGGTTGATCAGTCTCAGTCTTGATTAGTGGTAGAGGCGATGTCAATGATTTCAGCCTTTTCATTAATGGCTTTTTTTGTGTGCATTTTTAATGTTTTGTGTATAGTGACAATAATAATTGCTATGTTTCTTTATTACATATTACTCATAAAACATTTATTTTTTACATGCGAGCGTAAGACTTATTCATTGATTGTTCATTACTGAGTGCTATCAGATGCCTTTGAACATGAATATTAAGCGTTGGACATCAATTTCAACTGCTGCGTATTGATGTGCTACAAAGGTGTGATGAATCTGATGATGTCATCACTCATTTCCCAGAGACATCCTCTTCCCATGTGGCCAGGGGACAGCATGTGCTACCTGATCTATGATGGAGGAACCTCAGGGGGAGTCGGGCATCAGATGAGACATGGTATTGTTGGGATGGAAGTGAGTCTATCCCAACCCTAGGCTCTTTAAGGTGAGGCGAATCCCGTATGAAATGTACAAGGGGAAAGAGGACAGTGCTATAAAACTCGGCACAGATAAAATATAGCGCAAATGATGGATGTAAGAATATAGCGTGCGCATAGAAAGAAATGCCATTTTGTACCTATGGCGGATGCATAGTCTAGTAGGGCCATGCAGCCTTTAACTCCATGGAAGGACACGATTAGGCCCAGATTATTAAGACGGGATGAGTCTGCACAGCCAGTTCTCACAGAAGCTTCCCCCATGTCCCTCCATTATTGCAATTACTCAGTATCACTGGGAGGAATGTGCACTGCAAGGCTGTGCGACAACACCAGGCTCCTCGCAGTGCCCATTCATCACATCCGAATTGCCAACAGACCTCTTACCCCCACCCAGCATTCCCAGAGTCATGGCCCACATCGCCATCCTGATCCCCCGCAACCCTGCATTCTATGATAAGTGAATCCAGCCCAAATCGTAAACCAACTGGCCATAAATGATCTAAGCATGTGTGACTGCTTTACCTCTTCCCATAAATACGGATGTATACCAATTGACCTTTTCACAATTGACCTCACAAGATTTGACCTAATTTAAAAGGTCAATTAGAACATATGTGCAGGGGATAACCACCCGCAACCCCCTACCCAATCCAAAAAAAACACAACCCCCCACTCAATCGCCTTATATTATTTATAATCCAAAACCAACCCTATACATAAAAAAATAACTAAAATAATATAAAGGTCAATTGTGCAGAAGGTCAATTAGGACCACTATAATTAGGTCAATTAGGACAAAAGGTCAATTGTAAAAAGTCAATTTGGGTAATACCCATAAATACATTGTTTGCAACACAAGGTACCGGGAGGGATTAAATTATAGATCCAAACGAGGGTGGAGGCCTTCGGTGCGAGAGGAGCTGTATCAACAAAGCACAGAATGTGTGGGTCAGTATGCCTGTATTTCTTTTTCCCTTTCCCCTGGCACCAGTCCCCAAGCCACCCAGATGCATGCCACAGTGATGTAGTAGTAGACTTAGTGTATCATAGCAGTTTTTGATAATGTAACTTATGAGAGACCTGACCTTCACTCTGAGGAGAGATGAGCCCAGCTGACCAACGTGGGGATTGACCGATGGTGGAGAAGCAAACCAATTGTAGCCTGGCCTCCCCTATGGGGCAGGCCCATGTATATGGTCTCGCCAATCAGTGATGCCAGTTTTTACTGTATAGAAATTATCTTTTTCTCCTCTTAAAAACCACTACTTGTACTAAGTAAGGCCAGAATGTTCTCGAGACCTTTTCATTTTTTTTAAAAATAATTTTATTTCAACAAATGATACAAACCAAACTTGCAGTGCGTACAATAACGTAAACATACATCGATTCGACATGTCCACTGCTTCTTCGAGCCTAGTCCCTTTCGTGTTCTGTTTCTGCATTTTGTGATAAGGATTCCTCCTCCATGATTTCCGTTGGGTCTCGTATTAACCCAAATAACTCTGCTATTAATTGTTTCCAGGCTATCAGGGTCTCGGCCTCTTCCTTCCCCTCCACATTACTTGCATCTTGCCATACTGTAGTTTCCACTTCGGCCCATTTCTGTAGATCTTTGCACCATACTTCTATTCATGGTCTCTGGCATGCCTTCCACCCCATAGCAATTCTCCTTTTTGCAAGTGCATACGCTAGATCCTTTAATTTACTCACATGCTTGAGTTTACGTGGTCTCGGAAACCCTCCCATCAAACAGGCCCACACCGTATCTCCCACAATCTTGATTCCTTTTTCAGCTAACCTGTGCGCCACCTCACCCTAAAAACGCTCAATGACTGGCATGACCAGAACATATGGACCACTCTGGCATTTTCCTCATCACATTTGGGGCATGCTTGTCGTCCTACGTTTTTAAATTTGGCTATTCTCTGGGGTGTCATATACGCCCTGTGGGTCACGTACAGTTGTATCTGTTGCAGTCTTGCATTCCTCGACACTTCTCTGTGGTACCCTTGGGCTTGTTCCCACATCCCATCACTCATTGGGGCTCCCACTTCCTCTTCCCAGTCCCGTCTCAGTTGTGCCACTTCCTTCCCCACCTTGGTCATCATCAGCTCAAATATTCTGGATAGCTTGTGTCCCCCTTCTGCAATGTCATATATTGTGTCTATGGTAGTGTCCGGTTCTTCTTCTAGCACTAGTTCGGACCATGTCTCCTTGATTCTCCGCACCAACCTATGGTATGTGATAAACTGGCCCGCATGTAACCCAGTTTCCTCCTCCAACACAGCAAATTCCCTTATATTCCCCTACTGCCATCTATCACCCATTGTTGCTATCCCCACTGGTTCCCAGTGTTTCCTAATCATCATCCATAGTTGCTTTTCTTTGCCCGTCAGCGCCACTAGTGTTACCTGCAGAGAACACGGGAGTGGATTCTCCATCAACTGGCAGGCCCTGCGCCACATCTTCCACCCAAGTATCATCATCTTTGTCTGGCTTGAGCAGCCACATCATTTCCTTTAGGAAGTACGGGGCACAGTCCTGTCGGCCGGCCTGGACTCCGAGGTTGACTCTTCAGAGAGCCATTTAGCTACATATTGCAGCTGGCTTGCTATGTAGTAAATTTCGTAGTTTGGCAGTTTTATGCCCCCCTTTCTCATATGAGTTGTGTAGCTTACAAAGGGCCACGCTATTCCTCGTCCCATGCCAGAGGAAATCCCTGCACATGCCTTCTATCTTAGCAAAGGTCCGCCTTGTTATAAGGCATGGGATATTTCCAAAATAATGCAAAAGTCTCGGTAGGACCACCATTTTCAACGTTGGTGGGGTAGCTTCACCCAAAGCTTCATGCTATTTCCAATTTTCCTGATCGCCTCCTCGGTGTTATACTGGTGTTCCTCTTCCACCGTATGGTATGTATCTATTCCAAGATATCAAAACGTGCGCACCTCCCATGGTGTCTGTAGCACCGGTAGCTGTTCTAACATGGATCCCTTTGTACCTGCCCAGTGGAAATATACTAGATTTCTGGGGGTTCACAACTATGCCAGACAGCCTTGCATATCTCTCCATCACTTCCAGAATGTACTGGAGGTTTTCTTCCGGGTGCTGTAAATACAACAACATGTCATCCGCATACAAAGAGATTAGATGCAGTTCCCCTCCTACAGCGATGCCTATCGGGTCGTACTGTTGCCTCAGGTATATGGCCAAGGGTCCCAGGGCAAGAATATACAGCATAGGAGACCACAGGCAACCCTGCCTAGTGCCTCTACGAAGTTGCCACCTCTCTGATATCACCGCTCCTGTTTTAACTCTGGCCAACGGCACGCTATATAACATTTTAGCCCACTTGTAGGTACCCGGGCCCTATCCCATAGCCAGCCAGGGATGCCATCAGCCACGGCCATTTGACCGAATCAAAGGCCTTTATTGTGTCTGGCGATACAATTGCCAGTTCGCCTTCGTCCTCATTTGCAACGACTCGATGGAGTCGCCTAAGATTGTTGGATATGTTCCTGTTTGGAACATAGCCAGTCTGATCGGGATGTATTAGTTTAGCAATAACCCTCCTCATTCTATTTGCCAAGACAGCTGTCAATATTTTACTGTCTTGATTGAGCATTGATAAGGGTCTGTGTGAGCCGCAGTTATGACCAGGCTTATTGGGTTTGGGTAGCGGTATAATTGTCGCTTCTCTGAGGGACTCTGGCAGCCTTCCCACTTCATACGCTTCGTTCAGCATTTCTAAAAGCGGAGGAAGCACCTCATCTTTATATGTTTTATAAAAATTCGCTTGGCAGTCCGTCAGTCCCCGGGGTCTTGCTGGTGGGCAACTGTCTCACTACTTCTTCCTATTCCTCTAAGGCAATCGGAGCATCCAGCTCCTCCCACTCTTCGGCACTGATCTGCGGCAGTCCTATATCCTCCAGTGTTTCTACTATTTCTTTACAATCACTGTCATCATCTCCGTACAAGAGTCGATAATACTCTACAAATTCCTGTTTAACTCCTTCCTGGGTGTCGACTATGCTCCCATCCTCCCTCGTTATTGTTCCGATTGTGGGCCTGGGGGTCTCACTCTTGTATAGCCATGCCAAGACCCTCCCCGGTTTATCCCCCCGAATGCTGTCTCTCTATATACTTCTTATAGTTAAGGTTGCACAATCTCTCCCAGTGCCCCACACATTTCTGCTGCAGGCTAAGTATTACTTCATTATCTTCCTTGGTGTTAGCTCCCTCACTTAACGCCCTCTCCAGCTCCTTCTCCGTATCTTGTAGTTCAGTCCGGATGCCTCATTGTAGCCCCCTGGACTTAGCTATAGCTACCCCCCTCATTACCACTTTAAAGGCCTCCCAAAGCATATCCGATGTCTCTACACTGCCAGTATTGATCTCAAAGTAGTTTATTATTTCCTCCCTCATGTCTTCCCTGAAGATGGTGTCTTTCAGCGCCTCCGCTCTGAGGCACCATGTCGGGATCTTTGCTCTCGGGGGTCAGTTTTGCCACCTCAGGATTAGTGCCGAGTGGTCTGATAGGACCCTCGCTTTATATTCCGTCTGCGTTATCGCAGTTATTAGTTCCTGTTTGGCAAACATATAGTCCAATCTAGTAGGTAGGTTTTGTGGGGCTGAATAGTGCGAATATTGCGACCTTCATACATCCACAAACCCAAAATCATCTAACCGTGTATGCAGTGCTCAAGCGGCTGGGGTGGGTTTATCCATTTTACCATCTGACCTATCTACCCCGGGGTTTAACACGCAATTGAAATCTCCTCCCCAGATCACCGCCCCTCCCAGGCATGTACTGAGTTTGTTGCATAAGGTTCTAAAATATGCCGCCGAGTTTCGGTTCGGGGCGTACATGTTTATGATGCTTATCTCCCTGTTTTCCACAAGCCCTCTCATCATGACCATCCTCCCGTCTGTCTCCACCGTGGACTGTAACAGTTGGAACGGGACATGTGGCGCCACCCAAATGATCACCCCCCCTGGCATAGGAAGAATATGATGAACACACCACAGTCCCCCTTCATTTCTTCCGGATCATCTCCATCTTGTTTTGCGTAAGATGAGTCTCCTGCAGCAGAGCTATGTCTACTTTCTGTCTGCGTAGATATAGCATGAACTTAGTCCTCTTTAAATAACTATTGAGCCCTCTGACGTTCCAAGTAATTATTTTAAGATCCCCCATGGTATATCAGGGTCCCTCTCCTCCCACCACAAGTGCAGTCCATGAGCAAGTATATTCCCATTCTATGTAGGCTTGTTTCCCAACAAAAACTTCCCCAAACACCAAATACTTCAAACTTCCCAACCTCCCTCCCTCCCTCCTCCCTTCCCTGCCCCAACTCACCCCCCTCCATTTCCTCCCGCCCCAACATCCTACACAACTGTTGCCCAGCTCCATCCCTGGATCTCAGGCACCCCCACATGTAGCCCTTTTCTGGCAATTGCCTTTACTCACGGCTCAGCAGGGTGAAGTCGCCCTAACGGCGGTCCTACTATTCTAACTTCCGGGGGTAGGTCGCCTCGATCTTGCTGCTCCCATTTGCTTCAAATTAGACACGCTTAGTGCTACCCAATTTACAATCACATTGTATATTCTAGTCCAACAAGTCCAAATGTCTCTTATTACAGTTTTCAATGTTAACTGTTCTCACCCCGCCCCTTTTACCTGTGCGACAATCCTTTCATTTTTTCCCCCCAGCGCCCCCCCTTCTCCATCCTTGCATCCTACATAATGTATCCCCCTCACTTATCGTGATCCTCATGATCTTGCTTCTCGCCTTGTTCCGGACAACCCTGCATATCCAGCCATGCCATCGCGTCCTCCGGGGTGTCAAAAAAATACACCCTACTTTTGTGCAGGACTTTGAGCTTTGCGGGATACAAAAGCATGTACTTGATTCCAGCCATACACAATCTCCTTTTGATCGCCACATAGCTATAACGCTGTCTCTGCACCAACATGGTGTAGTCCGGGCATGCTGTGATGGTTGCAGATGCCCTTTTGATCGTTCCACCTTTGCAAAAGTACTCCAAGATCTTCTCTCTGTCTTTATAGTTCAAGATCTTTGCAATTATCGCCCGAGGGGGGGCTCCAGGTCGTGGTTTCCTCATCATGGCCCTGTGCGACCGTTCAACAGCAAATCCTTGTGAAAGTTTGTCGGCTCCTATTTCTTGCAGGATCAAATTCTCCACGTAGTCCGTGGGGTCCTGGCCTTCCTCTCCCTCCAGTAGGCCGACCACCCGTATGCTGTTCCGTCTCGCTCTCCCTTCAGCCTCCTCCACTCGGTCCTCCAAGTTGGCGACCTGATGCTTCAGTATGTGGACTTCCTTTGCATTGCTTGTGCTGGTTTCCGTATTGGTTTTCACCGCACTCTCTAGGCCGCTTGTTCTTTCAGCCAGCGCTCTCGCGTCTTGTCGCAGCAGGTTGACCTCTAGCCCAACCGCATCTATTTTGGTTTCCAGAGCGGTTCTTAGGTCCGCCATCACTATCCCCCCGAGGCTTTGAACTCCGTAATGGCTGTTAGGATCAAGTGATCCTCTTTTGCCAGGGATACTTCTGCAGGTGCGGCTGCCGCACCCTGTACCTAGGTGGTAGGAGTCTGTTGCGGCTTGGCAAAAATGTCCATAGTGGGCTGCTTGCTCTTGCCTCCTCTCAACGACATTGTGCAGTCCTGCCTATGTAGCGGGGGCCAACTTTTCTGTAGCGTGCAGGTCCTGCTTCCCCGTTCTTCCTTCTCCGTGGTAGCAGCGCGTTGTGGCACTGCCAGGCCTATATGTCTCTTGCGCCTTATCTTGGTCCACTTTCTGGGGGTTACACCTCTCGCTCTCGAGGGTACTCTGTTGCAGCTCACGTGCGTTGTGAGCAGCTCGTGTACTGTATGGCGGTCCGCTTCTCCTTCCAAATCCCTACAGGTCTCCCAAGCTGGGTAGTTGAGTGAACCCCTCAGCTATTCGCCCCGTTCGTGTAGGCTGCTTAGGCCCCTTCTTTCTTCGTCTCGCGTCTGGGCCTCTTCGTTGCCAGGCGTGCAGTGTGACGGTGTGTCTCACTGGTTCTATATTCCTGGTGCAGTTCTCTCAGCCGCCGTTGCCTTTTGCTTCTCATGCCACACGCTGCGCTCTCCCTGCCAGTCTTCGTCTGCCGTGGGTCTGCTGGGCCTACCTCAGCCTCCTTTGTTCTAGCGCGCTGGCCATTTTGTCTGGGGTGCCGTACCCGGGCTACAAACTTTCAGTTGATCTTGCCAATCCTCCTGTAGTCATCAAGGACTCAGCTCTCCATCAAACTTGCCCCACGCCTTTAAACATCCAATAGTGTATTTCTAAGCACGATCATGCCTTTATTTAGCTTATTTTCCCGCAGGATCATATCGGATCGTCGGGAGCAGCTTGGAAGACATGTCCTACTCCATGGCCCTCTAGCCACGCCCCAGCAGAGACCTTTTCTGATAACTTTGTATGCAGTACAATTAAACCTTGCTATCCTTGCAAGCTATCTATTGGCTTCTTTCCCTAGAGGGTTTTATTCATTTTGGTGAGCGTAAACAGGGACTTGCCTTCATTTGGTGACCCTGCCGATGTGATCCCAACACCCCCGTACCTGCTAAGACATCCAGGTGGCCTCTCCGGGAAGGGCTGCGCCCACCTACAGTACCCAGTCTCAAAACACGTACCTGAGTGGCCTTGTGGGAGCCGTCTTTGCAGAATCACGCCTGCTCTTTGGACCGGGTGCGGCCCCAAGGACAGGTGCAGGCTGGTTGTGGAACCCTGCGAACTGAGGTCTTCGGGAGAATGGGCGCATGCAAGTATAGCCTGCAAGGGATAACAAAATAGGGTTGGGCGTATGGAGCAGTATAGCTATTGTGAACATGCAGTGATTGAAATTAAGTTAAGAATGTGGCATGTTTATGCAGTGGGTTGATTTTTAGACTTTTTTCTTCATTTTTTAAGGATATTAAGGAAAAGGAAAACGGAATAAAGGGACATCCCGGAGTGAGGGGTAAGGTGGCGCCACATGCATTGTATTGACCGGTGGGGCAAAAATACAAGGACAAATATAGGAGCTCCATATAAGTACAGAGCTCTGGAATAGAAGTAGTTGTTGTTTTAGCTTGTTATTTTAGTTTATTTTGTTGTTGTACTTTAAGGTGTAAGGAGGTGGCCCAAGAGGGGGAGTGTATGTAGTGTGTGCATGTTGACGTATCAGGAGAGCGTGAGGTGTATGTGTAAGAAGCTCTATTGGGGGATAGTGGTTGGGGGAAGTGAATTGATAACTTGCCTGTGAACTTGTTGACGGTATTTAAATGTATTAGAGACAAAACTAAACTGTATATATCTTGAACTAATTACTGTTTAACTGTGGCACAGTAGTATAGGCACTGCACCAAGACAAGACACACTAGGGACACGGCAATGGGAGTAGAAACACCTCTAGACCACATATCACAACCAATGGGTGACTGAGACTAAAGGGGAGGGAATTCCCGACTCCTGGCAAGAGCAAGGATCTTTTGACAGGAGTGCACTGGAACACAGGTCTACTTTCCTGACAGCAAAACATAAGGGGAGACCGTTGCAAAACAGAAGAGAATTATTGAACCTCTGGAAAATGTTTGAGGACACAGATAATCCCAAGGGGGAAGGGCTGACACACGACAGTAGCAAAGAGATAGGCTCAGGAGAAAATGGGAAGAATATGGAGACGAGGAAAGGGATATATCCACTAGCAACTCACCCAGCGGAAGGGTATGCCAAACCAATGAATGTATCGGCAGGCACAGTGGTGGCAACACCAGGCAGAGCCCTACCCCAGCCATATGTCTCACCCCCAGAAGTTACTGCCCATACTGCGGTGAGCGCAAGTGACCTGGAAGTAGCACTAGCATCCACACAGACAAAACTAGCTAGGCTGAGGGCTGCATGTGATGCGACCAAGGTAGATAGAGCTGTTCTGCCTATAGGGACACCGGCACAACCAGCAAGAGACCAGTAGAAATTGGGTGATTTCTTATTCACAATAGACAGCACACCCCTAAGAACCATCCATGTATAGTGTGACAGAGATACAGACAGCTTAGGCTACGAGAATGTAGGTTCACGGAGAGGAGATGAGGAATACGACACAGGTTCACGTATGATTCAGAAAGGAGATGAAAATAAGAGGAAATAGAAGATGGGGTAAAAAAAAACATGGATCTGCTTTTGACAAACTCGCAAGATTAAGAGAAACACAGCGATAAAGATAACACAAGAGAAAACAAAGGTGAATTAAACTTGAATTTATATCATTTCGTGCACATTAGCTAGATCAGTGCAATAAGGTAAATATAATGCATTAAAGTATAATGCAAATAATTGGGAATCAGGCAAATTTAATTTGATCATTTCGGAAACTGTTTGATCGTATTAGATTTTTTCTGCGGATCCAGAAATACCTTCTCAGCTACAGGTAGACAGGGAAGGACAAGGGCTTCCAGCATGGCCCCTGCTAAAGAAGAAAGTGAGACCTTTCGTAGCAGAACAATATCTCTAGTAAGAGATAGTACCAGCCCCTGGAAGGACGCTAGTTGGGTTAGGAGACCCTTTAAGGCAGAAGTGGTGAAAAGGGTACTTGCCAGTTAAGGGATAGGGCACAGCTTGGCCAGCCACAACAATACAGATATGAAGACTATCCTTCACAGAAAGAGAAGAAAGAGGGCTTGGCACCAAATGGAGAGCAGAAGCCCGCCACCAGGGAGGAGAAGAAAGGAGAAAGGAAGTACTTTGCTGCTTTCAGACTGGACTATAGCAAAAGCTCTAAACCAGACACACAGGATAATACCAGTGACTAAAGATCCAAGGGAATGGTTAGTGGTACAGTTGGACTATGGTACGCAAGTTCCATATTTAAAGAAGGACACAATAAGCTTTCACATTAAATTTCCACTAATCACAAAGTAGAGGTTAACACTATCACAGGAGAAGTGGTTGAGGGCAATAATGTGTTTTTATAGTTGCAATTCACCTTGAAGGGGAACATCCAAAGGAAATAGAGGCACTATTCTGGTCTAATTTGCATATAGAACAGGATGGCCTTTCAGCAGAACATGATTAGCCCAGGCTATATGTTAGGAAAAGCCCGAAAGGGGAGGGAGTGAATAAACCAGCATTTTAAGATGAAGTTTAGGAACATGCAGTGAACTCCTATGCAGCCTCATGGGCTGTTTTAGGTGCAGCTCAGTTAATCAAGAACCATGTAGGACATGACATGGATTGCAAACCACATAAAATTCCAGTGTTTCAAACACCAAAACCTTCGAGATAATATCCAATCAAAGCACAGGCTATAACACATTTAAAAATAATCGTGGATTAGTTATTAGATCAAGCAGTTCTATAGCAGGCCCCTACAATACAGCATTACTAACAGTCTCCAAACCAGATGGTACATATAGACAGAAAATGGACTCTAGGATTTTAAATGCTAATACACACACAGAGGCTGTAGAGAACATGCACAGTACAAGCCTTCTGAGTAACATACAAAGATATAAATATAAGACTGTATAACATCTGGGAAATGGATGTTTTGCACAACCTGTGGACTCACAGAGCTATACATACACAGCTATAACCTTTAGGGAAAAACAGTGTTGCTTCACTATGTTTCCAAGGAGGTACAAAAACAGTGCTGGGCTATTCTCTAGTGGAATACAATCCCTCTGAGAAGGCGTACAGACCTGCTGGACATATGTAGGTGGCATATAATGTACAGATGATGACTTAGATGCACACCTAGAGAAGATGGACTTAATCATAAGAACACTAGCAACTAAAGGCTACACTTTCAACCTTAAGAAGTCTAAAATAGCCCATAAATAAATTACATTTCTAGGGTTTTCATTATCTGATAAGGGAATCAGACTTGTTCCACAATTACTAGAAATATTTACACACTTGCAGAGCCCACGTACACTTAAGAAATTGCAAGCCATACTTGGCCTTTTAAACTTTGGGCAATGGTATGTTGCAGACTATGCAACATTAGTGAAACTATTATACGACTTGATGAAGTCCAACTTCCACCCAACACTGGAACAGGGAGCACACACGCATCCTGCATCACGCCTACAAACAGATGACTCAAAGTAGTCCTCTTCAGGACAGAAACCCATACAAGGACTTACAAATGTATTATCTGGAATGGTCTATACAACCAGAAGCAGCAGTACCAGACATCCCACTTTGGATGTTAGCAAACGTACTATACTGTGATGGAAGTGCTGTTCCAGCAGTTGGGACACGCTCTAAGAATTCCGCTGCATCTGGTGCTGTAAAAGGGCGATTCCACCATAACAATGAGTTTGAACACCAAAACACAAACAAAACATTTAGGAGATACAATAGCTCAGGTTGGTGAGTTACATGGCCTCCTCCTTGAACTAAGACGAATTGATCCACATACGCCCACTGTAATCCGATTCAGACTATGTAGTACAAGGTTATAACTTTGACCTTCATTGGTGGCAAGCCAACTCATCCAGAGATTCTAAAGGCAAGCCAATATTGTGCAAACAAATACGGCAAAATATATGGGACATCAAGAGGCTAGACTTCTCATCTGGGTTATGCACACAAAAGCACATAGAAAAGGTTATTTGCACAGTAAAGGCAATGTGCTTGCTGATCAGTCTGCAACTCATGTATACAACAGGTTGAACCCTTAGTTTGTGTTATTTTGGGGTCTGTGATATAATAGGTTAATGGCAATAACACATACAAAAATCACAGACTAATCCCTTCCGTTTTTTTACTGCTTTATACCAATGTTAGCGTATGTTTGCTAACACATGTTGACAGACAAAAACAGTCCCATACCTTAGTTTTTTTACATACAAAATTATTCATTTCATAGACACCTCCTGTGTAGAGTGTTTTTTTGCTAAAAACATATCACATACTATATTGCATTGTAAAGTACATCAAAAATTGTGTTCATCACGGGTTAGTGTAAGGTACCCTCCTTTTTCTTGTACCAAAAGTTTAATCTATTAACCATAAACAATTAATACAGATGATCAATTAATTTACAAACGTATCTCCTCAAAGAAATAAAAAAACAGAAAAAGGAAAGCAATCACAATAATATTTTCTCTATTCTCTCACAGTCAGTGACAGTGTATTTTGTTGTAATCATTCTAGTCATGTTGGTTCTTGTAGTGAACAGAACCTCATTTCAGTCCTTTTTCTCATCTCTTAATCCCTGTGGGATACCGAATGCCTGTTATCCCAATGGCTTTTCACAAAGGATGTGCAATTGATGTTGCGTTGACGCTATGCGTTTCGGCCTACTGATCAAAAGATAACCCCATCCCAAGTAAGGTTTCCCCGATAGTTTCCATACAGCCTTCCGTCAGGACAGAAATGTGTTATTTTTCAAAATTATCCTCAATCTTCTAACCCAAGTGTAACTCGTATACTCTTGTTCAGTAGGCTAACAGGGAAAGACTTTTCATTTACTGGCCGCTTTCATAGACAGCTTTTTATTCCTCAATCTTCTAAGCGCTGTGCTCATTTGCCCGATTTCACTCTAGCTGTGCTTCTGTTTCCTATATGGGGGCTCGTGTAACTGGATACACTCTAGCGCCCCCACATGGTGTCCCTCGCTGTCTGAGCCATCTCAGTAGTCGGCGTACCTCCTTCAAAAAAGCCCTGGCAGTGGTGAAACGTCTCACTCTTCAACATATGACTCAAACTCCACCTGCTACTGATGGATGGATTCCCCCAAGCCCATCCAACTTCCTATGCAAACTAACTGAGCAACCCACCTCTCCCGCATTCTGCCCTCAGGACCATACTATACAATTTGTAAATGTGTCATATTGACCTCAGGCAGTGGATGTTTAAATAAATATGGTTATATCTTCCAGTGCTGCCCCTGGTATATCTTCCATCTCCTACCCCTACACTACCTCACCCAATCAAACAATGCTCTTATGCAAAGGCACGTTACCATAGGACTTCCTCCGCGCTCTGTTAATGTCTAAATTGTAAGTGATTTCTGTTTCGAAAAGACTCCCTATTGGTCAATAAATAGAAATACAAAGAATGACACACAGAGAATGTTTGGCACACTGTGTATCTGATGCATGCATTTACTTAACCCATGCACCAGATTCCTCAGATGCTAAATATGCACATGAATTACCTTTGGTGCAAAAACTTAATCCTGTGGGAGCAGAGACAGGCCCAGACTGTTGCCCCACTCCAATTCTCTGCATTCTTCCATATCAGTGGGAAGAGCGCCAGGCTGCAACCTCCCCTTCACATAGATTTGCCCCTCTTCCCCCAGCTGTTAATAATTAAACAATGAACTATCGTCACAAAAGGGGGCAAGAAAATAACCAGGCATACACGCACTCACAGAATTAAGCATGCAAAGGGGACCATCCAGCAGCTGGTCAGCAACCGATTAAGTGCTTACGCCAGATGGGTATGAGTAGGATAGGTCATCATCCATTTTTAGTTATTGAAGCAGGCTTAACAGAGTCTAGAACATTCTCTGCACAACACATGTTTAATAATTTCACATTACACTTGAAAGAGTAACTGTACATTTTAAGTTTGAACTCTTGTGGACCCTACTCGTTTCTGAATAATGAAATGAAGATGGTCTTTGACACATTTGACAATATTTTCCTTCAAGAAATCTGGTTAAGAGAGTGTAGAAGAGCAGATGATGCCATCTCTTGTGCCCGACACTTCACCTCTGTCATACTGAAAGCAAAGCAGGAAGAGACTGTGCATGGTACCATGTATCGTTCCAGTACCACATCGAAGATATGAGAGACGTTGTGCACTCAGACAATCATATCGAAAGTCCATCAGACATAGAAGAGCTGTAAGTGTGAACAGATAAGAGTAAAGTGACGTCATAAAGGGACTACACGATGCACAGAAACAATATAAGAATACTTAAAGAATGAAGGTGTAATCCAAGTAAAGTAATGAAGTATAAATAGATGAAGAAATCACCTATGCCTAGAAGACAAGTGAGATGAAGCTCAATGAATGTATACATGCAGAAACGCAAGGTAGATGAGTTACATAGAAGCTTGCTGCAGTAGAAACAATAACGTAATGAAGCGGCCATGATGAAAAGATGGACGTTGGATCGTGTCAAAACTACCTCAGAGACAAACCAGGGCTGCAGGTCAGAAACATTGCAGAAAACAGTTTCATGCAAGAAACAACAAATGTCTGTTTTACCAAGACTAAGGATGACACAGCAAGACATATTTGGAAAGTACAAAGGGAGTTAACCAGGATACGCTATGAATGAATGGCATTTTTCTCTTAGATTAAACAGAAGCAACATCTGCAAGTGCCAAATATCGGACAATCAAGAGTGCAGAAAGTGCAAGTAAGACAGAGCAACCAAGCCTCCAGAGACCAAGAGGAGTAATAGCGCCCAGTACAATTAAATCAAATCGCAGTAAAGAATTCAAAATGGACAAAATCATGGTCTCCTCACATGCGACTCAGAAGTCGAAAACAAGATCTATTCATTAAGCCTCAGGCTAAGATATTGATGTACCCGAACTCCCTTAAAAACCCCAGAAAAGACAACAGTCCGCAAGGTCTACTACAAAGGAGAAGCCTTGGCTCATGGTCTAGCTGATGAGAGATGGTAGGCTAATTGACCAAAGTGGGCAGGGGTCTGACACTGTTCTCTGCACCTGGGTTTTGGTCTCTTCACATGCTACTAGCGAGCCGAATATCTAAGGTTCGGAGAGTATGCCAACCAATCATGAGTGGCTAGGTAACGGCATGCTATACAATGTTGAACTAGCCAATCCACTGTTATTATTTTTCATAATCAGTGTTATAAGTATTTAGAAAACGTTTGAGGCATGCCTACCAGATAAGGGCCAGCCACTCATGGTATTAAGACATATACATACCATAGGTATATATGTTCCTCTAACCAATCCCTCCCCTCGATAGGTTTTACTGTTTGCCATGTAGGGTGATGTCATAGCTGACGCACTTTGAGGTATAAAGTCTTTGTGTAAGAGAAAAGTAACCAAGAGTGTGCGAGATGCATTCTGTATGGTCACCAGATTTCCCTACTTTAGAGTCTGTCCGGTTATTTGGGTCTGAGGTAATTTATTATGGTAATTCCATTCCGGCATGAGATACGCTCCAAGGAGCTAGTGCACAATAGCTTCCAGTTATTGACGGTTTTATGGTGGAAAATAAGATTGCCAAGAAAGGATTAAGAGGGATATCTATGGGAGGATCTTAACACCTGTAAACATAAAAAAACACTGCTTTCTCATAAACTTGGTGTTCCTCGGAGTCTGTGCTTGACACAATAACAGATTTTAGTGAGGGCAAACAATTCAATATCTTATTACTCATTATCTACTTAAATTCGTCCCGTTATGAGATAAATTAAGTGTTGAATGATATTGAAAATGTACTGATTGATTAGTAGAAGGAAATAAATGGTAGCCCCTGTGATTTTAGATGGAGATTTTAATTGCAGATGTTTTGCCACGGATCCTTCCTATGAAGAGGAGGATGCTTGTAAAACTATGACTGACTTAAAGTCTTCAGTAGAGATGAATGGGGGTAACCATGGGAGGCTTTGGTCGCAATTGCTCTCTAGGTGGGGGTTTATGCAAACAAACCTGTTGTTCGACGGAAGGTTGAAGGAGGAACCAACATGGTTTAGTTCGATATCCTCGTCTACTATTGACTATATCTTTTTAAAGAATATTGGGTGTGAAGAAGTTCAATATTTTGAGATAGAAAGAACCTGCAATTGATCATGCAATGTTGAAATGAACCCTTCATAGGAGTGGAGAGTGAGATATGAGTGGGTTTTTGGGACCGAAGCAGCTGGTTGTAACGGGGGCAAGAAATAGGGTAGTTAAAGTAAATAGCAACTATGATAAGGTAAATCATCCTTTAAAGAATTGGTGGAATAATCTTACTGAAGAAGAGAAAAACAGTCACTTCTCTCCTGTAGAGTTCCCAGTTGTATTATCTAAATTGCATAGACCTTGTAACAACAACTCTGGTCTCAGCAGGTCTTTACTCAACACCCAAGAAACCAGTTTGATAGAGAAAAAAGTGTGTACTTCGGAGAGCCATCAAGAAGTTGACTAAACACACTAATGTCCTGGGCGGAAAAGATAAAGCAACAAAATGTTAAAACAAAAATATACAAATTGGATCAAGCAATATAAGATTGAAAAATACATTGGCAAGAATCAGGACCTGATAGATAAGATTGTCAGAAAAGATATTAGTTCAATTTGGTAGACTCTAAATAACAAAAATGAGAACCAACCTTATGTTTAATCTTGCTCAGGTCCAGGGTAATTTCATTGATTGATTGATTCCTCCTCAAAAAATGTTGCAAACATGGTACTAAGGGAGCTTAAGACATGGGCTGAGAACACACAGATTTAATCTGCTACATACTGGTTTCAGGAAAGGGGTGGGAACGGATTTGAGTGGTCTGGCCCTATCAGCATGCATCTCTGATATAGGGAGCATCTTTAGAAGAACACTGTATGTGGCAGCGATAGATGTATCTTCTGCTTCTCATAATGTAAATTTGACATGGCTATGGCGGAAATGAACAGCCTGGGGGATTGATTTGGGCCTACTGCGCATGATACAGTTATTGAATACTGGTCAACACAGTGAAAGTCAGACTAAATGCTACAGGCGAGCTTTCAAGGGATATTCCTTTGGCGAAAGGAGTTCACCGGGGCTGTGTTCTTGCCCCAACTTTATTTAATCTCCATTTAGCAGATTTGTGGGAGGAAAACATGTCCTAGCGGGGATACACCCCTAAATGGTCTTGCTTGAATGTGAACTGCTTTGCCTATGCAGATGACCTTATATTGATGGACTACACTCCAGCGGGATTGCAACGCGTTCTACTGGGAGTTGAGTGTTATTTCAATGTAAATCAACCAACTATCAACCCAGTAAAATCATATGTCATGAGTTGTACCACCTGTAGAAATACTAAAAGTTATGTGTGGAAGCTGAATAATGAGGTAATAACAAAAGTTGAGTCACTTTGCTATTTGGGGTTTGTAGTTTCAGTAAAGAGGCAATTCGAAAGATGTGAAGTAAGGATGGAAGAGAAGACTTGTTCATTCATCTCACTAAAGAAGTCAGTGAAGAGTAAATAAACTATGTGCATACTCACTGATTCCTGCAATCGAATTCTATAGGCTAAAAGTGTCTGCAATTGTGTTATATGGTAGTGATTTGGCACATTTAAAGAATAGGAAATTCTTTGAATTATTGTAAGGGAGAATTTTAATGCAGGTACTGGGTATCACGCCATTGGTCCCAATTAGTGTAATCAGATTAGAGTTGGGTCGTCTTCTTGGTGGGCACAGTACATTAATAGAAGCTTATCCTTGTTGAATAAGCTATTGAAGACAGACAAACTGAGTCTTGGTTCCCATCTGAAAGAAATTCTAATGAAAATTTTCCTCAAAAAAGGGGTAGTCTAAGAGGGTTCCATGCAGTATTTATTACTATGGTAGATCTTGATGGTCTTGACTCAGACAAGGTGATGAAAAATAAAATAATAGGTTGGGATAGGATGATGGATATTCAAGATCTGGGGGAATGATGGATATTCATGATCTGTGGAGATTAAATTTATATAAAGAGAAGGACATTTTTTTTCTCCCGATGAAAGAACTCAGAACATATCTCCGAAAATGTCCATCTAAAGTCTATCGTGATTGGTATTTTAAATTTAGATTAAATGGTTTGCCAACACCAGAAGTTATCGGATCTAAACTTGGTATACCTAGGGAACTTTGAGGGTGCCGATTATGTGGTATGGAACTCCTGGAGACCCATTATCATTTTGTGATGGATTGCCTGACACTCATTAATCAAGAGTGTTGGCAGTGTGTTGGCCTGTCGACTAAGCTGGTGTCAGGACTTGCTGGCGTTCAAGCAGAGTGTTTCCTCTACCTCATTGAAAGGAGGGGCCTTACCAACATACACTCCACTTCCGACGTGGAGCGTTGCAGACAGTTGGCAGAGTGTTGGCCTGTCGAGTAAGCTGGTGGCAGGAGTTGCTGGCGTTCAAGCACAGTGTTTCCTCTACCTCGTTGAAAGAAGGAGGGGCCTTACCAAAATACACTCTACTCCCAACGCGGAGCGTCAGAGTGTTGGCAGAGTGTTTGTGGATGGTAGGTGAAGGAAATGGACTCAGCCAGACCAGAAGCGTGTGCCCTCTTGAGGACCCGATGCCAAGCAATACTACAGATGAACAGAGGTAACAGGGCTGGTGGTGGGCCCATCGGGTACCCAAGGCCTTCTGGATCTTACTTTGTATGAGCCGTTGGAAGGGTGTAAACCGAACATTTTACCTTCTGGTATGGACACCAGACTACCCCTGGGGGGGTCAGCAAAGGAGTCCAATGTGAGTGACCAGCCAGTGGGATCTCCCTTTCAGCGGTCTCAGCAAAGAGCAACCAGCCGATTCCTCATAACTCGCCAGAAATATTTTCTCAGTCGCGGACCAAGGCTGGGACAGGGACATTATAATGAGCAGTTGTTGACATGGACTTGAACGCAGAACCAGACATTTTGAGGAAAAGTCTCAATAGAGGGTTCCATGTAATAATGTCCCCACAAAAATATCGCCATGCAAAAATATCGCAGAAAAATTGCCGTTTTTTGTGGAGACATTATTGCATGGAACATGCGGGGGACACCCCTCAACCCCCAAACCCTTTTTTTTTTTTGGCTGCCCCTATCCCCATATATATGGTCACCCATATAATATCGCCACAACCTTTTCCCGGCGATATTATGTACGGCAACCATATATATGGGGATAATATTACCTGATAACCAGCAGAGGGGACAGAGAGAAGAACTGTGTTGGGTAGGACAGGCACTTACCCGTATGCTCACCATCAGTACCCGCGCATGTGGAAGCCTAGGTCCGATCCAGGCTCGAAACAGTGGTGCAGCCGATTGATAGCAACATACCGGGGGTCAAGACAGCATCCGGGTCTACGTTAGGGAAAAGAACCACAGCTGAAATCGAGGTGCAAATCCTTGTCTCAAGAAAAAACCATCAGGTGGCATTTTCAGAGTTAGGGAGCCAGAAAAACTATTTTCTATGCCGACGCCGAAATATGGACAAACATATCAGATGCAGATTTATTGGTAGACACAGACCAGAATACCTTGCCACAAGAGAAAACACACCACCTTCAGCCCCGCAAATTAATCCTGGTGGAGAAGAACAACGGCCATGTGAATAACGAGGAGCCCATTGATATGGTGAGGGGGGCCCCAGACGCCTCTGACTAGTAAGTTCCCCAGCGGGGAAGTGTTAGGGGTGGCAGAAAGAGAAAATGGCGATGCCCAACAGGCCGCACAGCAGCAGTCGCCAGTGGACTCCCTCCGCTAAATGGGTACCGGAGAGGGCTAGGGAGGGAGAGGAGCTCCTACAGGGACTCGAAATTAACCTGGCCAGCGTGTCTGGTCAAAGACATCGCCACACTAACCTTGCAATTGATGGCCAGCAAACAGATGACAGGTGAAAAGAGGTCAATAACCTTGCTGGCTCAAATGCACTCCAAACTCATTTATAGAATCATACATAGAAGCATCAAGAGAAAAAAGAATGAAAGAAAAGGAGTCTGAGGGAGTGATATTTAAAACACTCATTGATCTAATAAAAGATGGGAGAGAAGACAAAAAAGGTTTCTTGGCATGTTTTAGAGATACCATCAAATTAATGAAAAGCCAGGAGCAGATGGGAAGAAGGAAAAGTGTCACCTGCCAAACAGTGGTTGACTTAACGTCAGAGGTACTCCAGAAAACATCGGAGGACTTGGAAAGAATGAAAGCGCGGGGAAACATGCACAGGTTTCTCTCGGATAAACGAGAAAGTACCGAAGCACAAACGAGCAATGGTAAACTGGGCCTTTTGGGAGGGGCTCCCTTTAAACAACATATAGCTGTGTGCCAGTCATCTTCCACTATACAGGAAACGGGGAATCATCTAATAGTGGTGTCATGTAGGAAGGATCCAGCCAGTATGGTGGGAGCATCTGGGAGTGGGCTACCATCATCAGATCTCTTTTCAATCTTTGAGGTATCCCGGCATAAAGAGAAAAAAAACACACCAACGAAAGCACCAGGAAGGAAACCTACAGGTCCAATGAAAACGCCTAAAAATACTGTGACCCTGAAAATGGAAGCCGGGGGGAGCTGGGGGAGGACGCTGGGGCTACCAGAAATGTTATTAGGAACTTAAGTATGGTATCAGTTCCTATTCCCAGAACAGAGCACACAAGGGACCCACTGGCAGGGGCTTGAAAAAAACTACGGGGGCACAAGGGGTCCCCCTAACTGGAAGAACTCACAGATCAGGAGACCTAGATAGAGAACCTGATGCAACTGTCAACCTATGAGGAATATGAGACAGACAAACCGGAGGTAACCTTCCGGGGCAGAATCTACTACTGGTGGGGGCGCCTCAGAAGAACAGGGATATTTGCTCCATCAAGAAAAACGTTTTGAAACACTGGAAGAGAAAAGGTCTAGAGGGATAGTTAAAATTGCTCCCCCAGCAAGTAAACGGGACATGATGGAAAGAATGTTAGACCGCTGAATAAGGGACCGGCATCGTTATGTAAAAATTCTGACCAGCCCAGTTAAGAACAAGGGGGTGGAGGTCCCCTCATGTCCGTCAGGTGGGGAAAAATGATCCTAAAGGAAAAGAAAAACACAGGAGATACCACAAGTTTTTTTGGGGGAGAGTATTGAAAACAGAAAATGGGCTCATATTGAACAGAGCAAATATAATGAGTCTGCTCCACAACGTACCGCAGCTGAGAGCCATCAAACCAAAATCGTGGGCTTCCCAAGGGAACTAGAAAATGATAGGGTGTGCATGCATTTGACCACTGCAGCTGTGACTTCTCTTGGTAAAAGCAAACGACGACTTGAGGGCCTTGGGCTTCGATTTGAAAGAATATGATCCACTGGGGGCACCTGTTCAAGAAAGTGGCGGCGGGCGCCATGGGAAGGGGGGAGTAGAGTGGAAAGAAAATATTCATTGGATGGAGAGGCGACGGCGAAACCCAGGAGACATCCACCGGCGGTCTTCCAAGGGCCAGATGCCCTAAGGATAATTATGAAAAGAGAGGGTGTTTCGAAAACCAACGAGCTACGACTTCCAATTGTGAGGAACTGATCACAAGGATCCCAGAGGAGGAATCATGTGACTGGCTTTCAAGAACCCTAGCCGTTTCGCCAAGAGACTGTTACAAATTGATTCCTGGAATTCAAGGGGTTTTTCCCATTTGTTTCGCTCCATGAATTGAAGACTGGCCAATTTCAATATGATAGGTCTTCAAGAATCCTGGTTGAGAGAACACCCAAGTATGGATTTTTGAACAAAGCATCCAAAGGATTACGAGGAAGACCCAGTCCCGGTTTGCTAACACTGGTAAAAAAAACATTTCAATTGGGAAGGTTCTGAAAGTTATACACCCTCACCCTCTGGTGCAGATTCGGATAAAAAAACTAACGGAAAATCTAAACCCTAAAGAGGACACGATGGCCCTACTAAACTTATATTGGAACCCAAAACATAAGAATTCTAAAACATTTGTACAGCTGATAATGAAATGGATCGATGATCTAAGATCACAATTAATCGACACATGAATACTGATCTGTCGAGATCTGAATATAGACTGCCTTTCGAAAAAAAAGGAAATGAAGATGTCCGTCCCGCAAAATAAAGAAGAACACACACGTTGCCAGCACTGGATGGAGGAAATCTCAATAAGGGATCTACACATTGTTAACGGTCAAGTAAAGGGAGATCTGGAAGGCGCAAAAACCTGGGGTTCAGCATCCTCTAGTGTAACGCTGGACTACTTCTTTGTTG
The DNA here is from genome assembly GCF_040938575.1 of Ambystoma mexicanum. NCBI lineage: Eukaryota > Metazoa > Chordata > Amphibia > Caudata > Ambystomatidae > Ambystoma > Ambystoma mexicanum. The sequence continues at coordinate 375,720,566 of NC_090935.1, read as the reverse complement.
CAGGGTCGATCTTCCCAAGGATACCATCACTGAAGATGAACCCAATGAAACAAATCGACCATAGCTCACTTATTTTAACTTGTTTAAGATCGGCACTGATGGGAGCAGAAATGAACAAGAAGAGCTGGAATCATAAAGTATCAATGGAACCTGGAAGAAACAGGCTTAGGATCTCCCACAGATCAATTCCCAAACTAACGGAAATCTTGGGGGCTTGGCAAAAGAATAAGGAAGAGGGGCCCGATTATGAATCCTGCCTGATAGCTTTCAGAGAAAAACATGAAAAAGGGGGTAAGCCTTGTTTTAAGAGAAAACATGCATATGACAAAGTATTGGCAAATAAAAAACGTCAATTGAGGCTGGACTTAAAATGTCTAAAATGTGTCCCTTTAATATCAAGACACCAAGACATAAGGACAAGAAAACAACAACACAGTAACTGGGTCAGAGGGTATAGAGTTATTCTGTACCAAAACGACGCAGAAGACATGATGCGGGCACTAACTATGAAGAACACAAAACATTTCTGGTCTCTGTTAAATGGCAAAGAAGAGGACCAGGGTGCTCCGCAGTTAAACCTGATACACGAAACTGGGTGAGTTGACCACTGAGACAGTCAGAAAGAGGGAGAAAAAAACAGTTTTTCTCCATTACAAGAAGCATGGGCCATTAATTTCAACAGAGATGAAGTTGGGAATATTATTAACAAGGCAAGTACTTCTTGGGCTCCAGGCCAGGACGGCATGAAGAATGCGATGCTGAAGGAAGCACTGCGTCTCTGGACAGACTTTTGTATGGTACTGTTTGAAAGAATTATGCAAAACGGCAGGCCCCCAACTTCTTGGAAAATGGCGGTGGTGCCGATTTTTAAGAAAGGGGACAGATAGAACCCCAAAAATTGCAGGCATACTATTGAAAAGATTAAAGGAATGGATAAGGGGCTCTGAAAACTATGAACCCAGGCAAGCAGGATTTGTCAACAACATAGATTGTGGGCTAAACCTTTTACCCATTAGCCTCCCAAAAACAAAGGCACTGCAAGGGCAGTACAGTTTGTACATGGCCTGTATGGATATGGAGTCAGCTTTCAACTGCATTGATAGAGACAGTGTATGGGCCAAATTGAAAGCCAGAGGATGCCCAAAGGATTAAGTGTCGGCAATAAAAGACCTTTATACGGGGACTACCTTACAGACCAGGTTGGACCAAGAAGGGAACCTAATAAGGGAAATTTAAAGTGTTATGCGTCTGAAGCAGGGGTGCCCTGTGGCCCCCATCTTGTACAACTTCTTTGTTAGTGACATGAAGGAGGCATTGGACCCGCTGAGATCGCGTTCTCCCAGAATAAATGGTGCTTCGGTCGGACGACTGTTATATGCCGATGACCTGGGTTTGCTGGAGAGAAACCTGATGGGTCTACAAAAATAAATGAATGCCCTTCAAGAATATGTTGAACGGAATGGGCAGAAAATCAATGTAGAGAAATCCGAAATCTTGGCGATTCAAAAGTTAAGAGGAACTAGCAAAAGAACACCTTTTTGGAAACTAGGATACAATAGAATAAGGTCTGTGACATCAATAAAATATCTGGGTATCAAGATCAGCGCAAGTAGCGGGGAGAAAGCCTGGGTTGAAAGCTTCTCCCAGTCATCAACTTTTACAACCAGAAGGATGTCCCTATGCCGACATATGCAGGAGAAGCAGGACTGGGGATGCCCTGGGAAACTTGGGAGAAATTGGAAAGTATGTTTTGGGAGAGGATATTAATACTCCCAAACGCTAACCCAAGATGCAGAGATTTAGTCTTGAGATTCCACCTGAATTTGTTACATACAAATACAATATATAGATACGACTTGGTTAAGGATGAAAATTGACGTCTTTGTGGCACTAAGGTGGAATTCTTGCAACATCTGACTCTCTTCTGCCCTGAACTAAGAATGGAGAGAACAATCTGGTTATATAAGAAACTGAAAAATTCACTGGGTATGGATGTAGAGGTATGGTGGGAGCACTATACAGGGGACTGAACTCTGCCGCATCTAGGTCCCTGGTTGGGTTCCTGGAGGCGGTACTCGGAAAGATTGGTAAGGGAGTGGATTGGGAGGGAAGCATGACGAATACGCTTGGAGAATCATAATGCACGCCAAGAGACTTCTATTGTCAAAAAGGGATAACTGTAGGGAAGGAGGTCGTTCCTTACGAAAAGACCGGTGACGCCTCCATGAGAACGTAGAATGAGGGTGCCTTGGGGGAGGGGAGGCGTCAGAACCGCCACAGTGTATTGTATTGTATTATTTGAGGTCTCTTGGCCCGACTTTAAATGGACAGCAAATGTTGTTTTTTCAATTGAACGCTTCAATAAAATATAGGATTTTGATTTTAGGTCCCTTTAAACATTCCACTGCTCAGGTACTTTCTGATAATATATGGAATAGGTTAATGACAGGTTCTCAACTTGCTCTTACATTAGCATTGGTTACATTTTTGATGAAAATCATCTCTGATTTAAATAAGGTGGTAGAACAGGCCAATATGGACTTGTGTTTGGTAAGCAATTTGTAAGTAAGGGTGTTGCTCTTCCTTGTTAAATCTAACAATGATTTCAGAGAAGTGTAGGTGTTCATTTTATGTGTAGAGATTCTATGTCAAGACCGGAGGCTCCCATTATGCTTCTCTTTCTTTAATTCGAAATAAAGAAAAAGCTCAGCAGCAAGGTATTTGTGCACCCAAATGTGCCATAAGTAGTGTGCAAAAAACAGGTGCACCAAATATATAATAATAAGCATGGAAATATAACAATAACATCATAACATAACTAAAGTCTCTGAAGGAACTGCATTTCCCAGGGAGCTTTGCTCCAGTTCATTTAGAGGCCACCAACATGAGACCTAGTCCACCAATAGTAGTTAGATCCCCTCCATAAACAGTCCTAAACATGATGTCACTTCCTCTTTCTTTGCTGCTCACAGCAAGAGATAAGTACTTCATGTTTAGCACTGTTTGTGACATGATCTCATAATTTTGAAGGATTAGGTTTCCTTTTCTCATAATGTTATACTTGTAACATTGTTGTTGAGAGTACGCTCTGCTTGCAATTTACATAAATATCTGTAGATTATAGTGTGTTTCACGTTCCGATGCCTGTTGCCGTTTGTTGGCCTCGGAGAACGCGTAATTCAAAGCTCCGCTTCGCGCATTCACAGCTGATCAGCTGTTATTTTGCACGCATCGAGCGGGTTCCTCGGCAGGCTCGCGCCGACTTCCCCGTACCTCTGTGGCTCTTCTTGAGCACTAGGGAGCCGGCGCGGCCTAGCCGGAACACTCTGCGCCACCCGCAGACCGCCAGGGGAGCTCCTGCTCTCCCTGGTCCTTTATTCGACATTCCGGCGCTCGAGTGCGCATGCCCGTTAGCAGTATAACGGTTCTTGCGACCTCGAGCGCCGGAATCTCTCTCTCTCTCTCCACTCGAAGTACCCGCATTGCGATTTTCATCGCGTTTTCTTCACAAAGCTCACGCGAGTGAATTATTATATCTATTAATATATTTAAATTCAAAAATTTGCATAAAAAAAAAAAAGGAGAGAGAAATCTCCCGTTCAGCAATCCAAGAACAATTAAGCTGAACTGAACTAAGGTTACTGGGCAGTGAGAGAAGGCGTTCAGAAGCCCAGAAAAGAAAAGAAAAAAAAAAGAAAAAGGGAGTAAGGTGCATTTATTTTACCCTGGCAGCGCAGTACTCACCTCAATCTGATCAGGCTTGGTCTGAGGCTGAGAGAGATCACTGCTACATAGACGAAGTGGCAATGGCTAATAGTTTACAGAAGGTTCTGGGATCCTCAGTGGAGACCAGTATTAAGAAAGCGGTAACGGATATGCTCATTCCCATACAAAATCACCTAGACTCTATGGAGGAGCATTTCAGAGGGACCTCCCCTCCTGGGAGGAAGAGAACACAGAAAAGGAAGCACCTTACCGAAGGGGGATGTACACCGGCTCGCAAGAGTAAAAGCTCTACGACCCCCCCGAGCCAGCCAACTAATGCCACAGCTGCCGTAACGGACGCCTTCTCAAGGCTGAAACAAGCCTTCATGATCAGGAAAGTAACCCCTTCCCACCAACCCTCTTACCCCGAGGAGGAAATCATGGGAGATAGACCCTCAAGCCCAGAGGGATATGGACAGGGCACGGAAGAAGAAGATCATATAAGGAGTGTCTACGACGCTGATCTTTCCCATTCCTCTTCAGAAGAGAAATTTCATCTAGAGGATTCAAAACCCTCTGGGTCAGGGATTGCGGCAGACCCCATCCCTAAAGACACAACGGGACCAAACCTCCTACAAAAGGTATATTTACCCCGGAAGACCTAATACACCCCAGGTCCACCGGCTGGGAACCAACTTCCAAGACATCGAGTTACATCCACCTTAGGCTGCGCAAGCCGCTTGACAAAGAAGTCAGGGCCAGACATTGTGCTGAATGTCCACGACCAGACATTGCGGATAAAGTAGCTCTGACTCCAGAGCTTGATTCTAAAATGATTACCTTTCTAGGTAAAAAAGTTAAAGACCCTAGGAAGGGTATTGATCGCACCTGGAAGGCCTGCCAGGATAAAGTACTGGACGTAGCAGGTCCACTAGCAAAAATCTCCGATCTTGCGAATGCAGCCATCACTTCCTCGGACCCCATCGACCCAGTGATACTGTCGGGTTGGGTCCAGAGGGCTATTTGCCTCTTGGGAAACGCCAGTTGCGCTATCTCAACAGAGCGACGGAAAGGCATCCTATACAAAATAGATGCCAAGTTAACCGAACTGGCAGACACAGAATCCGGAAGAAAACACTGAGAGGTTTGAGGGAAAAGTTATGCGTCACAAGCAGGCCCTCACATTAAGGGTGGAACCCTTGGCATATAACAAAAAGGCTCGTGACCCGCAAAAGTACCGCTCTCTTAAAAAGAAAAAAGCTATCTCATGTCAACAGAGGCTACCGTGTTCATCGATATTGCACAACCACAAGATTGAACATTATAAAACAATTACATATTTTATTTGAAAATTTCATATACATATTTGATATATCTCCAATACAAAAGATAATTTCAAAAATATTAGTTAAGAAATTCTAATTAAGAAATGTTCTCCTTGAATTAATCACGAGAGTACAAAATAGAGAAAAAAGAGCAAGAACATAAACAAAAAAGAATCACTCCATATCACTGATGCAATGTAATTCACTAATGGCTATCCGTAAATGGGAGCCGAGATGACAAAGTGGCTTATACATAGTGATAATATGCGATCATAATTCACTTATTCATTTACCCACTCCTCACCATTCGTACCAAACAATCTCATACAGAACTTATGATTCATTCATACAGATACACACCAAAGAAAACGTATAAATAAACAATGATAAGAACAGGCCCAACATGTTTCTTTCCTTATACAGGTTATTCTAGGAAATTCATCAGGGGCAGACTAAAAAACAAATCATTGCATACTGACAGTGATTGGTTTTATATGAACTCGAAAATTCTCCTCAAAGTCCAAATACTTTGATAACTGGCAATCCCAATCTTTGCATTCACGGAATTGCTCTTCGATAGTTTCACGAGATAGTTTTCACCTATAAGAGAGCGGTACATAAAAACAGTATCTCAATTAACTGTTAGCAAGGTATACCTTATAGTTATACCAGTACCTGAAAAACATAGTCGTTACCGTATTCAATAAGAGAGCTCATGACTAGCTCAATAAAGGTTTCAACCATGACACATAGCCAAAGACACCCCACCTCCACCATATATAGTACTCTATATATATATCTCTCACCCTCTATGTCATGAGAGCTTCCAATGAATTAGTGATTTTAAGTTTCTGTCCTATTAAGAACTCAACCCCATGTGTGACAATACATAATCAAACAGGTACACCAGAGATTGAGAAACTATGAAACTATGAAACTCGATGAAAAGAGAAAAAAAGACAATTGCTGGAGAACTCAAGAGCGTCTGGAGAGGAAGGCACAAAGTGTCTGGAGATAACAAAACATACAGGAAGTGCTAACAGGGGGGCTATTTTGGCTCAGTGCCCTTTAACACGGGCATTAATCACCCATCTCGCATGTTTCCTCATGAAGCCCTGGTTAACTTACCCACGAATGGGGCACGTTATCCTAAGCAAATTAACGCTGTCTTTGTTGATAGTCGCAACCTTCCTTATACGTGTCAAACTCACTGGACGTCAACAAGATTATAGATCTGGAAAGGATGATAGGGCCAACAATTAGCAACCATTCTTGTTACATTGTAGTTCCCCCACCAGATACATTCTTGCCTTTGGCGCTTTCTAATTGCTCTTAAAAGGGTAAGGCTTACCCTGTAGAAGGTGAATAATTCATCATACAGCGGAAGCTGAACCACTATTGCTGTTTGGTAGCCGGAATTCGCACAGCCGAATTGACCTGAGGTCTAGAGTGCGACTTGTTTGGAGTCAGACTTATCCCCATTACGTGGGATCATCGGAAAGCGTCAATGCTGTTGACAACAAAAAAAGACAACAGTATCAGCAAGTAGCAGTTGGTACCGGTAAGGTCTGGCTCCTTATTCCCCACCTGAGTAGCCCTCGATCTGGTATCGCTAGACGACTTCTTACTTACCTTTGTATGGGTCTAACACCGCATCCTGGATATTCTGAGCTCCGTTCGATTCGCCTCCTCGTCTGGCTTGTGACCAGTGGGTCACAGCGTACGGTCATTCGCTGCGTTGGTCAGTCTCAACAACCTTCCTATTGACTGCCGTTGTCCCCCGTGTTCGTATCTCTCGGTTCAAAGGAACCATCCACCTTTAAATTCGTTACGCGCGCCTCATGATTAGCCAATCAAAGAGTGCCTATCGCAGCATGTGACCTTAACCGTGTCATGTGACCCAACTGCATAACATGGAAATGTTGTTCAGTACGATCCGATCTCTACTCTATGGTCGCCGATCTATCACCGCCCACAAGGAAGTGGCACGTCAGATGCGAACCACCCCAGGACGACCAAAACAAGAGGAAAAAGCCTGGAGCAAACTACAAATCTCCACCACCATCCATATCATAGAGGGGGAGGATGAGGAGCCGCGTTACCAGGTGAACAGGTCGATGTAATACAAGAGCTGCCGTGCAAGTTCTACTCACAGAGTGACAGACAAGGTTTATAATATTTATTAAAACAAGGTTTATAATATTTATTAAACACTCTATCAGACCGTATTGGAATTCTACAATACCCTGTCGAATTTTTCATTCAGACCATTGAGCATGCTTTTAGTCAAAAAAATAAATTTGCATTCTTTTTTTGACAACGCTAGTCTATCCCGGTTGATGTCATTACTCGGTTTCAATCGACCAGGAGAGATCTTGTACTTGGTGAGTACATTCTACCCAGTGTTCTACCAACGGGGCATTCTTAGTCTGATTTTTTAACCAGCTACGGTGTTCACCTATCCGCAATTTAACCTTTCTCTCTGTCTTGCCTATATATAGCTTGTTGCATGGACACCAAACTACATAGATTACCCAACTCGTGTTACAATTGGTCAATGTTTTTTTAACCACAGGGTTTTCAACCCAATATCAATCGATGTGGTTTTCTTAGTAAATGCACAGCAGGTACATGTTCCACATGGGAAATGACCCGTTACTGCTTGTAAACCCCAAAGTTGTGTTAGGGTAGGTGAGGTGGTTGGTCTAGATGTTATATCATTCCGAGTTATCTGTTCCTTAATGTTCTGGCTCCGTTTAAAGGCAATGATCGGTCTTGAGATGGGATCACTACCCTTCTCCAGTATATCCCAATGTTTACAAATCAAACGTTTGATAGCGTTTGACATGTGACTGAAGGTGTTGACAAATACCAGTCACTCATTCTTTGTCTTTTCGTCCCTCTGTTCCTTGTATTGAAGGAGTGAGTCCCGATTGTTATTGGCTGCCCTTTTACGAGCGGTCTGGACAATATGTTGTGGGTACCCTCGTTTGATTAAGCGTTCCTGCATGTTATTTGCTTCATCTTTATAGTCTCTTCTCCTAGAACTGTTTCTCTTGAGACTCAAGAATTGTCCCAATGGGAGATTATCCCGTACATGTTTAGGGTGAAAACTTTCATAATGGAGGACCCGGTTTTTATCTGTAGGTTTATTATACGGCTTAAAGAAAAGTGTCTTCAAGGTGTTATCTACCACAATCGTAATGTCCAGAAAGTCTACCGTCTGATTGTTATATGATGAGGTAAATTTTAGAAAAGCATTCTGTACATTAAGCCATTCCAAAAACTCGTCCATTTGTTGTGTGGTCCCCTTCCAGATGACCAGAATGTTGTCAATGTAACGGCGCCACAACCTAATGTTGTGTTGAAAAGGATTGGTGTTGATCAAAACAGTCCCAACCTCAAAGGACTCCATATACAAGTTAGCCACACTGGGTGCTAATGTCGCACCCATGGCAGTGCCTTGAATTTGTTTGAAAAATTTGCCATCAAAATGGAAATAATTCTCGGTTAAAGCCATTTTGGCACACCAGAGAATAAATGAGATCGGAGTTTTGATGGTAATGTGGTCCTTTAGGAGTTTCTCCTCTAACATTTCAAGTGAAGCTTGTTGTGGTATGTTAGTATAAAGAGCTGTCACGTCTAAGCTCAGGAGTAATTCCGTTGTGGAGTCAAATGATATTTCCTTCTATCTCCACACAGAATCCGGCCCAACTGCGCAAGGCCAGCTTTTCGGAGATCCTTTTATAGATCCTTTTATGAAGGAGATGACAAAATTCATCGTGACATTCACGGCATTGGACAAAGCACAGGCTTCAATAAAAAAGAGTATTTGCAACCAAGGTTTTCTCCAGGGCGGAACAAGGAAGAGGTTGCTCTTCCGGCCGTTACTTCTTTGACAAGAGACCTCAGCCATCCAGAGGCCAGCATAATTCCTGGCAAGAACGCTCCGACACATTCTTCCCCTCAAGAGGTCATGGAAGAGGGCGTCCCTGGAGGAGAGCGGCTAGATACCCAGCCCAACAACAATCTACAGGTCAATGTACTAATAACAACGCCAGCGCCACTAACACCTATAGAAGGGAGGTTAATGATGTTTGCAAATGCTTGGGATATGTTATCGGGAGACGCCTGGGTAAGGGACACAGCTCGGTGTCTGCGCCTAGAGTATTTCACGCAGCCCATTCAGACATATCGCCCCACTCCCATAGTAATGTCTCAATCAGATCAGACCGCCTTAAACAGCGAAATATTCAGTCTTCACCAGAAGCAAGCGATTCGCCCCTGCACAAGTCAGGGAGGCTTCTACAGTCCCATATTTCTGGTACGCAGGAAGGAAAAAGTACGCCCAGTCATAAACCTCAGAGCGCTCAACGAATTCATCATTTACCCCCATTTCAAAATGGAAGGTATACACATGCTCAGAGATCTTCTGAGGCCAAACGACTGGCTTATGCGCTTAGATTTAAAAGACGCTTATCTCGCAGTACCGATTCATCAAGCAGACATATGTTACCTGAGATTTTCTTGGAATGTACAAGTCTACCCTTTGGGCTCTCTTCGGCGCCTTGGGTTTTCACCAAACTCTTAAGGCCTGTCGTAGCTCATTTAAGAGAACAAGGTGTCCGTCTCATAATTTACATTTGGGTGCACAAATACCTTGCTGCTGAGCTTTTTCTTTATTTCGAATTAAAGAAAGTGAAACATAATGCTCGCCTCCATGTCTTTAATAGAATGAAGACTTTCTAGTAAGTTATTATGGAAAATCTTTGTTGTAATGTTATTCCAATGTTTACTTCCTCTTATTTCTGTCTTTTAACGCTTGAGTGCAATATCAAATTGTGTAAATTACTTTGTGTACTATAAACGCAAATAAAACAAACAAATTACACTCGGAAAAACTTTAAAAAAGTATTTTTATTGATTGACTAAAAAAGAAGGTCATGAGCAAAGCGGAATTCATGCCAGATACAAACTTATCAAGATCTTGCATATACACTGTGGAAATATTCAGGGCAAACAAGGGTAAGTGGTATGGTGGGTGAGGGCTTCTCTAATTCAGTGATGCTCGGTCATGAATCAGCTAACTTATATAAAGAAAATTATAAGTTACTCACTGTAGTGACTAACGTACTCTTAGACGTTAGTCCCCTTTCCTCCATACTGCATGGCTGTCCCTTCCAAGGGACGGGAGACGCAACCTTTTTCACCAGAAAACATTTTCTTCCCCTTGAAATTTAGAGGTGCGCGTGGGTGCGGCCCTGGGAGCATGTGCTGCTCTGGCTCCACCCTCAGGCGCCACACCTCAGTCCCCATAGATGCGTCGACAATAGATTAACACTGCCTAATGACACCAGTTTTATTAGGGGGAAGCTGGTGGGACGTATGGAGGAAAGGGGACTAAGAACTAAGAGTACCTAAGTCAATACAGTGAGCAACTTATAATTACTCTTGCGTCCCATCCCCTTTCCTCCATACTGCATGGGTGATTACAACTTAGTATAGCCCCAGGGTGGAGAGGAGACCCTCCTTAAGCAAACAGGTTTCTAAGAACCGCCTGTACGAAAGCCGCATCTCATCTAGAACCGGCATTCAAACAGTAGCGCTTGCAGAAAGTCGAAGGGGTGGCCCATGTGACCGCCTTGCTTATGACTTGTCAGGGGACACGCCGCGTGGGGGTGCATGTTGGCCGGGAGTGGCTTGCGTTGTCCCTCGTAAGCTTCTTTGATGGCGGAGACCATCCAACGGGCTAAGGAGGCCTTGGAGGCCCGATACCCCGGTCTTGATCCGCCGAAGGTGACAAAAAGTGCATCTGACTTGCGGAAGTCCTTGGTCCTATCCAAGTAGAATTTCAGGGCACGTCTGACATCAAGGCTGTGCAGAACTCTCTGTGCTCCGTCTTTGGGCTCAGCAAAAAACATAGGTAGCTCGATTTCTTTGTTCAGATGGAATGTGGCAGGCACATTGGGCAAGAATGCTGGGTTTGTCCGCATGACTACTTTATCCTTGTGAAACTTAGTATATGGCTCAGAGGCGACCAGCGTCTGAATTTCGCTGATTCTGTGAACTGAGGTGAGGCCGACTAGCAAGGCCGTCTTAATGGTGACCAGCCTGATGTCCGCGGACACCATTGGTTCAAATGGTTTGTGCACCACAGCCCCCAGAACTATGTTGAGGTTCCACACGGGGTGTGGCCTCTTGATGGGTGGGTAGAGTCTGTCAAGTCCCGGCAAATGTTTCCCGAAAATCGGGTTGTAAGAGGAAAAAACTCCTCCGAGTTTCTGTAAGCCCCAATGGCTGCCAAGTAAGTGCGGCAAGTGTCCACCTGCACGCTTGAGTGGGCGAGAAGGAGAGCATGTCGTCCAAGGTACATGCAAGGGGGCTGACACCCTTAGAGTCTGCCCAGTGGCAAAACCTGGTCCACTTGCTCCTATACTGAGCTCTGGTAGACTTGTTCCTGGCACCTGTATGATCTCTACGTTAGCCTGGGAAAGGCTGAGGTGACCTAGCGTGACCTGTTCATGAACCACGCTGTGAGGGCTAGTTTCTGTGGCGCGGGGTGGATGATCCTGCCCTCCTACTGCACCCGAAGATGTGCTGGGCCTGTCGGGAGGCGAATGGGCAGCCTCTCCTGGAGGCTGAACAGATCTGAGAACCATGGCCTGGCCGGCCACCACGGTGCTATTAGAATGATGCTGAGGTGGCGAGATTCCTTGATCCTACATATCACCCTGTGTATCAGTGCTGTGGGCGGAAAGGTATATGCTGTCATTCCGTCCCACTGAATCTGGAATGCATCGCCAAGGGAACCCGGGCCTGACCTTGCCAGGAAGCGAACAGTTGGCACTTCCTATTGTCCCAGGAGGCAAAGAGGTCCTCCTGGGGGTGTCCCCATTTGTAGAAGATTTCCTGCAGTACTAGGTCATTCAACTGCCACTCGTAGTTGTCCGCACCCAATCTGCTGAGCCTGTCTGCCTCCAGGTTTGATTCCCCTAGCAGGTGGACAGCCGTGAGCTAGATTATGTTCTCCAGAGCCCATTCCCACATGCGGACTGCAAGCCTGCACAGTGGGGGGGGGGGATCTGGTACCTCCCTGCTTGTTAACGTAGAACATGCTTGTCGAGTTGTCTGTCTGAATCAGGAAGACATTGCCCTTGGTAACCGGAAGGAAGGCTCTGAGCGCCAGCCAGATCGCCTTCAATTCCAGCCAATTGATGTGGTATTCCTGCTCCTGCCGGGTCCAGATGCCATGGACGCAGTGGTTGTCCATGGTGGCCCCCCAACCTGAGAGAAAGGAGTATGTGGTGATGGTGACCTGCGGGGTAGGTTGCCGGGAAGGCTAGCCCAGCTGAAGGATGCAGTCCCTGGACCACCATATGATGTCCGGGTGAAGTGATGGAGGAACGCTGATCATCTCTGACTGAGAGCCTCACTCCTGGTTCCAAGAAGCTGCGAAGTGCAGCTGTATCCTCCTCATCCTGAGTCTTGTGTGGGGGATGGCCAAGAGGACTGCTGCCATGAGCCCCAGTAGGTGTTCATACCACCAGGCCGAGGTCACTTCTCCGCTGACTAATTGAACAGTGGCACTCTTGGGGGCCGTGATCTTGTCCTCCGAGGGAAAAGCTCTCTCAGAGCATGTGTCCCAAATGAGACCCAAGAAGGTCAGTCGCTGCATGGACTGCAGCTGTGACTTCTTGAGGTTGAGTGAAAAACCCAGCTTGTCCAGTGTATTCATAAGAGCGTGGGAAGTATGGTGCACTGCTTCCGGAGAGGTCGCCCTGACGAGCCAGTCGTCGAGGTACGGGTAGATGTGGTGGCCCTGCGACCGGAGGAGGGCTGCCACTAAGTTCATCAGCCTGGTAAAGACCCTGGGGGCCGAGTTGAGGCTGAAAGGATGCACCTTGTATTGAAAATGGTAGCCCATTATCCTGAATCGTAGAAAAGAACGATGAGGCTGCCAGATCGGGACGTGTAGATACGTGTCCTTCAGATCCAGGGAGCAGATCCAGTCCCCCCTTGCACAATGTCTCTGCTATCAAAGCTGGCATAACCATCTTGAATTTTTGTAGAGGTAGGGAGAGGTTGAGGGTGGAAAGGCCAAGCACAAATCTCAGGCCCGCCTGGTTATTTTTCTGAATGGCAAATTTCCTGGAGTAAAAGCCCAAACCTCGCTGGGAGGCTGGGACTTCCTCCACTGCCTGACTCTCGACGAGCGACCGGATCTCTGCCAAAAGAGTTGCTGTCCCAACCTGTGGGAGTGGAGGGGCTGAGGGAGGAGAGGTTGGGAAAGGGAGGCAGTACCCTGTGGAGACTACAGAGAGGATCCAGGGGTACGCGAAATTCTGGCACCAGAATTGTGCATGGGGAGCAAGCCTGCCCCCTACTGGAGACACATGGACCCGGAGGGGCGTGTCATTCCTTCTTTCCCTCTGAGGCTGTTGCGGAGAAGGGGACTGGAAAACGCCCTTAACCCCCCCCTTTTGTTGTTTGTGCCGATGTTGAGTCGGCAAACGATCAGGCTGCCTGGACCTCCGCTCTTGGAAGGCACGGAACCCTCCATATTTGTACCCTACTTGTGTGCTGCTGTGACTGGTGTACGTTTTGGGTGTGGTCTTTGTCAGGATGGATAAAGACTTGGCCATTTTCTTTTTGTCCAGCTCCTCGTCCGTTGTGGAGTGGAAGATGTCAACCCCTTCAAACGGAAGATGTAAGATGCGTTCTTGGACATCCGGGTTGAAGTTCGTAGCACGGAGCCAGGCCGTTCTTCTCATGTCCGTGGCAATGCAGATGGCACGGCCAGAGGTGCCAATGTGGGCCACGGTGGACTCCATGATGTCCTGCCCACCATCTAGGCCTCTGCCAATCCCGCCTTGAATTGTGATTGGCTCTGTGCCGGAAGCTCTGGGAGGAAATCTGCAATTTCCCTCCAGAGCCTCTGGTTAAAGGCTGCCAGCACGGCATCTACGTTGGCTTGACGAAGGTGCAAAGACGCGTTGGAATACAGCTTCTTCCCGTACGCCTCCAAGATCTTCTCCTCCTTGCCTAGCAGCACCACGGAGGAAGAGGCCGACTGAGGCTTGGAGTATAGTGATGCTGCAGCGATCACCAAAGAGTGTGGCTGAGTGTGGGCCGATAGAAAGAGTGTATCCCCCTCCATATGCCTGTACTTGGCTCCAGGCGTCGAATGACTGGCTGGACCGAGTGGGGCTTGAGCTAGCCCTTTTTGGCCAAGGCAACTACGTCCTTCTGCATCGGGATCCCCGTTCTAGCTGTGGGACGTAGCGTGAGAACTTCGGCAAGGACCCCCTCTGATGGTTGCTCAACCGCGGGTTGAGGAAGGCCCAAGTACTCTGCCAACCCCGCAAGATGTTCATGGAAGGCCTTGGCTGATGACGGTATGTCGGGGTCCTCCTCCTCTACTGTGTCAAGCTGAGTGTCCGGTTGGTCTGGTACCGGTGGAGGGGTGCTGGCCGCCGAATCTGGGGTGTGGAGACCGGAGGCTGGTAGGGAGCGGCTGGCACTATCGGTTGGGGGGCTGTAGTGGGCGGCGGAGGCTGAACAGGGGCCAGGGGCGCTTGTACTGGGGCCTGCGATGCCAGAGCCATTGGCAGGAGCACATCCCTGATGGCGTCCCTGAGGATGACCCCCATCCGAGGAGATTTGATGAGCCTGAGGAACCGTTCAAAGAACCTGTCCTCGCAGGAAAGAGTGGTGGTAGGCGATATTGACGGGGTAGTGAGCGGCTGCTGGAGCCGTTGCGTTCCCTGCCCATATGGCGCAGCAGGAACCTGCCTTGCGTGAAGGAAGGGGTATGCTGTTGGCCACATACCTGGTTGACACCAGTCCTACCTTGACACACGTTCCTCCACCTGCTGCCTTCCTTGGATTGGCATCGGCCGGATGTCTGGATTTTCTGGAATGGAGGCCATTTTGTCAAGCTGCCTTCCACGTGCTTGCGTCGTGTTGCTCGGCTCACTGGGCCCCGTCCCGTCCAGGACTCTTGAGTGTGGATCATCAGGCCTACCCTGTTTCTCAGGCCGAGTACCGGTAGGCATTTCGCCCTCAGCGGATCTGCCGATAGAACTGCGTATAGGCGTGCTCTCGGACATGTGCCGGTACTAGGGTGTAGCCCCTCGGATGAAGACCCGGTAAAAGAACCCTATGGTCTCTCAGCACTATCACCGGGAGGATCCACTGACCCCTCGGCCTGTCAGCCAGTGGCTGATTCAGCCTTGGTACTTGTGCTGGTACCAGGACCTGGGCGGTCCCTCCCACGCGATCGAGTCCTTGGGAAGGAGTCTCACTTGCGGGGTGCACTGGAAAAGAGCGGCCCTACCTTGTGCCTGGATCGATGGTAGACAAAGTCCTTTAGGTCCTTTGGAGGTGATCTATGGAAGGCTCCCTCCACCTGGCTAGTCTGTTCTTCAGAGACCTCAAGGAAAGCGTGTTGCACGCGGTACAAGCTTGCCAACCGTAGTCTGTGCCAAGGCACCGTAGGCAGAGGGCGTGGGGGTGTTTAGTCAGGAAGAGCCTGTCGCAGGATGGACACCTGGTGAACCCTGTAGAAGTCGACATGCGCCGGGGAGGAGCATGACGCCTGAGGAACGAGTACCTCAATGATAAAAAGACAAAAAAAGACAGAAGAGATGAAGTTTCCACACATGGAATTACATGGCCAAAGCCAAACCAAGGAGCACTGGTGAATTCGGCCTGTTCCAGCAAATGCGGAAAAGGGGACTGAGGTGTGACGCTGGAGGGTGGAGTCAGGTCAGCGCATGCTCCCAGGCCCGCGCCCCCACGCGCCTCTAAATTTAAAGGGGAAGGTTTTTTTCTGGTGCAAAAGGTTTTGTCTCCCGTCCCTTGGAAGGGACGCCCATGCAGTATGGAAGAAAGGGGACGGGACGTAAGAGTATGGAACCAAATGCAGAACACCTAGTAGACACGACCAGTAAGCAAGCAGGGAAAATAGGCAAAATTACTTAGAACGTTATTGACAACTATGTCCTATGCTAATTACTAGCAATGAAAATGTGCGCTTGAGAATTAGAAGGTTTGGACTGATAAAATAATATGTATACTGTATGCAAAAAGATTCCCAAAAAATCTAGATAAGTCAGGAAAACTCAAATTTGCTAACATGCACTAGCATCAGAAACTGAATAAAGGAACAGGCATCTAGGCCTCGATCTTTCTAAGTCCATGCATGGTTTGCTCACTGGATTTGCTGCAGCAGTAAGATTCTGTGAAATGCGTACTAAAAAAAATCAAAAAACAAAACAAGAATGCTTATCAAGTTCTACAATATAAGACTTGAGTGTGTACTAATGTCCACTAAGAAAAAGCCTCTTGTACTGGAAACACCACACAATTATGAATATGTACAAATACAAGGAAGTACATGCACTTCAAGGAAAAGCCTGAACAAGCATCAACAATTTCAGATACTATCCTTCAAATCACAGAATTTCTTTCACGTTATCAATCGGAGAGTCCGTCCAACACCCAGCCATTTAATATACTATATAAGCACACACTCAGCCCAGCTGCACAAACAACATGTAATGAATATCTGCAAATCCTAAAGGAACGATGTAAGCCTTTGTTAATAACCCTTTACTTCAACTCTGCTTCACCTCAGGAAAAGCGATAGAAATATGATGCCCAGAGAAATCCCTCATATTCCCAGTGTATCTTTGTGGTAAAATGACCACTAATATTACCTTGTTCTTTAGCGACGCAATGCAATTACACCACATGGATCAATACGATTTTGCATTTGTTGTTACACTTGATTTGATGCCATAACTACTATAGATGGAAAGAACTGTTTTACCTGCAAAAGGGTTGCCATGGCAATGGTAATAATTTGCCTGTGGGATATGTCAACATTTTCTTAACAGGATATGAAATTGACCATTTTGAGTCAAATGGCATTATAATTCGATGTGCTGGTTAAGGTACATAGAAATGGTGTCTGCCATATGAATTTAACCTGAGAAAATTGGAACGGTTGGAGATTGGCCTCAAGGACCTACATAACACTTCAAGCTATGGCTGCAGGCTACGTGGTACATTAGAAACCTTGCGATGTAGTCACATTCTTACGGTAAGAGAATTGTGCCCAAGAAGAAAAATCATGGCCAGCGAATTAGCTCAATGGAGGACAACTACATTGAATGGGAAAGTAACATCTGAAGTGCGAACAAGTATCTCAAGCTTCAGTAATTTTAAAAGACAGGAGCTAGTAAAGAGATCTGAACCACATTTGGCGTTTGTTAGTTTATAACCAAACACCCATAACAAAACGAAATTCATGAATAACAATTGTTGGTGTTTGTTTCAACTAAACAATACAACTGAAACTGCGTTTTAGGCATCTATGTTATTTTCACTTAGAGGGGTAAAGTCTATCTGGTCACCTAGTGACGTATGATACAAAACAGATGATTAACACTAAGACCTTTCAGGCACACACTGATCTGCTTATACTGTGCAGCCTTGGCACATTCATCCAAGTGCACAGTTAAAACTAAGGCATTATGTTACCTGAGGCAAAGTTTGTGTGCCTGTGGCTTCTTACATAAGTTTAAATAAAAATGAATTCACATGTGTTAACTATTCTACAGGGAGCAAACTTCGCGGAGTATAAACACAAACTGTGCCCAATGCAGGTACGAACTTTAGAAATTGTGAGGAAAGAGATGAGAGGGATGACAATATGGGATAATAAGAACAAAAGTAAATATGTCCGATTGCATTTCTGGATAGAGTTTCACAGCTAGGACTGAGTAAAGAGCACATCCTACTGTGCTTTCTGCAGAACCAGCAGGCAACATGCAGGTGCCGTTCTCTTAAAGAACCAATGTATGTGGGATTTGGTTAGCACATTTCTGGTTAAAGGTTAGGAATCTGATAACATTGCTCATTTAACCCAACAGCAGTTCTGATCCATTGAAGAATACTGAATAGGGGAGGGTGAATGCACAGGATTTCGCCTTAAACACCATGCCACGCATAATTTACTCTAATGTACTCTATGATGAATGTGCAAATATCCTTCTAATGTCTCAAGGCAAGCATTCAAGACCAACCGCCCCGTAATGCAAGCCCATGTGTTATCATCGAGTGTACCCCTGCGCCCATGTATCCACAACTCCGTCCTCACAGAAGACACAGAATGCTAAGGTGTATGGGCTTGGGAAATGGCATTGTAGTGGGGAAGTGTGCCCTCGATTCCCCCACCTTATCCCTTGTGGTCATGACTGCCTGTCAGAACATTAGCAAATTATTCTGGAAAGAAGTGTTAGAAAGAATTGACCTAGTATTTGAAACCAATATTCCAATGAAAGCTTCCATTTTCATCCTGGGCAGTGATAAGTTGGTGCATGATAAAGCAAATCAAGCCTGGCTGTACATGGGATGCATGCAGGTGAAAAAGAATGATTCTACGTGCTCGGAATTTAACAAACTATATGAGCATAGAGACCTGCTGACTCTCTCTACTTGTAACTGTAACACGAGAGGTTGAGCGAACCCATCAGGCGAGGGGAGGCAGTCAGACTGGGCTTGTGTGGGAGATTATGCCTGCGGCCATTAGTGCTCTCATCCTTCGGTGTTAGGTTACTTGCCAGCTAGCAGGCGCTATCCGTCTCATCCCTCACAAACTGCCAGCCGGTGACAGGGAGAACAGTTCCGATTAGAAGTCGGTATATGCCTCCCTCTCTCACACGATCGTAATCCAATTTCTCCGAGGAAGGCCGAGTCATTGTTACACCTCAACTGCAGTGTACACTTTGGGAACATACAGCACACTTGAACCATTTCTCGAGAATTCTGTTTTAGTAAATTATTTGTAGTTTACTTTCGTTTCTGTATTTCATTTGAGTTTTACCATCCACAGAATGTTTTTCTTTATTTTAAAAAGTTCCATTTCCTGAAATATACTAATTACATATGTCTTACAACTACTTGAAATTATTTGGCAGACACTACTGTATTTGCTGCACAAACTAAGTATACACAACCGCACCACACTGCAAGGGATGCTAACAAGACTGGCAAAGGATGTGGTATTTTAACCACATAGTACGGTAGTTCCTTTGTGAACTCTGCTCTGTGTGGGATATCTGGGACATGCACAATACATCAACATGCTCTGTAGGGTAGCAGTGTAGCTGCAACGGACTCCACATCAATGACAGATTTGCCAAGCTGGCAGGCTGTTGGCTATTGTCAAGGCCTTCGAATCCCCGTTTGCAGTGTAAGGTAATAGGGTTTCAGGCTTGCGTCCTGCCCACTTTCGGACAGTCACCCCCTCCCTTTCCCATCCACTTCTACGCCTTCAAACATAGGACTGTAACTAAATCATCTCACATGTGGCACAATGAGCCTTTTGCAATACCACTGCCTTTTAAAACTTTCATGACTATTACATCGCAGGTGTCGAGAATGAAACCCAATATACAAACAATGAGGTTAATGGGCCCAAAACATACCAAATTACATTTTGTGACTTAGATACGGCTCGGACAGTATGTCCTTTTTAAAGTTGATTGTTCAAGGCACAGTGAAATACAGCAGGATTTAGACGAATGGGTATATAGACAGGCAGACAGATCAATACAGAGATATAGACATGCAATACATTGCACACAAAAAACTGCTCGCAATGTGCGCTCTCAGTAAACACATTAAGCTTCATATCTTAGAGTGTCTGTTCATTCGGAATTGTTCTTATGTTCTGTCATTTTCTGCATTTCCACAAGGCAGTGGTCGGTTCCTGGCAACCCCCGAGTATATTGGGTAACATAGGCACACGTACAAGCAGGGCCGTTTTAAGCACTTTTGGGGCCCGTGGCACAGACACCTTTGGGACACCCTCCACCGAAACAAAGGAATTAAGGAATCCGAATATCAGGTAGCGCACCCCTCAACATGATCACCACCCAAGGCTTGATATGCTGCCTCGCAGCAATCTAAAAAAGTATGGGTACTCCCTTTCAGTCCCATTTCCCTCTTCATTCTAACTGCAATAAGAATAATAAACAAGTATAATTTCAAAGGCAACATTAGCAGTCCAAGTACTGGAGCTCTAGCATGGGTACAGGACACTTTCCAACAATAGCAGCCATGAACAAGGTATATCGGTCATAGTATAAATGCATGAAAATGTGAGCACAATCCAGAATAGACGGACGACTCAGATTAGCTGCCTCACAGAATGCAAAAGTGCTCAAGCATGGCTAGCAATTGGAAAAGGGAGAAAGCTACACATACCATAGCATACATAGCAGATCAAGATTAGACGTTACCATTCAGGTGTCCATATCCAGACAGACCGGCATTAGAAGAGTATGGTTTTCAAGTAGTGTTGCCATTAGAGAGCAAAGAAACAAGTGGGGGTGTCTTGTGCAAAATATTGATGTTCACTATTATTATAGAGGAAGCAAAACTATAGTCGTTAAAAGCATGAGTGAGGTTTTTCTGAAGATCATGCCCTGAGAATGAAAACACTCTGAAAAATGACAATTTTGAAAGGTTCAGGGACTGGGAATTTTGACAGATTAGGCAATACGAGATTAAATGAGATGAGGATCACACATTGGTTAAGAGGTGATGCTGGGATTTGCTCCCCCACTGCCATTTCTAGAATGTACCATTTTTTTCCCAGTAATTTCTGGAATGTACCAATTTATTTTCCAGTTCAAATAATGAACTAAAATAATTCAATTTTATAGAACTGATTTGTCAAGTACACTAATCACATAACTAAACATTATCATTTTTATTAACAAAATGTTATAGAAGCATATAATGCAAAATGGGAATGAGCCTAGCTTCATTGTCTCCATCATCAAGGGAGGTACCAGCATTCTACCCGATGTGATCGTAAAAGATTTTTTATCTTGGTTTCTCTTCTGTGTTTTAAAGCTTTAAATATGCTCAAACACAGGCTTGTGAAATTGTTATTTATAAACATGCAGATAAACATTTTAATTGTACAAAAAAGCAAAACTCAAATGCCCTACATAAAAAGAAAAATCAGTTAATGGGCTAAACGATGCCATCAGTATGTGGCAACACAAAACGTTTTACATAAAACAGCACAGTAGTGACGGTGATAAACATGATTTGTCCAGGATCACTCAGGATATTAATGCTTTGGTTCCAAACCAAATTGAATTAGGTTACCTTATTCCCTCACAAGACTAGCACTTTATGCTCATCATTAGGGGAGGCTGCCTGTGTTTTACAAGCATCTGTCTACAGAAACTGATTTCTAGTCCTTCACCATGCTGATGCCATGTTTGTTTTTAGAGCAATCACTACCTGAGGAACATCTGATGTGCTACAAAACAAAGTACATTTACATGCAGGTTTATTAACTTCAGACATAGGAAAGGCTGAGTAAGTCGTACTGTTATTTGGTTTTGTAATCTTGCATATGAACACAGTTCTCTGCAAGACTCTGAAGACACGGCGCTATCATCTGAACAATCGCAGCACTCAAATGTATCAATTTGCATTTCAACTTTGGCTATTCCACAAGATAAATATGAGATGCACAGAAAGGTAAGAATGCTACAGGAGTTGTGCCGTAGTGAATGCACAAACTATACATACAACTAAGAGCACAGAAAGCTTCAGGATGAATTAAGCAGAGCAGAATGTACTTGTCAAAAAAGACAGGCAATAGGTTTATCCACAGCAGCATGCCATAAAATATCCTCATGTGTGTGATTTATGTGATGTGAAAAATGGAAACTGACTTATTTAGATAACCCAGCCTTGTGGGGCCCCACTCCAAGTTGGGGGCCTGGGCAAGTGCGTGTTTTTTCTTCCCATAAAGACGTATATGCGTACGTGTTTGCAGGAGAAGATCTATCTGGCTCTGAATTTGATACCTTCTGCAGATTAAGAAACAGGCGCCATGCATCCTTTACAAACCTTTCTTAGAGGGACATTGCCGGTCCCACCCAGCCTTTGGATCACTATAAAACGTATGTTGTTGTAGTCGCTACTTCTTAATGGATATCAATTCAAGTAAAAGAAAATATTTTTATCTTACAGTTCCTTCTCAGATAAAGCCGTAACAATAGTACAGCCCCATTCTGTAGCACTGCCCATCTTGTAGCAAGATCCGTAGATCTCTGTGGAGCTGTGTTCGCTGGAAGCTGGGGAAAGCTCCTATGTGTGGGTTGTTTGTTATTTTTTATTGGGAGCATTTTACTCCTAACTCTTTTATTTGGCGTATTTTCCTGTTTTAAGAAGTAAAAGAGGCTGACACGTCGCTCAACTGTATGAGTATCCGGGTGATTAACAGTACCAACAAATTGTTAACAGACTGAAAACCAAACGGTTCAGCAACACTTAAGTAGATCTTGGGCTATTTTCCACCACCACCGCATGCTCCCAGAATATAATACATACCCAAGTGTAACTGCGACAAACACAGAATCAATCCAGCACTCAGGACTACGGTAATTACAGGCCTGCACGCATCAACACATCAAGCATCAACACATCACGCTTCACACTTCCCTCCATGTCTACCCCACTAACTCATAGCTTGCAACCTTTTGCGTCCGCAGGGAGAGTGAAAACAATAGATTTTATTTTTGCCGATTGAGGGTCCATTGAAGCGTACGGTCATGAAGGATGATTGGTGGTGAGTAAACTGATTACAGGGCAGGTTACACCCACCAAAAGTGTGTGAGTTGAGAAGTATGCCAACTTTCAAACCGCATGTTTCTTGCAAAGACACATACTACAAGGCCGCCAAATTGACAGAGGTGCTATCTTATATTGCAACACAATCATTCATAGAGGTACATGCAAGCACATTTTAAAGCTACATGGCATGCAGTACTTGAGGTGAGAGGTGACTGCCGGCCTGATATACATGTAACCGAGCTTGGTAATGCATCCGTGTCTAGAATGTCCCGGTAACATGTCTTCTTTGCTCAATCCAGGGCATGGTTGACGGGAAACCTCCTGAGGACTTGAGGGATGACAGGGATCAGTGTTAACGTGTATAGAAGTGGAAAGTTCCAGACCACCAGAAATGCATACGCCAGTGCTACTGCCAGGAAAGATTCCTTGGCGCAGAACAGCTGGCACTCCCTGTTGGAAATGGGTGTGGACAGATCCACCCGAGGGCCCCACCTAAAGGGTGAAGATCTACAAAATAACTCACTGACAACTCCCAGTCATGGGAGACCGAACCCTGGCTGCTCAAGACGCCTACTGTCAAGGTGATCTCATTCTGTAACACCCAAAACCAGAGCTGCATTGCCTCTCCGCAAAGGGGAGTGACCGTGCACTACTATGTTGTTCGTCATGATCAAGACTGTTGCTCGCAAGGACAGTCCTCCACTGTGACATATGCATAAAGGTAATTAGCGACAGTCTGATAAGTCCTCAGCTACAACAGGTGTATGTGCAGCTTTGTCTCTGCCATCGGCCACAATCTGCTCACCATCAGCTGGTTCAAGTGTGTGTCCATAACCACAGTCACCTCCTGCCACGGTTACCAAAAAGATTTTCCTGCCTCAAGTTCTCTCTCTCTGTGGGTCCACCACAGAAGGTTCTATGTGACCTTGTTCGGGACCTGAAGTAGGTCTGTCACGCTGCCTGAGAACTGTGACCATTGCCATCTAACGGCCCACTGAAATGACCTCATTCTCAATTCGGGTTTTGGTGCCAGGAAACTGGTGCGCAGGATAAAGCTTTTCCAAAGTCCCTGCCGGACTTGGAGGAAGGGGTAGTTTGTTTTCTTACTTGGTTCTGACAACGGAACTGAAGGCACTGCCTTTGATAAAAACTAAAAGCATTTTTAATCTAAACTCTTCCCATTTTTCCACCGAGGCAGATTTTGATGTTAAATGTACCTGGAATCTGTCAGTGAAGAATCAGTCGAAGAAGAGTGGTGGCGTCTCTTCTTTTTCGATGATGAAGAAGAACGGTGAGAGTCACTTCTGGAGAGTGATCTCTTCAAATGATTTTTAGCCCTCTTTTTGGGTCTCTGCAGATTTTTTGGCTGCGCAGCTGCAATTTTCGGAGGATTTTCTCTTCAAAGTCATAACGGTGGCCGATTTGGATGTCAAGCAACACAAGGCGAGCTACGACCTTCCATCCTTCAAGGCTTTTGGTGTCATTGACTGGCACGAGCCACATTCAATGACTTCATGGTCGGCGCTGAGGCACCAAAGAGAATTTCTGCGAGGATCTTTTATGAACACTGTTGAGTCACAGTACTGACATCCTTTAAACCTGTGGGTTTTGCAGTGGACATTTTGATGAAAGAAAGAATTAAATCTCGACTTAAATTCGAGTGTTCCGAGAAGCATGATGAGCATACAGATAAACAGAACTGAGGTAACGAGTCGCTGTGCAAGCTACTTTTGCTGAAGTCACATCCGGACCCCGAGGGGCCTAGATGCCGATGCTGGATAGCACCCCCCCACACTGCCAAAAACGATATCTAAGATGAGGAATCCGTGGCATGAGACAATCCATTCGAAAGAACAAAATACCAGGAAAGGGGCCAGGGACACTACGCAATGCAACTGTATTGTATTGGCATTCACAAGCCTGATATGAAGTGCAGAGGGTGGCAGTAATAGAAAATGGCAGGCAGCAAAAAAAAAAAGTATAAGTAAGAAGCAGTTATCTATCTTCACTCTTTACATAGCACAACAGCAGAAGCAGGGGTTCCTCCAAAACCATTTCTTCCCTACCTTCACATCAGTCGTCCACAGTCATCTTTATGCCACCTAAAATGATTCTGTGTGGTTGTACCTTTGCATGTGTAATGGAGTAACCCGACACTTGAACTCAGGTGTAGAAATAAGAGGAAATCCAGATGCAGGGAAATCAGATAATCGCAAGCCACCTATGACCATCCAGGCTATGCTTTCCCCCTGCCTCTACACCATTTCCGCGCCGCTTCCTCTCAACTGACAATTTAGCAGCCCTCTACAATGCTGACCTCAACATATCACAATCTATTAGGATCCTAATAGTGACTACCCATATACTCTTCCTAAAGAAGCCTGCTGCCGGCTGTAACTCTGTCCATCTACTAACACACTACTCTACATTTCTATATGTGTTACTCAACAACCTTACCACCTACCTGGGGGCTAACAAACTTGATGACCATTACGTAGTACAGTCTACAAAAAAAAGTCTCTCAACCACACCTCCAACTTCAGTCACTGCCGCCTGTCTTCTATCCTCCTTTTCCTAGATCTCTCCACTTGCAGGGACACTGCTGATGTATCAGTCTCTCCTTCATACTCTCCAGTCTTGCATTCTAGGACAAAACCCTCACTCAAAGCACCTCCTTCCTGGCTGACTACTTTATCGCCATCAATTGGTACACTTGTACTCTACTGCCTCGCCACTTTTAAAAAGGATCATGGCAATCCCTAATTCACTCTATAAAACAAATCTCACTCTCTCTTTTTGCAAATTCATCACATCCTATTGCTTCTCTCATCCTTATGACAATGATATTTGAAGCCTACCTTTCTTACCGTTTCTTCGCCCCAGAGTTATCTCTCATCACCAATTTTATCATTGCACTTATCTCCTCCAAAACAGAAGCAATCTTTTTCTCCCGTATCCAACACAAGTCCCTTTTGCCCTCCCCTATTGCTTTACCCCCAGATCATCCTATCACGTTCTACTAGGAGTGAAACCGAGGCGTCCTCTTTGACAGTGCATCAGCAATGCATTATTATCTATACATCAGCTACCCGATTCAACATTCTCAGCATCAGGTAAATCCATGCTTACTTTAATTCCAACTCAAGTAAAACTCTGACCGCCACTATGGTCCTCAACAAAATAGACTACTGCTCCAGTCTCCTCCTGGGATTTCCACTCTATTACTCTCAACAAAGATTTGACTTTCCCACTCACCCACACTTTAATCCCCCTCTTGCACCCCCAATCCCCTGCTGACATCCTCCTTGCAAGATGGATCTCTATGCACAAATGCTTCCTGTTTAAATTCCCTCCTCTGGACCTTAAATGTTTCACCTGACATTCCATAGCCACCTCGTGATATGCCCACAATGCCATCATCCCTCCATAAGAATGACCAGCTGTGAACGTGTGTGTAAGTATGTTCAATACTGTATGTAACTCTCAGTCCGTGTTATCATCCCCTTTCAATGCTCAAATGTCCTTCCATACCACCACCACACGTTATCATCCATTATACCTTTTCTGCCATTTTTGTAAAGTGCCCAGTAATGGGATTGCCAATATGACTTAATAAGATCTATTTCAGATAGAAGCCCTTAGTTCTAGGTAATAAATACAATTGCATACGTAACAACATTTGATGAGTAATGCTTCTATCTAAATCTACCAACCTACTTGTAGCGGTGGACTACCATATCAAGTAAAATATGATTTGGTCATTGTAAGGAATTATTTACACATTTTACATAATCATTAGAAACACATATTGAAAAGAAGAAGAAAAGTGAATGAATTCTGGAAATAAATTTTGAAATGGATTTTGAGACACTCAATTTAAAACACTAAGATGTATAAAACATATACCAGTGTCATTTAATGGCAGATTTATTTATTTGTACATTTATAGAGCGAACCAAGCCCTGCGGCATCTGGGCGCTTACTTAAGGATATGGTTACAGTTTCTTTTGCTATGGGCGTAGGTGATCGTTGTGCCAGAGAAATTGCAAGATGGTTGGGTTGCACATAGTTTGGCATGGAATTAATACATTGATTGCAAGATTATAACTTTACATGTTAGGTGTGGACGTGGGATACAAACATACCACGGTAATGACATAGAAATTGCAAGTAGTTTGACAGAGTGGGTATGTAAATTGCAAGGTTAATTGCGTGTACAGTTTAACAGTGGTTAAACATACATATGTGATAGAGGGTCTGTTTTTACGCTTATGTCACAAACGTACACTAATGTCACATCACATAACTTACACAGAATAGGCTGGGGCAACCCAATACGGGTTTTCTTCAGCATCCTTGGCATGACGTAAAATGGCCTCACGAGGATTGCTGTCATCAGTCTTATCCAGGGCAATGTTCTTTACGATAAAAGAGGACAAGGTACCACCATGTGTCCCAACTCGGCCACCGCGACCTGTAAAATAAATAAACCATCATATTGTGATTTTAAATTGACAAACCACAGAGATAGTTCATGATATATATCTGTCTAAGGTGGAAAAATGAATATCACTCAACATATGCCATACTTAATTCCCCACCTTAAACTATCAGCAAATGTTTCTGAAATTGAGACTAAATATACTGCCAATAAGAGAGGTCTTGAATAAAAGAAGACTAGATGAGAACCAGGGGCCATTCTACAGACACTGTAAGGTCAAGGACATAATTGAATCCTCCAAACATCTGATGGTATAATGTCTGGCCCTGAGACTGCTAAGAGACAAATACTCAGGGGCCTTTGCCACCCAGTTTAAAACGCTAACAACAGATGTGTGGTGGGACATGTTTTTAATTGGAAAAAAAACATCCTTGATATTTGTGGAGGAGGCTTTGACGATGTAATTTATATAAGAGAAGAGGCCTTTTGGTTGTTGAGCTGGGATGATGAGGTGTTGACGGAATAACGACTGATGATGTAAAGTAAATGATGAATGAATGAATGAATGAATATGCTGAGCTATTGATAACCAAAGAAAGTGAGGCCTGATGATCTCTGGTTTTTGATTTTACTGACTGAGGCGTGGACAAGGCAAATAGGTTACCATGAAATGATGCAAGGTATAGTTTGGAAGATCCAATGAGGGATCGAGGAAATAAGGGTACACTGATGAAATGACTTGATTTCACGTAGTTGGGTATTGATGATGAATGGAGGCAGTGATGAAGTGGTGTATTGTATAGAATAATGTGTTCTTATATGAAAGGTTTGTAATAAACCAGTCATAATAAAAATACAAAAAACTGAAATGGGCCCCCCTGGGGAATGAATCCCTGAAGACAAGGACTAGTTACACCACTGGCTCTGGGGACACATGATTGGAGGAAATGCCTGTGGACAAGAGAGCTGGGCGCTGGCCAGGGTGTCCTAGCAACCAGAAAAGGGTATACAAAGACCGCCTAGACTGGGGAGAACAACTACCTGAGAGTGTGCCAGACAGAGGCCCACGGACCACAACCAAGCGACTGGACTAAATCCCACTGCTCACCTAACAGGCTCCAAGAGGCCTGGAGGGCATCACCTCGAATAGCCAAAGCCATTCAGGAAATTGCAGTTAATCTTTAGAATATTGTTAGATGGGTTGGGGGCAAATTGGTCTGAAGTCTTTGTGGGGAAGGGTAGGAAGAGACAATACATAGGAAGAGCTGAGACTGGCCTGCAAGCCACAACACTAAGGCAGGATACGCCAACCGGGATGCAGGACATATGCAACGCAAATGTAAAGGTTCTGACGTGGAACTTCAGGGGATTGAACAGCTACTTCAAGCGGAATAAGATACAGTTACTGAGGGGGCGGGTTTCCATAGCACTGCTCCAGGAGACGCCTGAACCAGGATAGGCAGGGGACGATGCTAAGAAGGTGGTCATGGAAGGGATACAGCGCTACGTACTCCACTTACACTAGATGGGTACTCTAATGGGTCTCGGACGACATGATGGTGCAGAAGGCGAGGGAGGGTGGTTTCCTTTTAGTAAGAAAGTGCTCAAAGGGAAGACCAGCATGCATTATAAATACGTATATGCCAAATGTGGAACCGGCTACATTCTTTGAAGACAAACTGGGGATCCTGACATGCTATAGGGATGCGCTAGGGATCTGAGGAGGGGACTTTACTGCACTGTCGAGAGGTCGGACAAGGGAGATACACGGCCCTTGAGAGCAACACAGACACTCCAGAAGATGGTGATAACATTGGGTCTTACATAACTGTGGCAGACCCATAAAAGGGTTATCCTTCTACTCGCCACCACACAGGATTGACACAAGAACTGGCTTCTTGTTTATGGAGGAGGAGCGCGCAAAGTAGATTGTAGAATCAAAATCTGTGGGCAGGATACTTTCCGATCATGCGTCAATGACTACTACACTATTGTGCCGGGGGGGCCCAGGGCAGTGATACCCACTTGGACACTGAGGGAAGAGGCAGTGATGGACCGGGCATACAGAGGAGACCTGGGGGAGGTGGTGGACAGATACATTACAGAAAAGGAACACAGTGCCTCGGTCTAGGGAAAGGTATACCACCCCACCCTTCTCGCACACAGGTGTTGCTGGTTTTGCTCGATTCTTCTACTGGAAGAAGAATCCTCCCCTCGCACTTCCCTCCTCCAGCCTACTTATGCAGGAGTTTATCCTGATACATTCTGGTTTCACCATCACCGTCTTGTGGTCAATGCTGGATTTGACTTTTATCGACTTCACTGATTCACGGTGCATCACCCTTTCTGAACTCTCATGGTGGACTTCCTTTGCATCTTGTACTTATGGTGGCTCTGAATCATGCTGTTCCCATCTTCATCTTGTATCCTGGCTTGCAACATTATGTGTTACTACTGACTTCTGCAATTGTATTTGCTCTCCCCTCTTGCTTCTTCACTCTTTTTGACTGCTTACTTTCTGTTTTCTTCTCCTCTCCTTTTTCCTATCTCCTCCCCTTACTTTCTTCTATGGACTTACTCTATCAGAATTGTCCCTGGACCTAGTATGATAGCAACCTCGTCTGTCTCCTCCCCTTTACCCCCCAGCACTATCTGAAATGTCGTCAGGCCTAGTATGATAATCGTTTGTTTTGTTCCTCCCCTCCATTTCTGCACCCCTCTCCCTCAACTTGTTTTTCTTCGGCTCTACCAGAAATGTTGTCAGGCCTAGTACAGTAGTCGTCTGTCTGTTTCCATTTCCCTGACTTCCCAGTAGAATCACTTAAAATGCAGGTTTGCTGGACAAGTGAATCGGTACACCGTTGTATTCTTATTGCGGAGGTTGTGTCTTGCAACTTTCACCACTCTTTATAATAATGCACCTGCTTTTTGGGAGCTTTTGACCCATACCAAAATGGAGGGTTCGTATGACCTTCGTGCACTGCGCATGCGTGCCATCTCCATGGCTACCAACAAAACTTGCCTTACAGCGTACGACTCATAGATTTTTGGATTTCGTCCCTGTCAAGGACAATCTGTGCAGGTAAGCGCTATGCACTTTGTTACTTACCCTGCTGAATAGGCCCTATTATATACACAATATCCCCATTTATTCAGGACGTCACTGGGGTAATCCATGCAGTGAAGACGTATAATTAGGTCTGTGGCCGTACACAGACATAGATAACATTCGCCTCCCTTGGAGTGAATACACTGTATTTATCCAGCGTCGGTTACTTCTTAACCTGGACACATACCCCTAACAGTCGACCACATGAGATACCTGCCTTTTGGACACACTTTCTGTACTGTCATATTAGGTTTTTATGATACTGTGCGTTCTGTTCCCACAGTGTCACACGAAATCCATGTGCATTTCCATTAATCGTCTTCCACATATGCCCCTGGGGAACACGATTTGGTCCAGAGGTGGCGAGTACAATTTCTTCTACTTGTGTAAACATACATAAACTTGTTTTCTTCTGAGTGCATGTTTCTACTGAAACTGTGATCAAATTAATTACCTTATTCTTAATGACAAACCTGTGGTTTTATTCCATAAGGGTCTGTACTAAATGGCACACTGAGGTTAAGGAAAAGATTAGTAGTTGATACTTGAGTATTAGAACTTACTGTTGTTATTCTCACATCAGAGTCAACACGGTTGCTTAGACAATACTAATTAGAACACTTACCTGTTATCCTTTCAGGATAAACACACACCTTTGGAACATTTATCTCAATTGCCCTGAGGATGAACTTATAGTTCGAAACGCTTTGGCATCGGTTGTCTTAACAACGATTTGAGTTTATTTGGACACTCTATTGGCTGAACCTAAGAATATTGTATGAACACTTGTTACAAGAAATCCTGCAGCATTAATGCATGTATTATACGTTACTAATGTACACAGCTCTAGGGGGATTGATACTTGCATTAAGACACAATTTGGATGCTTGCTTCTTGTTGTTTCTGAAAATAGTCTTGATTTGTTAGAAAAACTTGTTGGTTTTGTTTTGCTATTAATTTATGAATGTATTTTCTGTTAAGAACTTAGGTGGCACCATTATTTTGTTGCCCCAATGTAATTTGCATTAAATATATGCTTCTCTGAATTAATCACAAATCTGCAGCTGCTTGAATCATATGGATTTTCTTGCAGTTGCACAAATGAATGAATTACTGCGTAAGACATGAAAGTGTGGTATGCGTGTAATAGAAAAGTTTAATGAAAAGTTGAAATTGTATTCTTTAAAACTCACAACAGGGCACTGCCCTCACAGGAGTGCAGAATAGTTTCCCTGCCGGCAACAACGGGTCATTTTTGCAGTTTGTGGTACTTGATGGAGTCTCTTACGGCCTAGAGACTTTTACAACCAACATCCTTGCACCTGAAACTTTAGTACTCATTTGTACCTTTTGTACCTAGAGACCTAAGCTGCTACTCGCTGATGACGCCCAACAAGGCTGAAACATGTCTGGGGATGCTTGTGGTCTCGTGCAAAAGGGATGTGACCTAGCAGTTCGGGCTGGACTCCCCCTTTGGGGGTGGGACCAAGCCTGATTTGTGTATGGACTTTCTCCGTTTGTAATGGCTTGGCAGGCAAAGAACGATGGTCTGGAGAGTTGCCCAGACCAATGCCAGAGGTTAAGATTTATTCTAAATCTTCCAACCATCACCACTTTTGTTATGCTTCGTGACTGTATGAAGTGAAGACCAGGTTGCGGCAAGGCAGATGTCCCTGACCGGTACTCCTCTTTGCAGCGCCGTAGAGGTAGAAACCCCTCTGGTGGAATGGGCCCTGATGCTTGGGTGCAATTCCTTGCCCGAGGTATGGTAGCATTCTGAAAATACACAATGTGATCGATCAGGAAATTGTCTGCTTCGATACTGCCAGACCTTTCCTGAAAACAGAGAAGCCACAAACAACTGGTTTACTTTACTGTACTCCGCCGTCCTTGCTACATAAAAGCTTAATGCTCTCTTAGGGACCAGCCGGTAGAAACGCTCCTCCGCTTCGCCGTGCGGGGGTGGATTTAACACCTGGAGATCAATTGCATGAGAGAGATGTAATTCTGACACCACCTTAGGCAGGAACCCAGGCCTTAATTTAAGAGAAAGGGCCTGCAACACACTGACCCGCCTGGTGATGGCCACCAGAAAAGCGATCTTCAATGTCAACAACCGCAGCGAGCAAGAATGTAATGGCTCAAACTGAGCCGCCATAAGGAAAGTGAGGACTAGGTTCAGATCCCAATCAGGGAAAACAAAGGGAATAGGCAGAAACGTATTCACAAAGTCCTTCTGGAATTGGGCCATAACCGCAATCATGAAAAAAGATCCTTGATCCAGAGACCTTTTGAACACAGACAAAGCCGCCAAGTATCCTTTGGCTGCGGTGACCTGAAGAGGCCAATGACAGAAGAAACTCCATCACCGTAGTGGTGGGGCAAGAGATAGGATCAACCTGGCCATCCCTGCACCATACCTCAAATCTTCTCCAAATGCACGCATACAAGGATCTTGTTGATGGTCTGCACGCAGCCAGAAGAACCTTGAGCACCTCCTCAAAGAGGTCCCAGGTAGGATACCTACAAACTCAACCCTCCTCTCCTCTTTCCCGACACAAACACTTTCTCATGGACAATTCATCTTGAGCGACAACCGACTAACACCAGAGCCGTATGTCTGACATGTCCCAACACAAGGCAGAGTCAGGCAATTACTGATCATTTCACACACCTGACTTCCATCACACTTCCCCAAACAGATAAAAGACAGAGCAGGAAAGCGCATCAAGAGCAAGGCAAAATGCACAAGGAAGCAGCAATTTCCAAGATGGCAGTTTAAACCAAGGAGAAAGGCGGCGAGGACGACAAAGATGGAATTACCCGTGCCCTTTTCAACAGAGGACTGCAACTTTCAAGAAGCCTCAAGGAAAAGAAACGTAAGACTGAGAATTACAACTGCCGAACTGTGTAATGTGGGTCAAAGGTGCACAGGGCCCGCCTGCATTGAAAGACAAGGCAGAGAGAAGTGATTGCCACTGTGGTACTGTCCTTGACGCCGATAGCAAAGCATTGCAAGCGAGTTCAGCACAGCCAGCGAGTTGGAGAAACTGGAGACCTTGACGCCGATAGCAAAGCAACGCAAGCGAGTTCAGCACAGCCAGCGAGTTGGAGTAACTGGAGAAACTGATAGAAGACCGGACTGGGTTATGTTCAAGGTTGCAAGCAGCAACATTGTACGAAGGAGAACTTGTATACGATTGAACTTTATGAAACCAAAACAGGTACCAGATACATAGTGGTCCGGTGTGACATGGGTGCTCACTGAAAGGTCTCTGTTTTGTTACCCCCTCCATAGAGTGTGAAACAAATTAGTGAACTGTGAAATCTAAGTGGTCCTCCAGCAGGTTGAGTCAAATCCTGTGCACATTCGAAAGTCTTCGATTTTCTGCAAACTGAAATTGATCTGAGCCCGGAAGAATGGGACTAATTGAACAGTAACTCACCTGAGAAGATATTGTTGTGGCAAGTGTGAACCCGACTGAGGGGTGCCTACAAACTAAAATTGGTCTGAGGGAGATTAATGGTATAATAGGCACATAATTCCCTAATGTTGATAAAAGGAACTGCAACCATGTGCAGCAGAAGCCCAAGAGTGTGCTGTGCTCGAGTGACCCACCTTGACCCATGCTGGGGAAGGGAGGCCAACGGCCTACACATCCTGACTTATCATTTTGTGAACACTTCTTTCTTTTTGTGAACATTATCCCACACTATTTGTAGCATAGCAGTAAGGAATGGCAAGATTTTCTTTTTTAGCATAGGCCCTTTTTACATGACTAGACGCCACTAGGACTGTACTATTATTTGATGGTTGCAGATTGCTCCCATCTTAGATTTAGGTTTATATAATGATAAAGTTCAATAATCACCCTTGAACTGTGATCATGTGTGTCTGTTGTACTTTGATACCATGCCTTCCTTCTAGCAGATGGTCAAGTCTAGAATGTCAGTGAACCATGTCCTCCTCGCCCAATCCGGGGCGACCAAGATCAAGGTTATTCAATGTCCACTCAAAAAGAAATGAATCCCCTAGCGTGCCATTCGTTAGGAGTTCCCTAGGGCAAAACTGCTTGCACTTCCTGTTGGACTCCGTGGCAAACAGATCCACCACTGGGGTACCCCAGAGAGAGAAGAGCTCCTCTAGGACTTCCCAGCACACTCCTCACTTGCGTGAGACCATGCTCTCCCTGCTCAGAGCATCCGCCAAGCTGTTCTCTATTACCGCTAGATAAACTGCTGAGACCGAGATCTGTTTCTCCAATCACCAGAACCACAGCTGCATCGCTTCTCGGCAGAGGGGGAGGGAGCTCACGCCACCCTGCTTGTACAGGTAGTGCATGGCCACCGTATTGTCTGTCTAGATCAGGACATGCTTCTCGGGCCGTCCTCGGACGGAAAGGCTTTTTCTGCCCGAGTGTCTAGGACTGCTACGATGAACTGGAGCCTCTGAGCTGGTGTCGTGTGTGACTTGGGAACACATGGACGACGGATCCCCTGAGGTGAGCCACCACTACCACCATGAGTTTGGTGAAGACCCTTGGTGTGGAAGTCAACCCAAAGGGAAGCACATTGAACTGCTAGTGCTTATCCCCTATGAGGAATCTATGAGGAATCTCAGGAACTTCCTGTGCTTCTGATGTATCGTCACATCAAAGTAAGCATCCTGAAGATCTATGGACGCCAGCCAGTCCTGTAACTAGAGAGAATGGAGAATCTCTCTCAACGTCACCATCTTAAATTTGTCCTTTCTCAGGAATGTGTTCAAAGCCCTGAGGTTCAAGATGGGATAGAGAACTCCCCCTTTCTTGGGCACACGGAAATTCCAGCCCTACCTGCCTGACTTTCTCTGACTGGGCTGTACCTCTTCCACGGCACCTTTCAACAGCAGGGCTTGCAGCTCTTCCTGGAGCTCTTGTTTCCAGTTGGCAAGGAGGTGATGGGGGTCTGTCTGGAGGTCATCTTAAGAAAGGCAGACAATAACCCCACCGCAAGAGCTGCAGAGCACAGGGGTCAGAGGTAATCTCTTGTCATTGGGCCCAATGCTCGGTTAGCCGTCCTCCAACCAGTGATTTGTGGGAGGAGAAATCTAAGCGGGTTGGAGGATGGACCTTTCTCAGCCTATGCCATCTGCTGGTCTCTAGAGGCCCTCCTTGTCCCTTTTGGAGCACGAGAAACACCTCGTGTCTCTCTCGTGTCGTCTCGGGCTTGCAGGAGCTGAGCTCTCCTGTCATAGGGGACATAACACCTGTAGCCTCTGCCACTTGAAGAAAAACTAAAGGCAGGTTTGGCTGGCTGCTGCAAGCTAGGCCGAGCGACTTTGCAGCAAGCTTTGGATGCCTCTTTGTGCAGCCCAGCGGAGGCACGAACTGCCCTGAGTTGCTGACCCTGGGCAGGAGGCAGTGGAGCCGAATCCTGAAGTTGTTACACCCGAAGAATGGCACATACCAATTACCCAAAATCTATTAAAACAGAACGACAGTGTGGGACTACGGTTAAAGAGATTGGGGGGGGGGTGTGAGAAGTGGGTGGAGGTGTGGGGGACTTCGTTGATAGGGGCATGCTGCTTACATTCTCAAAACTAAGGGACAGGTATGATCTACCGCAAGGACACTTCTTGGCATATGCTGTGGTGACAGGCAGGCCAAGGAAAAACTGTCAGAACTGCCCACTGGAACCGGAAACTGATGGACTATTGTCTAAACTATATGAGGTGTGGATGGCCCTGCCATGGTGTCACAGCTATACAAGTCCATGCTTGCGGCTGACACTGAGCTCCGAATCAAATCAGCATGGGAACAGAACTTGGACACAACTATAGATGAGACCTGGGACAGGATATTATTGTACCCCCAAAAAAGGTCTTGTGAAATACCAGGTTTAAGCTGACACAATTAGCTACACAGGGTGTACATACCTGATCCCCACATGATTGACCAGGATTTTTGGGAACCTCATTTCCGAATGTCATATGTGTAGGCAGAGAACACTGGGTTGTTACACATGTTTTGAGACTTATCAGTAAAACTGAGATACTGGACGGCGGTATACAGTAAACTAACGAAATGGCAGGTGACAGAGTACTATTGCACCTTGGGGGTGGAGGGGATCTTACTGGAGATTTACTCCAGGGGCGGCTGGAGAACCATAAAACACATATTAAGATTAGTCGACCCGGCACTTGCACTGGCAAAGCACAGGAAAGCAATAGTGTGGAAAGACAGGGAGGGTCCCAAGATAGACAGCTTGCTGGAAAACCTAAAAAGATGGGAATGGACAGAAACCAAAGTGTCGCTGAAGACCAGAGACAGGACCAAGGAGATGAAGTGTTTACGGCATAGGTTGCACTGACAAACTCACTGATTTACCCATCTGATGACAGGCCACTGTGACGATTCAAAAGGTGTTGTCACTTCTCCCCAGGAAGGTGCCCTTTCCGAGGAGGGTAGGAAGGTACAGCCACTACCCAATAGTCCTCCTCTGGGTGGTTTAATGCAGGAGGACCTCCTGGGGACAAGGACAACTCAGGGTATAGCCCATGGAGCAACGTCACTCCCCATCAATCCCTTGACCCCCCCCCCGTCCCTTACCTAGCCATTTCATTGACAGTAAGCCCATATATGTTTGTAGCACAGGGGATACTGAGATGAGGAAGTTAAACAACCATGAAGAGTAACCAACTCTTAAGTACTATCCATGTGTGCCAAAGAGTCATCATCTCTAGCTGTTGATGCTGCGCTGGGGCGGAGTCCCAAAGGTAAAAGGTAAATGGTAGAGGGACAAAGGGGAATTTGACTGCAGGAAAGCCAGGGGACTGATGGAACCCGGGAGTTTCGAACCCCGAGTATTAGCTGGAAGAAAGTCTGTGCAGAGGATGCCAGTGCCAGGCTGCGAGAGTGTTGTGAGAGCAGAAACCACTGTGAGGCCGCAGCAAAGAAGCGGTGGCAAGATTGCAACAGGGCGAACAGTTGGGTCCCACAGCGAGGCCAGAACCACAAAGAGTGGAGCACCCCGAGGGTGCACTGGGACTGTTGAAGCGGACGAGGAAAGCAGCAGAAGCTGCCGACATGCAACCCCATCCCAGGTAGGACCGGTGTCATGCTGCATCCCACGATAAGGTAAAGGGAGGCATGGGAAACCGGTAGGGACACGGGGAGGCACAGAAAGGGACGCAACAGGATGTTCCTTGCCCCAGTGGCAGCCATAGGGCTATTGGGGAACAGAACTGTGTAGAGTGCATCAGGAGGATCTCCCTCGTCCCATTAGCAAAGGAGGCAGCTATTGGACACTGGAAGAGTAAAGCAAGCATCTGAGGAGAACACCCTTTCTGCAGTGGCAGCCATAAGTGCACTGACCACCAGAGAAGGGTCAGGGACCCCAACACAAGAGATCTGAGAACCAGAGGGAAAGTTTCTCACCGAAGGCGCAAAGATAAGTCCATTGACCAGCAGAGAATGGTTTGGGACTTCGCTGGTACCAAAAGAGAATGGGAAAACAAATATCAAGTTGAAAATCACAAAAGAGATTGAATCCGATTGAAGGTCTGGCCCCCAGAGATTAACTGATAACCTAATTGGTGTCCACTGGAACCAACTAACTAACCCTTTGAGTTCAAGAGTTTGGTGCCTGTATTTGTGGATGTCAAAATGCTAGGGATCTTACATTGGCCCTCTAATGATCTTTTATGGCTGCTAAGTCGACTGCATTAGACACAATCCATTCCTCGCTCTTGTTCTTTTCAATCCCTCACAAGCAAACGGGAATCTCCCAGGTCTGCTCAACATTCATGTCAACATTCATCTCACCATTCCTCTTCATCCCCAACAGCTACTCTGTGTGAAATCGGCTGATGCCTTGTCCTGTATGTGTTCCTGTTTGACTGCTATGCTCGAAGCTCCTCCAGCCTCTACGCTGTCTGACTATACAAAAAAGGATGCACAATAAGCATGAAGGGCTTGGAAGCACCCAGAGTCTCTGAATCATACCACCTGAAGTATTTAAAAAGTGCTTGGCAGTTCCAAGAGAGTGAAATAGTTGAAGCAAGTGAACCATCAAGCCACAGAGAGAATGTGCGACTTCCAAAATCCTCCCAACCTCCCTGTAGTTCTTAATCAGGCACATAGACAGTTCTGGGACACTTGGCCATGTCAAGGGAAAGCTGTTGTGAGGGCAATTTCAAATGCGATGCCTTTGGACTGTATGTGTGCTATACAAATGTAAAAAAATTAAATAAATAAATAGAAGCACCTGCATTTCAGCAACATTCAAACAAAAGACTTTCAATCATCAGAAAAAGAATAAGTTACTTGCCTATAGTGCCATGTTATAAAATTATGACTAATTCCACAATATTGTCATCTTTTTTGGATTTCCATGATTGAAATATTTTCCATCATCAAGCTGGGAATCCTACACACATACAAAAAGTACTAACAGAGTAACATAGAAACGTTTAATCTGCAGCCTCTCTCCCCAGCTTTCAAACTTTTTGCAGTGGAGAAACGAAGGGGAGAGGCTTATACTCCACCAATGGGAACTATCTTTAGGTACATTGCACAGTCTTACACTCTGCTAATTTCAACAGCCACCTGAGTAAGGTGCTTATCCATGAATCTATGAAAAGATGCCAACTGTGGAGTAGTACAGTTACCATTAAGTAATTTATTCTTCTGCAGCACTTGATCTTTCAAGGATTCATGTGCTTGAATAGAGTACAAAGCAGCAGAGGACAAGTGGGAAAGGTGAGAGGGGCAAAGCTGAACACTGTCTTGGAGCCCACATCAAGTAAACAACACTTGTGAAATGTGTGGCGAGTTCTATACGTTGCTACACTGCATATCACTTGCAACATGATTTACCTTGGCACAACAATGTTGCAGAGATCCCTCTTCTCAAGTGAGCCATCACTGGGCCATGGGTTGGTCTGCCTGCAACTGTGGGGCAAATCTTTATGCAGGCAATAAACTATCTTGTCAGCCCTTATTTGGCAAGTAGCAGAAGAGTATTCAATTATCTATACACTATGAAGAGCTGATCAAATGTCTTGAAGTCCTTGGTTGTAGTGATGAAGAAATTAATAGTTACTTAGCGTAGTGACTAACGTACTCTTAGTCCATAGTCCCCTTTCCTCCATAATGCATGGGCGTCCCTCGCTAGGGATGGGAGACGGAACCCTTTCACCAGAAAAAAAAACGTCTTCCCCTTCAAACTATGGACTAAGAGTACGTTAGTCACTGTAAAGACCGGTAGGGGGTGTCTGTACTTCCGCTCTCTATATGGTAGAGGAGAGGCACAGTGGACCCCAGCCAAGATTCTCTATGTGGTAGCAATGGACGAGCAATCAAGGCCTAGCTTCTCAGGAGGTGATGCGGGCTGGTTCTTAAGTAAAGTGTAGTCCCTGAACCCCCACAAAGGAATGTCCACACACTGTATTACTGAAAACACAGTCTTTATATAATTAATATTCAAAGG
The DNA here is from genome assembly GCF_040938575.1 of Ambystoma mexicanum. NCBI lineage: Eukaryota > Metazoa > Chordata > Amphibia > Caudata > Ambystomatidae > Ambystoma > Ambystoma mexicanum. Next base: position 375,680,842 of record NC_090935.1, on the reverse strand, counting down.
TATGTACACGATCACAATAACGCACTTTGTACTTGGAAGTCAATAATGATAAATATATACACGTCTAGAGTGGTACCACTAATGTTATCAAATCTCATTAAAGTGCATCAACTGTACGGTTAAAATGTCACCCAGATCAATAACGAGTAAACCAGCAATAGAGATAGGAAGGAAAGCAAGATGGTTGAAACAGTAGGCAGAATACTGGCCCCGTACCCCAGACACAGTTCTGTGTGGAGATCCCCCCCACCTGGGCAACCTGTAAAATAAGATATATCGCACAAGCCCAGTCCATATGTTCAATAGTCTCACTTCTTCCTATTAAGGTTTTACCCCCCCAATGTACCTCGTGGAGTAGAGTTCTCCGACGATGCACCGACCGATCCTTCTTGAGTGCCTCCCTTTCAGGCGGGAGCCACGATCGTCGAGAGGTGTCGGGGAACTTTACGTTCAGTGTCGGGGAATCGACGGCCCTTCTTGAGTGCCCTCCCTTTAAGGCAGGAGTCACGGGCCGTCGAACGTCCGACGGTGAACAGGGTGAACTATGGCAGGGAAGTGGCCGCTTCGTTCCTAGCGGTGCTCGTCGACGACAGAGCGTTGGCGTCCTGCAAGGAAGAGGCGTGCGGGGCACCTCGATGACAATAGTTCTGGACCGCAAAGAGATGATGAAGAACTGTGGCCCAGCAAGGGCGTCGAATCGTCGGCGTCTCTGTGGTCTGTAGGTGGCGGGAAACCCACCGGTGGATACTCCTCGGTGCGTCGACGGTCGGGCCTTCTCCAGCGGGAGACAAGCGGGTGACGATGCAGACGAGAGCGTCCGATGATCAATGGAAGTTCGTAGGAAAACGGGAGCACGGCGGCTCCGGTCGTCGACGGCGGTCGTCGACAGTGGCGGACAACAGTCCGAGTGCTTCTCCTTGGAGTTCCGCAGCAATCCCTGTATCGGGTCGGCAGCCTGTCGTAGGTCTGTCTACCAGGGAGCGTTGGCAAAGATCAGCTGTGCACGATGGTCCCTCGTAGCTCGGGAAGAGGGCGCCTTACCAGGTCCTCTCTGGGTCAGTCCTTGAGGCACAACAGCTTTCAGATTGTGAAGGAGAGCAACAGCAATTCTTCTCGTCCAGCAGGGCTTCAAGGTCAAGCATCAGTTAATCCAGTTACTCGTCGTAGTGGACTTCAACTTCTGAACACGATTCCTAGCAGTGAGAGGTCCCCAGATATACTGTTGATCTCCCATTCATTCCGCTGGGTCACACTCAAGCATCCAATCACGACTACGGGCATTCATGCAGGCAGGCAGCCAATCAGGCACACGAGGTATTCAGGCCACTCACTTCTCTCCAGACACTCACAACAAGTGATGTGTATTGGGACAAGTATCAAGCCATTCAACACTTCAAGCTGCATTCATACCGGTTTCAGGCAGGGGTGTCTCAGTCATTGTGTCAACCACCAGATACTAGACACCCACAACACAGAATGCATATTTGTCACACACTCTATTCACCCAGGTCCCACCCACAGGAGGTACCCACAACATACATCACCGGGAAGGCTCCAGCTAGTCTGACAGGGCCTTCACAACAACACCATATATGGCACTTCCATCCAACAGCCAGTCAGGGGGAAGGGACAGAGTCAGGGCTTCCCAGGCCTTTGGGAAAACAAGGTAATGGATAATAGAAAGCAAGAGGCCACCGGGGCCATCTTGTTATTCATCAGGAATCAACTGATCCCAATGGCAGGGCCTGGGTATCCCAAAATGGAGGATACTCCGCGCACCTGTCAAATTCAGCATGGAGCCGCCACCAGCCCATACCCTGCTCTGTGGGCCACCCACAGGTGCCCAAAAACATACACTAGGGACACAGGGTTGTACCCCCACCCATGGGTGCCATAAGGGTATCCCACGGGTCTGTTCACCAAACCAAAAGAAAGAGAGCTGCACTGCCAGGAGTCCCACATGAACTCCTGCGCGGAAAACACGACAGAACACACAATAAAAAGCAGTAAAGGACAAGGATACGGAGGCCATGTCCCTCCGATGCATTTCCAGCATCACAGTCACTACGGTAAGTAATTATTTTATTTTTTTTGTAAACTCTTTTTATTCAATTTTTTACAACAAAACAGTCAAAATAAGAACACCCCCTCCGCCCTCCCTCCCTCCCCCTACCTCCCTCTCTCTCTCTCTCTCTCTCTCTCTCTCTCTCACCCTCTCCCTCCCTTCCTCCTCAGCGACTAGCTTACAGATTCTCCTTCCCTCCAGGCTGTATCTACGAGTTCATCGTAGCTCCAATAGTCTCAAACGCTGCGGGCACCACATCGCCCTAAAATCATCTTTAAGCACAGACAGAACTTCTCCCCAATCAGCCGCAAAGGTCTGCACCTTGCCGTTCATGACGTAGGTGGCCCATTCCAAAGCTACGATTTCCCAGACTTTCCTCAGTCAATCTTGACACCTAGGTACCTCAGGTCCTTTCCATTTTTGCGCTATTAGTTGCATAGCCGCCAAAGTCAAAATTGCTTTTGCTTTCTCCCTTTCTCTATCTTCCCCAGCTCCCATGGTGTCGCGTATACCCAAGAGGATCTGCATTGGAGTTCTGTCATCACCCCTACCAAACGCCTGTTCCTGCGCCTCCCATATTTCTCCCCAAAAGGGTTTGATCTTTGGGCAGTTCCACCAAATATGCTCTGCAGTACCTGCCAGCCCACACCCTCTCCAGCAAGCCCCTGATAGTGTAAGGTAAAACCTATGAAGCCGTGCAGGGGTATAATGCCACCCTAGTAGTATATTGTACCATGACTCTTGTAATTGGGACGCCCTGGCCAGTTTAGGTATTCTCCTCCAAAGCCTTTCACACTCCTCCCGACCAATCTCGCGTCCCAAGACCCGTTCCCATTCCCGCATGTAGGCCCATTGTGTTCCTGCCTTTGCGGCAACTAGAATTTTATATATATTTGAGATGAGCCCTTTCGCTCCGTCATTGGAAAGTAAACATTTCTCAAATTGTGTTGGGGTCCGGGTGGCTGCGAGCCTGACCCCCGGCTGTAGCACCCAATGGCGTATCTGTGCAAACCTAAGCCTTTCACCCTCCTGTATAGCAAACCTCCTCTTGCAGTCATTAAAGGAAAGTACCTCCCCTCACTGAACATGTCACACAATTTCTCGCAGCTTCCCTCCCGCCATTTTGTGAATGCCCGCTTCTCCAACCCCGGGGTAAAATCCCCATTATCGAAAATGGGGGTAAAGGGAGACGGGAATGTGGTAATCCCCTCAGGGCCTGCCAGCCTGTCCCATATGTCTGCCATAAGTTTGGTGATAGCGCTCTGATACAAATGACTGGGTCTATGCACTTTCGGGAGCCACAACACTTCGGCCAAGCTGCAGTGCGCCACCGCCCTATCCATCCGCACCCATAACTTGTCTTGCTTGACGTCTTCGTCATGCAACCACTGCCTGTTGACGCAGAGTTGTGACGCTTCGTAATATCGCCGAAAATCCGGCAGCCCCAGACCCCCCTCGCCCTTAGGTGCCATCAGAAGCTTGGCCCCCACCCTGGGCTTCTTCCCTTCCCAGATAAAATGTCTAGTCAGCAACCCCAACTCCTTGAAAAAGCTCACCGGGACCGGTTGGGGGTTCGACTGAAAGTAGTATAGTAGCCGCGGGAGTATGACCATCTTTGCAGCAGCTAACCTACCCAGCCATGACACCCTTAAAGCTTTCCACCTCTGGAATTCCCTTTTTATTGTCTTAAGGAGCGGGGGAAAGTTAGCTTAATACCATCCATCCAGAGTAGCTGTAATCCGCACCCCCAGGTAACGAATCCCTCGCGGGCTCCACTGAAAAAGAGTGCTTCCCCGTAATCTATCCCGTTCCGCCGCTTCTAGCGTTAAATACAGGACCTCCGATTTGCTGACATTGATTTTTAGTCCTGAGGCCTCTCCGTACGTCTTAAGCAAGGCCACACTAGCTCTGAGAGACTCGTTTGGCGACGACAGCATAAGCAGCATATCGTCGGCAAAAGCTGCAACCTTATGTTGCACCCCCCCAAAGGGAACGCCCCGGATCTCAGTGGATTCTCTGATGGCTTGCAGAAGTGGTTCTAGGTAGATCGCATATAACAATGGGGAGAGTGGGCACCCCTGTTTTGTCCCTCTCTGTAGATATACCCGTCTCGAGGGTGCTCCGTTTACCATCATTCTAATCATGGGGTTCTGATAGTTGGCCTTAACCATTGACATAAACTCCCCCCCAAAGCCCATCCTTTCCATCACCCGGAAAAGAAACGCCCACTCCACGCGGTGGAAGCCTTTAACGCTTCCAAGGCTACTAGGACCGCGGGTGTGTTAGTTTTGCGTACCTTTTCTACTATATGGGCCACTCGCCTGATATTGTCGGCTGTTTGTCTTCCCCTAATGAACCCGGCTTGCTCAGGGTGTATCAATTGTGGGAGGATGGAGCCGAGTCTCTTCGCCAAGATCTTAGTGTAGATCTTGGCGTCAATGTTAATCAGGGCTATAGGGCGGAAAGAAGTCCTCTCTTCCGGGTTCTTGTTAGGTTTAAGTATGAGGGTAACTTTGGCTTCTTCCATAGAAGGAGCAATTCTACCCGATTGACGGAAGGAGTTATATAGCGACGTCAACTGTGGGGCCAATTGAGTGACAAACAGCTTGTAAAACTCTGCAGTATAGCCATCCGGACCCGGGGCTTTGTGTACCGGAAGGTCTCTGATCACCTCTCTTACCTCCTCCTCCGAGAATTCCTGGTTAAGGAATTCCCTCGTTTCCCTACTAATTTCGCCCAGGTGCACTTGTTGCAGGAATTGGTCTTGCATATCGTCGCAGGGATTCTGTGAGGTATATAGGGAGTCATACTACTCTGCCAATACCTCCTGCAAGTCCTCTTGCCTCATGACACGGACCCCCGCGTCTGCCTTCAATGCCGTGATCGCGTTTCTCGCCCTTTTGCCCCTCAGCAGACGCGCCAGGAGTGCGTCTGATTTGTTGGCCTTAGCATAATACTTTTGTCTTACTGCCAACAAGGCTCCCTCGGCTCTTTTCATGCATAGGATCTCCAGTTGCCCCACTGCTCTCCTATAGGCTCGCATAGCTTTCCGGGAAGGGGTACCTCCCGCTGCCTGTCTAGCCATTTCCACTTCAGCCTCAAGCTGAGCTTCTAGTGCCTGCAGTTGCTTCGCCCGATGGGCTGATGCCGCGATGAATCCCCCCCTCCCCCAAGAGTGGCCATAAATGCGTCCCACCTTATCCCCTCCCCCGTTAGTCTCGAAAAAGGCCTTAATTTTCTCTTCAATACGCCCCCGGATTTCCGGGTCTCTCAATATTGCCCCTGGTAGTTTCCAGCCCCAAATTCCCTTTGCCCTCCGACCTGGGTCCATTACCATAGAAACTATCTTGTGGTCTGCAATCCCAATTGGCCCAGTACAAACTCCCCGGACCTTCCCCATTAGGCCTAATGATACCAATATATAGTCAATCCTAGACTGGGATCCATGAACTCCTGACAAAAAGGTATAGCCATCCTCGTCCCCCTTCAATTCCCTCCAAACATCTCGTATCCCCATCCTGCTGATCCTCTCCTTCAACTCCTCAGACATTACCATCCCTCCCCCTCCACCCTGTCTGCCCGCTCTGTCTTTCTCCCTGTCCTATGCTGTGTTCGGTAAGTAATTATTAATTACTCTTATATCCCGTCCCCTTTCCTCCATACTGCATGGGCGATTACAACTGAATGTAGCCCCAGGGTGGAGAGGAGATCCTCTTTAAGAAAACAGACTTCTTAGAACCGCCTGTCCGAAAGCCGCATCTGACTTAGTGCTGGCATCCAAACAGTAGTGCTTACAGAAAGCCGAAGGGGTGGCCCAGGTGGCTGCCCTGCTGATGACCTGCCACGGAACCTGCAGTTGGAATGCAATGGCCGTGGCCTTGGCTCAGACCGCGTGGGTGTGCATGTTACCTGGCAGTGGCTTGTGTTGTCCCTCATAGGCCCTCCTTGATGGCTGAGCCCATCCACTGTGCTATAGAGGCCTTGGATGCCTGATACCTGGGGCTTGACCACCCAAAGGTGACAAACAGTGCATCTGACTTGCGGGAGCCCTTGGTCCTGTCCAGATAGAATTTCAGAGCGCGTGTGACATCCAGACAGTGCAAGACCCTCTGAGCCTCATACTTGGGGTCAGCAAAAAACATAGGTAAGGCGATTACCTTGTTTAGATGGAATGCAGGGTGCGTCCTCTGGACCACTGTATCCTTGTCAAAAGTCGTATAGGGTTCTGAGGCCAGCAGAGCCTGGATCTCGCTGACTCTGCGAGCAGAGATGAGGTCCACTAACAGAGCTGTCTTAATGGTGACCAGCCTGATGTCCGCCGACACCATTTGCTCAAAGGGCTTATGCGCCACGGTGCCTAGCACTACATTGAGATCCCACACGGGGTGTGGTTCTTTTGCTGTGCGGGTAGAGCCTGGAGAGGCCTGCCAAATGTCTCTTGACTATTGGGTTAGAGGAGGAGAAGACCTCTATGACTGCCAAATAGGTGCGGCATGTGTCCACCTGCACACCAGAGTGAGGTGTGCAGAGAAGGAGAGTACAACATCCAGCATGCATGTAAGGGGGTTGATCTCTTGAGTCCGCCCAGTGACAGAACCTAGTCCATTTACTCTTGTACTGGCTCCTGGTAGCCTTGCTCTTGGCCCCCCGAATGATTTCTAGGTTAGCCTGTGAGAGGCTTGGGTGCCTCAGCAGGACCTGTGCAGGCACCACACTGTGAGGGCTAATTTCTGTGGGGCAGGGTGGATGACCCTGCCCCCCTGCTGCGCCAGAAGATGAGCTGGGCCCATTGGAAGGTGAATGGGTGGCCTGTCCGAGAGGCTGAGAAGCTCTGAGAACCATGGTCACGCCGGCTACCACAGAGCTATCAGAATGATGCTGCGGTAACAAGATTCCTTTATCTTGCAGATCACCCTGTGGACCAGGAGTGTGGGAGGGATGGCATATGCCATCATGCCGTTCCACTGAATCTGGAATGCCTGGTCCAGGGAGCCGGGGCCCTGCACCTACAGGATGGAAACTGCTGGCACTTCCTGTTGTCCCAGGAGGCAGAAAGACCCACTTGAGGATGCTCCCATCTGCTGAAGATCTCTAGCATCACCTGCTTGTTCAATTGGCACTCGTAATTGTCCGCTCCCAGTCTGCGGAGTCTGTCCACCTCCAAATTGGACTCCCCCGGCAAGTGGACGGCCCTGAGGTAGATGTTGTTCTCCAGAGCCATTTCCCACATGCTGACCGCTAGGCTGCACAGTGGAGGGGATCTGGTACCCCCCTGCTTGTTGACATAGTACATACTGGTGGAGTTGTCGTTCTGGATAAGAATGACTTTGCCCCCAATGAGCGGAAGGAAAGCTTTGAGAGCTAGCCAGATGGCTTTCAGCTCCAGCCAGTTGATATGAGACTCCTGCTCCTGCTGGGTCCAGACTCTATGGACGCTGTGGCTGTCCAGAGTTCGTAGTGATGGTGACCTGCGGGGCCGGCTGCCGGGAGGGATTGCCCATCCACAGGTTGCAGTCCCTGGACCACCATGTGAGGTCCGAATGGAGAGAATGAGAAATGTTGACAAGTTCTGTGTGGTAGCCCAGCTGCTGATTCCATGAGACTGCGAAGTGCAGCTGTAATCTCCTCATCCTGAGTCTCGTGTAGGGTACGGCCAGTAGGACCGCTGTCATGATACCCAAAAGACGTTGGTACCACCAGGCCGATGTCACTGTAAAGACTGGAGGGGGGGGGGGTCTGTACTTCTGCTCTTGTTGGTAGCAATGGACAAGCAATCAGGGCCTAGCTTCTGAGGAGGTGATGCAGGCTGGTTCTTAAGTACAGTGTAGTCCCCAAACCCCCACAAAGGAATGTCCACACACTGTATTACTTAAAACACAGTCTTTATATAATTAAGTTCAAGGTTATGTACACAATCACAATAACTCACTTTGTGATCAGTAAATCTATAATGGCAAATATATACAGTTCTAAGTGGTACCACAATTATCAAATTTCATTAAAGTGCATCAACTGTACTTGGGTTAAATGTCACACAATTCACTTAATAAAGGTAACCAACAATAGACATAGAAGGAAAGCAGATGGTTAGAACAATTGGCAGAATACTGGCCTCTACCGTTAAACACAGTTCTGTGTGGAGATCCACCCACCTGGGCAACCTGTAGAATAAAATCATATCACAAGCCCAGCCCATATATAGTTGTATAAGTCTTATTTCCTTCTATAATATTTCTACCACGTTAATGTACCTGGAATAGCAGAGTTCGACAACAAGTCGTAGATGGTTCCTTCTTGAGCGGTTCCCTTTAAAGCAGGAGCCACGGATCATCGAGATCCCTCTGAGAAAGTGAACTCGGCGTCGAGGTTGCAGCTTTGGTCCCAGCGGTACTCGAAGATGATTCAAAGACGTCCTGCAAGGAAGAAGCATGTGGGGCACCTCGAAGTCGATAGTTCAGGAACGCAAAGAGTTTGGAAGAACTGTGGCTCAGCAAGGGCGTCCAGTCGTCTGGCGTCTCTATGGTCTTTGGGTGGCAGGAAACCCACCGGCGGATGCTCCTCGGCGCGTCGACGGCCTAGTCTTTTCCGGCGGGATAAGGCAGGCGGACGAGCGGGTCTGTGAATCAAAAGCCTTAGGCAAAGGAGCGTTGCAGCTCTGGTCGTTGATGGCACGGCATCAAGAGGTCCCCGCTTCTGGGCAACATGGCTTCGACAGGCCTCCAGCAGTTACAGCAAACTTGCAAACCCTGGTTGACAACGGTGGACGGAATGTCCGGTCCTTATCTTCGTTCTCCTCGGCAGTCTCCGTCTACGGTCGGCAGCCTTTCGAGGGTCTGACTTCCAGGGAGCTTCGGCAAAGGTTAGCAGTGCTCGATGGTCCCTCGGAGCATGGGAAGAGGGCACCAAACCAGGTCCTCTCTTGGATCAGTCTCGACTGCTTTCGGATTTCAGCGAAGGGAGACAGCAGTCAACCTTTTTCATCAGGCTCGGCTTCGAGATTCAGTTTCAATGTTAGTTTCAGCTCCAGCTTCTGAACGATTTCTAGCAGTGAGGCCCCCAAATATACTAGTTGATCTCCCATTCATTCTGCTGGGTCACACTCAGGCAACCAATCACTCAGAAGGGCATTCAGCAGTCAGCCAATCAGGCATACAGTGGATTCGGCCATTCTCCTCCCTCTCAGACACTCACAACAAATAATGTGTATTGGGACAAGTACCCAGCCATTCAACACTACACATTGCATTCATACCAGTTTCGGGCAGGGCTGTCTCAGTCATTGTGTCAAACACCAGATACCAGCCATCCACAACAAGAAGTGCATATTGGTCACACACTCCATTCACCCAGGTCCCACCCACAGGGTGTACCCACAACATACAGTCTGGCCTGGACTTCACACCACCACCATATATGGAACTTCCACCCAACAGCCAGTCAGGGGAAAGGGACAGAGTCAGGGCTTCCCAGGACTTTGGGAAAAGAAGGTAACAGGCAATAGAAAGCAAGAGGCCACAGGGGCCATCTTGTTTCCTATCAGGAATCCACTGATTCCAATGGCAGCGCCTGGGTATCCCAAAATGGAAGATACTCAAAGCACCTGTCAAATTCAGCATGGAGCTGCCACCAGCCCATACCCTGCTCTGTGGGCCACACACAGGTGCCCAAAAACATACACTAAGGGCACAGGGTTGTATCCCCACCCATGGGTGCCATAAGAGTATCCCACGGGTCTGTACGCCAAACCAAAAATAGGAAGACCTGCACTGCCAGGAGTTCCACATGGACTCCTGGGCAGAAAGAAATACACAAACGAAAAAGAACTACAGGACAAGGACAGGGAGGCCCTCTCCCTACAATGCATTTCAAGCATCACAGTCACTTCTCGGGTGAGGAAGTGAGTAGTGGCCCTCTTGGTGGCCGTGATCTTGTCCTCTGAGGGGAACACTCTCTCGGAGCTCGTGTCCCAGATGAGGGCCAGGAAAGTCAGTCTCTGCGTAGGCAGCAGCTGAGATTTCTTGAGGTTGAGCGAAAATCTCAGCCCGTGGAATGTAATCATAAGGGGGGAGGAAGTGTGCTGAACCGCCTCCAGAGATCTGGCCCTGACGAGCCAGACGGTCAGGTAAGGGTAGATATGGTGGCCCCGAGGAGGGCCGCCACTGCATTCATGAGTCTGGTAAATACCCCAGAGGCCGAGTTGAGGCTGAAAGGTAGCACCTTGTATTGAAAAAGGCAGCCCATGATCCTGAATCGCAGAAAGGAGCGATGCGGCTTCCAAATCGGGACGTGTAGATAAGCGTCCTTCAGATTCAGGGAGCACATCCAGTCTCCCCTGCACAATGTCTCTGCTATGAGTGCTGGCATAACCATCTTGAATTTCTGAAGAGGGAGGGAGAGGTTGAGGGTGGAGAGGTCCAGCACAATTCTCAGGCCAGCCTGGTTCTTCTTTTGTATGGTGAAAATCCTGGAGTAGAAGCCCAATCCTCTCTGGGAGGCTGGGACTTCTTCCACTGTCTGGCTCTCGACGAGCGACCAAATTTCCGCCAACAGAGTTGCTTTCCCAATATGTGGAAGGGGAGAAGGGAGGAGAGGAAGGGATCTGTAGGTGGTACCCCATGGATACTACGGAGAAGATCCAGGGGTTCGCGAACTTCTGACGCCACAACTGTGCGTGAAGGGCAAGCCTGCACACCACCAGAGACACATGGACCCAAAGGCTGTTGCAGAGGAGTGGAACTGAAAAAAGCCCTTACCCACCCACCCTTTGGTGTTTGTGCCAGTGTTGACTCGGCGAGCAGTCTGGCTGCCAGGACCTCTGTTCTTTGAAGCGTCGGAACCCTCAGAACGTCCGCCCCTTGTCAGAGCGCTGATGTGACTAGGTGTCCGCCTTGGGCGTGGCCTTCGTAAGGATAAAGACTTGGCAGTTTGCGAACTGCTTTTCTTTTTATATAGCTCCTTCATTGGTGGTGGAGTGAAAGAGGTTGCCACCCTTGAATGGAAGGTCCAATATACGTTCCTGGATTTCTGGTCTGGGTTGAATTTGGTAGCCCGAAGCCAGGCAGTGCTTCCATTTTCTGTGGCGATGCATATGGCCCAGCCAGAGATATCACTGCGGGCCACAGTGGACTCCATGATGTCTTGCGCCACCATTTTTGCCTCTGGCAGTCCTGCCTTGAATCGTGACTGGCTCTGCAACAAAAGTTCTGGAAGGAAGTCAGCTATTTCCCGCCAAAGCCTTTGGTTAATGGCTGCCAGCATGGCATTCGCGTTGGATTGACAAAGATGCAGCAAAGCATTGGAATAAAGCTTCTTCATGTACGCCTCCAAGATCTTCTCCTTGCCTAGCAGCGCCAAGGACCAGGTGGCCGAGGTCGACAAAGGCTTTGAGTAGAGTAACGCTGCAGCGATCACCAAAGAGTGCAGTTGAGGGTGGGCCAACAGCAAGAGTGGATCCCCCTCCATTTTTCTATACATTGGCGTCCACGTGCCAATTGACAGGTTGGGCCGTGTGCGGTCTGAGCCACCCCTTCTTGGCCAAGGCGACAATGTCTTTCTGCATTGGGATCCCCGTTCTAGCCTTGGGGAGTGAGGACCTCGGCCGGTACCCCCGCCTCTGGTTGTTCGACCTCGGTTTCAGGAAGGTCCAAGTACTCTACCAGACCTGCAAGTCATTTGTGGAAGGCCTTGGCCGACAATGGTATTTCGGGGTCTTCTTCCTCATCTGTGTCCACCAGAGCGTCCGGCTGGTCGGGAGCGGGTGGAGGAGTGCTGGGCTCTGAGGGCTGAGGTGTGGCAACCAGAGGCTGCAGCGCAGGCTGGTACGGAACCGCCTGAACTGTGGGAGGCAGGGGAGCCGGAATCTAAGGAGCCAAATTGGGCAACAGGGGCTGCACCAGGGCCTGCAGGACTGGGGCCATAGGAGGAATGACTATTGGAACAGGCAGAGGGGCCTGAGGGAGCATGTCCCTGATCACATGCCTAAGGATGACCCCATCTGAGGTGATCTCATGAGCGTGAGGAACTTTTCAAAGAACCAGTGGGGTGGCAGGTGATGCTGACGAGGTAGTGGGTGGCTTCTGGGGCCGGTGTGTACTCTGTCTGGCTGGTTTTGGGGTAAACCTGCCCTGCGCAGCAGAAGGACAAACTATAGGCAACGTACCTGGTTGACACCAGTCCCACCTTGTAACTCGTTCTCCTACCTGCTCCGTTCCTTGGGTCGGTATTGGACAAGCAGCCATCTTGTCTGGTGCAGCGGCCATTTTATCGAGCTGCATGCCACGTGCCGAAGTCATGGCGGTTGGCTCAATGGGCCCAGCCTCCTCCAGGACTCTTGCCGATGGAGCACAAGACCTACCCTGCACCTCAGGCTACTGGCCTGGTAAACGTGTCGCCCTCAGCAGTAACGCTGGTAGTGCTGCGTGCAAGCACCCCCTTGAACATGTTGAAGAAACCTTGCGGCCCCTCAGCCCTGTTTCCGGAAGGATCTAAAGACCCCTTTGATTGACGGCCGGTAGGTGAATTAGCCGGTTACCAGTCAAATGGTCGAAAACATTTGGTCGACAGCCAATTTGGTCGACACCATTTGGTCGAATGCCAAATGGTCGAATTTTTTTTTTTTTACCCATTTTTTGGTTTTTTTTGGGGGGGTCCCCCCCCCAACCCTCTTTTTTTTCTTTTTTATTTTTTTTCCCCACACGAAAACCCACAAAACACATATATATATATATAAAAAAAAAAAAATTCGACCATTTGGCATTCGACCAAATGGTGTCGACCAAATTGCAGTCGACCAGTTTGTCGTCGACCAGTTGACTGGACACCGAATTGAATTAGCCTTGGTACCCGTACTGGTGTGAGAACCTGAGAGGTTCCTCCCGTCAGGGCATTTCCTTGGAAAGGAGTTGCCCTTGCGGGGTGCACCGGAAAAGAGTGTCCCTCCTTTAGGCCTTGATTTATGTCTGAAGTCCTTCAAGTCCTCTAGAGGTGACTTCTCGAAGAGTTCCCACCACCTAGCTAGTCTGTTCGTCATAGCACATGAAGAAAGTGTATTGCACGCGTTACACCCCTCTCATCCGTGGTCGGGCCAAGGCAGTGGAGGCAAAGAGCATGGGGATCTGATGTAGGGAAGAGTCCCTCGCAGGCTGGACACCAGCTGAAGCCAGCTGAAGTCGACATGCGCCGGGAAGGAGCGTGCCTGTGAACCAACTACCTGTAGATAAAAAATAAAAAAGACAGAAGAAAGTATCCGCGGAAGAGCGCGTGGTTTAACATAGCGCTGGTGAAATGGGACTGTTCCCTTCAAAGTGGAAAAGGAGTGTGAGGAGTGGCGCTGGTGGGCGCAGTCAGAGGAGTGCATGCTTCCAGGGCCACGCCCCGCAGTGCCTCTAAATTTGAAGGGGCAAGAAGGTTTTTCTGATGAAAAGGGTTCAGTCTCCCGTCCCTAGCAAGTGACACCCATGCAGTATGGAGGAAAGGGGACGAGATGAAAGAGTAATGCAATACACCCTTGACATCCAAGATATGGCATCTGGCTCTGCAGGTGAGAAAGAACATTAGAACATTTTTTCAATTGTGTCACAGATGGCACAGACAATATTCAAAGGCTCAAAGACAGGTCAACTGTTTTCATTTAGGTATTTGTGGGGCATTGGATGTCTCTCTTGTCTTGTTGTGACCCACCTCCCTAACCCAGGTGTCCGCAACCCCAGGTTAGTGCTCTCGAATGTTGACCCCTCTGTTGTCTAAGCACTGTCTTATGCTGCAGATAGCTCCCTAAAATGCTGGCTCTCCAATCTTCGTCAGGAACTTCCTAGCTGTCCCTACTTTATTCAAGGATTAGCATGCTAGTGGAATAGTTATTGTATCTTGCACTTACACTGGTTTGACTCAGGCTTTCCTTGCAATTTGCAATCACGCACCCTCTCTACTCTGACCACTTCCCACTCACTCCTCCCCGCTTTCAGATGTACCTTCGACTTTTCACTTTTCCTGCACCCTATGATGTACCCTCTACTCCCTCTGACTCCATGGCTACTCCTCCCTGCTACTCCTCCTCTTCCTTGAACAATGATACTCTCCTCCTCCCACTACTATACACTACTGCTCTCCTCCTCCTTCCTACTACTCTCCTTCTCCACACGACTATTCATCGCCTCAACACTAGTACATCACCCGCCAAACTATGCAAACACCCTTCTTCCTCTGTGTACCATTCAAATTCCTCAAACTAACCTCTCTATGCACTAGCCACACACATGCACACTCACTGCAGTACCACTCCTATTCTCAAGGAAATACCTCACCTGTGCCACAAATCTCTTCTTCAAGCCACTGTGCCCACTTTCCCCATTCTGCTCTCTTGCTCGTCCTCCAACTCTGACCTAAAAAAAAAAAACACTTCCTGTTCCTTCCTTACATTCCTCTTTGCCTTCTGGGATTGGTCCCCTCTCCCTAGTAAAATCAGCCTTTTCTTTTCCCCATGTGGTGTGTGTGTGTGTGTGAGTTCAATGAAATATATATGAAGGGGGGCAAGCCACATCCACTTCTTACGCATGGGCTTGTTAGGTATGACTTCGGGGTGGCATGGGAGGGTTAATGTTGTTTGTGTTTGGATTCATTGCAGGCTTTGGGTACTTTTGGGGGGGGGGGTAGATCCAGCTCCCCTGTTGATCCCTTGTGGTCTAGGGGGCCTCAGAGTTGAGATGTGGGTTTGCCGGCTGCCTTCAGCGGCTATGCAGGACTTGCTTTTCTGCCTCATTGGGACGCAGCTTTTCCCCCCTCTCTCTCATGTGCTTGGTCCCTTAGCATCTGCACGCCCCGTTCTAGGTCAATAGACCTTTTTAGAAAAAACGATCAATAGAAAAACGATTCAGAAAGACTGCTCTGTAACCGCACAGAGCAGTCTTTCTAAATCAAACTGTCAGCCTCTGTGACGCACACGAGAGAGCACAGGGGCTGCCAGGCACGCCAGGACCCGGAAGCGCAGTCAGGGAAGAACCGGCAAGTGTTTGCGTGTTGCGTGTTTGTGTTACATGTTCGTGTGTGTGTGTTGCGTGTGTGCGTTCTGGTGCGGGGGAGTCTTGGGTGGGGAGGGAGGCGGCAAAAGGGGGGTTTTGGGGATGAAACCCCCACTATTTGACAGAAATCCCGCTAGAGAGGGTGAGGGTGGAGGGCGAAAGAATGTCATTTTGTCGATTTGTGTAGGCCGCCTAAAATCGGCCTAAATAAATCTGTCTTTTTGTTTAGCGACCTACAAAAATCTAAAATATTACATACAACCGCGCGCCCAGCTCGGCTTGGTTACGGCCCTATGCCTTCATCCGCCCTCAGCAACCCCTTCTTTTGGCACAAATGGTCTGCATCGGGGGTCAGCATTTTTGCTATTTTCTTCTGGTTGGGTTCGTGTTTCGGTCTTTGGAAGGATGATCCCTGGAGAAATAAAAAGAACCCTAGCAACTCTCAGCCATTGGAGATACGGCTACAGAGGCAAATGGTCTGGTCTACACAAAAACATCTTGGCACCCAAGGAGGGGGGGTGGCATGAATGTGGGCCCTCTCGGCTAACACTGTCTTGCTCAAGTGTAAGACTGACTCTGGACTCCTCCCTAGACCTCCCCTTAAGCTGAAAGGGGCTCTCACCCAGACTTATTAAGGTCAGTGTAATGGTCACATCATACTGGTTCAGTTAAAGGTCTAATGTCATCTAGGGCTATAAACCAGGCTTAGGTTTCAAGACAAGATTATCCTTGTAGAATTTAGTAAATGGCTCCTTCAATGAAAGTACTTGGTTTCCTGATGCTTTTCAAAGATGTGGCAGCTAAATAAATGCTACGTTACACAATAAGAATTGTAGATCTGCTTTATGGATGTGATCAAATAGAAGTTACATACATACAGTTAAGTCCCACGGAACCAGTGGTCTATAATGGTTAAAGAGTGCAACAAAATCTCCATGCACTTTTTGAGGATGAGGTGTATTCTTTTCCATGTGAGTTCCCAATAAGATTATCAGTGTTGATGTAACTCAGCGTATGTGCCCCTGGAAATATTTCCACATCACGGTGCCCCCCAAAGGTATTCTGGTTTCCAGAGGCAGTCACACTGCTTGTCGCACTGTGTTGTGAGAAACCGGAGGGCATCCTCACTCCTTTTCTCCTTTTCCCCATGAAACCTCCTCTCGAGTGGCCAGGAGAAGGCCATCGCTTTTGGATCCTGACCCAGGGGGTGGATATGCGAGGGAGGATCACCTGAGTGGAGGAAGCTTGGGGAAAGGGGAAGAGGACGTCCTTGGGTGAGACAGGGTATCCCACATTTCCTTTTCATAATGTACCCTCCATCCAACAAGTCTTCATAGGCTAGACTCAGCCCTTTCCCTGTTCTTCCACTCAATCCTTCCCCAAGAATCAACAGTATTCTACTGAGATGAGGAAGAGACCCACTAGAACACCAAATCATCATTCTAATAACACACACATACAGACATCAACTGAGTTCCAGACACGAGGAGGAGGACAGCACGAGTAATGCAGGACCACCACTACACCAGTGAGCGGCATAGTCCTTTTTGGTTTGAGAATGCTGGCAGGAACTTTAAAAGGCAGAAGCCTTAGAGAAATGGGGACTAGTTGGAGTGGCTGAAGCCAGCTGGAAGAGTCAGAGCCACAATCGGTGGCATGTTCTGAGGCGAGAGGCGTGCGGCAGTGCCAAGGATTGCACAGCTGGGGCAGCGGAAGGAATTTGCGGTGCGAGATGGAGGTCCAGGCTGAACTGCTGGAGTGAAGCAGAGGACCTGTGAGGAGGTGTTCCGTCCCGCTGACAGTGTGCCAGTGGAAGAAGCAAAGCCGCTGAAAACCAGCATGCCACGGAAGCGAGACGGCGCCCGGAGACGTTGCACCGCGGCAGGCCGGAGATTCGCAGATCCGCCTGTATGGTATCCAGGCATCGTTTTGAAAAAATAGTTTTGCATGCCAAAAGTTTTTACTAAAATGGGTGTTAAGGGGTAAAAAAACCGGGGGTGGAGAGGACCCCCCCATTAAAAAAAAAAATTCGACGCATTTGTAGTCGAAACTTTGCAATTCGAAACTATGGCAGTCGAAACAATCACTATAAACCCCGCCGTATACACAAACAGGTGAGTCCACCTGGAGAAGGGTGACTGGGCACAGCAACGGGGCGATGAACCAATATGAACTGCTGAGCTACCAGTACTTTTGAATGCTTAACAGAGTATTAGGGGTACTTATGAATAGTGAACGAAATAAAAGTCATAAAAAGCACTTTTGAACACAGAACAGAGTGAAAGCAAGTTTGGAACACTCATGAATATTGAATGGAGTGAAAGAAAGGCGGTGAATTTGGCCGATACCACAAACTGTATTATTATCAAAAACAAGGCAATACACCAAGAAGGGTATGGTGTGGGAAACCAGCTATTGGATAAAGCCAATAGAATACGATGAATTGTAATGTCTGAGGAACTGACATGCGCTACAGCCAAAAGAGCTCAATGAACTGCATGTTATGAAAACCTACATTGGCAAGAGCCACAGGAAAATAAGAAAATGTACCAACTGCATGGTGGCCAAACAAGCCACAATACAGTTTAAGAAGATTGTGAAATAGGTGAATAAAGCAAGCATTACTGTCAAATGGAAACAGTGGAACATTGTTGATGGAAAGCAGTTAAGGGGTATCAGTTGCGTGACCTGTAATGGGTGGACCGTGTGGTCCGACAACTGCACCTATACCGAGGGCCCCTGTATGGAAAAGCCACAAAGTGTTTTTCAACAACCGCTTATGTGATTGTGAAGTTAAGAAGCAGAACTGCATATGTCAAATGGTGAAGAGTGCCAATATTCAAAGAGCTAGGAAGTGTCCCAATGAACTGTGATTTTTTTTTTTTTAAAGCTGGAAGATTTGAACTCTTGAGGCTTGAGGAAGGGAACGTCAATGCTTTGTGAACTGTTTTGAAGTTGGGCAAGGGGAAGCCGATTACAAGGCAAGAACTGGAAGAAGCTCTGAACTTTATGTTGAACACTATTCATTTTGGGTGCTAACATCCCTACACATTCTATACAGTTAGTTGTGAGGGCAAGTATAGGTTTTGGACACAGAAAGACATTTGATTTGGACTTCCTGACACAGATATCCTTATTTTTCTTTTGGTAGGGAAACCCCACATTAGCATAGGGCAAGTTAGGCCTTACTCCATCCTGCCTTTAAGTTAATAAAACCTTTTTGTGAACCAAACCTGAAACGGTTGTCTGTGTCTACTTCATGATGCCTTTACAGTGTTAAGACATTGGCTGGTGGCAGGTCCTCCTTTGTGCTTTTGTAAGGTTGCACGTTGCTGCAGACATTTTGTAATCAGGGAAAAAAGGCTTGTTCCCTGTGTGACAAATCTGAGGATGTCAGATGTCTCTTCTCCTCTATAGGGAGACCTTTCAACCTGGGGCGAGGGTGGTGCGTCCACAGTACAATAATCCCCCTGGGGCGTGGTGCGCCGAGGGAGGATCACATAGAGAAGGAATCCCCTAATGGGATTGGGACGACTATTCTCAGGAAACATGGTATGCCCCTGTTTCAGTGCCCCCCCCCCTCTCTAGCCAGAGCCATTGTGTTCTATTGTCAAGTT
This sequence comes from Ambystoma mexicanum, assembly GCF_040938575.1. Taxonomy (NCBI): domain Eukaryota; kingdom Metazoa; phylum Chordata; class Amphibia; order Caudata; family Ambystomatidae; genus Ambystoma; species Ambystoma mexicanum. Next base: position 375,662,144 of record NC_090935.1, on the reverse strand, counting down.
AGTAAAACTAATATATTTGACAAGACTGAAATACCAACCAAGTATTTTGCATCTACTTTTAAAAGAAATTCTGTGAAGAAGCTGACCGAGAGTCCAAGGATTACTCTGGAGAATCAGCGTGAGCGGTCTGGCTTCTCACAGGATCTCATTGGCCCATACGAAAGCAACAAACCAGCGCAGGAGTTCAAAATGAACTCAGCTGGGACACAGGAAAGGAACGATCCTCCAAAGAAGAACTGCGGTAGCCGTGCACTGAGCAAGCAGACGAGAGCCTAAAGGGAAGCCGAGAACGGAGGAAAGGTAGAATGCAAACTTGGTCTAAACTGGAAGGACCACTCGTGCTGCTGCTGTGATGAACCTCTGGGCGCCCCAGTCCCCAGCGCAGCGCTTGCGAGAAAGGACACGTAGCCCGACAGTCAGATGTCTGCAGAGCCACTGTAGACCCCGCCGATTACCCAAATGCTACAACAGCCTCGAGAAGCAACGCAGCGGCTCAGGAAACTCTGGTACCTACAACAAAGAAGTTAACCGGTACGCAGGTTACCCGAGAGGTGTTGGAGGTACAGGGAAGCAAGGGGCTGCAAAGAGAAGCTGGAGCAAGAGGGTATGGGACTGAGAAGGGACTGCAGGTCTGGGACCCACACTCATAAGGGAGTGAAAGTATAAGTGGGTCTGGGACCCCGAAAATAACCAAGAGAGTGTACCAAACAGACATAACAATGATGTGCAAGTCTAGGACCCGCACCCATATGAGAAGCCAAGAATAAGAGGGCCTGGGATCCTGATTGAAAAAGAAGCAAACACGGGAAAGTTGTATGCTTGGCAGGTGAGTAAACCAAGCAGATACAGCCGTACATTGCAGGTCTGGAACCAACACCCATGTGAAAGGCGGAGGCCTGAAATAACGAAGAACAAGAGGGTCTGGGGCCCTGTAAGAGAAAGAGACAAAATACATGAGAGGACAAAGGCTTGTCAGGAGAGTAAACCAAGCCGTTCAAATTCTTGCAAGCCTGGGACATGCACTCATATAAGAAGTTGAGAACAAGAGGGTCAAGGACCCAGGAAGTGAAAAGGACATAATCCTATGCTTGGAAGGGAAGTGTGCCTAGCTGGTAGGATAAAAGAACTGTGAATCTGAGAAGTATATCCTTGTAAATTACCCAGTGACATTTACCTAAAAGGATACAGTGTTCAGAAGCCCAAAAGGAACGAAAGTAGAAAAGCCTAGGAGAAAGGAGCACAGCTCTAGCCTTCGAATGCCATACTTATTAACATTATTTATTTCATCATTTTTGATTGCCCGAGAGACTAGGAACCTTTCTGTTCATTGGAACTACCAGGAACATTTTACTTTGGGAAAAGATCATCCTTGCACGGTTGGTTTAAGTTGTTAGGGACAGAGGTAGGCTTTCGAGATACGACAGTGACTGACTTTTGGGTTTTGTACATCCTGACAATTTCACTAGTTTTTCTTTGAGGCAGGGAACCCACTCTTAACGTTATGGATAGAGAGGTATTGTTATACTAAGTCTGTGCTCAAACATATGTTACTATTGTGCCCAAGTCTTACCCTTTCACCTGCAGTGCCAAGTAAAAAGGCGACATGGGTTTCGATGCCCAGTAAGATTTCATAACAAAGCTGTGCTCACATGGCAAGCAGAGAACGAAGTGCCTGCAATATATGGGTCTGGTCTTCCTCAGACATCAGGGTGAGAGTTTGAGGCAGCCATAACCAGATAACAGATGTCAAAATGGGTGACCGAGATTCTCTCCTGAATCCACTTTGTGTGTTTATCCAGGAGAAGCTGGGATAGTTGTAATGAGGCAACCACTCCTGATTGGGTGGCCACCAAATGTTTGAATGGTGCAGTGCGCGCAAACCACTGACACTTGTATTTTATCTATATTGGAAATAGAGAGACATCCAGGGTCTCCCCCCACACGCCAACCCCAGGATTAGACTTTGTAGAGCTGCAGATCGTCGGCCTACCATTGGCAGGACATCAGTGACTTCCTGTTTAACCTGTATACCAATACCATGGACATCCCTCGCAATTGTTGTACATGAATGAAGATCCTTTTTTGAGTGACCATGTCCAAGGTTGTTGAGCTTACATGGCTTAGTAAACAGACGCAATACTCCTTGTTGACATAGTGCATGAATCTTGGATGCGTTGCACTGTGTGACAAAGTGCCACGGCTTGCGTTAACGGTTAGTCAAGTGGCACCCGCTACTTAAAAAAATACCCAACTGAGGCTCTAATTTGACTAAGTTCTTTCCAAGAAGAGCTTTTGGGGACACCACCCTCATTCATCTGCCATCCTATCCTCCAAATGCAACCTGCATATTTGGACATTTGTTTGGGTTGGTTTATAAGGTTGTCAGTTTTACCAGAAATGTAATTACTGATTTCCCTTTCAAAAAGTGTAATTTTTCCATGAAATGGCAGAGGGAGCAATTGAGAGACTGGATTGCTTAAAAATGCGCAAATATGTTATATTTAGAACAGTAAAAAGCAATTTCGTGTGAGGAAAGGTGAAAATAAATGCAATGATAGGCATATATTATTGAATTATGCCCTTAACTGAATTACTATATTTTTCATGTTGTTTTCTAAGCTTGTCTGCCATTTTGAAGACACGCATTATGCTGAAAACAAAGAAATATCATCATAGGTTTTATGACAAGTAACACGGTTTGTGGAAATGCTATAGGCAATGACATCTACAGAAAATATAAAGCATTCCAAAATAGTATGTGCAGAATTGTTTTTCTGCCTTTTATCACATATTGTCACCCAAAAATGAAAACACAGCGCAGAAGGTGATTGCTTGTACATCATCACTGAGGATCACAGTGTCTATTTTCTTCTTTAGAGCAGGATCTTAACCCAAAAGTAGCATCTTTTAAAACACAGCCTTTTCAGATCGAGTAAGAAGCGAGGCTGAAAACATTTATGAGGTGGCCTAAGAAGAAGATTACCCAAGGACTTTTACAGAAAAAGAAAAAAAAAGGAGGGTTGCAGATTTCCAAAAATGGCAAAATGAACATCAGAAGGTAATATGTTCATCATTATACAGTTTAGCATAGTAAGAACATGCTCTGCTCTGGCTAGAATACAATATTTTGCAAGAAACCAGAGTAGCAAGGCGAAATGATTTGGATGCCTTGCAAAATGAGGTGTGAGATTCCGCTCGTGATCTGAGAAGCGGCCTCATCCACGCTACAGATACTGCAGTAGAGGTGGTTATGCCACTAAAAGCAATATACCAATGGTGAAAATGCACTTGGTACACACTTTACTACTTGTGTAATCCGGAGTGGAGAGATCTGTGCATACAAACAGTTTATTCATATTCATGTCTTTTTTAGGCAATAAGTAACACAAAATAAATGTTGCTACACTTTTGCAATTTGAAAGACTGTACTGTGTTGAGGCAGACTCATTTTTTATTGCATTCAGAAAATCAAGCACAAAAATCAGAGACATGATAAGCAGTAACACTGTTGCTAAGCGTTTTTGCTAATTTTTTGCACCGGTGCAAACCTTGGATAACGTGGTCCTTTATATGCAGTTTATGAACTGCTATGATAAACCGGGTAGTAAAAGATATGTGAAGTCAACTTATTACACAAGGATGGTGATATGTACAGCTTTTTGTTGCTGAAAAGATTTTTAGAATTCACAGTCCTTGCCAGGGCAGAGGCTGTTTCCCACTTACAACTCTTGAAGGCATGGACCAGTGCTTGGAAACAAGCCCCCCCTGAATTTTTTAACTGCTATTCTGGTAACTACCCTAAATAACGACTGTTCTGAATATATGGGCTAAAAAAGAATTAATTAAGGTCAGCCATTGACCAGTTACTCCACATTGCAGTCAGAGTGTTACAAGGTCCTGACTAAGGAAGAGGTTACTGCTTCACAATCATGGTCTCAATTGCCTGTGTTCTCTCTGGAAACAGTATCACATTCGGTTAAACAGCTTACAGATGTTGCTCCCTGTGATCCCGTTTAGTTTAGTTTAGTTTATTTATACCGCACACCGAACCCTGCGGTAACAGGGCGCCGGAGACTTAGAGGTGGTTACAGCAGAGTAAATACATACAGGCAGAAAATAGACATACAAGATAATGACAAGTTCAGATGACTGGGTTACATGGTGGTCGATAGGCAGACATATGATAAAAGTACATTAGATGGTAAGTCAGACAGAGATGGAGTTCTTGTTGGAGAGCCAGGCCTTCGCTTTGAAGGTCCAAAAGGAGGGTTCTGCTCTAAGGTTCAGTGGTATGGCATTCCATTGTTTGTCCGTTCCCTTAGATATACTCAAAGATACTATGCCTGGCATGGTCTCTTGGGTGACTAAGATAGTTAAATCTGTCCTATCTGGCTACATTCCAGGGGAGCTTAAACAGGCCATTGTCATCCCTCTTCTTAAAGCTGGATGCTTCTGTCCTGGATAATTTTCATCCAATTTCCCTCCTCCCCTTCTTTATGAAACTGCTGGAATCTTTGGCATCTCCTCTTCTTTTCTCTTTTCTTGAACCCACTTGTTTTTTTTTACCCCTTCCAGTCGGGTTTTCGTCCGGGCATAGCAGAGTATGTGTCCTGGTCTCTGTAGTTCAGGACCTGGCCTGGATGGTTTGCCGGGTGAAGTGGAAGCCCTGATATAATTAAATCTCTTGACTGCTTTCGAAACCGTCGACCAATCAAATCCTGTTGTCCCGTGTGGCCTCTGTGCATCTCTCTCTCATCTTTCCCGACTGATATGGTCCATCACTTTCTCTTTCCCCTTTCTGCTCTCCTTCTCATGTGCTTTCTTGTGACGCCCCCTCAAGGTTCTGCCTCATTCCCTACGCTATTCAGCCTCTTGTTCGTCTCATCCACTCCTACGCCCTCTGATGCTACTCCTATGCCGGCGACACCCGGATTCGGGTACATTTAGATCTCAACCACGCTGAGGTGGTGTGCTTGTGCGAGTGCTTGGAAGCCGTGAGGGGGTGGAATAGCAACTGGCTTAAGCTCAATGAGGACAAGATGGAGGTTCTGGTGGTTGGTTCTCCCACAAATCCTGCCCTATGGACTCCTTCGTTCTGGCCTTCTGATTTGGGTGACTTTCCTATGCCAGTGATGGTGGTTAATAACTTGAGTGTCTACCTTTCCTCGTCACTTTTGATGGCCTTGCATGTTAGTGCGGTCTGTAAAACGGACAATTTTAATCTTAAAGTGCTTCGCAAGGTGTTGACATTTCGGCCTAGTCATTTACGAACCTTGGTAGTCGCTGTGCTAGTCTTGAGCCGCACTGACTATTGCAACGCCTTTTTCTTTAACCAGCCCATCGGCCTTATCCACCAACTGCAGCTTTTGCAAAACCTTGTTGCCCGGGTGGACATTAATACTCCTTATCGATTTCACATCACTCCTGTACGCCGCTCACTCCACTGAGTCCCTATGGCCAAGAGGATTGAGTTTAAATCTGTCTGCCTGGTCCACCGGGAGTACTATCACCAGGGGGCTGATTATATTGAAGATAAGTTTGCTCCCCATCTTCCCAGGCAGACTTGTCACTGTGGCAGTGCTTGCTTAGTCTCAGTCCCTAAATTTCACCTTTCTAGGGTTGGGGGCCGTGATTTCTCAATTGCCAGTGGCAAGTTGTGGAATTACCTGCCCCTTGCTCTCAGGTGTATTCAGAACCGCCCTGAATTCAGGCACTCACTAAAGGCACTTCTATTCTAGGTTATTGTTGTGCCTTGTCCCGGCTTTGTGTTTCCTAGCACCAGGATGCCTTTGGGTGAACGTGCGCTATAAAAATTGAGCTAACATAACATAAAAAAGAGATGACTGACTGGCAAAAGCCATAATTGATACAGTTCTGCAAATCTATATTGCCACAGCGCAATCAAGTTTCATCTCAAAACTACAAATGGTGTTATATATTCATGATGATCCTAAAAGGATTACATTTTACCAACTGCTCTACCAGCACAAGACCTCAGTCATGACGCCCAGGAGATTATTTTCTACCCGAATCTCTGACGCTACTAACTCGTGGAACATGGTTTATGCAATTGTTCCAGAACGGTGCACTCCGTAAGTTGCCTCAAAAAGTATTCTGACTTCCTTAGATTCGAGTGAATCATTAACTGCATACTTCTCTGAAAAAAATCCTTAAAACTCCAAAACACAACTGACTCTTCTACCTTATGAACCACTGCCATGCTGGGGACACACGCAATTCAAATTCTTGTCATCCCTTTAACAAATCATCACGGTACAGAGATCTGCCCTGCATTTTAAGGAGACCATATGTTTTCACTCTGAAAAAATGCACCAACCTTAATTCTGAAGGGCAAATGGGTACATTTAAAGACACTCTTAAACAATGTTAAACAAACTTGAATTATTTGGGCAGGGTCTACCTTAAAAGGGCACAGTGCTATACCCTGCAACAGACTTCCAAGGCACATCAAAGAGGTTACTAAACTATGAGCATCCACAAATGTTAAGGTGTACACCAATGTGGCCTCTGTAGTATGTTCCTGCTGACCTTAGGAAAGTAGTTGCCATGCTTATATTAAAATATAACTGGAACTGTGCTGTTACATTTTAGTCCATTTACTAGTTGCCATAGCTACAACGCTTCTTGAAAGAGCGGTGATGTATACAACCTGGCATCAGGACTGAAACAGTGCGGGTGGGGCTACTAAATGATGTTTGTAGAGTAGCAGATGGCAGCAGTGATGGGCAACTCATGTTATGACATTTGAGCATCAGCTACTCCTATGGATTTCCATGGCCGGGACACACAGTAGGTGGTATTTCATCCATCTTTTTCAGTCTTAATCTATACCGCCACATGAATCTTCTAGGCTCTCATTAACTTAAAGGGGTCCTGAACGTTTTGGATTACATACATTTCCCTGGATCACAAGTTAGAGCAGCCGTTTTACTGCATTTTTTGTGTAATTTCTATTTTTAAATCGGGGGCTTGCCCCCTCATACTTCCTTTCTATGTCCTTTCTTCCCCAACCCCCTTCAAAACTATAATAAAATACACACTAACCCCACAAACCCCACAAACCCCTTAAAAAATGGCACAGAAAATGCAGTAAAAGCAGCCGTTCGCCAAATGCAGTGAAACCGCTGCGATAAGTTGGGGGGTTAGCCAAGTTTTAACAATGTTGACGTTATAGATTCATCTCTTTTTGGCATCCCCTATTAAGTTTAAACTTTTGTGCAGAGGGTTTCTATGAATTCCAATGATATGCAAATACTCCTATGAATGGATAGGGATTCAGGTGTAGAGGCTGCAGCCACAAGTCGTTTTTTTTCTGCTGTGAAACAAAGATGGATGTACTAAAGATGAATTACATTCAACAACAGCAAGGCCGAGATTCTGGGACCGCATCATAGACTTTGCTCTGTGATCTGCGAGAAACCAGAGGGTGGCTCACGCACTAGTTACCGGGGATCTCTCTCTCAGGCGGCCAGGGCATGGCCATCACCTTTGGATCCAGACCCTGGGGGTGGACCAGTGCGGGAGGATCACCTGGGTGAGGGATCTTCGGGAGTGGGGATGAGGCAGCCGATGGTGAGACGCGGTATTACCCCCCCCCCTTTTTGTACGTCCAACCCCTCCTATTTTTTAGGATACGATGTGAAAAGTTTGTACCCGGAACCATATTTACAAGCTCCGATTCCCATCTAGAAATGTCGCTGTTTGCTACCTATGTGATGTTCGGATTACTTACCAGTAATCTTCATTACTCCTGGTCCTAATCTAACTTGTCACAGTACATACTCATGAAGGCGATCAGTCTTTCAACAGAACCCTTTGACAAAAAAGTCTTCTTTTTTCCCCCTTTGAAATCCCTCCCACTCTGAGCCAGGGTATAAAGCATGTGACCTCTCCCATAATCCTTCTGTCTATACTAAAGGAAGTGGGATAATCTTATCACCAGCAAGGGAGCTGAGGGTTGCAGTACTGTGACTGCCAGGATGACCATTGAAGGACATTGGGAATATATAGGGCAATTCCTAACAGTCACCTAGACACACTGAAACATGTGGGACAAAACAATCTAGCATAATAAGAGTATAAGTGACCTGGGACTGGGAGGGTGCCACATCTCTCTTCATTAAGCTTTTACCGCATTTGAGATGGGCAGATGGAAAGTGACAACTAACAGGCGCACAGACGAAGACAGTATACCTAGAATTCTGCAGCACAAGGTCCTAGTCAGTTAGCTTAAAGCTAAACCTATAAAGCATGCCAATTGAAACCTGAATGCAATGTGGGACAAATTCACAGAGAGGACTAGGCACTCACCAAACCCCCACTGTGGGATAGGCCTCATCACTACAACAATAGGGTGATCCCTCTCAACCATACCAATGTTCCAAACATGACGCACCACAACATTGCAACCAACTGGCAACAAGTTGTTCCTACCGTGTAACCAATAACTCCCTCATCAAGGCAGAGGGCTAGAAATAGTCTGCTAAAACCGAGGCAACCCGCCCAACCCCATGACAGTTGGAAGTTGGCCAGGAAAGGGGAGCTGGACCGACCCAACTCCAGCACTGATACCAGAAGACCATTTCACCCCATGACTTGCAACGTGGAGTAGATTTGGCAATAGTGAAATGAGCACAAGACTTGGTGGTCCACCCCCTTCCATCCAACTGGAGAGTTTGCCATTCACGGACCAATTGGCAGCAGGAAGTCAGTGGGGCACCATAGTCATCACAGCGGAGTGTTGGTTTTGGCTTGGCTTGGAGAAACCCTCAGACCTCGAGTCTGTCTACTGCTTTCACTACCAGCTTTCTGCTTCCTGTTTGCCTTAAAATCATCACTAGGACGCGCAGCGTCTGCAGAGTGTTGGCTGAGTGTTAGCTGAGGGGGTTGAGTCATGGAATTGCCCCCCCCGGACAGAGCTAACCCTGCTATCAGAAACACGCGCAGCCGCAAAAAAACAAAATCAGCAGGTTGCGAAGAGAGCCCGGGTACCCCAAAGCGAGACCCTACGTGCATTAAACTGAAAAAAAAATGCCAGTGAAATGGATGCTGGAAATGATGCATTGGGCCACGCTCTGGGTTGCACAGAGGAAAACACGGACACAGTAACAGCACAAATTCACGGATCACAGGAGACTCTGGCACTTCAAGGTGAGCCTTTGATTGAATCTCAAGTTATATTTGACTCCCCTCTATCCCCTCCGGTGGCTTACCTTATTGCGTTGCCGGCGAGTGGTGAACCGCAGTGTATATCGCTGTGCTGCCTCTAATACAAGAGTCTCAGGTTAGTAGAAGGATTTTGCACATGCGATGGTGGGTGCGCTGGGAGCGTGTGGGTCACTACCGGGGACAGCATGTGAGAGCGCAGAGGAAGGGGGCGGGCATACGGGGGGATTGACTGTGCTGATGTCAGGACCAGTTCGCTGGAGTGCGCACACAGCGGTCTATCTCCGAGTCCTGTGGAGACACAGGACCCCTCGTTCACGGAAGCGTTTCGCAAGAATATACAGGCACACACATTCCAAATCAAGACTGGCCCCCTTTGATTCGGCCAGAGGAATCACCTGCCTACATGGACACCCTGGGCTTCTTTTCCAACCCGTTAGTGGAGGTAACAATGGAGCACCTTAGCAATAAAGGTGCAACCAAAAATAAGTCTAATGCAGTCCTTGTAGGTGTTCAAAAAGAACATCAAATCCTACATAAAAAGGAAAACAGCACCAAAACTCAGTCAAAAGACACAAAAAATCATTCTCCAACAGTAAAGTGTGCATGTGAAATTGACACTGTGCCAAAAAATAAATTGATTGCTCATCTAAACACAAAAAAACATTAATCCCCCTCAAAGAGAAACCTCAAACAAATAGAAAAACATGAGGACAATGGGGCTCACAACCAGTCCAAAAACGCAAATGAGCCAAACAAAAATTAGAACAAAATCAATTTCTGAATTAAAATTAATCAGATGGCATTTTCAGCCAAAGGAGCGGCCAGCAATGAATAAGGAACGAGTTAACACACCACAAAAAGTGGTTACCCTAGTCCAAGCTGACTCTCATACATGGAGCGAAGTAACGGACAACAAATTGCTTCAGGTATGGGGTCGAGATGAATTGGTCCAAAACAACTTAAAAGCACTACATTTGGGAGATGCTGCCACCCGGGATCCCTCGAGAAAGAATGCACCTCGAGCCCAAAAAAACTTAAATAACAAGCCTTCTGGTTGCCCACAAGATGAAGAGATCGATGTTTCAGCCCAAACTGAGTCTCACAACTCAGCGCTGACTAAACCATCAGAACAAGAAAGCTCAATTTCTGTTGCTACAAATTTACCTGCAACATCTACTCCCTACGGCCGAAGAGAAAAACGACACATTGTCGGAGTGGAAATAAATCATTCGACCACCGAAATGGCTTTACACACAAAAAAAAAAAAACAGGCCCAACAAACTTAGCACCGAATGTTAGTGTAGCACTAACTAATGAATGCTCCTCAGCGCTCACAAGGCAACCTCAACCCACGACCGAAATAAGTAAAAATCGACACTACCATACCATCGTCCTACAATGAAGATTCCGAAGAATTGGAGCACACGATAAACCGGCCCCAAGAGACACAAAGCTAATCGACAACTCAAACTCCCTAAATCAATAAAGAAACACAAAAGTTCCTTGGAACAACCAACAGAAGATTATACTCAAGCGTGGGCTGACCAATGCTCGAAACAGCAAATGGCCGTCGGCTCCATGACGACAATAACCTTGGCCCCGTTCCTCAAACTGTACGAAGGACTGCATGAAAATTACAAGGATCAGTCAACCCTCCTAGCACTCATGCAATCAAAATTAATATACATAGAGTCGTACATTGAAGCTACCAAAGAGAGAAGAGCCAGAGAAAAGGAGTCAGAAAACATTATCTTCAAAACTTTGATTGAATTAATGGAGGAAGCGCGAGAGGACAAGAGATCCTTTCTAAATGGTTTTAGAGACATAGTTACGCTCTTTAAATCAGAGCGTAACGAAGACACATCAAACCCAAATGGAAAGCAGGTGATAAGAAGGCAACCCCCACTCCCAGAAAGCCTTTCACAGGCACAAGAAATAAGCATGAGTATAATGAACACAGCAAATACAAAAATCGCCTCAGCGGACAAATGGCAAAACCAACAGCCAACTGAATCCAGCATCAAATGTACAACTCCAGATGCCCATCCCAGGCGCCAGTGGGGGAGAATCCACAGGAAAATGTATAACACCTAAAGAAGTCTTTGCCGTATTTGAACCACTGAAAGCATCCTCCGAAGACATAGGAAAGGAGATAGGAGCAAGAAAAGAAGCCGTGGGTCTACCACAAAAAAATACGAAGAATTTACCAACTATTAAAGGAGCCAGGAACTTTATCAGAAATATAAAACTGATAAAAGAACCAGCTCATGATGAAGCACTACCCCAGAACAAAGAATGTTCAAGGAGAGGACAAAGACATCCCTAGAAAAACAAACACAAGACAATTTACTAACATTCAGTCAAACGCGACAGAAACAAAATGTACTGAACAAAAAGAGCAAGAGGCGTTACTGGATCTCTCGACCTATGAAGATGAGAGCATAAGAGTTAGAGAGTGGTAATGAATCAGAGGAAATTCAAAGTTCGGCTGATGATGAAAGTGATTCAATGAGGCATATTCCCGCCCCTGTAATCTTTGAAACTTTACCATCAAAGAGAGAATATCTGGCAAATAAACAGATACATGAAAATAAACAAAGACAAATAATGGACGTCATGGTTGTTCACTCCAAAAAGGCTTACGAGCCAAAGAGGCGCCCATCAAAAAATACACAAAAAGAAATGCAAAACCTTAAGGAGCTGGCACCTAAAACGAACAGAGAATCAAGAGACGGAATGAAATTATCACTGGAGCGAATCCTGAAGGCAAAAGATGGTTTGATTATGAACAGAGCAAACCGGATGAGGTTAATACATTCGGTACCTCAGCTGCAAGTCATAGAGCCAAAGGACATTAAAATAGTGGCTTTTCCGGTTGAATCAGAAACAGATTTCATACACATACATTTTGCCTCTAAGACAATCATGAACCTAATCAACTCAGGGATGGAAGACCTAAGAATTCTAGGTTTTGATCTCAAAATACGACAGGAGGACAAATGGGAAATTGAAGATCATCACCCAGTAAACAGCCCAAAACAAAATCTTTCAAAGAGAGAGCCTGTTGACAAAACAGAAAATGACTTAACCACCAAGCCCATTAGATTCTCGCCCACAATCTTGCGAGGCCCAAAGGCTCTCTGCATCATTGCTAAAGGAACACCTGAGGAAATGAAGACAACAAATATCATGCATTCTTAGAAACTGTCCACAAAAATAGACAACAAGGCTTCCTGGGAATGGTTATCAACAACACTTGCAGGCCAAACCAAACAATAGACCGACCATCAACATGAGCAAAGAAAGCTACAAATAGCCGCATGGAACTCGAGAGGCTTCAAACATTTGTTTGAAAACATAAATCAAGAACTCTTGACAGCTGACATAATATGCATTCAAGAATGCTGGATTCAACACACTCCTCTCATTGATGGTCGTGCTTGTCTGTTAAATAAAGCCCAAAAAGGAGTTATGGGGAGACCATCTGCAGGGCTACTAACTATTATAAAGAGCACAGCAAGAAACAAAATCATACGAAGCATATCACTGTCTCCTTCGATACAAATTGTGGTAATGCAAGATGATCAAGATCCAATGCAAATGGGAACACGTACAACTCAAATCCTCTGCAATTTGTATTGGAATAGTAAGGCACCACAAGGCAAGAAATTCCTACAGATGGTTATGAAAAATGGTGACGATCTCAGAGCAGAATTCCATCCGACCAGTCTGTTTATCTGCAGTGATCTAAACATCGATTGCATCAAAACAACTAACATCGCAAACACTATACATCAACAGCAAAAAAGCTCACGATCGAAACAATGGTTAAATTAAATCAAAATAAGGGATTTGAAAATGGTCACTGGAAACATGAAAGGGGATCTAACAGGAGCACCCACATGGTCATCCCATAATGCAAGCGCAACATTGGATTACTTTTTCATGGATTCCTCGACATATCAACAAATAATATCCTTGGAAATTATAGATACAGACAAAAGTGACCATAAACAATTAATCATAACATACGAACAACCAAGACCCTCGGTGAGAGAGCCAAAAAATGAAAACAGAGAGGCCATACAAAGTCAGTACCAGCAATGGCATAAACAGGCAACGATTAGCACACAAACAATTACCTCTTCTAAATATAGATAGACCAAAAAGTTAAAAGTCTCCACAAATATGATCAACAGCTAGCAGAAAATAAAAAACAACTGCTAAAAGAAGTGCTAGCCATAAAAAAGAAAGAGTCAACATAAAAAAGATCTAAAATAAAAATAATCACAATAAATAACCGAAACTGGGTAAAGGCTCACCGAGCACAACTCTATCAGCAAGACTCTAGAAATTTGATGAGAGCCATCGAAAACAAAAAAACAAACTTCTTCTGGGCCTTAATAAATAACCAGAAAAACTTGAGAGGACACAAACAATTAAACCCAATTCAAAAAATCACAATGGGTGCAACACTTCAAAAAAATGTATGACCCTAATAAAGAAACACCTAAACAAAAACCAGAAAGGATAACCAACAAGCCATGCATGATATCTTTCACAAAAAATGAAATTCTAACAATCATCAGAAAGGCAAAAGGATCCAAAGCTCCTGGTCCTGATGGGCTTTCAAACTTTATCCTTAAATTAAATGTAGAGAAGTGGGCAGAACTATGGCATGTTCTATTTGATAGAATTAACAGCATGCGGCAAATACCCAGGTCATGGATATGGAACTCGCCAGAACTTGAGTGAAAGATGACAAGTGTAATTTATGTAACGAAGAAGAATCGTTACAGCACTTGACGATGTTCTGCAAAGAACTTAAATCTGAGAGAGAAAGGTCACTCCTACTCGCGCTGCCAACAACATGTGGCCTAGACTCAGAAGCATGGTGGAACGCCATGTATGTTGTCCTCAACAAAAAAACTGTCAGGGGTCTGGGTAAGCTTGCCGGGCAAGAGAAACAGGAAGGACTGTGAACAGTCTTAATACTCACCTGGATAAAACAGCCAAACTTAGATGGAACAAAAGACTATGGAATGAAACAGGACCCATAATAATCTGAAAACGTTTGTCTTGGTGATTAAGACAATTCATTGGAAAATTAAGTAAAAACTGTATTAATTTATGATAAATGCTTTAAATAAATTACAAAAAAAGGCAGAAAGTAGGAACCCAATGAGGGTCAGAAGCACCCTTTTCTTCACTATGGAGGGACATGAGGTACAAGAGTGCTCATGGTGTCACCCCACCGGAGTCACTTCACATGCAACCACAAGAGAGACTATCTGGTCAAGACAGAAGGCAGCTTCTATCAATCTCTCAAACCTGTTACTACCCAAACCAGAGAGGGAGGACAAGCACATTGTCCTGCCCCTATTACCCAAGACTGTGATCAGCAACTGGTAAAGAGCAGAGGCCAGCAAGCACTGAAGCCCAACCCAATTAACTTGCTGAAAATAATCAGTTACGCCAAGGGACCCAACCTGCTTAGGCTGCTGTGGCCAACAAAGAAAGGATATCTACAGGCCAGCCCAGAAGAGGAATGAGGCACAGCTGTTAACTGATTAAATTCAGCATACTCTAAAACATGGCAACAGTTGAAATACAATGAAAGCATGGAACACAGTACCTACAATAGTCTGTGCACATAGCCTGCACCATGCCTCAAACTCCAGATACCAGTCCTGGGAGGACAAGGAACTACATGGAGCACTAACAGAGCTAAAAAAAAAAACAATCTAAGCCCTGACCCTACAGGAAGCGTGTGATAACACATGCATACTAGTGTGGCAGTCTGGGGAATCTAGAGACACACTCCTAGACATTTAGTCAAACAATGAATCAATCCATAAGCTCTGGGTCCTCTGGGGAGCAGTATTACAGTAGCAAAAAAAAGGAAACTGTCCTGCCTAATTTCCTTGGTGCTGTACTATCAGGCAAATCGCTCATTGAGACCTGAAATCTCCATACCATCTACCCTCTCAAGGAGATCCCGCCACCTCTCAGCTGAAGCCGCCAAGTCCCTCCCCACTTCCAGAGAGACTGCAGCCTTGTAAAGATTTTGTCCCTGTGCTCCCCACATGACAGTCTGGAATTTAACAACGTTCTGTGACGAATTAAGCGAATGCCAGGGTGACAACTGCCCAGCGCAATTAATTAAAGATGCAGCCAGGACCCGTCACCATTTATCGCCAAACTCATCAATGCATCATTTTCAACTAATACTATCCCAAATAATCTCAAAGAATCCTGGGTTTTAGCGTTACTGAAAAAACAAACATTAGATCCAGCCATTCCAACCAACTTCCTTCTGAAGATTCTGGACAGAGTACCGTACCTTCAGATACAACAATATCTGGAAACAAATCATCTCCTCGGCACCCGCCAATCAGGTTTCAGGCCACAACACGGCACTGATTGACTTAAAAATACAAATTGAGGCACTTACAAAGGGAAAATTGCCATGCTACTCCTCCTTGACCTGTCAGCCGCCTTTGACTTGGTGGACCACAAAGTCCTTTGTAAACACCTTGCTTCAGCGGCTCACTTCTCTAAGGATGCGGTAGCATGGGTACAATCATTCCTTAACAATAGAACTATGCAAGTCTTTTCCCCCTCAGACTCAGCAGATCCTATCCCCATAACTTGTGGCATTCCACAAGGATCATGCGTTTCACCCACTATGTACAACATCTTCACGAAGCCATTGTTTGACAAATTGGACAATCTGGGTGTCACCTTCACTAACTATGCAGATGACACCCAGATCCTCATACCCCTTTTGGGCAATTACATCACTGACACACCTCTTGTGAACAAAATCTACCTCCTCATTCAGGCATGGATGGCCACACATGGCCTCTGCCTGTATGACGACAAGACTGAACTTCGAATACTAGGAACCTCGGCCAACCTCAAAAAACTTAACAACTATTACTCCTCCTTCAACATTGATGGCAACTCTATCAAGGTTGTAAAGGAAGTAAAAACGCTTGGATTCTACCTTGACTCCACACTAACCATGAGCAAACAAGTCAATTCTGCGTCCACATCAGCATATACTTGCAAATTAATTAGGGCCTGCAGACCTTACCTATCCTCAACCAGCTGCATCATCTTAGCGAATGCCCTCATACTTTCAAGATTGGACTACTGTAATGCTCTACACTTGGGGGCTAACAAGTACATCTTAAACCAGATCCAAACGCTACAAAATAACGCCCTAATAACGGCACTAAATATCCCAAATAAAGACTACATTTCTGTGATTAGAAGACAAAACCACTGGCTAACAATCAAGGACAGATTCCTGCTAAAAACAACTTCCCTGACCCACAAATGCCTCACTAATGCTGCACTGCGGTACCTCACCGATCGGATAATCAAGAAAACAACCACTCGCCTGACTAGGTCTTCCAACTCATGCTGTCTCAGCGTACTACGCTTCAATCTAGCCAAATCTGGCGGCAGAAGCTTCCCAGTTATGGCAGCCCAAACGTGGAACTCACTCCCCTACTCACTCTGGGTTCATCAAACCTACCCAAGCTTCAGACGCAACATACAGAAACAGATCAGAACCAATGACGCTCACCCTAGGACCCAATGTTAAACAACAAACTAAGCCAAGTATCTGTTATACTAAAATCCTGCAACTGAAACTACATCCTATATTGCTCCCGGCAATGTAATTGTATAAAACTGTAATGAAATTGTGTATATCCTTCAATGTTTACCTGCAATTTGTGAACCATAATTTGTGAATATCTCCATCTTTGTACCTGCAACTCTATGTATCTCAAGCCTAAAGCCTCCTTGTACTGCCTGCGCCCAGTTACCTTTGGGATTGGTGGGCCATACAAAACAAACAAACAAGGGAATTCGTCCCTTTACCCCATGGGGGAGCCCTCCCCCTGTAAAGCTAGGGCGGTGAGCCCGCTCCGCAACATCCCCTCTAGGGGTCAAGGTAAGTGGGCTCTCACTGGGAGAGACTCCCCCTATGGGGACAATGACGCCCGTTCCCGCTCAAACTCCCCAAGTCATACCCCATGGCGGCATACATGGGAATATTAGATGCACAGAACAGTATGCAATCCAGAGACTTGGTTCAAGAGAAAACTAAAATATATTGTTACCAACAAGAAAGAGGATCTATCCCTTTAAACAGAAATCTCCATTTAACTGGGATGAGCAGACTGGAAGAGGAGGACATGCCGAGGCGAGCCAAGGCAGAGAGAAGCATATGCAAGCAGGGGTGGCCCCCTGGCAGCGTAACAACTGAGTGGGGAGGAATCACTGAGATCCACAGACCCTGTGACTTTGAAACTGATCTCTGACTGAGAGCAAACCACCAGACGTGCAGTGTCCTTACAGAGGGAGAAACCGGGGAGCAGACGGTGGTGGTGTGATCACAACTTTGTAGTGGGTAGGGCACTCACAGAACAACGCCAGCAGCAAACCGTCTAGATACCCGCACCGCTACCAGCTCGTACGATGAGCTGGACACCGGAGAAGAAGGGAACGTCAAGAAAAAAAGCAACTAAGGTGACCCAGAGCGAACAGCAGAGATGTTCCTCCACAGAATCCAAGGTAATGGGGAGAACAGGAGAACCGGGAGGCCACCAGGGGATCCACTATAGAATAGCTGGAACTCGTTTCAGTAGTTGAGAAAGTAGAGCTATAATAATGAGAAAGAACAAATCATGAGAAATGTTGGAAGATATATCAGTGAGACTAAGATACAAATACCCTATGAAGAGCGGAGAGTGCTACATATGTTAAGAGGCAGAGATTGTAAACCAAAAGGAGAATCCTGTGAAGGGAGGGTAAAAGAGGCCCACAAGAGTAAAGAGAAGCCAAACAAACTGTGATAATACCGCCTGATAGTAAATATTTGCCCAAGAACAATCGCATCGCACTGTAATATCGTATTGAATGAACCTGAAACAGGCTGACTACGCCGCCATTTTGAGTTTTCCACCATTTTGATCGCCTCCTGCTTTCTGTTCCATGTTCAGAACTTGTGTTTTTCGGCTTCAACAGAGCAAGATGAAGTTTGTGCTGCTTTATGATATTAACTTCGATAAGAATGTTGAAGCTGCTAAGGTGGATTGTTTATCCTGCACTGAAGAAGCTAAACAAAAGCTATACTAATCAGTAATTTAGATGCCATCTGTCCCAACAGTGCCTTCCCTTTTCAAACAATAAAGTAGAATAATGAATAGCTGAACATTCTCTTCTGTAGCAATCCTTGTTTTCTCTCCTTGGAACTAACTGACTTTAAGCTCAAAGAACAAATGGTAGACACATATAAGCAAGTAAAATGAGGAATGTCACCTTGTGTCTTGTATTTGGAAAACATGTGAATTGTTTGATGGAAAACAGCAAACTATGCAATGATGTTTAAATATGAATTAGTTATGTAGGTAGGCCACGAATCCTAGGTTATGTATTATGTGAAGAGAGGCTGGACAATGTGTCCAAGGCTGAGAAGAATTTGTATAAATATATGTACTTTTGGAATGTTCAGTAGTCTCTCATCTCATGGTGTCTGCTTTCACACATTATGGGGTGTTGAGAACCAAGTGGCCACTTGCTAATAAATACAATTGTAACTTTGACCTTGTGACTGGCGTATTTCTATTATGTGGTCGTAAGCCTTGATATTTTTAATCTTTCAAAACCACCCGGGAACAGGGGGAACCTTATCAAGAAAGCATATCGCAGCTAAGGTAGTATATGCTACCAAAGTACAAATGGCACTCTATTGTGGAAAAAAAAGATGAGACACAAAAGGGATTCATGGAAAACAATCCCTAAAGAGGAGAGAGACCCCACAGAACTTGTGAAAGTGTTACAAGAACTTATAGAGGGTGACAAGAGAACATTTGAAATTCACCTACTATAAAGAAGCTTGAAGCCAAGGAGATAATCTTGAAAGAAAAGACCTGACCTTATTTTTGTTATAATAGCGGTAGGGCCAATTATGATTAGTTTTTGGACAGCAGACCTTTTTTTGTGTTTTATGACTTCCTGACAACAGAGGTGCACCTTAGTTATTTATATAGGCAGGGAACACCCACATAGTGATAGGGAAGGTTAGGCCTTTTCTTATCATTTAATAAACATGCATATAGAAATGCCAACATTGTGTCTGCGTCCTCCTTCTGACCCTCCACAGTTACCAGTCATAACTGCTAAGGCTGCAACTCTGTGGAGACTTGGAGAATAGGGGGAATGAACCCAGGCAGCATGTCTACTGTGCTTGGGGGGAGGGGAGGGGGAATTCACAACAAAAACGTTGCCCACCGCCTACCTCATGGTCAATGGTCACAGGGGCCTGCGCTTTTACTATGACTTAAAGAGGGAGTCGTGTATAGGGATGTTTATTTTTATTTATTCGCATTTGTATAGCGCACTTGCAGCCCATGGACATCGAGGCGCTGTTACAAGTAAGTGTTGGATTCTTAATTCAGCGGATATGCATGAGACCAGAGGTCTTGTGGATACACAAATACAGGCATAGTTGCAGGTGAAGCATGAAATTCGTCATACAGTAACAGAATGCAGTCAGGTACGGTTTGGATTGTGGATGCCCCTCCATGGAGCCTTGAGGTTATAGTGAATAGGGAGAATTGTTATTCTCGATGTCTCATGTACTTTAGCACTATTCTATGTATGGGGTACTGGCGGTTTCTCATGCTCAGGTTTGCAACCGACAAAGCCTACTGCTTGTACTGCTGAGCTTTCCGGTCTCTGTTGATTTCTCCTGTTGCTTAAACCGTGTGACTCGCTCTTTGCAGGCCCAGAGAGTGCCATGAACAGCCACGCACAAGCCTATTAACCCATGGTGCTCAGGCCAGCAGGAACTCCAGGGATGCCACAAACTCACCAGACCTAGGACCACCCTTTCCTTCCAGAATCCCTGCCCAGCAGGGACTGAAGTGGGAATAATAAACAGCATGTTTAGACCCCATAAAGCCCAGCAGTGGGGTCAAAACTTTGGAAAAAGAAGAGAACAGCCCAGCTAGTCTCTCCAGGATTCACTAAAAAGGAGGACAGAAAGCAACACATGAGGATCATGGGAGAGGCCAGGTGCTTTATAGTGGGACTGCGAGAGGCAATGGCTATAAAGGGAAATAATGAAGACCTTTTTGGGAAAGGGTTCAGTCAGAGAGCAGAATTGCTTTATAATTAAGTACTGGAAGAGAGGGCCCTGGAGATTATGCTGTCAAACCGGACAGCATGGGTGAAGCACAGGAATGAAGCACAAACAGCGCAAAGGAGCTAAAGTAGCACCCAAAGACCTTCAATTTGGTGATGGAAGTGTACAATTATTCTGTTCTTTCAGCTGTTTATGATATTGGAATGCTTTCAAAGGACAATGCAGGCCTTTAGATTCAACAAATAAGAGGCATCACTGTCTTCACAATGTGGATGTCGTGAATCACCAAGCTGCTGTGTGACTAAAGTCATATAAGAATAAACTGTTGTGTTGATCAATCTGATGCAAGAAATAAGTAATTATTTATTAGTGCATTCTGGCAAAATTAAACTTTTCGTATTAAGCAAGTTAAGCTCTAAGGCATTTATAAACGGCTCTTAAATTCTGATTGCGTTAGTCCTAAAATTATGCGTCATCGAGCTGCTGATAATGCCTCATCTTTCTAAAGTAAAATGTTATCATACTCCAACTGTATAAGCTCTCTTACAGAAAATCAGTTTTTTAACATGTCACAGTACATTCATAGAAGAAATAATTATTTACCTCTCGATAATTGTCTTGGAAGCAAGACAAACTAAAGTAACATGGATGCGATACCCGGTCCCGCGCTTAGAGGCTGGACTCCTGCATGAAGCACAATATAAAAAAAATATATATATATTTAATACACTTTCTGATGGATGTTCCTGCCATGGATTCCTCATCTATAATTCTTAAATATTTTCGGCACTAAGGGGCGCAGAGCAGCTCTGCATTGGCTCCGCTCGACACCTCCAAGCGCTTGACATGATGTCGGGCCAGTATATATCGAGGCTCAGTGCGCTATGACCTCAGTTTCACTTATTTCACAGCACTCAGCCACTGGGGGATCGCAGAACCAATAAGGCATACAAGCTATCTACCAAGAAGGGCAGATTGGCACTTCGGCCATGAGGAAGGAACATCCATCAGAAAGATTTTTTAAATGGATTCCTTACTTCCACAGACTCATCTATGATAGATGTCCATAGCAGTATGTGGATCTGGAGGAGAAATGAGAGCAAGAGGACACCACCTAGGGCAGAAAACGCTGGACAACTGCTCTGCTGACGCAAACATCCTACCCTGACAGGGAATTCAAGTAGTAAGATTTGGCAAACATGTTGAACGAGGCACATGGTGCCGCCTGGTAAATGTCCAAAGTAGATACCCCCGCCCCCCTCTGCAGGGCGGCGGTGGCAGCCAGCCATCTGGTTGAATGACCCCCGATGCCCACAGGTACATCTTTTTCCAGCCAGATCATAGCATTCTGAGATGCAGAGAATGATCCATCTTGACAGGGTCTGTTTAGTCACAGCGCTGACATCACGGGCACCAGTATTACCCACAAAAAAACTGGTCACCTTTCCTAACATCCATCGTTCGAGAGGCGTAGCAGCCGAGAGCCCGCAGCAGGTCCAGCTGATGGAATCACTCCACTGCCTTAGAAAGATGTGGAGGACGAAAGAAAACGGGAAGATGGATATTTTGAGAGATGGAAATACGAGACTTCCCTAGGAAGGAAAAACGGTGGTCTCTTTGTCAACGTCATGCTTTGCTCAGGAAAAAAACAAATAGGAAGGCTTAAAGGGAAGTTCTCTATTGGCCCAATTGCTAGGGCATGTATTTTTGAGCATACATCGATAGATGAGAATTTGTATTCCAATGCATCCTACCATTGATTTTCTGACATTTAGATATTCGAACCACAGGGGTCGTAAACCGCCATCTGGTGATAATCTTATCAGTTGATCAATCACCCTAAGTACCCTGGCAGCAGTAAATCATAACACACGCCCCTCAAGCTGACGTGAGCAGATGCTAACTTTAAGTTTATGACCCATGTCACAACGCCAGTGCACGTCTCTCATTCGAACGTCCTCTGTGCGCAATCTATTGACGTGTCTTCACGGAAATTCCAAGATGCCTCTTTGCCCGATAAGTATCAACAAACACTTTCTAATCAGACTACATTGGCGTTTCGGCTGGCTTTGTGTCCGTCTATTCCATTTCAAGCCTCCACAACTACTTTTTGCTCACTTACCGAACAAAAACGACAAATAGAACCGAATAAGGTGCTTACACTAGCTCTAATGGCTTTCATATACAAGAGCTTTCCATTTCAGCAATTATAACATAATTGACAGATTTCTTTGCTTAGCCAGATTTAAATTGTATATTTACATCAATAGTTTTTTTCAAGGGCCAATGATAACTTTGGACCTATTTCTGTTGTCTTTGCAACTTATGTTTTTATAACATGTTTTCTGCTCATACTTTCCCTATACGAGCCATTTTAAAATAAAACCTCAATGCTTTACTTTATCCAAATCACCAAATACTGTTTTGCTCCCACTTCTTCAAAACTCAAGAATGATCGCCTCCATTCAACCATGTCGTTACGAGCCTGAGTATATCGAAGAAGAAATGCATGATAGACATTTCAACAAAAAGATGGTGAATCGAGTGAAAGTCGTCCCGATCGTGCGCAGGATCCTAATCCTCATCGCCGGGAAGACGTTTCCATTTGGTGTAGGTGCCACCGATGTGAGGTAATGCCAACTTTGGTGGAGAACGGTTGTTGCTGTGAAAACTCTGGCTGCTTGGCCTATAAAGAACTTCCAACAATGCGTGACCCAGCTGCATGACTCCAGGGCAGCTGCCTTGCAAGATCCGTTTTGAGAATGTTGATGGTGCAGATGCACAAACTTATAGCAACTGTTTGCACTCAAGCTCCTAGTAATGAGTAAGTTGCCAGTATTGGTAAATTTACTATCTTGGAATTTGCGAAGTATCTTCTTGCGCAGTAGCTTGTGACTGGGTAAAATCCCTGTGGCCTTGGTAAACGGAGATACGTTCTCCTCGCAGCCGTGTATCGAGAAAACAAGGAGGGGGAGAATTGATCTCTGTTTACCAAGGCACTGGGATTTTAGTCAGTAACAAGCTACTGCACAAGAATATACTTCGCAAATTCCAAGATACTTTACTTTGTTCATAAATTGGTAAATGTCCGGTTTTGAGAAGGCCAAAGGCCTTGTGTCAACTAACAGGCAAATCTCACTAATAAAACGTCTGTAACTGGCGCAATCTGTGTGGTGGCATTGAATAATGTACTAATTAAAGAGAGTAGTGGGAGCACTCTAAACCTGCACACAATGCGACAGAGAAACTGTTTTGACCACTTACTTAAAACTGAATCATTGATCCTTGTCGCACCAGGATCCCCCCCACTGAAACCCACAGTCAGAATTCGACTGTTTTTTGATTATCTTTCCATTTTTTGACGGGACATATGACACAAAGAGTTGGATTGAGTTTCTGAAAGACGTAGTCTGTAGCTAAAGGTTCGAATGGTGACTTCATGCGTCCTACAAGAACTTAATTTAAACTCCACTCCGGTGGCATCTTCTTAGCAGGAGGAAACAAACTAAATAACCCCTGCAGAAAATGCTTAACCAGCCTGTCGCTGAACCTAGTCAATCTAGAAATGGCTGGCAGGTGTACTTTGATGGATGACATGGCAAGCCCCCCTTTAGCTACGGACAGCAAATACGGAAGGATTTGCTTTGGTCATGCAGAGAGTGGTTGTAGATCTTGTTGTTGTTCACACCAGTTACAAAAGCAATCCACTTTTGAAAGTATGAGTGATTGGTGGAGGGTGCTCTTGCTGCTGTAAGTATGTCTTGACATTTCTATGGGATGTTTAATTGGCCGAACTAAGTGAAATCAGGAGTCATGCCGTTAGCTTGAGCGACTGAGGGCCGTGATGTAAAATCTTGCTGTTGTTTTGAGACAGCAGATTGGCGTGCCACTTCAGGTGAATTGGTCTCCTTTGACAGTTGAAGCAGGTCAGAGCACCATGTTTGTCGCGGCAGTTAGGCGCTTTAGTATCAATAAACACGGGTACGCCCATATCATCTGCACTGTTTTCCTGATTTTTCGTGTTGTGGGGAACATGTTGGCAAAGATGTTGGTCCATGGGAAGGAGAATGCATCTCCCAGCGACCGCCGATCTGGAGTCGTGCTTGAGAACTGGTGAAATCTTTTGTTGTGCCTGGTGGCAAACAAATCGATGGATGGGTGGCCCCACTGAGTGAATACCCTGCTTATCTGACCGTCGTCGAGTTCCCACTCGTAGCATTCAGGATAAGGTTTTCGACCTTGTTCCTCCCTGCTTCCTGATATAATACATTGTGGTTGTGGTGTTGTCTGCAAGGACCCTCATCGTTGAGTTGTTTACTATCGGTAAAAACAATTTGAGCACCCACCGGACCGCTCTTAGCACCAACATTTTTATATTGAGGGATACTTCTTCTGCTGTCCAGAGCCCCTTGACATGAAGGGGGCCAATGTGTGCTCCCCATCCTAGGGGATTAGCATGTTCTAGGGTATCGTTTTTTTAAATGGATTGCCCACTGCATTAGTTTGTGTGTTAGACAACCACTGGAGTTTGCTTGCGAGAGATGGAGTGGTCTGTACCCTGTCTTCCCAAGGTTCCTCGAACTGGGACCATCTGCTGGCGAGAAGTTCCTGCAGGGGCCTCATGTGTAACCTGCAGTGTGGAATCAGAGGAATGCAGGACAACATGGTACTGAGCAGTGCCATGCATTTGCAGACTGAGATCTATTTCTCTGGTTTGAAGATTGCAACTAATGCTTTTAGCGCAAGGATTCTTTCGATGGATGACTTGAACAATGCATGGACAACTGTGCTCCCAAAAACACATGTTTTTGAAGGCTGTGTACAGGATTTTTTAAAATGTATTGTAAATCCCAATTGTTCAATGAGAATTTTTGTCCTGGAGATGGACTGTTTCGCCCTGATGTTGGTTGGCGCTCCGACAAGCCAGTCGTCCATATATGGGCCGACATGTTGGTTCTCCAGTTCCCCCGCTATGGGTGCTTTAAGGAAGGCATGGTATCAACAGTAAGACAGACACAAGTGACCACAGTTCAAGGGTATTTATTGAACTTCAAAAAGGGTTTGCAAAATGCCTAGCTAATCCTAAATCTACAGATGGGAGCGAGCTACGACCATCAAATAATAATAAAACAGTCCTAGTAGTGTCTTGTCAAATAAAAGGGCCTATACTAAAACCAATTGCCAATCCTTACCTCTAAATACAAATAGTGTGGGAAACAATGGTACGAAACTGATAGAAGTGTTCACCAAATGATATATCAGATGTTCAGGGCGTTGGCCACCCTTGCCCACGTTTTCAGCATGGGACAAGGGCCTCAGGGCCTTCCGTGCCCAAGTCTCTTTGCCTTTCAAAGTCTCTTCATTTAGAGGGCCTGATGCGACAAACAATATGTTCTTTTACTCTTTCAGATTATTACAAGTACTCCATTTCTTAGGTGATTCGCGATTCACCTCGGATACCCCTCAGCTGGGCTCAGATCCTTTCAACACAATTATAGTAAATGATTTATGCATCCAATTTCTCGTAGGGTATTCTTTCCCGGCTGACTCACAGTTCAACCTGGATCCCCCAGTCAGGCTCAGATCTTGGACCCCCCTCAGTCAGGCTTAGATCTCGGATCCACCTCAGTCGGGTTCAGATTCCTTTTAACACAATGTTCCTAACTTTATACAAACTTGCTTTAACCAAAAGCTTTTAGCTGATCTCCCTCTGCCGGGCTCAGACCGACTTCCTATACTTTTTCATCAACTATCGAAGACTTTCAAATGTGCACAGGGTTTTTGCTTGACCCGTTGCAGGACCTTTTCGATTCCACAATTCTTTATCACTCTTCACATTTGCCACCTTTCAGCTGGATACCTAACAGACCTTTGAATGAGCACCCACGTGGTGCCGGACCACTCTGTCTACCATATCGTACCTTGGCTTCAAAGTTCAATCACTCATCTGCTAGTTAATGGTGTTCGCATTGCTTGCCACATAAGCTTCATACACAGTTCTCTTCAGTTTTCACTATCACTATACAATGTTGCCGCTTGCAACCTTGGCTTCAATACAGACCGGTCTGGTATCACTCTCTCCAACTCACCGGCTGTGCTGACTTCACTGGTGCTGCTTTGTTGTAGGAGCCAAGGACAGTAACACAGCAGCAAACTATTCTCCCCACCTTGACTAACGACGCAGGAGAGACCCCGGTAACTCCGACACACAATGCAGGATTCTTCAGCTCGATTCCTGGTCTTACGTTTCCTATTCTCGGAGGTTCATGAAAGTAATGGTCTTTCGTTGAAGCGGTCAAGGGCACTTCCCTCCTTGCAATCCTCTTTGGTTTTGCCGTCTTTCACCTTGTATTAAACTGTCATCTTGGATCTGCTGCTACCTTGTGTGTTTTGCCTCGCTCAGAGTATGATTTTGTGTTCTGCCTTTTATCCGCATGGGGAAGTGTGATAGAAGTCAGGTGTATGTGTAATGGTCAGTAATTGCCTGACCCTGCCTGACCATTGTATTGGGACATGTCAGGTATACGGCTCGGGTGTTAGTCCGTTTTCTCAAACAGTGAGCTGTCTGTGAGAAAGTGTTTGTGTTGGGAAAAGGGGGTTAGGGGGGAGTTCCTAAGTATCCTACCTGGTAGGA
Organism: Ambystoma mexicanum; assembly: GCF_040938575.1. Taxonomy (NCBI): domain Eukaryota; kingdom Metazoa; phylum Chordata; class Amphibia; order Caudata; family Ambystomatidae; genus Ambystoma; species Ambystoma mexicanum. Next base: position 375,635,154 of record NC_090935.1, on the reverse strand, counting down.
TGGAGTAAAGGTGTTAAAGGGAAGGAGATACAATGTTTCGCCATCCGGTGTCCACTTCCACTCCCAGAGGAACCCTCACACAGATGATCCTCCTGCACTGGTCCACCTCCAGGAACTGGATCCAAAAGCGATGGCCGTGTCCTGGCCACGTGGATGACAGATCCCCAGTGTCTAGTGGGTGTGACACTTCAGGTTTCTCACAGTGCAAGGCACTTGGTGAGAAACCTGGTGAACCCTTGGTGAACATCCAGAGAGTGGACCAGAGTCCGAAAGGCAGCACCTGTAACTGATAGTGTTCCTCCCCTACAACAATCCTTAGGTATTTTCTGTGCTTCCAATGTACTGTGATATGGCAATAGTTGTCCTGCGGGTCTAGAGACACAAGGTATTCTTGAGGTTGTACTGCTCTTATTACCTCCTGCAACATTGCCATCTCAAATCTTTGGTTTTTGAGGAACAAATCGAGTATGGGGTGCCATTTGCCGTCAGGCTTCTTTATGACAAAATATCTGGAGTAAACGTTTGCGCCCTGTAGATGTTCTGGCAACCTTTGTATGACTTTTATGGCGAGCATCTGTCACACTTTTTGTCGGAGCACCCGCAGATGTGGCTGCGTGTGTTTCTTGGGGGGCATGTGTTTTGGCTGTCTTTTGAATTCTAATAGGTGGCAGTGTTGGACGACCTCTAACCCATTTGTCCATTGTTACTAAATGAAATGCCGTTTGTCGTCGTAATGAGTGTCGTCCTCCCCATGTGTGGCATGTTGTGGTGTTTGGAGTCATGTTTGGGACTTATTCTGTCTTCTTTTCTGGGAAGTGGCAGAACCCCCCTCTGCCTCTTGTTGCTGTGGCTGGTGATTTTCCTGGAACACTGGTACGATTAGTACATTTTCCAAAACCCCTGTGAATAATAGGAACTTTTCCCATACTCTATGGAACCTAATGCCGATGAGGAGCTCCTCTCAAGGGGCGATGTAAGTGACCATGCGGTATTAGTGTCTGTTTTTATGGCTTTTAAAGCATCATCTATTTTTGGGCCAAATAAATTGTCGGCCTCAAACGCCATGTCGACTACCTTGTGCTGCCCGAAGTCGGTGCATCGAAGCCAGCCTTGTCTTTTTATGCATTTTTCTGCTTGCCGCTGCAGATAGCACAGACTCTGGTGTTGGCTGTGCTGTGAGGCATTTAGGAGTGGATTCTGGAGCTTTACATTTCTTTTCCAACCTGCCTTTTTCTGCCAGTTCGTGAAAGTGTGCCTCGTAGTGTGCGGACCTTCCTCCGAGCCGTGGTAGAGGATGGAGATGGGGACCACCCCTTTGTGCCTTTTTCCCATGTGGTCGAAAAGGAAAACACTCTTTCCTTTCTTCTGCTGGTGTAAAGCTGAATTCTTGGCATGCCTTGGTCATCATGGAGTTGAAAGCCCAAATCTCATCAGGTGGTGACGGTTTAGGGGGGCTTTCTGGTGACTTGTCTAACAGGGTACTTCTGTGTCCCAGTCATCTCTGGGTGGCGACCCTGATGTTTTAGACGTGTTCTATGGATTAGTATCGGGATCTGTGTCTGTTAGTTCACCTTCTTCCTGCCGCCCCACACCACCCCCCGCTTGTGGGTTGTCCACTTGGAACTGGTTGATAAGGAGAACCAGAGGTGAAGGTGACCTGTTTGGCCTGGGCGCATGCGGGTGAGAAGCTGATCTAATTGGCAATTGTGGTCTTGAGTGATCCCTAAAATGTCGCAGAGACAACATTCCTCTGTGACTTGATCGTTCCGTAGACTGTTGCGCCATCTCTTGACCTGGGACTACCCTGGTTGGTGCCGCTTGTGGTGGCTGAGTGGCTTGCGGTGCTAGGGTTGCCCCTTGCGACACAGGTAGCCTGGTATTAAGCTTCATGAGCAGGCTTTTTAGCAATGATAACACTTGTAATGACAGAAATGATTGAGGGTTTAGTAGTGGGTAAGAAGGCACATCAGAGAGGTGCAGGGTTGACCCTGCAGGTTTGGCTGCCTCTGGGGGCCTGGCTGTTCTTTGGCGTGGTAAACAGGGAGACCTGGGGAACCTGATTGGTAGTTGCAGCTTAGTGTCCCTCCCTTTGCCTTTCTTTAATAACTGATTTGACAGAGTCTGAGCTTGAGAAGACTGGTGACTGTGCCCCTTGTGCTTGAAGTCCGAAGTAATTTTGCATTGCAGGATGTCTTCTGGCATGATATCTGAACACATAATCGGAGAGACTTGCAAGACAATGGGATATGGTTGTTCTATCTGAGCTTGTTACTCATTGGAAGAGTGAGCTGAAGTGGCTTGCTGTGGGGTTTGTGACCTTCCCCCTCTAGCCGGTTTGCCACTGGTGCTTTGCATGGGTACCGCGTGAGCTGCTACCTCTGCAATGAGCATTTTAATGGTTGTCGATGCCACAGTCGACGAGCGGTGAACCAATTTTGTAGACACGGAATCCAAACAGGGTTGTGATTTACTGCGGAACGCAGAATGAGATACATCTGGTGAGTGCGTCGACTGGATCGTTTGTTGAAAATATCTGTGTAATGGTCGACGATTTTTCCGTCAATGTTGATTTTGTCATTGACGACTGTGTACTTGACTTATCTGGCTTTGGCGTGGACGGCTGTGCCGTCGACATCTATGAGCGTGGCTTCTTCGGCCCTGGTGCTCTCGACGACAGTGCCGCCGACTTCGATGAATAGTGGATGTCTGATGGTGTCGAAGGTTTTTGCTTCACCACCTGCTGTTTAGCCGACATTGCAGTAGTCTGATGTTTCGACGACGTTGATGGGAGTGAAAATTAAGTGTTAATCACCGGAGGTAGCCGGTTTAAGCCCTTTGTCAGATGCTCTTCGATTCCGTTATTTAACTTCCGCCTTATTTCAGTGGAGGATCTCACGAAGATGGTAGAGCAACTGAAGGCAAACAGTTGTCACGGTGATCCATGTTCATCCTTGATCATTAAGTCCTGGCCCCCAGCCCTTTTGGGGGCGATCTGTAAATTTGTGAATTCTTCCTTGATAGAGGGTCATGTCCCTGACAAACAAAAACAAGCCTGGGTTAGCCCCATTTTCAAAAAACTTGGATCGCCCTGGACAATCTGTTGAATTACAGGCCCATAACAAACACACCTTTTTGTTACAAAATCTAGACTGGGTTGCCTATTCTCAGATCTCACAGCATTTGTACCAGTTCCCCATCTTGAACCGTTATTAATCAGGTTTTAAACCTGGTTTTGGGACCGAGACTTCCCTATTGGAACTGAAATCTAGATTTCTTGGGCGCATGGATAAAGGGTCGATTTCCCTTGTAGTTTCCCTGGACCTATCAGCCGCGTTTGATTTGGTTGACCACTCCCTTCTTGTAGACAGAATGGTCGAGGTGGTCAGTTTCTCTCCTTCTGCGGCTCAATGGATTTGCTCTTATCTTGGAAATAGGCAAAGCAGGGTTTGTCTTGAAAATGCGGCATCCTCTCCTATTCCAGTGCTTTTTGGGGTACCGCAGGGTGCAAGCTCATTCCCTTGTTTTTACATCTTTATGGTCCCCTTCTTTTCATTTCTTGAGCAGGAAGGAGTTTTATTCTCTAATTATGCTGATGACACTCAGTGAATCATCCCGTTAACAGGCATCCATACCCAAGATGAATTAGAACTTAATAGAATCTTTTGCCCGATAGAGAATTGGATTATGGCCAATAATCTTGCTTTGAACAGAGGGAAAACAGAGCTCATGATTGTAGGTAGCTCGGCGTCATTAGCTAAACTGGAACCGGCCTACAAGTCTTTTTTACTTGGGGATACCAAAATTGCCCTACAATCTAAACTGAACATTTTGGGAGTGGTCTTGGACCAGCTTTTAAACACGAAGGCTCAAGTGGGCAGCATTGTCTCGGGAGCAGTCTACTATGTCCAACTACTGTCGCATCTTAGACTATTCATCTCCCAAGTAAACGCGGAATCGATTGCCAGAGCAATTATAGAGGCAAAAATCGATTATTGTAGTAGCCTTTTAGTTGGACTTGGAAAGGGAGACACCAAAAGACTTGAAGTCGTACAGAATGGGGCAGTCAGAGTGTTTGTCGGCTTATCTCGCCGTGACCATGTCTCTGAAGCCAGACATTCTTTGCACTGGCTTCCTGTGGAGGCAACAGCTAGGTTTAGACTGTTGGTTATTACTTTTAAATGCAGACAGGGACTTATGCCCCAATACCTGCAAGACCTTTTCATAGAGAGAGACAATGGCAGGACTCTTAGGTCCAGCAATCAGAATTACTTGTTTCTCCCCAGAAGTAGAACGAAGAAATTGAAAAAGGAGCCTTTTTCATTGCGGCACTCAAGTCTTGGAACCGGCTTACATTTATATCTCCAAAGTCAGACCTCCTTAATGGTCTTTAAGAAATATATGAAGACCTGGCGGTTTTCCTGAACAGTGCATGGGAGTTAAGCAACGTTGTAGTGTTAGCCTAGTCTGGAGTGTCTCTAATTTTTCTGTTTTTATGTTATTTTTTCTTGTTTGTGCCCTAATTCCCAAGGGACCAAGGCTGTGCATTACAGATAATTTAAAGTAAAGCAAAGGAGTGACTGATGTACTCCTAGTCCATAGTCCCCTTTCCTCCATACTGTATGGGCGTCCCTCGCGAGGGGCAGGAATGGATGTCATGACCACTGTGAGGGGGCACAAGTTGTGCCACAAGCAGGCTGCCACCAGAACCCTGAGGGCCTTAAAACCACTGCAAAAGGGCTCCTGGAGCCAGTCCTGGCACCTTTGGCACCAGACTAATATGTAGGAAGGAAGGGTTGTTCAAACTAGGTCCCATTTATGTAGATGGGACTTTAAATCCAACATGGAAGCACCCACACAGTCTAGTTCTAAGAACCAAGCCATGCAGTCTAGTGTTTTGGGTGTGGCAGGCCTGGAACTACTTTCCCTGGTACTACTTTACCTGGGCTATATAAACCACACCCTGACTGCAGAACATGCTTCGTGTTATTCTGCAACCAGCAGCGTGATGCTCACCGTGCCCAGCTCCTGGTCTTCAGCATCTTTCTGTAATCCTGCAAGAACAAGATTATTCTGTTTTACCTGAGAAAACACCATTCAGCACTCAACATCTCAACTGGACTGCAATCTGTGGAAACCGAGAGAAGAAGAAACATCACTCACCTGTGAGTACTAGCATAAGGACTTCTGGCGAACCGCTACCACATCTGCTGTTCGAACATTGCAACCTGCAATAACGAGAAAGGGAAAAACAATATTAGAACGCGTGCTTCCAAAACACCGAATTCCATCAGTCTTAACTGTATTCCATCACGCTATGCCACGCTTCCATCCGGAGCACCACAGCAACACCTGCAAAGGAAAAGAGACATATTCAGGTTCGCTTTCAATATTAAACAACCGCACAGCGCTGTACTTACCTTAACGGACTCCGGGGGCATGTTTTTCAGCGCGCACTCCTCCACTCGCAGCACCACAGCGGACTGTGAGGAGAAGAAGAAGAAAACACAGGTTAGCTTTAAAAGACAAATGAGTCGATTCATGGATTATTTGCGCCAAAAAAAAAATGGGATTTGTGTGCCATTCTGCCCGCAAATCCCTGTTTAACAAATGGGGATTTGAGGGCAGAATGGCACACAAATCCCGTTTTTTTCGGCGCAAATTTATCCATGAATCAAGACCAATAACGGTGATGCGCTTCGCGCTTTCTCTTACCTAGAAACGTACCTCTCCTTCCGGCACGCCAGCATCAAGACCTTTGCACCTGAAAAGAAGGAGATAAAGACATTAACAAATTCCCACCATAAACAGAACAAAGACTTACAATTAACAAACCTACCTGCCTACCAGCAGATTCGGGGTCACAGCTGGCCTGGGCCCAAGGAAGGCGTACTGCACCACTGAAGCAACTCGGGCAGCTTACCAATAAAAGTCAAGCGCCCCTGCACAAGAAACGCAGGACGGATAGCTCACCCTACAAATAACTAAGGTGAGAAATGAACCCAGTGGGAAGGGAATCGGTCAGAGGGAGGTGGGAGATTCACCCATTAGAGAAAGTTATCACAAATCCTCCCTTCTGTAATTGCAGATTCATTATTCAGCAGTGGGCAACTACGCATCCAGGGTTCCAGATCTCAGAGCCTTCCAGACACCACCGGGGATATCAGGTGAGAGTAACAATGGCACCCTTCTTCACCACAAAAAAACACTTTCCCTTTAAATTTACAGGCATGCTGGGGCACGGCCCCAGGAGCACCGGTTCCCTTAACACCACCCACCGGCGCCACACTTCAGTCCTCTTTGACGCGTCAGCTGTACTACGCTGAACAACCTTGCTGCTCTTATTAGGGCGAAGGATGGTGGGATGTATGGAGGGAAGGGGACTATTGACTAGGAGTACGTTAGTCACCCTGGTGAGTAACTATTACTCCTACGTCCCGCACGGCTTCCTCCATCCTGTATGGGCGATAACCACTGATACAACTGCCCTGGGGAGGGGAGTTTGCCACTCTATGCGAAAAGATTATGCAGGACTGCTTGCCGAATGCTGCGTCGGCCCTGGCACTGGTATTCATGCAGTACAATTTGCAAAAGGCTGATGGCGAGGCTCATGTTGCCACCCTGCTAACACACTTGCCATGGTACGTGGCGCTGAAAAGTGAACACTGCTGCTAAATTGGCCCTGATGGCATGAGCATGCATGCCCATTAGCAGATCCCTATGCTGCACCTTGTATGCCTCCTGGATCGCTGTGGTCATCCTTTGGATGCTTGCTGACTCGGCTTTGAGCTGGCGAATTTGACAAACAAGGCATCTGTCTTGCAGAAGGCCTTTGTCCTGTGCAGACAGCATTTTAATGCTCTCATGACGTCTAGGCAGTGAAGAGCCCTTTATGCCTCTTCCTTGGGGTCTGGAAAGAAAGTGAGTAGCACAATCTCCTTGTTAATGAGACAAGAGGAAACCACCTTCGGGAGGAACTTAGGGTGCGTGCGGAGCATAACTTTGTCCTGATGAAACCTAGTATAGGGCTCCGAAGCCACGAATGCCTGTATCTCACTGACTCTGCGAGCAGAAGTAAGCCCCACTAAGAGTGCTGTCTTCAGCGTGACCAGTGTCATAACCATTGTGGCCATGGCATCAAAAGGTTTGTGCGCCAGGGACCTGAGCACCATGTGTTAAGATCCCAGAGTTGGTGCAGGCGTTTGACTGGTGGGTACAGTCTGGTGAGACCTGTCAGATGCCCCTTTACGACAGGATCGGCAGAAGAGAAAGTAAAGGTGTCAGAGGTCCTGTATGCACCGCTAGCTGCTGGTCCGGCAGGTGTTCACCTAGACCCCCTGATCTAGTTAAGTGGGCAGAGAAGGATAAAAGCTGGTCCAGGGGTTCGACCCCATTTTCTTTGGACCATAGGCAGAACCTGGTCCATTTGCTTTTGTACTGCTTCCGCGTAGATACCCTCCTGGCTCCTTGAATGATTTCCAGGTTGTCACGAGACAACTAGAGATGTTGAAGAGTTACCTGCTCAGGTACCAGGCTGCTAGGGCTAGCCTCTCCGGATAGGGGTGCAGGACTGTGCCCCCCTGCTGCGCAAGGAGACAGCCCTTTCCAAGTGGGAGGGGTATCTCTGGCTGGGCTGACATCTGATAAAGGTCGGAGAACCAGGGTCATGCAGGCCACTGCAGTGCTATGAAGATGAGACACAACCACTGGGATGGTCTGATCTTGCGGACTACCTTGTCAATGAGGGGAGTGGGAGGAATGCATACACCCACATCCCATCCCAGGGTATCTGAAACACACTCCCAAGGGAGCCGCGCCCCTTCCATCCCCAGGAGGCAAACTACTGACAAGTCCGGTTGTTCTCTGTCGCAAACAGGTCTGTGGCCGGATGGCCCCATTTGTTGAAAATGTCCCGGAGCACTCTCCCATTCAGTTGCCATTCGTAATTATCGGAGCCCAACCGACTGAGCCTGTCCGCCTCCAGGTTGGATTCTCCCGGCAGATGGACCGCTGAAATACATACATTTTGCACAATCGCCCACTCCCAGATGTCTAGGGTCAACCGCATAGAGGGGGGGATCTGGTACCCCCTGCTTGTTTAGGTAGTACATGCAGATAGAGTTGTCAGTTTGAATACATACTGCACTGCCCCCGATTACTGGAAGGAAATACTTGAGTGCAAGCAAAATGGCCATACATTCTAGCCAGTTGATGTGGTTCTGCTATTCGGTCAGAGACCACAGCCCATGAACCATGTTAGGCAAGATTGTATGCAGTACCCTTTGGGTGCACTACAACAACCCTGACCTCCTGGCAATAGTGACCCAACCTTTGGTATAAGTATGAACTACACAGTTTGGTAGTGTGGATGAGCAGACAGGCTGATCTCAAGAGGGGTCAATGTGAGCAGTAAAGTTGTGATACAGAGTTTCACAGTAACAGTTATTCAAATAAACTCTCACACTCAAGATTTCTTGATAAAACAATTACTCATTTATTTCACAGTCAGTTGTATAAGCCTTCTTCAGAAGGGAGCAATATATGTAACACTTATTATACACTTCAAAACACACTCTGTTTCTATAAATAAGATGGCACACAGACACTTCATACACCCTTGGGGGCCTTAAATAGCTAGGACACTGTGGACATTGATTCATCACTGGTACATTTAGAGCAATATTGAGTTTGGTGTAAAAGGAGAAGAGAGTAATAAAACAAAGGTTAACAAATAATTCATAAACTGGTAACTACTTTTGAAACCTTCCAATATAGAGTAAATTAACCCTTTCCTGGGGGAAAGGCTTAAGCACAAAATCAGAGGTAAAGAAGAGTCTTCACAGGGAGCCAGGACAGCCAACATTAATTGCACAATGTCTAGGAGAGCTGATGATCTTCATTGCAGGTAGGTAAAAAGTGTTGCACAATGTTTTTAGAACAGTTTGCAGAAAATAGTACACTTGAAGGGCCACAAGCTGGGAGGCTTGTGAGGGGCAAAGTTATAGCGACTCTGCAAGGTAACCAAGACAGGTCTCAACTGAGAGCAAGCAAGGCTAGGTAAGTTCTCTTAGACTTTACAGCACCTCTGGTTAGAAGAAATGGTTCCAGCTGGCTTCTGTTCCTGTACAGCTCTGCAGATCCTATTGTTCCTGAGCCTCAGTCATGGGGACAAGAGGGAGGACGTCTGGGGACTCCTGCTTTGCAATGGGAAGGTCAACGGCAGTAATGGGCAAACTTAGATTCAGCGGTTCTTCAGGGTTTCAGCTCCTTGCGTCTGACAGCAAATAGCAACACTGCGGTTCTCCGATACCACTCTGGACTTTCCTCGCATCTGGGGTCCAGCACTCTGTTGAGGTGGCTCAGGCTTGGTCAGTCCTGCTTCAGGACTTTCTCTAGTCAAGGCAAATTCTGAGCTTTCGGCACAGCAGCAGGGCTTCACCAGGCAAACCAACGGTCCAGGAGTTGCAGCAGGCGTCTCTTCCAAGTTCTTCTTTGCATTCCTTCGTCCAGTGGTTGACTCTGCCTTCCAAGCCAAAAAGCCTTGCCTTTTATGCAGGTTTCTCCCATTCATTCCAGCCTAGCTGTCGATCACAGCAGGGCGGCTGTCCTTGCTGGACAGCCTGCCGGCCAATCACCTTTGGGCAAAATAATTAACTACCGGCGACAGGAGGCCAAGCTCACAGCAGCGCAGAGCCCCCCCAAGACAAGACACAGACACTGCGTTTAAGGCAACTGGTAGGTGGGGTACCTCTCACACAAAAAATGCATACACTGCAGGGCACAGAGCAGCCTGGGGGCCCACAACAGGAGGCATTGACCATATAAAGACGTGTGCAGGGCTGCCCAGAACACCTAACATTAGGAGGAAGAGAGGGACAAAAGGGGTCACTAGGCAAATTGCAAAGCTAAAAATAAGAGGCAAACACTGAGTAAAGGCAGGGGAACTCGGGGATTCATTAACTAACTACAAGGTCAGGGTGGGGAGCACAGGAGGGCGTGAGAATGGACAATGCTGGACGCGAGTAGGCCAGTTCATCAACAGGACTCATTCCCCACATGTTCCAAACGAGAATGAAAGTGGCGACAGAGGCGACCCAACAAACTCCACAATTAAAACCAGCAGTGAGCATTAAACAAATGTGGGGAACAGAACCATCTCAGATCCCACTGCCCTGATGCAAGAAGCAAATCTCACCAAATAAGGAGGCTGGGGCAGCAGGAACGATGGCTATGAGCAAAGAAGACATGCAGAGATGGTTTAAGGATTTCCAGGACCACTTTTTTGGCCTCCTTCGAAACACAATTTGAAACATTGAAACTAGAACTCACGCAAATCGGTTCAGGAATTAACAGATATTGCAAAGCTGAAGAAAAGAACGGACACAATGGAAAGAGCTTTGAAAAGCCTGGGAGAAAATCGAGGAGATTCTAGAAAGTATAGCACGCCTGAAACTACAAAGTGAGGACCTGGAAAATCGATCAAGGAGGTCCAACATAAGAATTAAAAATCTCTTGGAACGAGTCAAAGATAAGGACTTGAGGCAAACAACCCAGCAACTTTTCATAGAAATTCTAGCGGAAGAGGTGGAGGACGCAGTGCAGATAGACCAGATTCACAGAGTCGCCACACAAAGAGCTGGGGAACCGGGGGCATGACCCCCGGATGTCCTGGTCGCATTCACATATTAAGGTCAAAAGGAAAAGATCCAGAGGAAAGGGAGGATAGTGGGCCAATTCTGTGTCAACGGGGAAGAGGTGCAACTATTCCAAGACCTAGCACTAATCACATTGCAGAAGAGAAGGTAAATGGGCCCAGTGGTGAGATTTTTAGCATCAAAGCAAAATAAACACAGCACTCATGATATACGAACGGCTGCAAGAAGTCTGGAATTTGATTTCCCTCGAATGGGTAACCTACCAACAATAGGGGGCCCTGGAGGCGTTTAAGGAAGACTGGGGCCAAGTGCTATGACGCCTACAGAATGACTATTTGCTACAATGGTGTCCCACACAATATTCGGAAAATGGACATTGTAGACTCGTAAGACATTACGGAGGGACACGATGCTGAACAAGGGATGAGGGTGGGGGAGGTGTTTGGGGGAATGTTAAATGAATAAATGTATCTTATGTTTATGAAACTGAATAAAAAGAAAATTTAAAAAAAAAATAAAAATCAAACAAAAATGCATGTGGGTGTACAATTAATGGGGTGAACTACTTTCCCTTACACCAAATTACAAAATGTTTCCAATTGTTGAAGTAGCAGTGTCTTATGTTGGGTTTCCTATCCTTCCTTAGAATCTACATAAATCTTTTCAGGAGTTCTAAATGTCCAAACTCTATTATTTAAGGAGCCAAGCTGCCAAGGTCAAAGTTCGAGGACATGAATGTGTCAATTGGTTGAGTTGTTGTGTTAGTAAGGAACAAGTTACTTATCTGTAACTGTTGTTCTCCAGCACGGATCTGGCACGGATTCACATGCTCATGAATATTCACCGTTGTCAGGCTGGGAATCCTCAGTAAGGAAAGAAAAGCAGTATTGCTTTAAAAGCTTGAATACTGCCTTTCACCTTATATCCAATCACTGAACCCGGGTCATACTACACGTTTCCAACGATGGTTGTCTCCCTGAGTCCCGCCTCTGGCGGACATCTTCAGATTGGAAGCATGTGAGGATCCAGTATGAACTCAGAAGAGCCACAGCAAGGACAGAGGGGGGGTTTACATGTGAATCCATGCCAGTTCCATGCTGGAGAACAACAGTTACAGGTTCTCCAGCAAGGGGTCTAGCATGGATTCGCATGCTCATGAATACCCCAAGGGAGGTGGCAAGGCTCAAAAGAAGTAAAACACTTACCCCAGAAACCGACTCACCTCAAGAAAACATGTTGCGCAGCACTGGTTGGCTGACTCTGGACTCCTCCCTGGAATCCCTGTCGACACAGTAGAATTTCGTGAAGGTGTGCGTCGAACTCCACGTAGCAGCCCTACAAGTGTCCAACAGGGGAACCCCAGAAAGAAATGCCATCATAGCAGCGGTGGCTCTGGTGGAGTAGGTTATCGGCTGGCCTGGGGGGGCAGAGAAGTCTTTCCGAAATCTTTCGAGCGGGCCACATAGAACTACAAGGCATGAGCAGCGTCTGACGTATGCAGTGACTGTTCAGCAGCTGACACAGGATTTGGTAAGGTGGAACTCAGACAGTACTTTCGGCATGAAGACGGGGTGAGTGTGCAGCACCACCCTAATAGATTGGAAAGATAAGTAGGGGGCTTTTCAGGAAAGAGCCTGAATTTCTCCGATCCGCCTGGCCCAACTTGAGAGGAGCATGATGTAAAGGTTCAAACAGAGATTCCACGAGCTTCGTGAGGACAACATCGAGCTCCCACGCCAAGGCCCGAGCTTTCACTGGTGGGAAAGACCTAAAGAGACCTTTCATGAATTCTTTGACCAGTCTGTGAGACCATAACGATGGCTTTGTAGATGAACGGGTGTATTGTGAAATGGCCGCCAGATGCAGCTTGATGGAGGTGTGGGCCAAACCAGACTTGGCCAGCAAGGGTAGGTATGGCAGGAGCTGAGGAGCAGAGACATGCAGTGGCATGATGCCCTGCATCCCGCACCACACTGCAAAGTGTTTCCATTTGGGACCATAGCACGATAGAGAAGAGGGCACTCTGGCCTTGGCAAGTAGAGCTTTACATTCCACCAGAAGGACGTAGTGGCCAAACTCGAATGCTGCAGGAGCCAGCCCGTGAGGTTTATTGACGCTGGATTGTGATGTAGGATGGTTCTGCTTTCTTTGGAGAACAGGTCGGGAAGAGAAGGCAGTCTGATGGCCGGCGCCACTGATAGAAGGAGCAGGTCCGGGTACCATAACTGCTGGGGCCACGCTGGGGTGATGAGTATTATCTTGCAGCGGTATTGTTTCCAAGTGTTGATGACTCGTTGCAGGAGGGGGATCAGAGGAAAAGCGTAGAGGAATAGACCCTTTCATCTGAGTGAGAAGGCGTCCCTCCAAGCTCACTGGTTGAGGAAACCAGCTGGAGAACTGCTTGCGTTTGGAGTTCGTTGCCATGGCAAATAGATCGATCTCCGGACAACCCCATTGGCGGAACAGACAGGTAACTTGGTCCTGCTGCAACTCCCATTTGTGATCGGACCGAAGCTCCCTGCTGAGGGTCTCCACAATGGTGTTCTTTATACCTGCTAGGTGAGAGGGTACGAGGAACATGTTCCGAAGAATCGCCTAGTGCCATATGCCTTGAGCTTCCAACGACAGAGCAGGGGATCGGGTTCCCCCTGCTCCCGGATGTAGAACATTGTGGTGGTGTCTGTGAAAATCCTCACCACTCGACCTGTCAGCAGCAGCAAGAATGGCTTGAGGGCCCAGAACACAGCCGAAGCTCCTGCACATTGATGTGTAGATCCTTTTCCTCCAGCAGCCAAAGGCCTCTGGCTTTGGACCTCCCAGTGTGGGCTCCCCATCCGTCCAGCGAGGCATCAGTGGTGACTGTTTCCTGAAAAGGAGGGGTCCGGAATGGGGAATCCTGCATAAGGTGAGAGTGCACCCCCCATCATTGGATGGCCTGCCTGAATTCCATGTTGAACTTCAGCTTTTCTTACCAATTGCCTGTGGCCTGGTGCCACCTGTAGTCCAGAAACTTCTCTATGTCTCTAAACAGCGGCGTCTCTAGCCAGACCAACTGCCTTGTGCTTGGCTTTACTGGAGCCCTCCAGGAGTACCCCCTCAGCTGCTCTGGATCTCTTACCAGGTGGAGAGCGCTCTGGAGTGCAGCTCGATCTGTGCATCACCTTAGCGTGCCGGAAGGCCACACCAAGGTCCCCATCCTCCTTCAACCATGCCACCAACCGTCGGTAGCGGTGCCTCTTGGTTTTGGCCAAAAGTCTTCGGCAGATGTCGCATCGGTCCTCTTCATGGTCAGGATGCAGACAGTAGAGACATCAAGTGTGCTTGTATTCCAGATAGATGTTTCGCAAGCCACACCTGGAGCAGAGCCTGAAGAGACTTCTCCTGCCTTCTTCCGATATGGTGAGGTGCGAAGTAGTCCTTGGTAGGCTTTCCCTCTTGACACATTGTGTAGACTTCAAAACTCACCTGGCAACAGAGCCCTGTTAACAGAGCTGAATAGTCGTCAGCAGTCTTTGAAATGTAACCAAAAAAAAGGAAATTTCAGTTGAAAAAATGAATCTGAGCAAAACTGGAGGACTCCCTGTACCGAAACGTGCGCTAAAAATCTGAATGTGTCCGCTGGGGGCAGGACTCAGGGAAATGACCACCATTGGATGTGTGCAGTATGACCCGGTCTTCAGTGATTGGATATCAGGTGAAAGGCAGTATTCAAGCTTTTAAAGCAATACTGCTTTTCTTTTCGTACCGAGGATTCCCAGCCTGATGAGTGAGAATATTCATGAGCATGTGAATCCATGCCAGACCCCATGCTGGAGTAGTTGTGTTTGGCTTGTATCTTGATTGGTGGTTGAGTTGCCATCCTCAAGATAGGCAAGTATTATTTTTATCGTGCCCACACTGGGGCTATAAGTATCAGAGTAAATTGTTTGTGTAGTTGTTTGTGGACAACTTTGCGTCGAAGAGGTGTCTGGGGGAAGGCATAAGCAAATATCCCTGACCAGTTCATCCATAGTGCGTTCTCTAGTGACCCCATTCTCTGGATACCTGGATGCAAAGTTGGGGCATTTTGCTTTCTGCGCTGTTGCGAAAAGATCAGTTGTGCGATATTCCCATTTCCTGATAATCTGTCTGAGCGATTTTGTGCTAATTTCCCGCTCGTGATTAGATTGCCCACTAGACACTTGATCCCCCTGGGAACACACTGTATTTGGATGTATATGATATGATAGGTTATGTATAACATGCTTAAAACCCAGAGGTTTCTAAGCGCGGGCCCGGGGATCGAACCTGTGGTACTCTGTGTTGTCTTTCATCCAAGGAGAGCATGTTGCCCCTGAGCTATCCTCCCAAGACAATCCCTCTCCATGATGCGCCATTTCTATTTCTCCTGCACTAGGAGGGATAGTACTTAAGAGTCTGTTCCCCCTTGCTTGTTCATGTATGACAGGGCAGGGGTGTTGGCGTAGAGTAGCAAGCTGTTGTTGATTATTCTTATTTGGAAGGATAATAGTGCCATTCCTATGGCTAAAAGCCCTAACGCATGTGTTTTTCTCCTTTCTTCTTTGACCAAGTTCCTTGGACTGTGAGTTACTGACAGTGTGCTCCCCATTCTAGCAATGACATATATAGTTAGTATTATTTGTATTGACGGTTGCCTGAATGGCCTTCCTATTAAGAGGTTTCATTATGTCTTCGGATGCAGAGAACTTCCACTTCTTTATAACCACTAGATAGTCCAAATTGCCAGCTACATGAAATCACTGACATGAGAGCCACTGCTGTATTGTGCGCAAATAGAGCAATGTATATGCAGGATACCATCATGCCTCGTAGTTTCATGACCTTTCTCACTAATATCTTTTTTTTTCACTTGATGTTCGGGAATTTGTTCTAGAATTGAAAGAACTCTTTCGAGGGATGGGTATGCTAGTGCTAGTTCCGAGTGTATTATGGCTCCTAGGAACTGTTTGCTTCTGTGATGGTAACTAGGCTTACCATTGACTCGTTGATGAGGAACGCTAGTTTGTGCATCATGTTCACAGTTGCTTGTCTGTTCTCTAGGCATGACTGTAGTATATCGCCTGTTATGAGCCAATCATCTAGAAAGGGGTAAACTGGGATATTCTTGCGCTGACGATGTGCTGCTACTACCGCATAGACTTTCTTAAACATACAAGGTGCTGACGTTATTCCAAAAGGTAGTACTTTGAACGTTTAGTGTTGTGTTTGTACCTTGAACCTTAAGACTCTTCTGTTACCGGGAAACATGCATCTTTCATGTCTACTGTTGACATGTATACCACTTTTTTCAGCAGAGGGATATGTGATGATTCACAGGATATCGTCACTTCTCCTCAGGGGGAGCCCTTCACTGTGAGGCTAGGGAGGTGAGGCCGCTGCCCGAAAGTCCCCCTAGGGGTGGTAAAATTCTGGAGAACCTCACTGGGGATAAGGAAACCCGTTCCAGGAACAGACTCCCTAAACTCTTTGCCCTTAAGACCAAGGCACTGGTAGAAACTGTTGAAAACATTACTGTGTGTTATGGTAAGGTTTCTTCTGTCTTTGATCCTTGTATCAATACAACCCAGAGGAAGAAGAATCAAGGTAGCAAAAAGATCATACCAACAACTGACCATAGTACTGGGAAAAGTTGGCCTTAAGGAGGCATAAAGATCACCTCAATAGAGAAAGCAAAGTAGGACTTTGACTGCACGCTGGGGAGGACCCAGAACTGAGAAGGGCCTGAAGATAGAGGGAAAACAGCAAACAGCCAGCAGAGCCCAGGAAGTTTGAATCCAGAAACCTGTCAGCTGTGCAGCGAAGCAGGTCCTCGGAAGAGAGGACGCGGAAGAGGGAAGTTGCAGGAGAATCCCGTGAGTCGGCAGGGAGGAGTTGACTCATTCCAGAGCTAGGGATGTCGAGGTGGTGGTGTGACCTCCTCGAGGTGGACAGTTTGGCTCAACAACGATGCCAATACAACCAGCCCCAGGCCACTGTGGAACCGAGCAGGCGAGCCAGAAGAAAGTGAAGAGGAGACTGCATGCGACCCCGGGGAGAACCGGATGCGTGTTCCCAAAACAAAGCAGGTAACAGGAACTGCAAGAAATCCGTGTGGGTCCCGGGGAGAGGTACAAAGGCAAGAAAGCCTCTGGAGTAATCCCCCTCATCATAGCAGTGATACCCTGCGATTCAAGGGATAAGAAAGCCCGGGGGATAACCAGAAGAGCAGACCGCCCACGACCCCAGGAAGAACCAGATGAGTGTTCCCAAAACAAAGCAGGTAACAGGAACTGCAGAAAATCTGTGTGTGGCCAGGAAGTGGTACAAAGAGTCAAGAAAGCCTGTGGGTCTGTGTGTGAAATTGTGTTACCCCGGAATTCATGGGCTGAGTATGTGTCCCCTAGGAATCTTGCCTTTGTTGGTGTTATTTAGTGTAGATAGTTTATTTCTGCTCTGTTCATGGTCGCCAATGAAAGAGGCAATTCTAGGTGAAGTATCCCTAAAATCCTTCAAAGATCATTATTTTTTACACTGAGGGTTGTCTTCAGACGTCGTCGATATTTAGATTTGCCAAGGTTTTTTTTAACATCGAAAATGTCTATGCCGACTATCACCATCTTCATCTTCCCAATCCTCCTCCAATTCAGAAATGTCCACCTTCTTATTCTGCATTATTGCTGAAATCAATGTTGACCTTTCTGTGTAACCCTTTTTAGGTGGTTTTGTTTGTGGTGTTCTCGGTGATGTTCGTTTGGGGGCCCCTTTTCTTTATTCTTCTCTATGTTCTTCTTTCACAGTGTCGCGACCTAACACGCTCGACGCCTGAGGTGAAGAAATGACACTGCGTTTCGATGTTGACCTCTCAATATTCCTTTCTCGACTTCCGTCGTGTTTGTTTTTGTACTTGTTTATGTTTTATAACTTTATTTCAGAAGACAATCCTCCATCAAAGTACACTTTACAATACAAAACATAAAAACACATTATTGCATAAAAACACAATATTGCATTAATATCTACATTGATCTCAATAAGTAATAACATTTTGTTTAAAATAAACACGCGATAATAAAACTGATGACCATTTGTAAAAACCACAGCGTGCACACGTCCCACCGGGCTACTACTTTCCCATTTTTGTGCTCATAATAGACCCCAGCGTTCTCTTCTTGAATGCAGAACTTAAAAATGTTGAGACCAATAACACATGTTCAGGCACGGTACAACATTTCAAGGCATGGATGGCTAAAGGAGTTGCAAAGTGCACTAGGTGGCTCCAAACCGGGGCAAGCCAAAGCCTCCTTGCTAGAGGAACAAGTTACTTACCTTATCTGGTAACGTTCTTTCGATGGGATGTTCCTCCGACGTATTCCACATCTATGATATCTATGACAGGTAATGACCACAGCTGTGCCGGTTCGGAAAATTTTCGGCAGAGGGCGTCCTGCATCGGTGACGTCGATACGTTGTTCCTCGAGGGCCTCCGTCGAGGGTCGACGTCACCGGATGTTATATATAGGATGCACAGCGCCCGTAGCTTCAGTTGTAGTTTTTTCCCAGAACGTGTGGCATCAATCTCCAGTCAGTATGACTGCAGAAAGCTTTGCGGAAACAGAAGCTGCAATCGCATAAGAAATTCTTAGTAGCGGGGCAGGCTGTGAGGGTTCGATGTGGAATATGTCGGAGGAACATCTCATCGAAAGAACGTTACCAGATAAGGTAAGTAACTTGTTCTTCGAGGGGATTGTGTCCTCCGACGTATTCCACATCTATGACAGCCTGCCAAAGCAGTACCAACGTATGGAGGTGGGAAAATAATTTACAATTTATAATTTTAGAATGCCCAATCAAATTGCTGAATAAAGGATTGCCTTACCAAAGGCCAAATCCTGCCCATGGATGGAGTCCAAGGAATAGTGTCTCACAAAAGTATGGATAGGGGCCCATGTGGCTGCTTCGCAAATATTGCGAATTGGAACACCCCTCTGTAGAGCAGTGGAGGCAGCCACACCCCTAGTAAAGTGAGCCCGTAAGCCTACCCAAGGGTCCTTTCCCGCTAACCGGTAACACTCAGAGATCGTCAAAATGATCCATCTAGACAAGGTCTGTTTGGAAACAGCCTGACCTAAGCGCCTTCCAGAATAACCAACAAAGAGCTGATTGTCCACTCTGACCCGGGACATCCGTGAGAGATAGAAACTCAAAGCCCTTCTAGGATCCAACCTACGGAGCCTCTCCTCTTCCTTACCAGGATGTGGAGGAGGATAAAATGCTGGAAGGATCACCTTCTGGCTCAAATGGTATTCTGACACAACGTTTGGAAGAAAAGAAGCCCACACCCGCAGGACAACCCTGTCCTTATTGAACAGAGTAAAAGGTGGCTTGGCGGAGAGTGCTTGCAACTCACTCACTCTGCGTGCAGAAGTAACCGCAACCAAAAATACAGTTTTAAAGGACAACAGTCGCAACGGACAAGAATGTAAGGGCTCAAACGGAGCTCCCATTAGGAACTTTAAAACCAAATTCAAATCCCATCCCGGCACCTGGAAAGGTGTTGGTGGAAACACATTAGTTAGCACTTTTAGAAACTGAGAAATCAAAGGGATCCTAAAATAAGAACATTCCTCAGACGAGCGCTTAAATATGGACAGCGCCGCCAGGTAACCCTTAATGGTACCCACTTGCAGGCCCCTGTTGGCTAAAGAAAGCAAAAAACACAAAACCAAAGGAATGAAACATTTAAAGGATCCACATTCTGTACCCTGCACCAGTCACAGAACTTTCTCCAACGGCAACGGTACTGGGATTTCGTTGCGGGCCTTCTGACCGAAAGCGACACCTCCATCACGTCTTCGTGGAGGTCCCAATCCTTATACCTCAACCTTTCAGATACCAAGCATGAAGGCTGAGACACTTGACCTCCGGATGGAGAACCCGACCCCCCTCCCGTGAGAGCAGATCGTCTCGGTAGGGAAGACGGCGTGGAGGGCAGATGGACATTTCTAGAAGGTCCGGGTACCACGCTCTCCTGGCCCATGCCGGAGCAATGAGGATCATCTGGGAACCGAACCTCCGCAACACCTGTGGAATGACGGGGACTGGAGGAAACGCGTACAGCAGTGGGAAGGACCACTCCAATATGAACGCATCCCCTAAGGCTCCTTTTGGGAGAAAATTCCCGCGAGCAGAATCTTTCGCACTTCCGGTTGACGCTGGTGGCGAAGAGATCCACTTGTGGGGTTCCCCAAAGGGCAAAGATCTCCAACAGAACTTCCTGAGCCAGCTCCCACTCGTGAAAGACTGTGCTCTGCCTGCTCAAAGCGTCCGCCGCCGCGTTTTCGTCTCCGGCCAGATGAACTGCAGAGATCGAAATTTCCTGCTGGATGGCCCAGAACCAGAGCTGCATCGCCTCACTGCACAACGGGAGTCACCCTGTCCCCCCTTTTTTGTTGAGGTAGTGCATGGCCACTATATTGTCCGTCATAATCAGGACATTCTTCCCCCGCACAGACGGCAGAAAAGCCTTCAGGGCTAGCCTGACGGCCCGCAGCTCTAACAGATTGATGTGGAGTCTGGACTCCGACAGAGACCAACCACCGCTGGCTGTCAACTCGTTAGCATGATCTCCCCAACCCATGAGGGATGCGTCCGTCGCGATCGTCACCTCCAGCCAAGTTTGCCAAACCAGAGTGCCCCTCATCAGATTGCCTTCGACGGCTCACCACAGAAGATCCTGTGCGACTGAGGGCAGAATCTGAATGGGATCCGACATCCTGCCGGAGAACTGCGACCACTGCATCTTGAGAGCCCACTGCAGAGATCTCATCCACAGCCTGGCCTCTGGCACCAAGAAAATGCAGGATGCCATGAGGCCGAGCAACCTCAAGAACTCGAACGCCGGGAGACTCTGGGCACGCTGAAACTTGTCCACCATCTGCAGAATGTGATGAGCCCTCACCTGGGGAGGGGAACACTGCCCCAGGGATGTGTTGAGCATTGCTCCGATGTATTGGCGCTGCTGGGTAGGTGTCAAATGGGACTTCTTTAAATTGAGGGAGAAGAACAAGTTACTTCTTACCTTGTAACGTTCTTTCGATGGGATGTTCCTCTGACGTATTCCTTATCTTTGATAGATCATCTCCTAGCTTGCTGGCCTCGGAATTTTTTTTTCAGTAGAGGGCGCTGCGCGTCGACGTCCCTCGAGCCGATGTCCCTCGATGGCCTCCGTATCGGTGCCGACGTCACCACGCGTATAAATAGACTTGCGCACCGTCTGTTGCTCAGTTCCGTTTTGACGGTAACAGTTGTTTTACATGAATTGGTTATTGACCTTGAAGGAGCGTAAGCTGCAACCACAAGGGAAGTATTACTGTGGGGATGGATGGGAGGGGCGATAAGGAATACGTCGGAGGAACATCCCATCGAAAGAACGTTACAAGGTAAGAAGTAACTTGTTCTTCGAAGGGATTGTGTCCTCCGACGTATTCCTCATCTTTGATAGACTACCATAGCAGTGGTGTGCAATTGGAGGTGGGAGTAAAACACCATGTTTCCTTTCAGGAATGAACCGAATGTAATACGGCTTTGCCAAACCTAGTCTCTTGACTAGAGGAGGAATCCAGGTTGTAAAATCTTGTGAAGGTATGTGCGGACGACCATGTGGCAGCCGCACATATGTCTCGAACCGGAACCCCTTTTTGGACGGCCGAGGAGGCTGCGATACCCCTGGTTGAATGAGCCCTAAGATTTTGAGGAGGCTCTTTCCCTGCCAGTTTGTAGCATTCCAGGATGGCCAAAATAATCCATCTGGAAATGGTTTGTTTTGTTATCGGTAGTCCCAACTTGTGCCCTGAGTAACCCACAAACAGTTGGTCTGCTTGCCTAATCCTAGCAAGTCAGCTGATGTAAAAGCTTAAAGCTCGCCTTGGGTCCAGCCTATGTAGCCTTTCTTCCTCTTTCCCCGGTTGGGGAGGCGGATAGAATGAAGGTAAAGTAATTTTCTGAGTGATGTGGAATTCAGAAACCACCTTTGGGAGGAAATTAGGATTCACCTGTAGGACAACCTTGTCTTTATGAAACAATTGTATGAGGGGGTTTACAAGATAGAGCTTGTAATTCGCTCACCCTTCTAGCAGATGTTAAAGCCACTAATAAGACAGTTTTAAGGGTGAGAAATCTTAGCAGACAGTTTTAAGGGTGAGAAATCTTAGCGAACAAGAGTGGAGTGGTTCGAAAGGAGTACCCATCAGGAAATGTAAGACTAAATTTAAGTCCCATAAAGGAACCTGGAAAGGTCTTGGAGGGTAGACATTAGTTAATCCCTTTAGAAATTGTATTACTAAGGGTAATTTGAAATACGAAGGCTCCTCCGCAGTGCGCTTGAAGATCGATAGCGCTGCGACATAGCCCTTGATAGTGCCAACTTGAAGGCCTGAATTTGCCAAGTAGAGTAGAAAGGATAACACCGTTGGTGTACCACATGAAAAGGGGTCGATATTCTGTTCTCTACACCAGCTGCAAAACTTGTTCCAACGGCAGCGGTATAAAGACTTTGTTGCTGGCCTTCTGGCTGAAAGCAACACTTCCATGACGTCATCAGGGAGGTCCCAATCCTTGTATCTTAACCTTTCAGAAGCCAGGCGTGAAGGTTGAGGGTTCTGATGTCTGGATGGAGAACCTGACCTCCCTTCTGTGAGAGAAGATTCTCCTTGAGTGGAAGATGAATTGGAGGGCAGATGGACATGTCCAGAAGGCCCGGGTACCACGTTCTCCTGGCCCAGTCTGGGGCAATTAGGATCATGGTTCTCCGGAATCTTCTCAACCTCCTGATCATTTGAGGAATGACAGGGACTGGTGGAAATGCGTACAGGAGTGGAAACTCTCAGTCCACTACGAACGCGTCCCCTAGAGCTCCTCTCAGGGGAAATTCCCTTGAACAAAACAGATCGCACTTTCTGTTGGTACTGGTGGCAAACAGACCCACTTGAGGGGTTCCCCAAAGGGCAAAGATCTCCTGAAGGACTGCCTGAGCTAGTTCCCACTCGTGGGAGACTGTGCCCTGCCTGCTCAGAGCGTCCGCCGTCAAGTTCTTCTCTCCGGCTAGGTGGACTGCCGATAGAGAGATTCCTTCTTGAATTGCCCAAAACCAGAGCTGCATTGTCTCTCTGCACAGTGGCAGTGATCCTACGCCTCCTCTTTTGTTGAGGTAGTGCATGGCCACTGTGTTATCTGTCATTATCAGGACATTTTTCCCTTGTACAGATGGCAGAAAAGCTTTCAGCGCTAGTCTGATTGCTCTCAGCTCTAACAGGTTGATATGTAGTTTGGACTCCAATGGAGACCAATGACTGCTGATGGTCAAGTCGTTGGTATGGGCTCCCCACCCCGTGAGTGAGGCGTCTGTGACTACTGTTATCTCTGGCCATGGTTGCCAAAACAGTTCCCCCTTCAAGATGTTTTTCTGGCAGGCCCACCACTGAAGGTCTCGAGCCACCTCGTCCGGAATCTGAAGGAGGTCTATCATTCTCCCTGAGAATTGCGACCACTGAGTTCTCAGTGCCCACTGAAGAGATCTCATTCTCAGGCGAGCCTCTGGCACAAGGAAGATGCAGGATGCCATGAGGCCTAGCAACCTCAAAAAGTCGAAGGCTGGGAGACGTTGGGCATTTTGAAACTTGGTGACCATCTGCAGAATATCCTGAGCCCTCACCTCTGGTGGCGAGGCTTTTCCCAGGGAAGTGTCCAGGACCGCTCCAATGAACTGGAGTCTCTGTGATGGTATCATCTGTGACTTCTTTAAATTGAGGGAGAAGCCCAGTTTGTGAAGGAAGTGGCAGACATAATCTAGCTGGATCTGAGCTTGTTCCGAAGCTACAGCTCTGATCAGCCAATCGTCCAGATAGTGGTAGACGTGAATCCCTTCCCTCCTTAGACTTGCAGCCACTACCGACATTAGCTTGGTGAAGACCCTCGGGGCGGAGGTCAGTCCAAATGGCAGAACTCGAAATTGATAATGAGAGCCGCCAATTGCGAACCTCAGGTATTTCCTGTGCTTGAGATGGATTGGCACATGGAAATAAGCATCCTGGAGGTCCATAGATACCAGCCAGCCCTGGAGCTGGAGGGCCTGAAGGATCTGAGAGAGAATTACCATCTTGAACTTGTCCTTCCTGAGGAACTTGTTCAATTCTTCTAAGTCCAAGATAGGTCTCAGTCCTCCGTCTTTCTTTGGTATGAGAAAGTAGGGGGGGAGTACCAGCCCTTGTTCCTCTCCGCTACAGGTACCGGTTCTATGGCACCTGTCTCTAGCAGGTCTACAATTTCGTGCAAGAGGAGCGAATCTGGAACTTTCAGAGAGCTGTTCCCCGGTGGATGGCTCTGAGGGATGCGTAGAAAAGGCAGGCAGTAACCTTGGGCAACTGTCTCCAATGCTCAAGCATCTGACGTAATAGCCTGCCATTCCGTCAGATGTTGAGTTAACCTGCCCCCTACTGGTGTTTTGTGAAAAGAGTCCTCAGAGAGGTTTGGAGGCGGCTGATGCAGATGCCGAGGGTAAAGAAGCACCTGCTGCTGCTGCAGCTTTTGTGTTTTTACCCCGTCCACCTCGGGTGAATTTCTTCTGACCCATTTGAACCGGCTGTCCTCTGCCCTTTCCGAATGCAGAATAGAAGCGAAAGGACTTACCTCTCCAAGAGGGTCCTGAGGGGCGATATGGTGTCTGACGGATTGCAGCTCCTAATGATTTTGCTGCTGCCTTTGATGTTTGTAGTTTTTCTAAACTGTCATCTGCCTTCTTACCAAACAAAGAAAAGCCGTCAAAGGGCATATTCAAGAGTCTGCTTTGCACATCTGGAGCAAAACCAGACTTTCGCAACCAAGCAAATCTCCTGGTTGTTGTACTTGCCGCCATGGCCCTGCTGATACTGTCAGCAGAATCGATGCCAGTCTGAAGGGATTCGCACATTGCGTCCTTAATATCCTTAATGATGTTGAGAAACACTTCCCTTTCTTCTCCCTCCGGGAGGCAGTCAGCCGCTGATGAAGCACACTCCCAAAGTCTGTGGCTGAACCTTGCGAGCGTACAAGTAGCATTGATGGATTTCAACGCCATGCTACATGAATAAAATACTTTTTTGGCCATAGAGTCATATCTCTTATCATCCCTGTCCTGTGGAACAGTAGGGTAAGCCGATTTACAACCTACTGAAGTAGCGACCTGAACAACCAGACTCTCTGGAGTTGGGTGTTTGGATAAATATTCAGGGTCGGCAGAAGACACCCGATATTTAGCTGATAATTACTTGTTAACTGCCGGGATTATCTCAGGTGTTTGCCAGTTTGCCAATATTCTCCTTTATAATGCCGCATGAAATGGCACCACAGGATCCTCCTGTGGACCTTTGACCAAGATGTCTGTGAGGTCGTCTTGCTGAAAAGCAGGTGAGGGTGTGGACCATCCCATAAACTCTATTATCCTTGCCATCAAGATTCTATAGGGGGTTTCAGCATGTTCCCCTGGGTCTGGTGTGGCAGATTCCACTTCTGGGGAAGTGTCCAACCTACTTGCTTCCTGTAGGGTTTCATGGAGGTCTTTCAACCTACCTTCCTCAGAGGTAAATTCCTCTGGTGCAGGAGTTGCAGATCCCTGCAACTCTAAAGGTCTTTCCTGATCCGAATCCTCCCCTTCTTCATAAATAGAAGATAAGACCCTGGAGTGATCAGGTCTTGAAAATGGTATAAATCCCATTTCCAGAGCAGAAGGAGCCAAGTGTGTCATGATTGGGTGAGAAAACGTCGACGTCGTCGACGCGGACGTTAAAGGCTTCGAAGCCATCGAAAAAGGCGTTGAGAAAGGTGGTAGAGGCCTCGATGAACTCGAGAGTATAGGGATTCTACTCGAGGTTGCCGACGAAATTCTCGTGCTCGAGGCTCTGGGCATGGCCACTGGCTGTGAGTTTATCCTTTCTTGGCGTCGGCGTCGAAGACGGCGTCGACTCGACTGACCTGTGCGTCGAAGAACCCTTCGATAACGGCGTCGATGACGCCGATCTATGTGTCGAAGGGAACTTCGACGACGGCGTCGAAGACGCAACTTTGCCTTTACTCGAGGGTTTGTGATGCTCTCGAGTGGCTTCTTTCGCCGGGTACTGCGACTCGCAGCTTTTTGATTTTTCGGGTCTTTCACCCAGGGCATCACCCTCAGCAGTCTTCGAGGGGGTCGAGGCCTCTTTCTCGAAGACGCTAAGCATCTTTTTCCTGAATTCCTCCCACTCAGCCTGAGAGCTGTTTTGTGGGGCAGGAGACCCTTTTTGGGGAAACGGAAGAAGACAAAGGCGAGGAAGGGGATCTTCGACATCTCTTTTTTGAATGCTTAGATCTCGAAGAGTGATGGGAACTGCTTCGAGACCTAGAACGAGAATGTCTTTTATGATGGCGAGGAGACAAATGTCTCGACTCCGCCGAGGAAAATTTCAAAGAAGTTTTAACTGCCTTACCTCTCTCGAGCTTCCCCTTACGCTCCTTCAAGGCTTTCCCTGTCATGGACATGCAGTCCTCGCATTCCGAACAATGGTGCTCGATTCCCAGGCACCACCAACAGATCCTGTGAGGATCCGTCAACGACATTTTCTTGCCACAGTCTCGACATTTTTTGAAGCCGGACAGTGGAGTCGTCGGTTCGGGTGAGGATGCCATCGAGTACGAGTCGGTATTCACAAGGAATATATTGATATATTCGACTGAAGAACTGAGTAACGATATTCCGAGGCCCCACCAAGCGTGGAAAAACGGAACTGAGCAACGGACGCTGCGCAAGTCTATTTATACGCGTAGTGACGTCGGCGCCGATACAGAGGCCGTTGAGGGACATTGGCTCGAGGGACGTCGATGCGCAGCGCCCTCTAGTAAATTTTTTTTTCAGAGGCCAGCAAGTTGGGAGATGATCTATCAAAGATAAGGAATACGTCGGAGGACACAATCCCTTCGAATCACGTATTTCCGACATAGGAGGTCCAACCTCATAGCCCGGTCTACTGTGGAAATCCCAGCTCTAAATCCTGCTTGCACTTCAGAAAGGATACCTTCGCTGGCAACCCAGTCCTCCAGGCGGTGCAAAAGCACCCTGGAGTAAAGTTTTGCCAGTGAGTCGATCAACAAAATCGGCCTATAGTTGCTCGGGGAATCCCGGTCACCCTTCTTGTGTATTGGGATAATGACTGCTTCCCTCCAGCTGTCCGGTGGGTA
The DNA here is from genome assembly GCF_040938575.1 of Ambystoma mexicanum. Taxonomy (NCBI): domain Eukaryota; kingdom Metazoa; phylum Chordata; class Amphibia; order Caudata; family Ambystomatidae; genus Ambystoma; species Ambystoma mexicanum. The sequence goes on along the minus strand of NC_090935.1, from coordinate 375,608,260 downwards.
ATTACTAACAAAGATATCATTAACAAATTTTGTTTAAATAAAAAGGTTCCCAGAGCATTGGTTCACTTTTAAAAAGATCAATAGGAATACAATCCGGGCCAGGGGCCTTGTCCTTTTTCGCTTCAGACAGAGCCTGTACGACCTCAAGAGTTGAAAACAAAATGACCCTATCCTCATTGAAAGAAAAAAGGGATGTCCGAACCTGCCCAGTCAGCTCCCTACTGCCCTGGTCAGACCGGCCCACAGTGTATAGGTCGGTAAGGTGGTGATGCCAGGTCTCTGGGGTAATATTGCTCGTCACTCCCGACTGGTCAATTTTAAGTTATTTTTTTTCACCAAGAGTTATTACAGTCATTTGACCCGGCAGCCCTTTGAAGAGCCGACCACATACGTTTGCCTTGTTCAATTCTTTTCAAATAAGCAAACATTTATAATCATACCCAAGTTTTTTTGATGACCCCAGGGAGAATGGCTGCCCCGGACTTGAGTGTCTTAATCAAGGCGAACTTGGCCTCCCGGCAGTCATGGTCGTACCAACCCACAGATTTGTGGGTAACCAAAGAATGGGGGCGTCTATCCTTCGTAACAAAGGCAGTGTGTCTTGCCATCACTAATCTATCAAAATCAGCCGCTGATAGAGGAGGGTGCGTCTCTACAAATGCCTGCAGCACTGGTAGCAGAGCTTCGTAGATTCTGCCCAGGAATACAGCAGTTGGTACTCGAGGCCATCGACAATGCATTCGGGCTTGGAAAGCAGTACTGGTTCCTGGGTTAACAGAACCCTTTTGATCGCCAGAGTTAGGAAGGGCAAGAAAGGACATTATGAGAGGATCATGATCACTCTCAAGTCTCTCCAAGACTTTACAACAAACTTTACAAGAAACCAATCCATCCCACTGGGAGGCAAGGGCGAGAATATAATCAATACAACTCCCCTTAGTCTGTGTACAGAAGATTATATGTGCCGGTGAACCTTCCGGAAACCTCCCACTGCAGGCCCTCATACAATGAGCTTATGGCATCGACTGGACCCTGCCTGCTATAGGGTAACGGTGCATGCTCGGGGAGATCAATGGCCACGGAACACCCCCTAGTTTGTCTTCAGCGGCAAGGGTCCACGTTAACGGGCATGGTTCCTCCAACTGGCAGTTGAGGTCGCCTAAGATGCACACCTGACAGTTGTAGGAAGAAGTCATGGACAGAGAAAACTTGTTCAATGCGGACTCCATGCGGTTGTTAACACTCTGATTTTTCCTCAAGTGTACATTCAGGAAAGCAACAAACGAGCCATTCCCAAAGGTACACAGCACACACACACACACCACATCTAAAGCCTTACATGTTTCCTTAATGCTCACATGGATCTATATCAATACACCTCCCTTTGGGCGCCCCCACACAGATCTGACTGCTGGTATAGAGAAGGCCCAAAAATTGGGGATGTGCACCTGGGAAAGGGACCAAGTCTCCTGTAAGCATATCACCTTGTGATCATTAATCAGGGCTAGCCAATCGGGATCAATTACTTTGCCTGCAAGCACATTGATGTTTTATGAAAGTATGATATATGATATGGCATTTATAACGCGCCTATACACAAGTGTTTCGAGGCACGATGAGGCAAGGGAACGGGAACAGAGGGAAGACAGACAACTATCTTACTAGGCCAGGTGTCATTCAGACCGTGCAAGTGCATGGGAAGGGGGAAGGGGAAAAGTGCGAGGGGGAAGTGCAGTACATGGGTGAGGGGAAAGTGCAGTACAAAGGAATAGTAGAATAAATAGGATAAATAACGGCCGGAAGGTGGCAAGAGCAGACATAAGTGCTGGTGGGGGACTGTAGGGATACAGAGTACAGTCCCCTGTGATCTCATTAAGTCCTCTCCCCGGCAAGAACCAGATGCGTGTTCCCAAAACAAAGCAGGTAACAGGAACTGCAGGAAATCCGGATGTGGCCCGGGAAGAGATACAAAGAGTCAAGAAAGCCTTTGGGTCTGTGTGTGAAACTGTGTTACCCCGGAATTCATGGGCTGAGTATGTGTCCTCTAGGAATCTTGCCTTTTTTGGTGTTTAGTGTAGATAGTTTATTTCTGCTCGGTTCATGGTCCTCTGTGAAGAAGGCCATTATAGGCGTAGTAGCCCTAAAATCCTTCATAGACCATTCTTTTTAACACTGGGGGTTGTCTTCAGACGTCGTCAATATTTAGATTTGCAAAGGATGTTTTTTTTACATTCGAAAATGTCTATGCTGACTATCACCGTGTTCATCTTCCCAATCCTCCTCCAATTCAGAAATGTCCACTGTCTTATTCTGCATTGTTGATGAAATCAATGTTGACCCTTCTGTGTAACCCTGCTTAGGTGGTTTTGTTTGTGGTGTTGTGGTTGAGGTTCGTTTGGGGGTTCCCTTTTCTTTATTTTCCTCTATGTTTTTCTTTCACGGTGTCGCGACCTAACACGCTTGACGCCTGAGGTGGAGAAATGTCACTGCGTTTCAATGTCGACCTCTCAATTTTCCTTTCTCTAATTCCGTTGTGTTTCTTTTTGTACTTGGGCTTGTGTTTTGCAGTCTTTTGATCACTAGGGCACTTCTTCATAACTCATTTTGATGAGCTGACAGATGAGGATCGGCTTTGAAGCCTTTCCTACCGGCACACCTCTGTGGCTGTTGGGGGTCAGCACTGACCCCAGCATCTGAAACCTTAACCTGGAGTTCCCAGTGGTTCAGTACAGTCTCGTCCTGTGCCAAATGCAATTGCATAGTGTATGTTGCCCAACGTTTTTGCCTGTGTTCCCAGAGTGCCTTGAGCTGAATTTCAGGTACACCAGCAGCGATCCTTTGTGTTTTTGCGGGGTAAACAAGTATTACACACCTTGCATAATAGCCTGGGGAATTTTGAATGTTCACAGTCGACAACATTTAAATGGTATGTTTTGGGGGGGTTTCTGGTTTTCAGTGTTTATGTTTTGTCAATTTCAGTGGATTTTTTCCAGTGCTTTAACAAAATTACAAAATCTGTATATATCAGTGTGTATATATTTTTTGCAGAAAATAATGGAGAACAACAGTGTTTTTCCAGTTTATATAGGAAACAAGTGTTTAAAAACATACATACTTTTTGGAGTACAAATATTATGAGATATACAATGTTCTGAATGTATAGGCTATTGAGAGAACAACCTCTAAAAACGGATAGCCAAGACACTTCTGCTGAGAAAGCAGACAACAGATGTCAGTGAGACGCTACCCCTGCAAAGAATGTAGGGAATTCTGTGTACAGAATGATTCCCTTTATCAATATCCAGGTTCTAAAATGTGCGACGGCATCTGAGACAAATGACGTCTGGGGGTCCTAGTTTGCATATGTATCGTCATCAGTGTCAAATCACAGAAAATTGTGTTATAGGAAGTGACATGAGGCTTTGATACTGGATTGTATCATGGAAACCCACAAAGAGCCTGGGGTAGAAATACGTATGCTGCAAAATCTACGTTACATCCTTGTGTTGTTTTGTGTTGTTGGAAAAAAAAGTATATATCACTAGCTGGGGACTATTTTAAGGAATTGTGGCAAAGTTTGAGGTACGTTTATTTTTTGGGGTGCGTGAATTCATGGTCGCATACAATTCTCAAAATTGGCTAATTGGGTACAATCGCTCAAAATAGCACATGCCCATTGAAAAATACTTTCTTTGACAAAAAAAAAACGATGTACCATACATTTCTTGTTGTCTGTGCATGTCGTTATTCAAACTCTACATTCGAGGGAAGGTAAAATAGCTTCAGTGCACAAATAAGGACACTGAAAAATCCATGCAAAACCATTTTTTATAAATACAAATATTTGTTAGTGGTCAATGGCTATTTGAAGGATTTTTTGTTAATTTTCACGTGTGAATCAACAGCCACAAATCTGGCTCAAATGTGTCTACAATTACCCCAAAAAAGCCCCTAACCACTGCCAAATATTTGTATTACCTTTTTTGTATACATAACACGATATAACACAGAAGGTGCACTGTTTTTTTTAACAAGGTCAGGTGAAAGGAGAGGAAGCAAATGGGAGAACGCATACAGGTATAGTGGGGGGGATGTACGACCCTTCTCCTATTGTATGCAAAGCCCCCTCTCCAGCCACCTCTTCACCCCCAAGCATCCTTGCATTCTTGCTCACACTAAGGTACCACTGGGAGGGGGTGGCAGCGTTTTACAGTTTCAACCGAGATGGCACTTTTTCTCCCAGTTGTGTTTTTCCAGGTTTATCAGATTCAACGGAACCGGAAAGCCTATGTATTCTCCATGAAGGAATTGACGATACGACACAGCCTTGGTATAAGGAAGGGGGAGAGTAATAGGCATTAGACATCATTACAAGGTTGGAAGTAACCATGGCACTATTAGCGCCATGGCTGCCTCCAAATCCTTACCGACTCCGCCATGGTGAATGGAGCTATTACCGCCCCATTCCAAGGTTGGCGGGGGCAGTAATTTCCCATTCACCAGGGCCCTTCCCCATTCCGATTTGAGCCTCCATTGGGCTGAATGGGAATGGGGAAGGCGCTAAGAACGGTACCGCAAATTGCGATACCGTTATTAGCTCCAATGTCCCTTTGCGGGTCCCGTCCTTAACGCCTGGTAAAACCAGGCGTTAACCGAGGACCCGCAAAGGGAACTCATAGTAGGGCTGTAAGAGATTACCGGCACCGGTGCCCTTACCGGTGCCGGTAATCCCTTACCGCCCACCTCGTAATGAGGCCCATTCTCTATATAACACAGAATAATCTGCTCGATGTTGCAAAACAATGTTATAGCCCTTATCAGAGGGTTTGATGACAACATCTCTCAAACTCTGTAATACTTCCAAGGAATCAATTTGAGACCTGTTAAGGTTGCACCTGCATGAAGATAATGAAGTAAATCGTAATTTACACAAATCTGCTATGCAAAGATCATGAAAGGCCTCCATGCAACCACCAGTGGGCATAGGAGGATTGAACTTAGATTTGCCTTTCAGGAAAGAAGAACAAGTCCAGCCAGTGTCAATGTCAAAATCTTCCAAATTAATATTGTCTGTACCAAAGAAAGGATCAGTCAGACTTGCTAAATCAGACAAGGAACCATAACTGAGCTAAGTAGCTCAGTTCTACCTACTTGGGATGTCGAAGTACTTCCTTTGAAAGGATAGATGACAAAAAACCTTTCCAATTTTTATTTGCGGAAAAATGTATCAAAGTCCAAGCGTGTTTGAACATAGTCAATACACAATCTCGGGCAAAAATGTAGCCCCAACTTCAATAGATTAATCTGAGATTCACTGAGTTGATAAAATGAAAGATTAATGACTTGCATGTCATTTTGGATTTTATTTCTCATCTTGTGTGCTAGAGCGACTTAACCTGCTATGACGGTCTATGTTTAAGTCATTGCCTGCATTGGCCCCTGCAAGTTTTTTTCCACCTGACACATTGCATCATGGACCTCTTCCGCGACCCCCCGCCTCTCTTTTGAGACTTGCCATCTGGACGAAGGATTCATCTTAATGATGGGTTCATCACACTCAGAATTCGAGACCTCTGACTCCGAAGATGTAACGGGGTTGGGCTCTCCCAGTCCCAACTGAGGGCTGGATGCATTGCGTAGAATATCAAAACGTTTAGCAAAAGTAAAGACTCTCCCAGTGTCAATCAATTTTGTCTTGAATTAATTTCCTATGTTTACGCTGCTTTATTTCTTCCTCAAAGATAACCAAAAACTTGTATCAATCTCAGATCTCAGTTTATTGCCTTCTTCAGTAGGAGGTATGCTTTTTAACTGATTTTCAACCCCCCTAAAATGGTCAGAAAACTGACAGAGCATGCATTGCTGGCTTGACCCCATTCTTTAAAAATTGCAGGATCTTGATCTTCAAAAGATGGATTTGTCATTATACGCAAGCCTATGGGTATCCGTCCAATGTCAAGATAATTCTGGAGTGAATGTTCCCGTCACCATTTGGAAATCTAATTTTTTAAATGTTTTTCAAGTTCCCTAATGAGTGGCAACTCCTTACTGATAACTGGTTCCATAGGTTTATTAGGGGTCTTCTCATATCTAGTCAAAACGGTTTGCTGCTCATTAAAAAGACTTAGGGCCTCATTACACTGACGGCGGTAAGGGTTAACGGTCACCGTTAATGGCAACGGTGACCGTTAACCCTTACCGCCGTACTACGAGGTCCCTTAGCGGGTTGGTGCTCTAACGCCTGCTTTTTGCAGGCGTTAAAAACCAACCCGCTAAGGGACCTCGGAGCTAATTACGGCACCGCAAAATTGCGGTGCCGTAATTAGCGCCTTCCCCATTCCCATAGAGCCCTATGGGGCAGAAATGGGAATGGGGAAGGGCAATGGCGGAAGGGGGATTTACCGCCCCATCGACCTTGGAATGGGGCGGTAAATCCCCTTACCGCCAAGGCGGTGCCGGTGATTTACCGGCATGGTCCAGGGTGCTAATAGCACCCTGGATCACCGCCTTCCGTGTAATGAGGCCCTTAGTGCTTGGAGCAACCGTGCTGCTTCCTTAGTACCCTGCATGTCAGGATTCATCATGCTAGGCAACATTTTACAGTTTCAACTGAGAAGGCACTTTTTCTCCCAGTGGTGTTTTTTCCAGGCCTTATCAGATTCAACTGAAAAGCGGAAAGCCTATGTATTCTCCATGAAGGTATTGAGGTTTTGACACAGCCTTAGTCTAAGGAAGGGGAGAGTAATAGGCATCCTCTATGAGTGCGAACAATACATATATATATATTGCCCCAGCTCTGCCTATTGAAGGACTTGACGCTATACTGGCCGCTCTTACTCTGCGGTGTCCATGTAAGAACCGGCATCAAATCTTTCAATCTTGTGTTGAAAATGGCATAGGAAAGTTCTCTCGGTCTCGAAGTTTTTGCCAACCTATGGTGGAAAAAAAAACTATCACAGGACGTTGATGCATGAAGCGTTGTTGCTGCTGCTCTGTACACATGGGATAGGGATATTGTGCCAAAAACTCCCCTGTCGAGATCTAGGTTTACAAATTCCAAAAAGAATATGTAATACCACAAGCCAAATACTAGATTGCGGACTATGCAAAGCATATGAATCTAAGCAGATTCACAGGCCTCAGAAAAAGAGTTAGCGAGGGAATTGATAATAGTAATAGAAGGAGGGAGTGAGAGGTAGGTGACAAAGATGTACCAGAGTTTCATCTGACGTTTGTCATTGCTTTAGACCTTGCTGCACTCTGAGGTTTGACATTGGGTTGAATCCTGCTGTTTTAGGAACTTTGCCATTGCTTTAAATCTTGCTGCGCTTTGAAGTTTGCCACTGCTTTAAATCTTGCTGCGCTCTGAACGTTGCCATTGGATTGAATCTAGCTGCCCCGTGAAGTTTTGCCATTCTTTTCGACCTTGCTGCGCTCTGAAGTTTGCCACTGCTTTGAATCTTGGTGTGCTCTGAAATGTGACATTGTGTTGAATCCTGCTGCCTAGGAACTTTGCTATAGCTTTACATCTACTATCCACCCCTGCTCCTCTCCCACACACCTCCCACGTACCACACAAGCCCACAAGGGTTAGCCTTACGACACACAAATACACAAGCCACAGATCTGCCACAAGGATATACTGCCTCAAACAACCCAGACACTGGACGTTGCCCCACTGGACACAATAACCCCAGTGCACACAATCAAAACGCACTCAGAAAGCCAACACGCACAGACTCCAGTTTCTCCTGATTCTGCAAGCACCAACAGAAGAGAACAACCTTTATCCTATCGCTTTTCCCTAACTTATCAAACCCCACTCGCTTTCTTACAGAGCCACAGGAGTTCCTGGCAAACATGCAAATTGTAGCAGTGCATGCTATAAAGCAACATAACAGAGTTGGAAGAGGAGTACGAAGAAGAGGAGCTTGTTTGAGGATGACGACAAGAGGTGTATGGTTTCAGGAAAGCAGTTTGCTGAAGTAGGAGGAAATAGCAAGAGGTGTTCGAGATTAGAAGGCGGAAGAGGAGGAGTTGACGAGGAGGTGGATGGAGTGCCAGAGAGAGCACAAGGAGATTAGAAGGCTGAAGAATCTAGAAGCTGAGTACATTAAAATATATCACATGGAAAAAGTGATGCCTGCGGGCTATGCCGTGTAATAAACAAATAAATAAAAAAAGGTGGGAGAGAGTGGCGACTGTGAGAGCTATAGAGCTATATAATAGAAGGAATTAGGTAAAGCCAGGTCCCAGACAGTAAAAGGCAGAGACGGTCGGACTGCAGGCAGAGGACGGGGGGGGGGGGGGAACAAGCCGTTGGTGAGGCTTATTAGAGAGGTGGGACAGGGTTGGCCAGACCAGAGAAAGCTGGGGAATCCAAGTGGAGAGGCTAGGGTCCCCAGGAGAATGTCAACCCAGCCTGAATCAGCCCCTCTCCTCAAGAAATTGCAACGCTACTTTCCAACAACTACTTGGACTTTTATCAAAACAGGGTTCAGGAAGCTCTACAAACCTGTTCTGGAAAGACGGAAGAAGAGAACACTGTAGCTGAAATCTAGACAGCAGAGAGAGAGAGAGAGAGAGAGAGAAAGAGAGAGAGAAAGAGAGAGAGGAGAACAGAGAGAGAGAGAGAGAGAGAGACAGACTCAATCGGGAAGTGACCCCAGGAGGGGTGCAGCCTATGAACCTTAAGTGAAGCTTTAGTTACCTTTATCCATCTTGTTTGTTGGTTTGGCCCCAAACTGTACGCAATTCCTAAATAAATCTTTATTGCACTTAAAATTCGAGTCCGATTGCCTGTTAATTGTTGGTGGCTGTCTTGTCAGGGGGTACTGAGAGCTTATCCACTGTAAAAAAAAGAAAACTGAAAGCCACCGACTGTTTTTATTGGAGTCATTCATCCACCAGCATTTTGACATATAACCAGATTCTATAGAAGAGTGGCTTTACACACTGTTAACGGAACTTACGCTGCAATGTGAGATTTGGGCCCACCAGAAGGGGAGGAATAGATGAATGCACTAAAGGAGCACACAGCTGTTGTCTTGAATGCAAAACAGACACAGGCCAATTTCAGATACGTGCATAGAATTTACTGCACTTGCTAGAGGTTTCTTAGATTGAGAGATGTGGAGTGGAAATCAGGAATGTACGCTGTATGATGCTAAACTGTCGACCGATACAGATGTCTTGGACAGGGATGCTATTGAAAAGTGGGGCGACACTAAAGAGAACTATACCAAACCGTCTTAAAGTATGCCCGTTAGGATTAGTGTTCAGCCACAACATGATAACGGGAGCTATTTTCAGAAACGGTACTGGGGCGGTTAGAAGGGACAGGTGAGGTGATAGGGACCCTATGCAAGAAACCTGAGGGTATTCTCACTCCTAAACCCCCTGGATCCTCTTCTCAGGTGGCCAGAGAAAGGTCATCGCTCTTGGATCCCGATCATGGGGGTGGAGAAGCGAGGGAGGATCACCTGGGAGGAGGGCATCGGAGTTTGGGATTGGGGAGCCCTTAGGTGAGACATGGTACCCCCTTTCCCTAATTGTGACTGAACTGAACCCTCCCAAACCTTTATGGGGTACTGTAGGACATCTCCCCTCATTTCCTCACATTTAACATCTGAAAGTACTGGGACAAGGAAGAGGAGATTAAGAGTGATGAGCCCTACACCTTTTCACCACTTAGTAACTGAGACGAGGAAGATGCCTTTAAAGTAAGGTGAGGGTCAGGCATGTCCTCTTCAACAGGTTCAGGCAAGTCTAATTCGATGGTCTCACATGCAGCCTGTCAAGGGGGTGCAGGTGTATTAAGGGAAACAAGTGAAGAGACAAAGTGAGCAGCAGCAGGGAGACCTGTGTAGGAGAGACCAGGGGACCCTTTTCGTGTGAAGGCAGCCATAGTGGGACATGGAGTGTGACAAGGACACCAGCAGATCTTCCTTAGGTGTGGGAGCATCCACGGCAGTCAGAGCACCAAAGAAAGGGATGACGCTGTCCGCGTCTACCCAGAGGCAACAAAGTTGGTCAAGCCCACAGAAGTGAAAGTGACATGGAAGCGGGGCTCGCAGAGGTCGGGTGGCAGCCTGGGAAGTTGAGAGGAGCAGCAAGAGCTGCTGGAGGAAGACACCGCAAGACCGGTGAGTGCTGGGGAAAAGACACTCGGAAAACAGGGTCCTCCGGGCGGGCTGCTTACTATGACTGAAGCTCTGTATGAATGAAAGCTTCAAAGCGAAACAAGATCTATATTACATACCGAACTGAATGGAATTTTTCCAGTAGCGCTAACTTGCACATTTGAATACCAAACTGAATGAAAGATAAAATCAACATTAAAACTATATATATTGACTACCAAACTAAATGGAAGTTTTAAAACAGCGTTACGCCATGTATATTGAACGCTCAGCTGAATTAAATTTTACAACAATGATAAAACAAGCAGGTTGAAAATCAAATTGGATAAAAATACAAAAGTGATACTTATATTGAATATTAATGATCTTCATAAGCAAAACCAAGAACCAATACAGACTAAAAGGAGAATACCCATATGAAAGCAATTTATGGGTAAAGGAATAAAGGTGCAGTAGTATAATCAAAGGTGGGCATGAACAGAATTACCACGAGATGAACTTTATGAATAAATGCAATGTGGAAAGGACAAAGACTGGCAAAAGGTGTGTGACAAAGCCAGTAGGCCAACAAGGACAAACTAAGGAAGCAAGCGTTTTCATACAGGGGCAAATGCAAATAAACCAGTGTGAGTTGAAGAACCGAGGTGCTCTGGTCGTGCTACCTGAAATGGATCGACGTTGTGGTCGGATAACTACGCCTGGACCAGTGATCCCTACATTGTAAAAGATAAAGACACTGCTAAATCTACCAAGAAGGATCATTATGAGTGAACTGTTGACGCAAACCAGAGGAAAGGTCGAGTTGACCCAGAGTTAAATTGAACTTTTTAAGAGTGAATCATCCATTTGTTGTAAAGTTGACGTCTTGGGGAAGGGAACTCCGAGTGTTAATGAACTACTGCCACTGTATTGAGGACAGACACTCAAGACCCTTTTTGGTTTGAACTGTGCTCCATTGAAGTTTTGGCCAAGGGAACCCTGAGACTTGATGAACTATAACTACCGTCTTGAGGACAGGGCCGCAGGACCTCTTATTTGAACTGTATTACTTTAAACGTGGGGAAGGGAGCCGTAAGAAATTTGAACAAGGTCAATCCTAAAGACTTTTTGTGGAACTTTCTTGATCTTGGGGAAGGGAAGTTAAAGATAAACAGGGGAGCTGTAAGAAGCTCAGCATTTTGCGCTGATCATCATTTCTTTGATTGTTGACATCCCTATACATTGTTTATCTTTAGTTATGAGGGTAAGCATAGGTTTTGGACACAGACAGGCTTTTAAGTTGGACTCTTTCACTCAGACTTTCTTAAGTTTTGTTCAGGTAGGGAAATCCCACCTTAGTATAGGGAAAGTTGGGCCTCCTGCCATCCTGATAAGTTAAGTTCATAAATATTGGTCTGTTGGGGGGCGCTGTTGAGCAGCCGAGGAAAATGGCTGCCTAGCCTCTGAGCTCCGTTCCTGCCCGCCAGAATCAGCTGAATATCGGCGCTAATCTGCACTATCTCCTAGCGCTACTGCCCTACTGCCACGATTCTGCTTCTATCACTCTCCTTCTTGCATGGCCGAAATCTGGTGTGAAATCGGTGCCCGGAGCCGGCATAACCGACACCTGGGCCTGCGGCGCCGTGCGGCCCCCTCGCGGAGCCTCGCTCGGCCACTCGCGGCCGTCTGCTGCATCCCCCATCTGGCAGCGCGGCTTTGTGGGATCCTCGAGTGCCGCCACCCGTGGACCCCCTGAAACACTCCCTCGCCAGGGGGATCTGCTCCCCTGCTGGTACCCTGAGGAGCGGGGCCTCGACCCATCCGTCAACCGCACGTGGTCTTGCGGTTGGGGCGGCCCAGGACTGTTGCCCAGCGGCTGCCTGTCCGGGCGGCACCCCGATCGGCCCCTGCTGTCGCGGGCTGGGCTGGAGCCCCTCCGTGCCCACGCAGACACGGCCCCCTGTCCTGGAGAAGCGGGGGGCGCTTACACGGCATTGAGATCTGGGGACGCCGCTAGGGTGGAGCTGCTTCCCCCTCCCTGTGGACAGCACCATCTTCTGCCGCTGGCGGTCGCGGGACACTGCGCTGCCCCCCGTGGCCCTCTACAACTACGAGCCCAGGGCCCCCCCGAAGACCTTCCAGTGCGGCCCCCGGGGCGTGCCTGGGCCAGGAGGCGCTTGCCGCTGCGCGGCTCCGGCTGCGAGGTCTGCTGCACCGACCTCCGGCCGGCCGTGGCCCGAGCCTCATTGGCCCCGGATCTGGGCCTGGCTTCGTGAGGTGGGGCGCGACCCCCGGAGAGTGCGGTCTCACGCTGAGGGACTTACGGGCCCGGCCGCCCCAAAGGCTGCAAGGTGGGTGTTGATGGCTGTACTACATCCCGCCGCGCCATCCTAGCTGGGGCCTTGCCTACCCCTCCACTTTACTACATTCAGCGTGATAAAACACAAACAAGGTGGGACTGTCCCCAAGGGGGCTCACCCTGCTTCCCCCCCCAGCTGTTGCTGCCCACAGTGCTTCGGACCCCTACGGACCATCCGCTGAAATTTATTCTTCACCACCCCCGTGTGGCCATCCTTTATGGTCCTCTATTGTAGTAGCCCGCAAGGCCCTCACCTCGTAGGGCTCCGCATATCCTTGAGCTGGGTCCCATCGTAGGGTGAGTCACTCCGCTTTACCAACGTGCACAGCTGGATACAGTGTTACCTATTCCTCTGCCTGTGAGAGGCCCCCCTACCTGTCTCGCCAGCGGCTCAATGCCCTACGCACCCAAGCATACCCCAAAGGGACACTAATCACATAGGGCCTGCCGGGCCTCCCTGGCTCGCCCCCACCTGCCCAGGCTTTGCCGCTGCAGGGTCCCTGTGGGGTCCACCGCTCTATACCCCCCTGGCTCCTCTCTGCCTGCAGCTGCCCCGCCACCGCTGCCTCGCTACAGACTGGCCTCCTCCACCCTGTCTGGACAATACTAATCCCACCGCACTTGAGTTACTTAATGCGCTGCAACCGCTTAACCACTACCATCCTCCCCTCAGGGCCCAAACTGCGGTCACCATCAACCTACCTAATCAGACGTTGTCTCCCACCACAGCAATGCCCAACAGGGCGTGGGCTGCCAGCAAAGTGGGTGCTATGGACAGGTTCACCAAGGCAGCGCCTAGAATGGACCAGGCATCATCTTCTGCGACACAGGAAGATGGAGAGGTCCAGCCAGACTCCCCGCAACCAGAACTATCTGCGATGATGGAATCCATGGCCAAAAACTTTGCAGCCTTCCATGAAAAGCTGGACGATATCAACACGATGTAGCCTCCTTGAAAGCGAAAATTTACCAGCACGGGGCCAGGATCACCGAGGCAGAGCAGAGAATAGGAACTAATGTGGACAACGTTCATACCCTACAAACCACAGTCACAGAGCTTGTCCGTGACATGAAACAAGTCAAAGCTAAGTGCGATGACCTCGAATCGAGGTCCTGCAGAAATGACATTCGCATAGTGGAGTCCCCGAATCTGCGCTAAAGAGTCACATGGAACTTGCGGTCGAACAACTCATCAAAGACCTCCTCGACAAACCCGAGCTCTCACCATTCTTCACAGTTGAAAGAGCACATCGCTCCCTGGCACCTCGGCCTAAACCAGGAGACTTCCCCAGACCAATAATGGCAAAACAATGAGCTACAAGGACAGAGACCACATACTCCGATTGGCCAGAGAGAAAAGGGAACTAAGGCTGGACTCACAAATCAGCAGGATTTTCCCTGATTTTTCGGTGGGGGTGCAGATGGAGAGACGCCAATTCGGTGGGGTGAAGAAAATGTTAAGAGACAGAAAAATCGAGTACGCTACGCAATGCTCTTCTCTGCTCGTCTGAAATTCACCCATCGCAATAAACTTTACTTTTTTACGGTCCCGGAAGAGGCTGTAAAGTTCATCGAGGCGCAGATCCCATTGGTGGATCCCCCAGAGGAACCGATGGACGATGACTAATTCCAGGCCTCCCAGGCTCCTACTGAAGACCCCAGTGATTGTGGTGGACTATCGGCACCCCCATTGAGCTATAGGTTTCCCCTCACTGCAGGCCCATCATGGCCCAACAACATCACATCAAGAACACAACTCTCTGAGTGAGATACACCCTTAGCTCTCCTGATTATAACATCACACACTGGGTCAGAACTTCGAGTAGCCATGCCTCCCTGCTCCTAACTGGCCTATGGCAGTTCTAACCATGACCTTGCTACTCTAGAACATGTGTGTCCTTGATTCATAACCTATGTTTCGTCAGCCGTTCAAAATATTAATGATGTATCATCATCAAAAATGCATTAACTAATGCGGGTCGGATGGCAGCGGCAGCCCCCACTGCAGCTGCAATGCCCTTTAAGGTGAAGTGTTTGCGTTCAACCCCCGGTTGAGCGATTTCTCAGGTGTTGCCAAGTTGGGGATGGCACGCTGTTGTTCGCTCCAAGGGTGGGTATTTACACACTGCTAGTTTGTACAGGGTGGTGAGGGTGGGGGGTGGGTTTAGTTGGGGAATGTTATACACAAAATGGCAAGATGGTCGAGACTGTTTTTAATGAGAGGCGTTCTTGCGCCATTGCAAGCAGGAGTTAGAGACAGATTCTACACTAGGGATGTCCCATAAGTTATCTGCATGGCTATTAAAATGATGACATGGAATGTTCGGGGATTGACAAATTTTACAAAGTCTTGTAAGATTACGGCATATGCACAAAGACATGGAGTCAAGGTACTCCTATTGCAGGAGACGCACGCTCTGAAACTCTCATCATCAAACCTAGCACAAACCTAGGGCTCCAACAGATATTATACCCAATACTCCACTCAGCCAGGGGAGTTCTTACCCTCATCCACAAATCGGTAAACTTCACACTCCACACATCCCACATTGACACAGAAGGTAGATATGTGATCTTACATTGTACTTTAGCCAACGAAGAATGCTTGCTCGTCAACTCATACGCGCCCAACACCGATTCCCCCGAATTTAAAGACACGTTGACTGCCATCCTTCTGAGATATACAGTCCCCATTATTTGGGGGGGGGCATGAATCTTATACTGGATAATGTCCTAGATAGAACTACCACTACTTGTAGGGCCACGACTCGAACTGCCAAACGACTCCATACACATATGAGCTCCCTGAACCTACATGATGGGTGAAGAACGCTCCATCCCCAGGAAAGAGACTATACTTTCTATTCATCGGTACATGACAGTTCCTCAAGAATAGATTTGTTCCTCCTGTCTGGCAACCGCATGGGCAGGGTTTTGGATGTTAGGATCCTTGCACGCTCTCTGACCACTCCCCCGTGCTGCTCCAAATCCAGCTTGGTAACACACTGTCGCCCCGACCCGCCTGGCGCTTTAAATCTGACGCCCTGTCGGACATCGCTTTAAAGCTGAGATCCTAGCGGACAGAAACACATTCTTTGAAAATAACAATACGTCTGACACACCCAAAGGGATCAGCTAGGAGGCATTTAAAGTGTACATCAGAGGGATGTGTATCTCTAGGGAAGCCGGGGTCCTCAAATCCATAAGGCAGGCCTTAAACAACTCCGAAACCAAGCTCAAAACCCTAGAACAAGAGTACGTCTCCACACCGGCTGCAGCAACCCTAGCAAAAATCAGAACAGAACAGGAACAATTTGAGGCACATGCCTTGAGCGAGGTGCGATATTATGCTTGTGCCGTTGCTGTCAGAAGATATGGTGAGGGAGACAGACCGGGTAGAACCCTGGCCAGGCTGGTGCGGGCAGAGGGCGGCAGGACTCGTATCGATAGCATAATTGATGAAAAAGGTCTGCGACACTGGTCGGACCAAGCCATTCTTGACACCTTCGCCAGCTTTAATGCCAACCTATATGGCCCCCAGCCTGAGAACACAGCTCAAGACTTGGACGACCTGCTGGAAGGCATTCCTATGACCCTTATCTCCCAGGACACCGGGGAGCGCCTCGACGCTCCGTTCACCTTGGATGAGATAGTCCAGGTAATTTCAGACCTTCCTAAGGGCAAGGCTCCGGGCCCTGACGGGCTCACATCTGAGTTCTATCGGGAACATGTTGCCATACTAGCACCTGCACTGTACGGGGTCTGGATCGAATCACTCCGACTAAACACTCCCCCCCCTCCTTGAGAGAAGCCTTAATAACAGTCCTCCCTAAACCATGGAAACCCCCGGACGAATGTGGGTCCTACAGGCCCCTTTCTCTCATCAACACAGACGTGAAAATCTTCGCCAAGATAATCGCGAACAGGTTCCTCCCATTCATGCCCCATCTAGTCCACGCCAACCAAAGTGGATTCATTCCTGGTCGCTCTACGGCACTTAACATCCGCCGCCTATACAACGTACTGTCCAGGATTGATCCGAATGCTGACGCAGTGGCGGTAACACTGGACGCCCAAAAAGCATTTGATATGGTCTCATGGCAATACTTATGGGACGTGCTGGCGAAAATGGGAGGAGGACCAAACATGATCTCCTATATAAAACTATTATACACAGGACCATTGGCCAGAGTGCTGGTCAACTCTATTCCCTCCTATCCCTTCGCGCTACACAGAGGCACTCGCCAGGGAT
Source organism: Ambystoma mexicanum (assembly GCF_040938575.1). Classification (NCBI taxonomy): domain Eukaryota; kingdom Metazoa; phylum Chordata; class Amphibia; order Caudata; family Ambystomatidae; genus Ambystoma; species Ambystoma mexicanum. The sequence continues at coordinate 375,591,528 of NC_090935.1, read as the reverse complement.
GTCCATTCTCCCCCATCCTTTTTGCGCTCGCCATTGAACCCATAGCTGATCACGTGAAGGAAAGACACACCAGTAAAGGTATTAGTTTACAAGACACGCCGAAAATCATCTCATTTCTACGCAGACGACGAAGTCCTATACATCAGGAACCCCTCCACATACCTAGACCCGATCATCCGAGACATAACAAAAATAGGCACGTACTCCGGTTTCACCATCAACTATTCCAAATCAGACATCTTCCCTCTCACTATAACAACTCAACAACCGGCATGCGAATACCCCTATGCTGGTCCCCGGGTGGCATCAGATAGCTCGGGGTAGTGTCATTAACCAAAGCTTCCGGCAGATAACTACTAGACAATGGCCAAGCTCATCGAATCCAAGATGCTCAAATGGCGTAATCTCCCACTATCTCTCGCGGGCAAACTCTCCCTAATAAAAATGATAGTGGTCCCCAAGCTCCTCTACATCTTTGCCAATGTACCAGTGTGGCCCGGGAAGCAATACTTCAAAAGGCTCCGCTTGGAGTGCGCCCAATTTCTTCGGCACTCCGGAGCAGTCCGTAAGAAGTGGCAGCACATGACCCTACCCTATGAAAAAGGGGGTTTCACAGCCCCAGATCTATTATTGTACTGGAATGCGGCACAGGCCCAACATGCTACCCACTGGTACACACACTCGAACCCGCCCCCACATGTAAAGTTAGAGAAACTGGCCGGTGATGGGACCAACATCATGACCTTACTACTACACCGCACGTTACAGACGGACGCTCCATCAGACCCGGTGGCCACCACGATCAGAGCTTGGAATAGTATCCTGCACCCTACGCAAGAACAACACCCATACTATAAGTGGCTTCGCATATGGCAATTCCCTGGACTCCCCCCCCACACACGACCAACACCTCTCGCGACACTGGGAAAACCTGGGCTATCGAGCCCTAACCAACCTATTCCCCGACAGTACATTTATCACCCCTCAAACATGGCGGCCCGAACATTCCAACTCTGCGCTCGAGATGCTACAATACTACAGGCTGAAAGCAGCGGTACGGGCACTGTGGCCTTCGTTCCCGGACGAACCCCCAGACTCACCTGAACTTCAATATATATCAAACTCGCAGGATGCAGCAAAAAAACATAGAGGATACATCCTTTAAACCACGGGAGGCATGGGCTAGGGAGCTGGAAACAGAAATCACTTAAGAACTGTGGAACAAAATGTGTGCACACATGCGTAAAGTCTCCCTTAGTGCCAGATTCCGCTGCATACAATACAAATTCCTCAACAAGCTCTATTACACACCGCACAGAGTGGCGAAATTCACACGCACCCTGACCCACACATGCCTGAAATGTAAATCTAGCGAGGCAGATCATGTACAAATGTTTTGGTCCTTTGCTGCACTGAATTTGTTTTGGATGGAAGTGACAAAAGTGCTTTCAGAGATAATTTGGTCCCCAGTAGACCTAGACCCATTAGCCTTGTTGTTCGGAATCTGGGGTGGAGAAAATGAAAGGAAAATGTCAACATTTTTAAAATATAAGTGCAATTGTCGCTAAAAGATGCATATTACAATGCTGGAAGCGCTGTGCCCCACCCACCCTTAAGATGTGGTTGAAAGCCCTCACTTGGGTGCAAATGTGCGAAGAAGAGTACATTGGATCCCTACCCATGCCATCCCGCCCCAAAAATGTGTGGTCAGAATTCTGCAGCTACCTGAACAATAGGGACAAGGGTGAATGGAGCTCGACCCCCCACCAGTCCAGGCCAACTCACCATAAGAAACGTGTCATTTGCGCCCTTCCATGCCCTCAACTCTCCCCAGCCTGAAATGTCTGAAATAGTTATGATGTAATGACTTTGTGCGCGGCTGTGATGTTTGTCTGTCTCTGCGCAATCTGTGATGCACCTGTCTTGACTTTCTGCCAATAAACAAAAGTTTAAAAAAAATATATATTGGTCTGTTGTTTGCGTCTTACTTCATGATGCCTACACACCTACCTGTGTCACAAGTCCCTGAACGCTCTGGACCTAACAAGTCCACCAAGCTTTCATCAGTATGGTTAGTGCCCAGATCATCCTGCTATCTCTGGTTCCCAGTCTCTCAACCCCCCTCACAGCCCCTGCTTATTGTGGACCCCGGTGGGCGCTGGGATGTGCTTCCTTGACAGGCAGTGGCAAGCCCTGGAAACTGCAATAACCTGAGGATACCTGGCAGCAGCACCAAACCCGGTCTCTGTTCCACCGATCCCTGTTGAACTGGCCAGAGGCCTCCCTCTCTCTTTTCCAATACTGCAGACCTTCTGAGGCACAAGGCTAACTCATTTGGTTCCATTCTCCTATCCATGGAGCCTACCTGGAACCACACACAGTCAAAACGTGGCCTTTGAGGTCCTTATGCTTTTTCCACAATAAACTACGTTTCCCCCTTGAACTCCTGACTTCCTGCATTGTTCCAATTACTGCTCAGTATTACTATTCTACTCTGAGGGACCATGCTTTTGTCCACAGATACTCTGTGCTAGTCCCTTCTGATTTGTTATAGTTACTTCTGCTTCTACGCTAAGAACACCCCTGTTCATTGTTTCTTCATTCTATGACAGTTATTCCAGACTTGTGTTTAATTGTCCCCCGATTTCCATTGTCAAAGGTAGTATTGTGTATGCCTGACCCTGTTCCTATTTTCCTTTCTTGCTACTGGACCATTAGTTTGTGTGTGTTGCTCATGCACATTATTGCCAGGAATATCAGTACTCCCTTCCACCTAGACTGCTGCTACCCTAGCTGGAACTTAATAGTCGGATAGACTAACAAGAGGACTGGTGATTTAGATCACAATGCAGCAGGCCTAAACTGGCAATCTGTTATGCATGGTCCCCCAAGATGGAACCTCTTGTGCTCCACAGCCTTCCAAGGGTATATGAGGAATCCAAAGGGAAGTACCACCTGTAGCGAATCGAGGCTTTTTCTCGATTCACACAGATAACATATCGCTGAATCTCTCGTCAAGCTGGCAATGTGTAGCGAGACACGGTGCGAGCATGGAGAGAGGAAAATCACTTAGCTGCAAGAAAAAGGTGTTAGGCAGAAACCTGTGCAGTTCCCTCTGGGACCACTGCAAAAGATTTAAGACTACAGGTGGTTGGCAGTAACCCAATTGGTAGCAGTCTGTACCACCCAGATTTTCCCGGTAGCTGTGGCTGAGCAGTCAGACTTCTCTCAAGAAGAGTTAGGCAGTATACAGAGTATTCACAATAGGTCAAAAGAACACAGTAGAGCAAGCAAACACTGACCAGAGCTTGGTGTAAAAGAGATATAATTATTTATTTAAAAACACATCTAGTTAAACACACTGGCACTAATATCAAGCAGTTCAAAAACACGGTCACTAAAAGATATACACTCCCTTCAACGATTAGTTAGACAAGTCTTAAGTAAAGCGACACTTATTTTCAGACAGCGGTGAGCGCTTAACGAAGATGGCACTCTAATCGATCGGTTTAAAAGGGAGAGAAAGGCAGAGCAAAGATAGAAACAGATCCCAACACTTTCGGAAGAACACAGTATGAGAAGAAGGCAGGTTAAAACCGTAAAGTCAAAGTTAACAAGGCCGGACCCACTTTAAGAGGCTCCGGTCGAAATGTGTCCAAGGTCACACGGTTCAAAGTGCCTAAAAGTCTCGCAATAAGTTCTGAAAGAGTTGGTCCAAAAATAAAGGGACCAGTTAGATGATCAAGGCGGCCAGCCCAGTCCAGAAGGTTAAGGGATTATTGTTACCTTGTAGCAATCTTTGGAAAGGGAGGCCTGGCGGACACGGTACCATAAAATGGTGAGAACGCTCCAGCAGGGACAGTTGTTCCTGACAGCGGGTGCAAGTCAGTGCTTCGTCCGGAGGAAGAGAGGATCTCGTCTGGGAGGAAAGCAGGGGTCCGTTGCACTGCCAGGGAAGAAACCAGCCGCAGAGTTTCTCAATTAAAAGGAGCGGTTCTTTTATTCGCGGTCCAGTGGTAAGTGGCTATTCGGTTGCCGGGGAAATTCGACCACAAGACGTCCTGGGATGCGAGAAAGGAAGCTAAACTGGTTGTGCCCACCAGTCAGGGGAAGAAGACTCTCCACAGGGAGGTCTCTCCGTCGTTGGGAAGTGGTGAGTCGGTTCAGCAGGGCTCCACCGGTGGTGTCGGCGTAGCATGCCGGCTCAGCTTCTCCCTCGTCGGATTTTCAGGTCCTGTGGCGACTTCTGAAGTTCCAGTCCCAAAAGCCCTGCTTTTATGCAGCACACCCCCATTCACTCAGCCTAGCTGTCAATCAAACATGCTAAGTGGTGAGCCGGCCGGCTCACCACTTGGGCCAATCACACAAGAGTGCGACTTGAGTTACCAAGGTAACTCAGTCCAGGGTGCCTAAACCCCCTCCCACACACCCTGTGGTACCCAGACAGAGTGGCACCACTTTTGGAGGCTTCTGTGGAGAAGCCTGCCAAAAGTGGAACAAAGGGCTCGACCTTTGGTTTGGAGTCACAGAGGCGAACACAACCGCCATTTTAAAACCGAGTTCTGGCAGAAAATACCAACCGGTGAATTAATATTAAATAAATAAACCGGCGGTATGTTAGAGGCTATGTTAAAAAGTATTAGCCTCGAACAATGGGAAAATCCCATAGAAATATATTCGCGGTTGAATATAAAAAGTAGTATCCGCTGCCACCAGCCAAGACCCGACGAGGGGGGACGGGACAGTGCCCCCTCGAATAACAGACCCAGGGGCAATCGAATTGCCCCTACCAGTACGTCCACAATATGATGGTTTGTACTGGTTCTGTTAGTAATTTGGGACTAGTAAAGCCAATGGTGACTTTACATGCCCTGGGAGACAGTAGTCAGTCCCAGGGTATGGAGTCTATGGTGGGGGGTCACTATGACACCCCGGTGTTACTGCACGGAGGGTGCAGTGTAACACACATAGAATAAACATATGAGACCCTATGGATTAAAAGACCCCATAGCCCATGAAACACATTAACATTCAAAGGAACACCACAAATCATGTCCAAGAGTGGGAGAAAAAGAGTCTCACTCTTGGCAGGAGAGAAAAAACAAACTCCAGAAATCCAGCAAAGCTGCTGGGGGACTCACTAGGTTAGGAAATTCAGCCTAAACAGAGAATTCTCCCTAACAAAAGGCTTCAGCCTCCCTCACCTCTAAAATAGCACAGTGGTAGAATGGTTACCTTCCATGTAAAAGACCCAGGTTCAACTCCCCATTGGGCAAACAAACTCTAAATTGTTTGTGGTTTGTTTATTCGCTTGTTATGCGCACCAGACCCGTGGGTAATAGGGCGCATCAGTATGAAAATGCGAAGCTTACATAGTTACATAATACAAAAATTAATACAGATATAATATTGAGACTTATGTACTTACAACAATATACAATGTACAATAATAGTGGCGTATGTGGTTATGACAATATACTATGTACGGATATACAGGTTACAATATGTTACACTACGCGTAGCACTGATTCTCTGCTAGATGAGGTTAATCGGTACAAGGGTAACTCCGACTACAGGCACAGCCTAGAGGGTAGGAGGATAGGGGTCAGTAGAGATGATGTGTTTTATAACATTTTTTCTGAAGTGTATAGAAGGTTGGTCAGCTCTCAAGTCTTGTGGCAATAAATTCCAAGATTTAGCCGCCTTAACAGGGAGGCTAATACCACCAATAGTGGTAAGCCTGTATCTAGGTACAGCCAGGCAGTTAGCATCATTACCAACTCTAAAAGGTCTGGGAGAGATTCTTCTCTGAAGTTTGTCGGAGAGGTAACTAGGGGCAGCGTTATTTAGAGCTTTATGCGTCAAAGACAATGTCTTTAGCTGTATTTTATTGTTTTATTGCCTGTAGACAGCCATTTGTGTTGGCGTCTAAGGGAAGAGATGTGAGTTCTTTTATTTATACCCGAGGCTGCTCTTAAGGCATTATTTTGTAAAGTTTGGAGCTTTCGGATGGTAGTTTTATTAGCACCACTATAGATGGCATTGCAGTAATCGATTCTGGAGAGTATTAGGGCTCTGGCCAGGATCAAGCAGCTGTCATCAGAGCGGAAAGGTTTGCCAGCTCTTAGCAGCTTACAAGTGTAGGCTGTGGAGGAGGTGAGGGATTGTATCTGTTTATCAAAAGACAATGTGGAATCCAAATAAAAGCCAAGAGTGTTTACCTCCTTGGAGACTTTGATGGTGTTCCCGTCGATGTTAAAAGAAGAATATTCCAGAACAAGTTTTTTTTATATTAGCCTGTGAACCCAAGATTAACAACTCAGTCTTATCATCGTTCAAGCATAGGCCATGGATGGACATCCATGCTTGGATGATAAGATATACTTTGTTCACCAACTCCGTGTCCTTACTATGATCCCCTGAAAGTGGGAGGAGAATCTGAGTATCATCTGCATAGTTAGTGTAGGTGATACCCAGATGGTCCAGATCATCGAACAGGGGTTTGGTGAAGATGTTGTAGAGAGTTGGCGAGACACAGGAGCCCTGAGGAACACCACACAGGATAGGGGTCGGGTCTGCTGCTGCCGAAGGCGAGAAGACTCTCATAGTTCTCTCTTTCAGGAAGGATTCAATCCATCTGATAGCCTCAGGGGAGAAGTGGGCGGCAGAGTCAAGATGTCTGCAGAGAACCTTGTGATCGACTAGATCAAATGCAGCTGAGAGATCAAGTAGGAGCAGAAGTACTGTCTTCCCTTTGTCTCTCAGCTCGTCTATTTGAGATTTTAAATCGATTAAGGCTATTTCCGTTCCATGTAATGGGCGGAAGCCGGATTGTCTATTGCCTAGGAGTTTGTGCAGTTCGAGGTGTTTTTGAATTTGATTGTAGGTGGCTTTGTCCAGTATTTTGAGTAAAAATGGAACAGTGGTAATGGGCCGGTAATTAGTGGGGATGAGAGGATCTAGAGTCTGTTTCTTGAAGAGCGGGAGCACCCAAGACTGTTTGAGGTTAGCTGGGATGGTGCCGAGGCAAACGAAGCATTGATCAGTTTAGTGATGAAAGGCGATAGTTCTCTGGCAGCATCTTTTATTAGTTGTGCTGGGCAGATGTCTCCTTTACAATTAGAGGGCTTCAGTGATAGGATGATTTTTTCTACTTCCAAAGTAGACATTTTGGAGAAGTAGAATGTATTGTTATATGCCGGTGGTGACGCACTAAGCATTGGGTTATTGGGCGAGTGCTGTAGATTCAGGACTTCTTTTTTTGCTGAATTTTATTTTGGAGCCTGTTCATTTTATTGGCTAGTGCATTTTGGATGTCAGTACACCAAGATTTGTTTTTGGTGCAGATATCAGGTATAGCTATAGGTGACTCTAGTTCTTTTAGTATGGCGAAGAGTTATTTCATACTAGAATTAGAATTGGCAATACGCTCGTCAAAAGAGTTGTGTTTTGCCCGGCAGACTTCCTTCTTATAGTGTGAAGGAGAGTATGGTTAATTTACCTTTATTCTCATTGGAAGGGCAAAGTCTCCAATTAGTTTCACTTTTTCTCTTCAAGGTGCGGAGGTCTTTGAGTTGTGGTGTAAACCTTTTGTTTAGGTGAGATATTAGTTTGTTGGATCTTAATTTAAGAGGGGCAATTTTGTCCAGAGTGGTTAGCATTATGTTGTTAAATTCATGAACTAGAATACTAGCCTCAAGATTGTCTGGCAACGCGTTAAGGGTGGGGAGGATAGCTGGGATTACTTTCTCTGCTGTAATACTTTTTTATTTCTGGTTAGGCATGTTGGCGCTAGTGGCGGAGTCAATGGAGTGGGTCTGGCTGTGGATAAGTAGAAGGACACCAGAGAATGGTCTGTCCATGATAGAGGCAAGATAGATGAGATAGTAGCTGTGCAGTTATAGTCTGCTATCCAATCTAGTGTTCTCCCTTTTAGGTGGGTAGGTTTATTAACTTTTTGAGACAGACCTAGTAAGTTGATTATATTCGCTTTATCTGTGGCATTTGTATCCGTTTGGTCATTGAAACCTATGTTGAAGTCCCCTAGCAGGAGTATTTGAGAGAACTGTTTAAGGTTGTTTGAAAGTAAGTTGTGCAGATCCTCCTCAAAAGTGCCAAGAGGACCAGGCGGCCTATATTAGATGGATGGTGAGTGATTGTGATTTATTTAACTGGAATTTGGCAGAGAGAGTTTCGCACAATTGTTATAGGTGGGTAGGGGCTAGTCCTAGGGCAAGAAAAGTCTTAGAAATTATGGCAACGCCACCTCCTTGAGCACCGTCTCGATCTTGTCTAGCTATAGTGTAGCCATCAGGGATAGCTAGCATGAGTGACGGTCCTGCTTTGTGAAGCCATGTTTCCGTGATCGCAAGGAAATCCAGATTGCCTTCTGTAATTAGGTCAGCTATGTCAGTGGCATGGGCGACTAGCAATCTTACATTAAGAAGCGCTCCTTTGAGGGGGGGGGGCTCAGTTACCTTTTTAACTAGGATGGGTTTGGCTGTATTGTTATCACTTAACTTGCACTTCACTTAACTTGAACTTCACTTAAATTAATTAAATAATATCTACACCACCACAATGGCATGGGGAAATAAGATAAAACCTTCTTTCAAGAAGCAAGAGCCATACCTACCATCTACCCAGGGGGAGCAAACCAGATAAACTGCAGCAGAGCTCTTATATAGGAGAGTTAATGGAAATTCCTAATTAATCCAACTGTTATTCGAACTGACCAATAGGGGAAGACCTACCCTGGGAGGATATGATGTGAACACTACTTCCACCAATGATGAAGCCGGACAGTAGAGCCAATCAGTATTCGGCTAAGGGAAGAAAGGACTGAATAAAAGGAGAGCCAGTTTAGTTGCACGTTGTCTCCAGTACCAGGCAGCCAAGGATCGCAACTGTTTTTTTATCCATTTAAAAGGGGCAAGCTGATCTGCTGCTAAAGTGCAAGCTGTAACAAACCGCAAAATGGTTGGAGGTAATGGCGCAGGGCCATCCTTCAATTCCTCATAAATAGAGGTGATCCAGAGGATAAAATGGTCCGATCAATAGGCCACCAATTTCTATGAAAGACCTTTATATTCTTACTAACTAGGCAAGACGAACCTGCCAAATAAGGTCAAGTCCTAACAGGGGAAAACATGCATGGGCTGAGGTGATGCAAAAATGTTGAGAGTATGACCTCTCTCAAGTGTGGGGCCAACCACCCATTGCTGCAATGAGAGACTATAGATTGCCGCTAGGAAAGAGGTTACAACTGGGCTAGCTACATCGTCAGTCCAGATATTAAAATCCCACAGTACACATACGTTTTTAAATTTTAGGGCAACTCTGATACCACATCATAAAACGGTTTTTCAAAGGCTGGGAGACTAAAAGAGGGGGGGCGGTATACAATAAGAAAAATGCACACCGTAGATGGATTAATAACAATTCTGACAAGCATGGCTTCCATTTCGGACAAAGAGACCAAAGGCAAGAGACTACAGATTAAGCAGTCCTTAAATATCAAAGCCACGCCTCCTCCTGGATTTGCTGCTCCACGATCCAAGTGGAGAACGGCATAATGTGGTGGAAGAGAATGGAATATATTCGGATCCGACGACCCCGTTAACCAGGTCTCAGTTATACAGACCAGGTCAGGCTTGTGGGTTTCCAAACTTAGGAGCAACCATAGAGCGACCGTTAATTAAACAGCTGTAGGGCTTAAACTCCTCCTGAACAGAGTCAGCGACAGCAGTCCAGCCCACTTGTAGAGTAATGTTAACAGGGGCCATAGACAACAAAGCTGACTTAGAGTAAGTAATACCAGGTGTCAGGAACATCCACAGCACGGACGAGCGCAGACGGGTCGGGCTTTGGTCGACGCTCGGTCCCTGCACTCCTTACAAGACTTTTTAGAAGGTCCACACATGGTATTACAGAGACCAATCCCATTACAGTTCAGGATAGAAAGTTAAGAAATACTCCCGAAAAGGCAGTTGCGTGCAAGCAAAGAAAGAAAGAAAGGACAGCGTGGGAGTGCCAGTGCGAGCCACCGGCCTCCATCAAGCCCGGGCACGCTTGGAACCACGAACATGGTATACATGGAAATAAAGCAGTCAAAAAAATGTATAAATGTAGAAAAAAAGAAAAATACAAATTTAATTAAATTGCTTTTGAGTTTTAGAATAGGGAATATAGGTCTTGGAGTTACTTTTCATTATGTTAGTTTGTTATTTTCTTTGCAGCTGGCCAAGAAGCCAGACTCATTGTAAAAAAATATAATAAACTCCATGAACATGATGTCCCAGAGTCTGAGTTCTACTTCTGGTCTGACACACACCATACATCTATCGTAAGACACTGGGAGACTGTATCTGAGTTATAGAGTGCAGTCAGCATCATGGACAGGCGTACCTATGTACCCAGGGACTGGTCTCAAATGTTTGAAAAGTCTGAGGTTTATAAGAACTGTCGTGGGGAATGAGACCAGAATACTGGAAACAAAAATTGAAACAAGGACAGTTATGGAAATGCAGACAAGCAGATCAATTGGTCTTGCATTTGTATCACTGAAGGGCTAGGCTGTATGGGGGTTGGGGGGGAACAAGGTATGACTCTTAGCGAATAGCCGAGTGAGGGGATGGTGGATCCTAGGTTGTGGTCGGGGGGGGTGGGGGTGGAGGGTAGCAGGGGTTGTCTAATTGTTTGATACCAAAATAGGAAACATATGTTACCATATGCAATATATATTTTGCCCTCATTCACTGGAAAACACACTAAGGAAACATGTTTTCTCAAACGCCCCATTAAAATAAGACTAATCTGGTTTACATCAAAATATACCTGGTCCTGCCACTGGGGGCTCGGGCTTATGAGACTTTAATGGATCCAGTCTGTCTTTTTCCAGCTGTTTCCTTGTACTTCGCTGACGTGGTTCCCGGAACATTGGGAGGGCATGAGCTATGAGGGAAAGAACAAATACTTTAGTTATTACAAGAAAAAGAAAGTGACAAAACAAACTTCAAACATGCATTTGTATATTAATTTCAAAATAGTACAATAAAATCATTATTTATTAGCCTGTTTCAAGCACAGGTAATTTCCACCTAATCTCTAAACAAATGGAAATATACATAGAAACAAAAAAGACAATCTTAAACCATCTATAACATAGTACCCTTTTCTTACAAATCTCCTGGATTGCCTACACAGTTACATTTCCCACCAAGGTAGCATGCTATAGACAGACAAAAGAATGTATGGGCAGCTTGTGGTGATTTAAATAGAATCAGGCAGAAAGAAATAATCAATTCAACTGTCTGAAAATAAAGAGAAGTTCATATTTCTCCCTAACACGGACACTGATCAGGTGGTGGCATGAAGCATTGTCCTTAGAGTAGAGTGAGTGGACTGGACAAGACTGAATAAAGCAAGTTCCTGGATTACCAATCAACTACCCGGATCGACAGACATTTAACCTGAAGAGAAAAAACATGGACAATTACCTTATGCCATGTTTATCATGGGGATATTTAATTTATTGAAGTTGTGTAACATGCCACATATCGAACAAACTACTTCACGTGTCGAGTGACGGCCGGGGCTGATGTGTTTAGTGGAGGTAGTAGGTGACATGCTCTTGCCGCCAGGTGTTGTCCCCACAACGTGCCCGCTGGCCAGTCCTTCGGAGTCGGGGGCCTGTGCGCGGATGTCCAAAGTCACCCCTTTGCCCTCGCCGTCCGATTCGGCGGCGTTGCTGCGTTCGGTGAATGTCCCCTCTACTTCCATGGCCTCTAGTTGCCTGGCGTAGTGGGCCCAGTCCTTAGTCGAGTGGTCTTTAAGGGTCTTTGGCTTGAAGAGCTTGCAAGCTCGACAGGTAGCCTTGGGATGGTCTCGTGGGAGACACAGATTGCACGTATTGTGCTTATCCACCCGGGGAAACTTCTTGTTATAACTTAGGGCAGAATTTGAAAGACGTACTCTCCATATGTCACAAAATTGCAGCGGGCGAGTATATGTAGGAAAAAAGGTGGGAAAAAATTCTGTATGACCACCCGCACTCACCCTACTGTACAGGGCCGAGGCCAGAGGGCTTCCAAAGCCCGAAGTCCGTTGTGGCAGTCCTCGACGGCTGGTTTCCTCGATCTTCACCAACATCGAACTTCGGCATAGGGTGGAAGTAAGTGGGGAAGTTTTTTAACGTTAATTGTAAGTATAAATGGCCAAGGGAACTCCGCAACATGAGTCCGACTAGTATGGCGGAAAAGAACAATATGAGGGTCCTACACGCGTGAGGGGTCATTGGTAAAGGGGACGTCACACTAGGGATAGTATTACTGGCACGCCCTAGTTCGATGCCCCTTTTCGAGTTTCAAAAAACAAACTGCAATACTTTGCAGCTTCCACTAGATGTCGGCCTGTGCACAGCATGTGATCTAAGCAGATTCTACAAGCATCAGAAGGGAATAGTTTCTTACCTGTAACTCCATTTCTCCAGCATTGGTATCTTTCATGGATTCACATGCTTAGAAAATTCCCCGTCGTCAGACTGGGAACCCTTGGTACCTTTATAAAGCCGTTTTTCCCTAGGAAAACTTCGACACTTTTGTGTCCTACCCACGTCGCTCTTGAGGCTGTCCACGCGTGCCCCAATAGGACGTGGCCGTATAAATGCCCCGCCCCCGTGGCTCCCTTCAGATTTTAACCCCTCCAAAGCAGCGTGGGGGGAACACAGTGTGTACATTGCAGTCAGGGGAGGCCGGCGGGCGCGTGTGAATCCATGAAAGATACCAATGCTGGAGAAGAACAAGTTACTTTCTTACCTGGTAACGTTCTTTCGATGGGATGGTCCGACGACGTATTCCATATCTATGACATGTAATCACCACAGCTGTGCTGCTTCGGAAACTTTTTTCGGCGTCTGCGTCCTGCGTCGATGCGCCGTCGTCGAGGACCTCCTCCGGCGTCCGACGTCATCCGATGTGATAAGTAGGACGCACGACGCCCGTAGCCTCAGTTGTAGTTTTTTTCCCCCAGAACGTGTGACATTAGTCAACTGCCAGTCACACACAAAGCCTTGCGGAACGTAAGCTGCAATCGCAAAAGAAATTCTGCAGCGGGGAAGGCAGGGCGGGAGCGATATGGAATACGTCGTCGGACCATCCGATCGAAAGAACGTTACCAGGTAAGAAAGTAACTTGTTCTTCGAGGGGATTGGGTCCTCCGACGTATTCCATATCTATGACAGACTCCCAAAGCAGTACCAGAGCAAGGAGGAGGGAAAGAATTTAGAATCAAAATTTAGAATAGCCAATCAAATAGCAGAGCAAAGGACCGCCTTGCCAAAGGCCAGATCCTGTGCTCGGATGGAATCAAGGGAATAGTGACGTACAAATGTATGTACTGAAGCCCAGATGGCTGCATCACAGATGTTGCGAATAGGAACACCCCACTGCAGGGCAGTAGATGCAGCCATACCCCTGGTAGAATGGGCCCGCAAGCCAGCCGGTGGGTCCTTACCCGCCAAGCGGTAGTACTCCGAGATGGCCAAAATAATCCAGCGAGACAAAGTCTGTTTCGTCACAGCTTGCCCTAAACGCTTTCCAGCGTAACCAATAAAGAGTTGATCGTCCACTCTGACCCGGGACATGCGTGAAACATAAAAGCTTAAAGCTCTCCTAGGATCAAGCCTATGGAGCCTCTCCTCTTCCTTACCAGGATGCGGAGGAGGATAGAATGCCGGAAGAACAACCTTCTGGGCCAAATGAAATTCCGTCACTACCTTGGGAAGAAAAGAAGGACGAACTCTAAGGACAACCCTGTCCTTGTGAAATACAGTGAAGGGTGGCTTAACTGAAAGTGCCTGTAACTCACTCACTCTGCGAGTGGAAGTAACCGCAACTAAAAACACAGTTTTCAGAGTTAACAGCCTCAAAGGGCAAGAATGTAAAGGCTCAAACGGAGCACCCATAAGAAACTTAAGAACAAGGTTTAAATCCCAACCGGGCACCAGGAAAGGTGACGGAGGGAACACATTAGTGAGCCCTTTCAGAAACTGTGAAATTAAAGGGATTTTAAAGTAAGAACACTCTTCAGACGAGCGCTTAAAGATGGACAGCGCCGCCAGGTAACCTTTAATGGTACCCACTTGCAAGCCCCTGTGGGCCAAAGAAAGTAAAAAGGACAGAACCATGGGGATGTCACATGCAAAAGGATCCACATTCTGAACTCGGCACCAGTCGCAGAACTTACGCCAATGGCAACAGTACAGAGACTTTGTTGCTGGCCTTCGGGCCGAAAGCAACACTTCCATCACGTCTTCAGGGAGGTCCCAATCCACATACCTCAACCTTTCAGAAGCCAAGCGTGAAGGTTGAGGGATCTGACCTCTGGATGGAGAACCTGACCCCCCTCCCGTGAGAGCAGATTGTCTCGGTGGGGAAGACGACGCGGAGGGCAGATGGACAAGTCGAGAAGGTCCGGGTACCACGTCCTCCGAGCCCACGCCGGAGCAATGAGGATCATCCTGGAACCGAACTTCTGTAACCTCCGCAGCACTTGCGGGATGACGGGGACTGGAGGAAACGCGTACAGCAGCGGGAACGACCACTCCACCACGAACGCGTCTCCCAAGGCTCCTTTCGGAGGAAATTCCCGCAAGCAAAACCTTTCGCACTTCCGGTTGACACTGGAGGCGAAGAGATCCACTTCAGGGGTCCCCCAAAGGGCGAAGATCTCCAGGAGAATCTCCTGAGCCAACTCCCACTCGTGAGAGATCGTGCTCTGCCTGCTCAGAGCGTCCGCCGTCACGTTTTCGTCTCCAGCCAGATGAACTGCCGAGATCGAAAATTCCTGCTGGATGGCCCAGAACTCGAGCTGCATCGCCTCCCTGCACAGAGGAAGTGACCCTGCCCCCCCTTTTTGTTGAGGTAGTGCATGGCCACTGTGTTGTCCGTCAGGATCAGGACACTCTTTCCTCGCACAGTCGGCAGAAAAGCCTTCAGGGCTAGCCTGACGGCCCTCAGCTCCAACAGATTGATATGGAGTCTGGACTCCGACGGAGACCAACGACCGCTGACTGTCAGCTCGTTGGCATGAGCTCCCCAACCCGTGAGGGATGCATCCGTCACGATCGTCACCTCCGGCCAGGGAAGCCAAAAAGGAGCCCCCTTCATCAAGTTGCCTTCGACGGCCCACCACAGAAGGTCCCGGGCGACCGAGGGCGGCACCTGAACCGGGTCCGACATCCTGCCGGAGGACTGCGACCATTGCGTCTTGAGCGCCCACTGCAAAGATCTCATCCGCAGGCGAGCCTCTGGCACCAGAAGAATGCAGGATGCCATGAGGCCGAGCAGCCTCAAGAACTCGAACGCTGGGAGCGTCTGGGCATGCTGAAACTTGTGCACCATCTGCTGAATGTGAAGAGCCCTCACCTGGGGAGGAAAACACTGCCCCAGGGAAGTGTCGAGCACTGCTCCGATGTACTGGAGTTGCTGTGTTGGCGTCAAATGGGACTTCTTTAAATTGAGGGAGAAGCCCAGCCTGTGAAGGGAGTGGCAGGTGACGGACAGATGATCCAGGACTTGCTCGGGAGAGCTCCCCCTGATCAACCAATCGTCCAGGTAGGGGTAGACGTGAATCCCCCCTTTCCTGAGATGCGCTGCCACCACCACCATGAGCTTGTTGAAAACCCTTGGGGCGGAGGTCAATCCGAACGGCAGGACCCGAAACTGAAAGTGCGAGTCGCCAACCGCGAACCTCAGGTACTTCTTGTGCTTGGGATGGATCGGCACATGGAAGTAAGCATCCTTGAGGTCGAGTGACACCAACCAGTCCTGAAGCTGAAGGGCCTGGAGGACTTGAGAGAGAGTAACCATCTTGAACTTGTCCTTCCTGAGGAGTTTGTTCAAACCGCGCAAGTCCATGATGGGTCTCAATCCCCCGTCTTTCTTCGAAATCAAAAAATAAGGTGAATACCATCCCATGTTCCTCTCCGCTACAGGCACCAGTTCTATGGCGCCTTTCTCCAGCAGGGCTTGAATTTCCTGCGCAAGGAGCGGATCCGGACTCTGCAAAGAGAGGTTCCCCGGTGGATTGTCGCGAGGCCTGTGCCGAAAGGGAAGACAGTAGCCGTGGGTTATGATCTCCAGAACCCACACATCTGAAGTAATGGCTTGCCACTCTACAAGATGCTGCGCCAGCCTTCCCCCAACCGGCGAACCATGGGACATGGCCTCATGACTGAGTGAGAGCGGCCGCGGCGTTACCTGAGGGCAAAGAGGCAACTGCCAGAGCGGCCTTGGCACCACGGGTACCCTGTCGTCCACCTCCGGTACCCCTGCGTTGGCCTCTTTGACTGCCAGCTCCTCTCGCTTTACTGAAGGACGAGTAATAGCGAAAAGAACCACCCCTCCACTGCTGTCCCCTAGGACGAAAAGGCGGAGGTTGGCGGACTGCAGCGCCCAACGACTTCGCTGCAGCTTTCGAGGTCTGCAACCTCTCAAGGCTCTCGTCAGCCTTGCTGCCAAAAAGGTGTTCACCGTCAAAGGGCACGTTGAGGAGCCGAGACTGCACATCAGGAGCAAACCCCGACTTCCGCAACCACGCAAACCTGCGTATCACGGTGCTCGCCGCCATGGACCAACTGACGCATTCAGCTAAATCCAAACCCGACTGAACTGACACACACATGGCATCCTTACCATCCTGGATATTGCAAGGAAACCATCCCGTTCGTCCCCTTCGGTAATATGTTCAGCCGCTAACGCAACACAGTTCCACAGAGTGTGTGTGAAACGAGACAAGGCACAAATGGAGTTGGCCGCCTGAAGCGCCATACCACCAGAAGAAAACACTTTCTTCGCCCAGCCATCAAAACGTTTGTCGTCCCTATCAGGAGGGATGGTAGGGTACGACGCCTGCTTTGCCGGGGCGGTGGCCGCCTGCACCACCAAACTCTCAGGAGTAGGGTGCCTGGTCAAGTAGCAGGGGTCGCTACTGGCTGGACGGTATTTTCGCGACAAGGATCTGCCCACCGCCGGGAGACTCTCCGGAGCAGTCCAAGCCGCCGCCACCCTTCTCTGTAGAGCCATATGGAACGGCAGTACCGGATCAGTTGGGGGACCAACATCAAGGATGTCCGTCAGATCATCCTGCACAAACTCCCCTGGGGGAGCAGACCATCCCAAGTACTCAGAAACCCTAGCCATAAGGCGCTGGTACGAGGAATCGGCATGAGAGCCAGGCTCAGGCCTACAAAACTCCACCTCCGGAGAGGTGTCCAGTCCACTGGCATCATGCAGTGACTGTCTCAAATCGTCAAACTGACTATGGCCCGAGACAATTTCATCTGGAACCCGACTAGGAACCAGGCCATCAGAATCCTCATCCGCCTCTGAAATATAGTCCAGGTGGCGAAAAGAAGGCACCCGAGAGTGCTTGCTCTTAACCAGAGCCTTCCTAGGGGGTTCTCCCGTGCCACGGGGAACCTCCGATACGAAAGGCGTCGATGGCGTCGAGCGAATCGGCGCCGAGAGAACCGGCATCGGTGCCGAGAGGATCGGCGTCGAGGAAATCGGCGTCGACGTCAGATGCAGCGCCTCCAGCAACGGCGGCGTCGACACAGCCCTCGAAGCCGGAGCCCTGAGCGTGTCCCTCGACGACCTGAGCGTCGACGGCCTCGACGACTTCCTCGGAGCCTCGAGAAAGCCTGTCGACGCCCTCGACGCCTCAGACGTCGATGTCTTCCTCGAAGACCTCACAGGTGCATGCGGTCTCGAACGCGTCGAGGACCGGGACCTGGAACGGGTACGTCGAGAACGAGTCTCCTTGTCCGAACGGGACCTCTCCCGTGACTCGTGCCGACCACTCTTGCGAGCGGTGTCTCTCGACCTCTCACGACCGACCCCACTCGGGGGCGCGGACGGCATAGTACCCTGCGACTCAAGAATCGCCAGCATTTTCTTCCCGAAGGAAGCCCATTCCTCCGGCATCGCATGGCTGGTGGGGTAAGCGACGTGCCGGGCAGAGTCCTCCGAAGAGGACCTGGAAGACGACCGGTGTCAGCGCTTCCGAGAATGCCTCGAAGAGGCTGAGGAGTGGCGAGACCGACTCCTAGAAGGAGACCCACGAGACTTCCGACGATGACGCGGAGAGGCACCCCTCGAATCATCCGTCGAAAGCCCCGCAGACTTCGACTTCCTGGGCTTGGACACCCGACCTACCGACAACTTCTTCTTACGTTCGCGTAATGCTTTGGACGTGAGCGACTGGCAGTCGATACAGTCATCCGTGTCGTGGGCCGCCCCGAGGCACCAGAGGCAGGCGTCGTGCGAGTCCGTCACCGACATCTTGGACCCACACTCCCCGCACTTCTTGAAACCCGGACGCGGGGTCGAAGACGAAGTAGAAGACATCTTCACACAAAGGATTTTCACAAAACGAACAGGTTCGAAGAACCGCGAGAACAGAACTCTAAAGAGTCGAGGCGTGAACCGAGAATCACGAAGCAACACGTTCGCGGAAAAAACGGA
Source organism: Ambystoma mexicanum (assembly GCF_040938575.1). Taxonomy (NCBI): domain Eukaryota; kingdom Metazoa; phylum Chordata; class Amphibia; order Caudata; family Ambystomatidae; genus Ambystoma; species Ambystoma mexicanum. The sequence continues at coordinate 375,573,004 of NC_090935.1, read as the reverse complement.
ACTGAGGCTACGGGCGTTGTGCGTCCTACTTATCACATCGGATGACGTCGGACGAGGTCCTCGACGACGGCGCATCGACGTCATCGACGCAGGACGCAGAAAAAAGTTTCCGAAGCAGCACAGCTGTGGTGATTACATGTCATAGATATGGAATACGTCTGAGGACCCAATCCACTCGAAATGGAGTTACAGGTAAGAAACTATTCCCTTCTCCAGCATTGGATCTTTCATGGATTTACATGCTTAGAATAGATTACACAGCAGTAACTCTGATATGGCGGTGTGAATGTAATTAACATCCATTTTATCACATCTTTTATATATACACATGTATAAAAAAATATATATATGTACATACATATATATATATATATATACACACACAAACACTACCTGCGCTTAAGAACAAGCATATATCTACATATCTTTACCCATATGGAAAGAAGCACAAATATATACATATTTGCGTATAAACATATATATAGTCATTCCCGCTGGACGGGGCATACCTCACTGAAAGAGATGGCGCAGGACTGCTCTTCCCATCTGCATATCGTCCGCATGCTGCCTTTCAAGGCAGTAATGGCGGGTAAACGTGTGTGGCACTGACCAGGACGCCGCTTGGCAAATGTCTGTCAGCAGAATCCCTGCCCACAGTGCCGCCGAGGACGACCTTGATCTCGTGGAATGAGCCCTCGGACGTCCTTCCAGTGGTTTTCCCGCCTTGGAGTGACAAAAAGCAATCGTCGACGAGACCCATCTAGCTAGTCCTTGTTTTGAGATTGCCTTTCCTCTCATCGACGGTCCATATGCCACAAACAGTTGCTGCGTAGTTCTGAATTGCTGGGATCGATGAAGGTAGAATTTCAGAGCTCTCTTCACGTCCAAAGTATGAAGGGCTTTTTCCGCAGCTGATGAAGGAGTTGCGAAGAAGGTAGGTAGAACAATTGACGAATGTTTATGATAAACAGTAGGCACTTTCGGAATAAAATGAGGATTAGTCGACAGCACCACTTTGTCCTTAAAGAACCTCAAGTACGGTGGATATATGACCAACGCTTGTATCTCTGAGAGCCATCGAGCTGACGTGATAGCTATTAGAAAAGCCAATTTCCACGGAAGCCATCGGTTCGAAGGGAGCTTTCATTAGCCCTGCTAACACCAAGTTGAGACTCCATGTTGGTGGAAAGTGCTTAATCAGAGGGAATGTACGGAACAGACCCCTCATGAAGTGCTTTATCAGCCTATCAGTAAACAAGGGAGACGACTACCTTTTCCTCGTGAACCTTGAGATGGCCGCCAGGTGTACCTTTATCGACGAAAAAGACAATCCGCTCTCTGCCAAATGCAACAGATATGGTAGAAGTTGTTCCGGAGTTACATTCAAGGGGTGCAATCCTGGCTGGCTTTGACACCACCCACAGAATCTTCTCCACTTGCATGCATACGATGTGTTCGTGGAAGGAGCTTGTGCGGCCTGCAGGATTCTCCGACAATCCGACGAAATGCTTAGGGCACCAAACTCCGAAAAGTCAGGAGCCAAGCTGTGAGATTGAGACTGGCCGGGTCGTGATGCCATACTGTGCCTTTGTCCCGGGACAGGAGGTCTGGGGTTTTCCAAAATGTTATCGGTTGCTCTACTGACAGTTGGAGCAGGTCGGAAAACCACACTTGCCTCGGCCAATACAGAGCCACTAGGATGACCCGGCAACTGTATCTGCAAATCCATTGTAGGGTCCTCCGTATGAGAGGAAACGGGGGAAAGGCGTAGAGAAACTTGTCTGTCCACGGGAAGGAGAAGGCTTCCCCCAGAGAGCCCTTCTGTGGCCACCTGCTGGCGTAGTGTTCGTAGTTCTTGTTCTCCTTCGTTGCAAAGAGATCTAGGGGGGATTGCCCCCACTTCTCGAAGATCTTCGATAACTGAAGGCTGTCTATCTCCCATTCGTGTACCTGGTCCATTTTTCTGTTGAGGGAGTCCGCTTGTTCGTTCCTTACTCCAGGGAGATGGTGAGCTACGATGGTTATATCGTGCTTCAGAGCCCAATGCCATACCTTCTGAGCCTTGGTGGAAAGGGTTCCGGACCGCGTGGCTCCTTGTTTTCTCAAGTAAAACATTGTTGTCGTGTTGTCTGTCAATATTCTCACTACTGAGCCTTTTATGTGTTGCAGGAAAGATTTTAGGGCCCAGCGCACTGCCCTCAACTCCAGAACGTTGATGTGCAGGAGAGATTCCCTGGGAAACCACCGACCTTGTGTTTGGAGAGTACCCATATGTGCTCCCCAGCCCGTCAGGGACGCGTCTGTCACTATGGTCACGCAAATTCCGGTTCCTGCAGGGGTACTCCCCTGGATAGGTTCTGAAAACTCTGCCACCATCGAAGAGCTCGTAGGACCTTGTCGTCGTCTACGATCAGTTTGTCCAACCAGAGACCTTGGGTCTGGGTCCACCGATCCGCCAGGAACTCTTGAATTGGCCTCATGAACAGGCGGCAGTTGTTCACCAGAGGAATGCAAGACGCCATAGCGCCCAGAATCGACATGTATTTCCTCAACAACACTGTGGTATTGAACCTCCACTGACCTGCCATCCGATTGAGTCTGTGGATTCTGTCGACTGATGGTTTTACTAACCCCGAATGGGTTTCGAACTGTGCACCCGAGAACACTAAGTTTCTCGACGGAGTCAACGAAGACTTCTCGAAGTTTACTGCAAATCCCAGCCGTCATAGCAGCTGCATGGTGGCTTGCAAACTTGTTTGAGTTGCTATAGGATCCTCTCACCAACCAGTCGTCGAGGTACAGGTACACATGATGGCCTTGCTTTCTCAACCAAGCTGCAACTGGTGCTAAACATTTCGTAAACGTCTTGGAGAGGATTTTAGTCCAAACGGGAGCACTGTGAACTGGTAGTGAGTTCGTCCTACCACAAACCTTAGGAACTTTCTGTGTCGTTGACACATTGGTATGTGGAAGTACGCGTCCTGAAGATCCAGAGACGCCAGAAAGTCTCCTCCTTGGATAGACCGGATCACTTCCAGGAGTGTGAGCATCTTGAATTTTTGCCTTTTCAACGTTTTGTTGTCGCGAATGTTGAGAATGGGACGCCATTTTCCGTTTGGCTTTTTCACTACGAAGTATCGGGAATAAACCCCCTGACCCCTCTGTGATGCAGGGACCAATTCTATAGCCCCTTTTTGTAGCATAAGCACTATTTCCTGTTGCAACCCGCTCAGGTGGGGTTGAGCCAAAAACGCTGGTGGAACATGCAGAGGTTTGCTCTTGAATTGCAGGGAGTGTCCAAGCCTTAGGGTGTCCAGCACCCACTGATCTGTGGTTATTTGCTCCCATTCGCCGACAATGTGATACCCTGCCTCCCAGGACGTTCTGACGCCCGTCATTGTTGGTCTTTGGGCTTATCTCTCGACGACGAACAGCCCGTCTTCTTGCTGGAGGTCTGGTAGTCTCGTCGTCGCTTCGCCGCTTGCGAGGCCCGACTATAGCCCTGCGACGAGTACGTCGGCCTATTGAAAGGCCTGTCTCTTGATGCTGAGAATCGGGAGTTCCCTGATGCTCCCCTAAAGGGGCAAAAAGAACGAAAATTCCTTCCACTCTGGAGGGCACCCAAAGAACGCGCCGTGTTAGAGTCCTCCTTCATACCCTTTAAGGCCTCATCCACCTTTTCGCCGAACAGGTGGTCTCCCTCAAAGGGCATATCCAGCACCTTGTATTGCACCTCAGGTCTAAAGTTGGTGCATTTTAGCCACGCTTGCTTCCGTAGAACCACCCCGTTGTTGACTTGTTTAAATCCTGATTCTGCGAGGTGCACAGCGATGTTAATAGAATGATTTGAGGCCTCCTCACCTTCTCGGACGAGTAACATCGCCGCTTTCCTATGTTCTTCTGGAAGATGCTCTAGTATAGGTGCCTACCGGTGCCACATCTCTCTATCATATCTGGCCATTATAGCCAGAGAGTTGGCGGCCTTCACTGTCTTCGCCCCCGCCGACAACAACTTCTTGCCAAAGGCATCCTTTCTCCTGGCCTCGTTCTTCGGGGGGGGGGGGGTGGTTGAGCATTTGTGCTGGGACCTTGCTTTTCTCGCTGCCGCTGCTGACACTACCAAGTCTGGGGCTGGTTGGGAGGATAGACACTTGGGGGTGGATTCTGGAGCCTTAAATTTCTTCTTCAGCCTACCTTTAATTGCGGGCTCCGAGAAAGGATGACGCATCGTCTGCAAACCCTCCTGCCACATATGATCCAGGATGGGCACCGAGAAAACCGACCTCCTTCTCTTCCCCATGTGGTCGAATAGAAAAGTCTTTTTTCTCTTCCGCCTGAGCTAATCCGAACTCGGTACAGGCTTTGCTCATCATGGCATGAAACGACCCAATGTCGTCCGGGGGGACAGTTGAGCTGGGCTCCTTGGGGGTTTGAATTCTGCCTCCGACTCCCAGGTTGGATCCCTAGAGGGGGGACAACGAAACAGCCGATAAGGACCCTCCTTCTGAGTCTGACAGCTCCCCTTCCTCCTGGCGTGCACCTGCGAGGCCCTCACGCGTCGGTACAGCCGTCGACATCGTCGGAGTTGGCTGACGGGAAGGGCCAGGTTTGTCGACGGTCGATTTGGTCGGAGTTGCCACCTGAGGTAATCTTTCGTCCAATTTCTTTAACAAGGTATGCAATGTGGATAGAACTTCTAGTGATAGAACAGACTGCGGGTTAAGAAGAGGGGTTGTAACTGAAATATTAGTTCCACTGGAAAGAGTTTACTTGCTAACCCCTTGTAACCCGAACTCTGCAGGCCCAGCTATCCTCTCACACTCCTCTTCTACAGAGGACACCGACAAGGCCGCCTCCAGCTGCAGCAAGGACTCTGGTAAAACCGTATCGAATACCTCCGGTCGCCAGGCTTCCTGCGGGATCTCCGTCGACGAGGCCAAGGCTGGGCCAGCCGTCGTCATAGCCACTACCTGTGGCATAACAATCGACGAAACCAACTGCGTCATTGGTAGTGAGGGAGTCGACGATCTCCCCGCCGTCGACGATCTCCCCGCCGTCGACAACGGTGGTGCCTGCGCAGTTCCTTGAGGCGTTCCTGCCTTTTGTAACTTGACCTGTGCTTCTCAGACTCTCTACTCGAGGATGATCTATGGTGATCACCTGAGGAGGAGGATTTCAACTTTTCCTTTCTCTCCTTCTTTGACGATGGTGATGATGATGAGGTTTTCTTCAGCGAAGACTCCCTTGCGGAATGGCTTCCCGACGACCCTTTTTCCGCCGGGCGTGGTTTCTTCACCGGGGTTCGGCTGATGCTGAACGGCGGGGTGCCCCTGAGGATTTTGATGCCGAGGCCACGCTGCACGTGGAGCCTACCTCCGAAGGCGGGTACGCACCCGCTCCATCGCTCAACCAGGCCACTAACCGCCAACTCCGGTCTTTAAGAGTCTTTTGGGAGAAGCCCTTACATATGTCGCACTTGTCTGCCGAGTGGTGATGGTGTAGACAATATATGCAGTCCATATGTCCATCCCCCTCATACACTTTCTTTAGCCCGCACGTAGCGCACGGGCGGAACAGGGCTTTTCCAGACATTAGGAAAAATACAACGAACAACCTTGACAAAACAATAGATGACGCAAGGTGATCCCACTGCTTTGGAAGACGGTTGAAATCTGAAGGGAGCCGCGGGGGCGGGGCATTTATACGGCCACGTCCTATTGGGGCATGCGTGGACAGCCTCAAGAGCGACGTGGGTAGGACACAAAAGTGTTGAAGTTTTCCTAGGGAAAAACGGCTTTATAAACGTACCGAGGGTTCTCAGTCTGACGACGGGGAATGGTCTAAGCATGTGAATCCATGAAAGATCCAATGCTGGAGAAACATGTTTATGTGTTTGTGTGTGTGTATATATGAGAGGGGTTGTGTGTGTGTGTGTGTGTGTTTCAATGCAGTGTGTGCATGCGCCATGGACCAGGGCTGGTCCCTGAGGTGAGGGAGGGGGCAAAGGAAATGTCAAGGAAGGGGAGGGAGAAACACTTTTGTATAAGCGAGTTATAAATGCCACATCATATCATATATCATATCAGAGGACTGTGGCTTTGGGTCTTTTACCGCAGATTTCTTATGGCAATCCAGTCATAATTTGCATCCCAGCCGTGAGGCAAAGGTTTCACGGGGCAATATGCTGTCATATATTCGGAGGGCCAGCCTGAAAATGGGAAAATTACAGTGCTATTAAACCATTATTGGGTGCAGTCACGAGTGCGTTGCTAAAGTGGCAACATTGACATTTAAAGGTAGAGGGCCCTCCTGCCCATCCCCATAATCCCTGGTCCCTGCTTTAGTCTACTAGCTCACACACAGAACCCAGGGCAAGGCACTGGTATCTTACTCTCCCTGCTTCCATCCAAAGGTAACATCCTGATCTTGCTGTGCCTGCGAGCTGGATATGCATGCAGCCTGCGGTCGACATGGAACAGGTTTGTTTTAAAAAAAAATAGAATGTGTGTATGTGCGAGGAAGTGTGTGTGTAGTTGCTTGTGAATACTGTGTGTGCATGCTTAGCGGACAAGGTGCTGGTGCTTGAGGGGAGGTAGCAGGCAAGGGGAATTGTCAAGAAACGGAAGGTTGAGGTGGGGATTTGGGTTCTATGGTGGCACATTTATTATGGCAATCCAGTCTCGTTCCACGACAAAGTATCACAGGGCAGAAGGTGAGTCGGAAGGGAGTGGATGACTGAGAGGGAAGCACTGGGTTCTAGAAGCACAGTTCAGTGTTCGAGTATTCAGTTTAAGTAATTGGTTATGGCCTCTGTTGACAAACATTCTTTTCGCGATTGTTTTAGATATAAGGGATGCAGGGAGATCTGTGTAAATGTGTCTGAACTCTCTCACTCCTGAAGCTTTGTGCATTTGCCTGCTGCACGTCCAGGCTGTAGGGTAGGGGTCATTCATCTTGAAAGGTTGCTTGTACATCAACCCGAATGACTTACTTTGGATCTTCTGAAGTATTTTGCTGTGCAGTTGAGGGTTTGTTTGTTGTATTTTCGTGTAAACTAGGAACAAGTTTCCCTCAGATCGATGCTAGTGCTAATGGGTGTCTATTGGTTGATTTATAGTGCCTCTTATGTGTCAGCTGAATAGTCAGGTTTTCAGAAGGCCAAGATTATACCAAAATCATAACATTTACATGCTAATTTTGGCAACTCCTATCCATTCCAAAAACACTGAATGCCACATGTCCGCTGATATCATACACAGCTGCACATAAAAATCCATGTGTCAGCTAGAAACAAGAATATGAAAAATAACAATCTTAATACAACCAAAATAGATCATATTTTAATGGGCTTCATCATTCCACAGCAATACAACTGGCCATGTTCCATGAGTCCACTAGCCTCAACCAGCTTCATAAAGTAAAAACCTTACCAGTGCTCTGACTCAGAGTTGCCCTTTTAACAAAAGTGAACTCCTTTATCAAAAGCATACTCATCTTGAGAAAAATGTCTCCTTTACCATCAAAGCAGCCAAGCATTAACTTGCTCTCCCTAGACTTTTGGAATGCCTTATATACAGCATTATTGACAAATGAAAGTGCTCAAAATCACGCATCCTGTATCTTCCTTGGAATGCAATGCTGCCACCACATCACCCTAGCAGCACAGTCCTCAAACTTGCTCCAAATTAAAGAATGGAACAGCTTCAAAATTCTCTCTTTCTAACCCACTAAACACCTTAAAGTTGAACAGTGAAATCATTATCCAAAGTCATCTACACTTACATACCAACGAGACACCTGGGATTGGCATCACACAATCTACTTACCACTCAACCAGCTAAGTAGATGTCATTTGTTGACTAAAGCCTTAATGCATGGGGCACAGCACTTTGCAACTTACTCGCCCTCTACCTGGGGCTTGAAGACGACTTTCATTCATTCTGCAAAGGTATAAAAAAACAGTTTTTCCTGGTTCCAGCCACCATCAAATGCCCATCCACTTGTCAGCCTAACATGGAAAAAGCACTGTGCACAGTCAAGTAGCAAAGCACGTTACCATCATCTGAAAGGGAACACCTGGCAACTTCGTCCTTCCTCCCGAATCACCAAGACAATACCAACACTCGGATTCACTCCCTCCACTAAACCCGCTTTATAGAAGCAGAAAGTAGAGCAATGTGGGATACCAAAAATAAATAAACACAAGTGTTCTTTTCAATGACTTGGATTGTAAAACAAAATGTGTAAAACTTTGACCGTTGATTTTAACAATCTGGGAAATTCTCAATGTTTTATATATTACAAAGTGAGTGCATCGCCATCCCATCTGCTCAGCCATACAAAACTGAATGCGTGTCTGGCAATATCTTAACTCGATTCTGACGCATATGCATTGGATTCCTACGGAAGGCCTGTAAACCTCACCTGCCTGGCTTCCACGTTTTGATATGCATTTCTAAATTATTTTAAAAAAATAGCGTAAATTGACACGTAAACTTACGCCCATCCAGATTTACGTGTCACTTCTTCATCGTTGGTCGAAATATATCAAAATGCAAGGCGAGGGCAGCATCGAGGAAAATTGTATTGGAAGTTGTCCCCTTTGTGCAATTTTAGCACACATGCAATATGACCCCCTATATCATTTAACTTGATAGGAATTACTTGACTTCACCAATGATAGCTTACAAACAAACTGCAAGAGAGAGGACAAACTATTACATTTGAAAACCGAATATTGGCCAGGATTAAATTAATCAAGACATATTTGGACAGAGCTTGAAGAAATGGTTTTCTTTAATTGTGTTTTTTATTTGTGCATTCTGCTTGTTGAAATCTCTTTTGGGTAAATCCTCAAAATGCAATTTTTTCACTCCTTACATCTAAACACTATGTCCTTGCATTAAACTCAGAATTAGTTGTTGATCAAGATTTTAAACGGCTGAGATCATTGCTCAGATGCCTAGTAGCTCCAATAAAGAGCCATAACCCTATATATTCGACATACTTTGTTATATTCTTAGGGTATTCTTATGTATGAGCACTGATCTATGGAAAAAGTAATGACGACACAGAACCAGGGTTGTGCTAGAGCATTTCTAAACATGTGACCCAGAATGACAGTGCTATGCCTGGCCTAACCATGATGTAAAAAATGATAATTCAGGCATCACATGATTTCATTTCAGAAAAAGAAAAGAAGTTGAACTACTTACGTGTTATAATGTAATCTTGTGTCAGAGTTTCAGCTTGTTTATCCTTTCTTTTCGTTTTCACTACACAAAGCTTTGCACCCCTAAGAAGTAAGAAGACAAAATGTAATGCAAACTGTCACAATGATGTTGCAAGACACATCGCGAGGCACAAGGGACAGTTCAATAGCTATATTGTTCTTCACAGGAAGGGTTGGAGGACCTTCTACAGGAGATAGGAGACAACACCTAAATTACCAATGGGAGGCTATATTGTATGATAACTGTTAGGATGGAGGAGTACATAAACATTGCACATGGGTCTGAGCAATGCAGACCTGAAGTCCTTCTATTATTTATTTATTGTGATTTAGTTTACATTGAAACTTTACACATTAATTTAAGTTTTACATAAAACAAATCATAAGAAGAATAAAAGATCATAGAAGAAAAACACATGTCATTTAAATACAGAAAAGGAAAAAAGAGAAAAAAAAATACATTAAATTCCTTAAACAAACGAACCATAATATCGTCATTGTTAAGTTTAAAAATGTCAATGGTCTTGATTAATGATTGATCAACAACCGTACAATGCCTCAAAATGACAGCTACTCCTCAGTGCAAACTGCCAGCATTTAATTAACAGAACAATAATGGTTTAATGTTGTAGCAAATCCTGTTAGAATGCAAACCCATGGCAAATAGCAGGATCAGTTGGACTTCGGCAGTGACTATTGAATGGCTAATCTTTGTATCTTCCTATATGATATATTGAGGCTAGTTTCCACCTTCAGCCAGATATTGTACAATACAAGCAATAGCCTCATACTATTGGAATTGATACAATGATGCAAAAATAGTTCCTCTTTGATGTTAACGTAACTGTGCACAAAATTGCCCAAATAGAGGTTTATTGCACTTAACATTTTATGGCATTCAGTCAACAAATGTCTGGCCGTCTCTGGCTGGTTCGCTTCATTACACAGTCGACAACACTGCAGTTCTAGAGCGATCATGTCTCTTCTCCTGGTGATCATAAAGGTAGGTAGTAGTTCGAGCCTTAGGAGTAAAATAAAGCATCTAAGTCTCGCATCAGGGCACAAATTAAGGTAACTCTGAGGTTTTTTTAAAGTTGTACAGTCTGCACTGCACAAACTAATAACTTTTCAGATCCCGGAGATGGTCATAGTTCTCTAACCAATCCCAGAGATCTGTACATTTACCCAGGGCCCTCTGTGTTTCTGCTGTAACACTACCCACCCGAAATTGCCACCCAATGGCCGTCAGAAATGTGGGCATCTGCTCCTTCAAAGGGCACGGGAGATTGACCTTAGACATCTCTTGATGGACAGCTTTTAGTAGCCCATTACTGATTTTACCACTCATCTTCAGGTAGAGAAAAGCTCGCTTTTTTAACACTAGAGCTTTCAACGAGGTGAACCCCAATTCTAGTCTTATTATTGCCATGGGGATTCCTGGTGGTAGGCCCAAGATGGAGCGCCAAAATGTTCCTTCAATCAACTGTAACCATTTCAGGTCAATAGTGAGGAGAGCTTCCAAACCATAAGTAATCATTGGGGATAAAACTTGGATATAAAGTTGACGTGTACCCCAAATAGTAAAACCTCCCTGGTTTACTGTAAATCTATGGAACAGGGTGTCAATTGCGCCGCTCTAGTGATGCGTGACTGTTTGCATATTCCATAGTCACCAGCGGTCTCGAATTCAATCCCTAAATAGCGGTAGTGAGGAGTATAGGCGATGTTATCAAGGCCCACTCTGAGCTGCACACAGGTGGTGTTCCTTTTGGTAAATCCCATGACCTTACTTTTCTCCTGGTTAATTTTAAGGCCATTTCTATCGGCATATTTCCACAGGGCAGTGGCAGACCTACGTAATCCACTGATGGTATGGTCGAGTATTACTAGGTCGTCCGCGTAGGCAAGAACAGGGCAGCTGGAGTCTCCTATTTTCGGTGGACAATTTGTCGCAGCCCCAATAGCCACAGGGATGTCATGTACATATAGATTGTATATTAGCGGGCCGTGACACAGCCTTGCCTAACCCCCCTGTTTTGGAGCACGCTTCTGGTGGTGTGTCCTTCCTGATCCAATTTTACCTTTACTGAGGTGTTCTGCTGGAGCAGTCTGAGATAATAAATCAGACCATCCGGGCAGCCCATTGATTCTAATTTCCGCCAGAAACACTCTCGGGGAATAGAATCAAATGCCGCCGAGAAGTCTATGTAGAGGGCATATAATGGAGGCTACCCCCCTGATCTTGCTCGTGACCTTAGGAGGTCCATAACCATGACGTTTTGCGCTGTGGAATATCCCTGCCTAAAGCCACTCTGAAATTTGCAAAGTATGTCAGATTGCTCTACCCAAAGCTGTAGCTCTTTCAATAAAAGTGAGGCAAATATTTTCCCCGTGGTATCCAACATTGAGAGAAGTCTATAATTGCTGGGATCTGCACGGTTACCCTTTTTATAGACCGGTATAAGAACCGCCATTTGCCAAAATCGAAGTATTTTCCCCTTGTATAAAATATTTTTGAACAAGATAACTAGTAGTGATGCCCAGAATTGAGGATGAGACTTCATCACAATGTTTGCCAGTCCGTTAGGGCCTGAGGCACGTGAGGATTTTAATTCTGTGATTTTATTCATCACTGTTTCGTATGATGCATTAATAGGAGGGATTAGCGGCATGTTGTCCAGTGGGCAGGATTCCTCCATAGCTACCTTGGCATTACGATTTTCAAGGAATGCTATCCATGTTTTGGCCTCAATAGGATAGACTAATGTGCCTTTCACAGTGCCCCGAGCTTCACCCAGCAAAGACCAGATATTACCGGTTTTACCTGTACAAAGCTGTTCAGCTCTACACTCTCTCTTCATGTCTCTAATCATTTTGTCAAAAAGAGGCTTTTTTTCCCCCAGCTGGTTATAGCCCCTATACGACAGGCAGCATGTTTCCCAACAAAGGAATAGATCCAATTTTCAATGGAATTGATCGTCATCTCTGCAAAATTCGGTAGAAGGTGTAAGTTATCACTGGCCAAAGCTGCCACAGCATGCCCCTGGTCGGCTCGACCTGGGGAAGGTCAAGGGGCAAGATGGCCAAAGGACAGGACAAAGAAACTCGTGGCATGGCCATTCTGGAGCCAGGCAACCTATTCGTGCCTGGCAGGAAAGGGTTAAAAATATATGAAATAAGTGGACTTATCTATGTTCTGTCTAAATAGCTGAAAATGTTGTTCTGACCTCAGTCTTATTACTTCTCAGCTGAGAGAAGGGACTTTGACTTAAATAATACATCTGATGTAAAATGATCATGGGCTTTTCACTATGCAATGCTCCTGGTTAAATCCTAAATACAATATATATGGCACTAGCTCAGGGGTCTGCAACCTTTGGTTCTTCAGATATTTTGGACTATCACTTCATCAGTGTTAGCCAGGATAGCGAATGGTGAGGGATCATGGGACTTGTTGTCCAAACCATCTGAAGAACCACAGGTGGCAGACCCCCAGCTCTAAGTAATGCATTTAATATTCAATATGTTTCTTAATGCTACAGTGAAATTAAACATGTACGCAGTGAATGCATAATACTGCATGGATCTACTTCAAAGCAATTTGGCGAAGTTAAACATGTTTGCAGGGAATGCATAAAGCTCCATGGATCTGTCTGTAGGCGCTATAGTGAATGATACTAACCCTACTTTTCGAAATGGCTTTGCCAATCCATTCATGTAAGATGCATATGAGGTGACTCATATATGCTAACCTTAACACTAAGCACCCAGGTAATCTCTATAACTCCTATTTTAACTGCCAATTTCAACTGATAAAGGACAACTCCAGCTACACACCTCTTGGGCAAACGGTCCCGAGGATTGTCACAAACAAATGTGGCCTAAAGAACACCCCAAAGGCAGTTGACGAACCTGGTGACTTACTTGAAGATTAACAATTTGCAGTTGAACACGACAAAAACCAAGGAAATGTCTTGGGAAGCACCAGCAAGGAAGAAACAAAATAAATCAAACTGGTTTGCAGAAAGTTTAAAACTTGAAAAAGTCAACACCTTCAAATACGTAGGAGTCATGGTGAGCAATAGTCCTGCAGAGACTTCAATGCAGGACTTGCTATGGACAAAACTGAAGTCCCTAACTACCCAAGCCAGGGTAGTTGATAAAACATAGAGCAGATTTTCTTGCGTTGCGGCAATTAACTTTTACAAGTCAAAGGTGGTGCCATCAATCCTAAACGGGATTGATGCAATGCATCTATTACCTGAAAAGATCTGGAATAAACTCAAGAGTTTTTTCTGGAGGAGGGTACTGGGCTTGGCACATACTACACATATGCCCTTTATCAGACGGTAACTATGTCTCTCATCACTGAAGACCATCAAAGAGATAAACACGCTGACGCTGTAACAAAAAGTTCTCCTAGATGTTAAACCAAAAGCACTCAAACTGGTTAGTAAAGAAATGGAAGCTGGTAACATCCATGCATTGATAGACTGGAAGAACTGGAAGATCAGTCTACTGAAAGGGCTAGACGCTCCCGTTGAATTACTTATAACCAACCCAGACAAGGTGACCAAGAAACTCTGAGTTAGACTGGATAATCACTGGAGAGATTGCAAACAAGTAGTCTGACTAAACTATTCCCTACGTCACACAAGAAATTAAATGAAGAGAGAAGCTACTTGGAAACATTTCCAGATAAGAGCGTAAGCAGGACCTTCCTGAGACTTCGCTTGAACCAACTTAAAACTAATTAAATACTCTTTATAAGAAAGCTTTCACCTACGGACAAGTGCAGATACTGCAAGAACTTGGACAAAGTAGAAACAAGCAGACATCTTCTGTTGAAATGTGAAGGGACGCCATCCGCCAGATCAGCATCCCTAGGCAAAATCTTGAAATCTTTTACTACACTAACAGAAGATAACTGGTGGACGGCGCGGACAAGTGGTGATGAAAATCGCTGTGCAATAGGCGAAGCAACCTTCATCAAAAACATTGACCTGGAGCACCAGAGTAGACGAAAACTGGAAGGAACTGCTACCTGGAGCATCAGACTTCGGGAGCTTTAGCATGACCCTGTTTCACCAGCCTTTTGCCTGCCTTTCTGGGACACAACCTTTTTTCTTTTTGACACTCTTTTTTTTCCAAAAGGATCAACCTCCAGGGGATGGAACTTTGTTTCATTCTTTTATTTTGAAAAAATTGCGTAATCTATTAAATCAAATAATTTTTCTTGTTTTTTTAAAAGAACACCACAACTGACAGAGATGGCTCAAGGTTTTTCTTTATAGATTTTTTTAGGGAGGGCACTACTGTTGTCCCTCACTCATCTAGACAGTGTGTTTTACTCCCTAGCCCAGGCAAACTTATTCCTCAGGTTATTAAGTATAGCTTATAACACTGCTATCTGTGTTCTAACTTTTACTCAATGATTTCCTAAAGGCAACCGCCTTATTTATCTAAGCTCCCAGCGGATCTTTCTATGCTAGGCCTATAGTACACATTATGTTAGTTATAAAGGGATGGTAGGTTTGTACCTTACATACTCTCCACACCCATTCTGGATTATTCTTCTCATGCCCTGATGTTCCTTTCTGTGTCACTCACTGATCTTCTCCTTTGCTCTTGCTATTCTCTCTCCAAGTCCACCCACTCTCTCCTCTCCATACCTGCATGTATTGTCCTCCCCTGTCCCTCTGATGTCTCTCTATCCTTCAACAACCTACTGCCACACTCTGAGGTTACTCCCGCCTACTCTCTTCTCCTACCACTCTACCCTTTGCACACCTCTGCTATGCTCCCATTGCCACACCTCTACTACTCTCCTCTCTCCACACTGCTACTACTACGTTCCCATCTCCAACTGACTACTATTGCCCTTTCTACTCCACCTACTACTCCACCCATTTATCTTGCACGCTCCCTCACTGCAAGGTAACAAGTGCTCTCACCAATCAATGCCTTACCTTTCTTTAAAAACACCTCCTCACACCAGTCCACTGTCCTTCGTCCTGCTGATCTCGTGGTCTGCCACCTCCTGCTCTTCTGATGCACCCAACTAACCCACAGCTTCCTGCTTCCTGTCCCTTTTCTTATCCCGCCTTCTCCCATCAGGCATCTGGGCTTAACCAATCTGGTCATGTCTTTCCCGCTTAGGCAGAGTTTCAACAATTCATGTTTATAAATAAACGGCTAAGCCTCACCTCTTCCTTCCGCACAGGGCCACCGTGCTTCAACAATAACAGCCTGCATTGCAGAGTGTCCCAGTTCATGTTAGGGAGGTGTGTTGCAGTGAAATCCACAGCAGGAGTACTTGTTCTGTTTTCTTTGTGAAAACCACTCCACAGCATGTCCGTGTTGAATTGTCTGTGTTAGGTTCAGTGTTTTCTGGTGTTGAGGAGAGGTGCGTGCATTCCTGCCAGCTGCGCAGGCTCTGGGTCCCTTTGTTCGCTTTACCATCTCTTTTGAGTGTTTCACGAGAGTTCAGAAGACAAATAATGAGGGATCTTCTAGCCACGTTTTTTGTTGTTTAGCCTGCGGTTGGCTGGTCTTGGTATACCCAGGGTGTCTCCCACTCTATGCACCGTTGCATGCACTAGCCACCTTGAACCCTCTTGAGTCTTACAGCCAAGAATGCCACTGGTACTATAGGACTCAAAGTCAAAGAGGATCTGAAACACTGCATTCATGATCTTCTTTACATCACTAATTGTGTGTGTCTCTCTCTACAGTACGCTTGCTTGCTCTTCATAGTGTGTATGCCATGGTTGCAAAGTGGTTTTATGTCATGAGTGACACCTTGAGCCTATGCCAGCTTTCTCCTTTAAATGCTATGATTTGTTGTTTGTTTCCCCCATTATAGGTATAGAGCTACAAGTCCCAGAGTGCAAAGTGAAAATCCAGGATTGGCTCAAGATGTCCCCCAGGATGCTCCACTTGGCAGCTTTGTTCTCCATAGCAGCTGTGCAACTTTGAAGACCAGCATACTTTTCTTGAGGGGTGTCCAGCTTCTCTTGACTGTACTGCAAAGTCTAAAGTCTCTGTATCGTCAGATATCAGCCACCCTTGTGTGAAACCTTTACAGTCGACTGTCCAATTCTCTGCTAAAGTAGCCCTTTATTTTTTGGTGTTATATTAAACCATACATGCAGCAAAATCAAAAACGAAAGTGGCTTCATGTTCTCGGTTGATGAAATTGATGCACTGTTCCTCACCCTCCCTCTTCAAGCTATTTTAATAAACACACTTTTGCTTCTGCTGGGTGAACTCCCCGACTTTCTGATTTTGTCCTTTGAGATGATTACCCTTCTCAAGCACATTGTGCTTCAATCTCACATTCTCCTGGATGATATATGGGGAACTCTTCTTCCCAATCCAAGAGTTTA
This sequence comes from Ambystoma mexicanum, assembly GCF_040938575.1. Lineage (NCBI taxonomy): Eukaryota > Metazoa > Chordata > Amphibia > Caudata > Ambystomatidae > Ambystoma > Ambystoma mexicanum. The sequence goes on along the minus strand of NC_090935.1, from coordinate 375,556,384 downwards.
ACATTGGCCAGTTCAACTTATTTTGGGGACTTCACCTTCAAGTCCCAGGATGCAGCGTTTCTCAAATATCTGTCTGCCACCAAATGCCCTCCGCTGGAGTTACTCCTGGTGCCGCTGCTCTCTGGCATTTTATTCAGTCAGATAGTATACACTCTCCAGACATCTCACTATGTTGCCTCAGTAGTGTCATTACACCTTCTTGGCATCCAGTCCCTTGTGCATGCTACTCGCTGCATCTGCAGTCTCCCCAGCTACTTTTGTTCACCAAATTGGCTCTGAATTCTTTCCACTTCTCTGTCTGTTTAAAGTGGTTGATCTCCAGTTCACAACTGGAAGTATTCACATGGCTCTGCATTTTTGCAGTGTCCTGTTTAGGTTCAGTTCTCTGTGTCCTCACAAATGTTTAGGGATTTTGTGTCTGACTTCTGCCAGCGTTCAGCTTCCTGCCTCTCCTCAGTATTGCTTGCTTTCTGGTTCTCCTCCGCGGATCTCCAACAGGTTGGAGAGCTCTGGCATGTTCAGGTCGGCTCTCTGGTTCCTGCTTCCTTTTATTTTTACTAGGGTGCGTATCACATGAACATGGTTATAGAAGAAAGTTTCAGGTCTCCATGTTTTGCTCACTTTCGCAGAGGGCAGTTCAGCATAGTATGTACATACACACACAAGCTTGCGATGCACTAAGTAAAACAATTTTCATTAATCTATGATAGGTTACATTTTTGCTTATTGGTAATACTCTACACACACGCGCGTATGGAAAAAATTATTGATGATGATTGAGAGAATTAACGGATAGAACATATAATTGGTTATGGGACGGCCATCCGAAGCATTCTGTCATTGAAAATAATTTATATGCATGCATAATTTAAAATAATGAAAAACCATCTTGTTGCTGTTTTTGCACGTCATTGCTAAAAAAGACTTGGTTTGAAATCTTTCATAATTATGCACTACAGATACGTAATATGTCCATAAAAGAAAATATGATGAACATGATTTTGGCAGGGACTGACACTACAACATTACGATATTTAAAGAATCGAAATTTCACAAAGAAAAGACCCTTAGACATGTGGTTGTGCAGTGGGACAGAGGAGGATTTGGAGAATTATTAAAAGTAAAAGTTGGGTGCTGTCCTTCTAATGACAGAATGGTAGAAGTACTAAAGATTATCAACTCCTCAAACAAACACCACAAAGATTGGTCTTGGTTGCTAAATGCTAAACATTTTATTAAGGTAAGGGCCATGGACACATGTCTTTAGCATAATAAAGGTCACTGGGGACATAAAAGTCCTCTCGTGGAATACTAAAGGGTACCAACAATGAGGGTAGGGTTACTATAGTTAATGGACATTCAGTGATTCTCCTGCAAGAGTCTTGGCTAAAAACACCCATATTTTGCGATGGGTATGTGATATTGCAGCAAGATGCTATGCATCATTAGGAGGTAAGCCCTCGGGTGGGCTTCTAATAGCAGTTAAACTCAAGTTGATAACTAAATATGAGATATGTTCGAATTGCTATTATGGCCTTTTGGCAGCCAATTTTACCTTTAAGGGAGATGATGTTGATAACAATGTTGTTGATATCATTGTATTGGAATCCGGCACATATATTGTAAGAGGATTTTATATTGCAATTTCATGAAGTGTTGTCTACCTATAAAGAAAGCATGGATGGAAAACATGTGTCAATTGGTGGGGATTTTAATTCTGACAGTGAACATTCAGCAGAGAAAGAGAATTGTGACAAATCGGGCATCAAAAGTGTCCTGAATGGTAGGACCTAAAGAAGTGCCTTCATAGACTGGAATTTGCATGTTGTAAATGGCTGTATGAACGGAGACATGCTGGCTGCCCCCACCTGGTCCAATCATATCAGCAGGACATGCATTGATTATATAGTATTGTCCTCTGTGATGCTTGATAAATGTAAAATCCTTAATGTACTGTATATGGAGGCTTGTGATCACACAATCATCAGCCTCCTTCTTTCTATAGATAAAATGAATGAAAGGATAAGACATCTGTATAATATGACAGGCTGCTGGAAATAGAATCGCTATGAGAATTAACAATGCGTATGGATTTAATACTAAATTAGGACATTCCATAGAACAGGGATTGAAATTAAGACTGGGTAAGCAGGAGCTAAAAGTAGCTACTAGGTATTAAGCAGGAGCTAGCAAATAGCGTTGCGCAATTCCACCTGCCACATAAGATACAAACCTATCATTTTATCCATTATTTAGGTTCCCTTATGCTTTAAATGTCTTCTAGATGTGCCTTAATGTTTATGTATGGATTGTCCCAAATGCACTGAGTTAAACCTTCATGGGTGTGTTTGTTCAGCATTAGCTGGCCTGGGGAGCCAGATTCAATATAAAGCGCTCTAAAGGTGCAGAAGTAAGGCTCGGACACAAAGGTCACATAGGTTTGGTTATAAACTTTTACTACCAGTAAAAAGGTTGGAAAATTGACCTTTCTGTTCTTAAAGCTAAGAGGGGTTTCCCTGACTCAAAGAAATCGGAGGTAAACGTCAGGATGTCAAATAGTCAGTCACTGTTGCATCCACAAACTCTGCTTCTGACCCTAACACTAATAACTTCAATCTAATGTGCAAGGATGCTATATTCACAACTAAAGTGATAATGACAGTTCTTGTCAATGTTTTGGGTTGTCGATAAATAAAGCAAATACTCCTTTTCCAAAAAGTAGTATTTGATTGACAATGGCGTAGCTCCTTTCCCCAAGATTCCTTTTTGTTCCACTTCACAACTTTAGGAACTTGTCTTCTCCTTATGTGGTTTCCTGTACTTTGTAAAATAACGCCAAAAGCAAACACAGTGTTCACTCAGCCAGGGGACTTGCCTCCATTCCCTGGACTTTCCAAGCTTTCCCAAAGATGCACAACAAAAGTGCCCAGCTTTTCCCATGAACACCTCTTCTTTGTTCACGGAGGGTTTATGTCTGGTTCACTCTCCTGCCAAACACACCTCAGGATGTTATGACGGGTGTTGCCTTCCTTTTTGTGATTTCTTGACTAAACTTCCCTTTATTTTTAGACCTTCAAATGGGTGCGGGTCCCAAACCCACACTGATGTATAATATCAGCTTGGTGGACTCTCCTGCCAAGCATAGGTCCCTTCCTGGTCTTTGTCTGCTTCTCTCAGGGTCCCAGACCTTCTTATTCTCTGGCTTTCATATGGGTGCTGGCCCCAGACTTGCAACAATGTCTCTTGCCTGCTTGGTTTACTCTTCTGCCAAGCATACAACTGTCTCTTTCTCTCAGTTACTCTCAGGGCCTCTTATTATGTGCTCTGTAGTTGTTCCCCGATTCCTCCCAGACCTCTAGCCCCTCTTGGTCTGACCGCATGCCTGTTTGCATGGATCGCATCTTCCGAGTGTTGTTTCTCCGGTGGGAGGCCCCGGTAGCCTTCGGGTGCTCTTTCGGGATGGTGGCAGCTCCATCTGTTACTGCTTCCTTCTCGGGCTGCGGTTTCAGATTCGAGCAACGCTCGGGTACCTCCCCCCATCAGCGGTTGCTCCGCTGGTCACCTCTTCCTTCTCGAGCTGCGGTTTTACTCTTCGGCAGCTCCCTGTACTTTGGGAAGCCCGAAGGGTTTCTTGGGCAGAGGGCGGTATTGTCCCTTCGTCTTGGACTGCCTTCATGCTCCCATTTGCCTCTGTGCACAGTGTCTAGTGGTGTGTCTTCCTGCTTGAAGTGATGGCGTCTCCCGGGTTCCTCGGAGGAGGATGGCTTTCTCCATGTTGGTTTCGCTCTGCTATTTTGTACTACCTTTGACAACTAGACCATTTACTCAAGTTAACCTGAGTGATCTTCTTACACCTGGTCATCATCTTCACAGTACTTGCATTGGAACTATATGGAAAGAAAATTGTGTTCTTAGTCAGGTCTAACATATTAGGTTTGCTCACTTTAAAACAATAGATATTGACACTGGATGGAATTAGGGGAGAAGGGTTTGGCTTTGGCAAAGGGGGGGTGTACTAAAGCGGAGGTATACTGCGTTCTCAGTGGAGGATGTGGAGGATCTCAGTGAGGATCTTTCTCTCCCATCCGATCCTCCCCCGGTGCACCATCCCCAGGGGGACTATTGTACTGTGGGCGCACCAGCCTGACCACATGGAAAAGGTCTCCCCGTAGGGGAGAAGGAACGTCATCCTCAGGTTTTATATTGATCTTCAAATCCTCTGTAAATTTCAGCTCGTGTGTTAGAAATTGTGAACTCTAGAAACTTTATCTCTTTCACAACTGTGATTTTATCCCTACCTCGATGCCAGCTAAATGTTTTGAGTTTCCTTTTAAGTGAAGATTTGAATATTCATTTTTTTCAAATGCATTTAGTGTACACAGTCCAACAGGACATCAATTTAAAAAAGGAGCAGATCATAAACATAAGTTACCCAATTTAAACGTATATGGGCAAGTACCACAGGATGCAAGTTCACCTTGTGCATAGTTCTTGAAGGTCTGCTAAGTCCAAGTTAAAGACGGCCGTAGTCAACACGCAACCCAGGCGCACATCTCTGTTTTTATCAGTTTAAACAACTCACCATCATAAAACAATCAAATCTGAAGGTTGGTATTAACATGTAATAGCATAATTACTTTTAATAGGCCTTTAGGAATTTGAATTTTCTTTAATTAGCACCGAAGAAATTGTCTGTTTACTTTGTCAAAAACATTCGATAGATCAATACTGGCCACACTAATGGCCTTAACTTTATTATAACCTACTAGGGACTTCTCTAGGTTGATCATTAGTCTTTTCAAATTTGTTCCAATTTTCTTCTAAAGCCCACTTGAGATCTCGAGAAAATAGTTATTTATTTTCCAATTTTATTTATCCTTAAGTACGATGGAATGTGAAGGCATCATGAAGCAAAACACAGACAATAGATTCAAAGTTCAAACAAAAGGTCTATATTAACTCAAATGTCAGGATGGTGTAAGACCTAACTTGCTATATTCTAAGATGGGATTTCCCTACCTAAATAAACTAAAGCCTGAGTCAGTAAGTTCAACTTAAAAGTCTGTCTGTGTCCAAAACCTGTACTTGTCCTCACAACTAAATCTAAACAATGTGTGGGGATGTCAATAGCCATAGAAACAGTGTTCAAACTAAAGGTCTGAGCTTCTTCCAGCTTGCTCTTAGCTCCCTTCCCCAAGTTCAACACAGTTCCACGAGATGGTCTCGGGGTTCCCTTGCTCTAGTTCGCACAGTTCGACAAAATGGTCTCAGGGTTTCCTTCCCCAAGTTCAATACAGTTCTAAGGGCTTCAAATTCACAGTCAAATCAACTTGTTAAGTCTTGTCTTTTTTTCTATACTTCAAGGAAGGGTTCCTCGGTCAAGGTGCAGTTGACCATCCATCACACAACCGATAACCCTTGATGCTTTACAACCATACATACTTTCTCCTACTATTCCCTTTACAACACAGGTTTCCTTTCTGCATCTGTGTTAGAAGTCCACTTATTTTTCTGGTGCACTTCAATGGATTCTTGCCTTTTATCAACATGTGACTGTCGCACACTTTCCTTCATGGTATTTCTTCTGGTTACCAATTTCATTTGCACTATCCAATGGTGCTTTGCTTTTCGCCTTTTTCACTTAGTTTGAAAATGCTGCTTCTTTAAATTCATCTTGTTCGCAAATGCACATCACGTTCTGTTTCATTCATGCAATATTCTCCTATCTTTTCTTCAGTTCAGCATTCAAACTTATTACGTGCTTATCAACTTGTTTGGCATTCAATAATTCATCTTTGGTCTTCCGACCACTTTGTCATGTATTCTTGCTTGTTTTGGCATTCATTGTCACGCACACCATAGCCCTGGAGCACCATGGCCTGAGTGAACCTTACCCGTTACTCAAAGGTGTGAGGCTGCTCCTCCGGGTGCCCTGGTGTCTCTCTTGGGTTTTCGCTCGCTCCTCCCTCACTCCCGAGGAGCTCCCCGCAAGCAGTGCTCGTCATCTCCACTCTTTCCTGCGCGGTCGGCGGCATCTCTGTGTTCCCCACTCCCAACAGGGAACACACAGAAGTGGGCTTCGCTCAGCTCCAGACACTCTCAAGGCCCACAATGGCCTCTGGGTCTTCCTTGCTTCACTTCTCTCTGTGTCTTTTTCACCGGCCCTGCCCTTCTCAGCTGCTTCTGTCTCCTTTTATACACCTGCAACCATTTGGTTGCAGGTGTGAGCACTTAATTTCACTTGCCTCATCATAGTTATTGGGACATGCCTGACCCTCACAACAGTCCATAGGCCTCTTCCTCGATTCAGTACCAGAGCGGTAAAATGACAAGTTAGTGTTCACAACTATTAGTCGCCTCTTTCTCGTCCCAGTACTACAATGGTCCGAATGAGGGAACATGAGGGGAGATGGTTTACAACAACCTATAAAGGCAGGGGGAGTGTGCAAGCAAAGATTTCATCAATGTGTAATTTTCCCCCCATTTGTGGGCCCCCCAAATATTTTGGGTTTTTTTGCTATCCTATCCTGACTTTTGCCAGTGGAGCACAGCCTTCAGCTGCGCTCCCCAGGGCTTTTGCTCACTTGTTATGGGGAAACTTTCACGTCCTTCAGACTGTCAGTAATGAGAAACTAAGATTTCCTTAGTCTTTGACTATGTTGCCATTTCTTGGTAACTTTTTAACAGTGCATCATGTACCTTCCAGTACTGTGTGCTGGGGTTCTTGTTGTTTTATGGCCCTAGATACCCTCAAAGGATTTTTTGGTGATGGTACGAGTGTGCCTGGGACAAACTGGTAGCAGCAGTTACTTTTTATAAGTGTTTTACTTCTTTTTACGGAATCATATTGTGTTTACCGCGTTTTGTTCAAGACTGTGGCCAGGTCTGAAAAATGGCTCAGCCATAAAGTCTTTTGTTCTGTCCCATGGCCATTTTGTCCCTTGCCTTCACTAAGGCCGAGTAACCTTGGTTATCTTTATTTGGGCATGCAGCCTCCCACGAAAACCAATCTCTTTCGCAGGCTTCTGCATGTCACGTGTGTGTGCCCAGGAAGCAGGTTGGGACTGTCTGGTCCCAATCCACACTTCTGGTGCCATGATGTCTGAAGTGCTGAATGATTGGGACCCCCGTGAAGTATGACTGGTCCACGACTGGGATGCCTGCATGAGAGCAGATCTTCGATTGGAAGGTATTCGATTTTGGCGCAAAGCTAATCTTGGATAAGAGAAGGGGCTCTGCATCCATTCCAAGTCGATCACCTGAGTTCTCCCCGAACTACAGAAGGAGCCAAGTATCCTGCACAAATAAATGCACTTGTGAAACCTCTGGAGATGCTTTGGAAGGTTTGGCACCCTTTGCCCTCTTCTGTCCCGTTGGACCAGTTTTCTTCATCGATCAAGAAGGCCTGCTAAGGCGCTTTGCCCCTTTGGAGTAGTGGGAACAACTGCTCTCGGCGCCCCCTGCTTACCCACCAAACAAGCCCCTTCGGAAGTGTTCCTGGGCCATCCGTGAACTATCCAGCTTTACCTCAAGGTATCCTGCAGATCCGCCGCCGTCTCGAGTTGAAACACGAGAATTGGGACTTTGCTTGTTTATGTTGCCGTGCCCTCGCCCGCCAAATTTCGCAGGCCTACTTCTTCGTGGTCCCAAATTAGGAGAGTGCGTAACGCTGCCCGCATCTGTGAGTCCCACGTTACTACCTGTTGCTGACGGTCACTGATGGTGCTTTGCTGTTCTGTAGTCCTATTCTCTGAAGCCTACTGCACCAGAATTTTCTTCAGACCTCCTTCGGAAGCTGAGAAATGGCAACTGTCCCGTCATGGACAATCCTTCTATCCCCCAGCCACTGAGAGTCGGAGCACCCAGAACTGCAGGACTCGGACCTACTAGCACCCTCGACTAAACTGGCAAAGTTTGGTCCAGAATATGCCTAGGGTCGGTGAGTACTTGCATCACTTTCTGGTGACCCCCTGGCACAACCGATCCCTTTCACACATGAATATCACTTAAAAGGTATTTGCTTTTGGTTGGGGTAGCCTGCTCTCCCTAGCTCCTCTCACCTTTTGAAAACTGCTCTGCTGCCAAGGCTAGATCCTACTCGAATAGGGGGAACCAATTCATCATCGCCTCAAGCCCCTTCTTGACTTGCAACAGCTCTCCCAAGAAGACCCGCTTTTTGTTCTGCCTGCGCGATCATGCATTTTGACGAACAACTGTACTGTTGAGCACAAGGCTCCCCACTTCTTAGGGCTGTACTCAAAAGTTAGGGAACGACTCCAAATAATTGTCTAATGCTCCTAGTGTGTTAACTCACCCTTCTCTTTACAGGTTGTGGCTGTGTTGTAATCATTTGTCGCATTAGAAAATGTATTGTATATATGTTATATAGTAGTGTATTGTGTGTGGTAACTGTTTTTATATAACTAAAGTTTACTTGTGTCTACTGGTCCGGCCAACAATAAATGTATAGATATTTTTCATATACACTTGTCTAAGGGTAAATTGTGGTTTGTTGCTGTGTGTGCTCATTGTGGGCTTCCTATCACTCTCACCCCTCCTGAGACTTAGGGCCTCATCACGAGTTTGGCAGTAACCCTTAAATCCGGCGGTAGCGCTATTACCGCCGGATTTAAGGGTCTGCCAAATCAGGGCTTCGGCGGATTTCTGCCCAGCTGTGAGCTGGGGGGAAATCCGCCGAAAATTTGCGCTCATACCGCCGGTGGGAAATCCGCTGGCGGTATGAGCGCGAAATTTCCCCCTTGAGCCCAATGGGGAATGGGGCATTCTCGAATGGGCTCAATGGGGAATGGGGACTTCCAATACCGCCAAACCCGTGATCCGGCGCTAATAGCGCCGGGGGGTTTGGGGTAGGGCAGATAGCGCCACCGCTATTAGCGCCGGCGTTACCGCCCAACTCGTGATGAGGCCCTTAGTCATGACCGCCTGGCCAAGCTACCTAGATTGGTCTGGCTTGTCCAGAAGGTTCCCCTGTTTCACTAAACCGAAGGTGGCCTCCTAAACTTCTGCCCGCCAGATGAGAGTTTAGAAATCCATCTCAACAGAGGGCAAGACTGGAGCTCACTAGAAAAGGGGGGATACCATGTCTCGCCTGCGGATATCCTCTCCCCAAGAACCCTCCACTAAGGTGATCCTCCCTTGCATCTCTACCCCCAGGGTCAGGATCCAAAAGCAGTGTCCTTTACCCTGCCACATGAGAAGATGTTCAAAGGGGAGTAATAGTGGGGATACCCGCAGGTTTCTCACAAGAGGCAAAACATGTTCTTGCACAATCGAACAATAAAATCAGTCTATAGTTTGTTGGTTCTGATCTGGGTTCTTTTGTGTGTGTTGGAACCACAATGGGCGAATGTTGTGAAGACGGAAGTACCATAAACTCGACAATATTTTGAAAAAGCTTTTCCAGTAGAGTTGACCACAAACTAGGGTTTAGTTTGAAAAGAAACAGTGGAATCTTATCTGGACACACAGCTTTCAAATTCTTCATTCGCTTTATTTCAAGTTCAATATATTCAGCATTCATTTGACCTTTCAACACCTTAAGTACTCCCCAGGAAACTTTATTAAATAACTGCTTATCAGAGACACATTCAGAGATTTGATCAAAATATACAGTCCATTTATCTTTCCCCATGGCTGACAGTAAATCCAAACCGATCTGTCCCTTAATTGGCTGATTAAGAATCTTCCAGAATTAGTTTTTGCCTGCAATTAGATTTCATATCTTCTAGTTGTCTTTAAGCTGCAAGTGGCCTGCTATGACTTAAGGCCACCCCATCCTTAAATGCCGGCTAATAGGGTAATCACAACTAGTAAATACAGACATTTTTGAAAGAATATAACTGCTAGAATGTCTTACCACAGTTAAAAACATTTTATTGTACAAATCTTAAAAAAACAAAGATATTCAGATAAGCTAAATTGCTTACTTATTTTTTGTGCAAAGATCTGCATGCACAAACTTAAATTTAACAACAAAAGGTGTTCAATGGGGGTTAGGACACAGTGCCATATGCGTATGCACAACTACAACATAATTGAATATTCTCAATTGTAATGTGGTGAAGAAAACTTTGAAAACCCTGTTCTACCCTAAATAATATTTCCAAATTTCATATATCTGGAGAGTAAGACACTACTGGTCTTCTGGGAACTGTATAGTCAAACTCATTCACATATTCATTGTTTAGTGTGATAACTGTATAACTGCAGAAGTGGGTAACTTGTTCATCCTCAAGGTTACATTCTCTATATTTGTTAATTGTCTGCTAGGTTGTGTATATATTCAAGGTCGACACATTATGTTGCGGCCCATTAGTTAAGGTCCGCCCATTCCATCGCCAGAACTAGCCCTACACACTACGATACTTAGATTATGCTCAGTGGCAATCCAGAACTAGCTTTGGAACACATGTTCTAAAGTTCCTCAGTTGTACCTTATGGCACCGTCTGTTTATCTTACTTGTTTTTAGTTTTACTTAATGCATTGGGGAATCTCCTGATTGGCTCGATCACAAATTGTTGTCACGTCCTGATTAGGGCCCGCTTGGAATTATTTGCAGAGCACTGTGGGATGGGCGGATCTTACCTAATCGCCAAAACACAATGTGTCGACCTTGAATGTATACACATCCTAGCAGACAATTACAAATATAGGGAATGTACCCTTGAGGGCAAACAAGTCACCCTCTTCTACAGTTCTCACACTAAATGATGACTGTGTGAATGAGTTTAACTATACAGTTCCCAGATGACCAGTAGTGCCCTAGTCTCCAGATCCCTAACAGGCCCATGCACTCAGCACACATGCATCTGCTACCTACACAGATTCAAATTACAGAAAGCGGGAGGCAGTAGTTTCCCTACAATAGCTGCTAGACATTGGAACACCCTACCAGCCAAACTAAGGGCTGAATATTCTTTCTGGACCTTCCGAAAGCAATTGAAAACCCAACTCTTTAGCTCCTCAGTCAGTAAGGTAGCTACAGAAATAACACTAATTTCTAAGATTGTGGTACATCTTGTCATCATAGTATTTGTCATGTTTATATGCAACTCTGTTAAAAAAAAAATATATATAAGATATAACTTATTTATTGCCATCCTCTGTAAGATCAGCACCCAGATGCCTCCAGGTTAGGTGGGCTATACAAATTGCAAAATACATAAATAAATAAATAAATGAAATTTGGAAATATTACATTGGGTAGAACAAGGTTTTGAAAGTGGTCCTCACCATATTACAATTGAGAATAATCAATTCTGTTACAGTCGTGCATGCACATATGGCACTATGTACTAAACCCCATTGAACACTCTTGTTCTTCAATTTGCATTTGCGCATGCCGATTTTTGCCCGAAATATCAGTAAATAAGTTAGTTTATCTGAATATCTTTTTAATGTTTTTTGAAATATATACAATACAATGTTTTTAACTGATGTGGACCCATTCTAGCAGTTAGATTCTTTCAGAAACTGCTGCATTTACTAGTCGTGATTACCCTATTAACTGATGTTTAAGGGTGGGGTAGCCTGTTTCACTTTGCTATGTAACTAAGTTTCCTATCCCCTTAAGAAACAGGCTCCTCGATAACAAAAAAGTGTGGAGACCCCTCAGATAGATTCTTACTACTATCACAATCCAATTTCTATATTGTTGCTTACTTTTGTTACTTCTCTCTGCACAAACTATGTCATTGTCTCTGTAAAATGTTGCTGTTAATCTCAAATTAACCTGTTTTACCTCTTTATTTTTTTCTCCAGACACCAACCTATCATAGATATGTTTATCATTTTGATCGTATATCAGTTCAGCATTTTCAGGTATTACAGTGATTAGACTTTCTAATGTTCTACCCACCGAGTTGGGCATTAAACATTTTTGAAATCATAGTGTCCATAATCCTGACAAAACTAATTGAAAGAATTTGTCAGGTGTCATATTGAACGTTGAGACCATTTCACTGCATACCCATGTTTATTTCAAATCTGCTGGGTCAAGCATTTCTTTTTCAGCATTTCCCACCTTTTAGACACCAAGATATAATCTATTTGAGAGTTCTGATTACCTCTAGCACTTTTTGGATTCTCTTGTGATCCTTACAATTTAAAAATTTCCAGCCCCCAATGTGCCTTAATAATGGCTATTGGGAAGCCAGGCATTGACATCATAATACACAGAAGAGGGTTCTTTCTCCTCCTGCACGCATGCTCTATTTGGAGTGGTTCTACTGTACCGCACGACTGTAAACAATAATATGAATTCATATACCTCTGACTCTTGACAGGATCATAGTACACTTTGGCCAGTCCGTTTCCAGTTCCAACCATAATCTGGTTAAGTTTTGGGTGCCACAGGCAACGCACAACGCTCTATAAATGAGTAGAAAAAAGAAAGAGGAATGATATGATATGACATTTATAGACTGTTGTCTTTACCTCAAACATTTAACTGTAGGTCAGTGGAAAATGAAAACAACCATAATAGTCAAGCCAGCTGATGCATTTTATTAAACATTGCAATGAATCCTATGAATTCCTCACTGAATCCTCGCCTGAAGTCTCCTCCCAGGGGGCCAGCAAAAGGCAGGCACTTCCTGCTACTGACCTTGGGGTGGTGCTCTGCGGGAGGATCACTTGGGAGGAGAAAAGTCTCAGGGAGGTTAGAGGAATCCAAGGGATGAGACACAATATTTGCCTTCTTTTGAAAGGGACCATTTTCCACTCCCATGATATATAATGGCTTGTTGCCCTCATAACCCGTCTGTTGCACGGTTAACTCTTGGTGCGGATGGAATTAGTCAGAAACTCTGTATGAATAAAACAGATGGACATCTCTCAAATTAGGGTAACTCAGACAATTGAAAATTCCCCTAACTTCCAAAAGTACAATGCAAGGAGTTTTGTAAATTTTTACAGCATGTCATCTAAAAGATCTGTATTTCTCTTTACCAACCAGTCTGATGACTGATTCATATAATATTCCCGTAGTAAAGGTTATTAAAAAGAGATCAAAATCTAAGTAGAAATCCAGTTAAGAAAACTAATTTTGTTATTCGGGACTTTAAGTCCCATAATTCCCTCAGTACTGGGACAAGGAGGAGGGATACAGGGGAACAAAGCTGTAGTGAACAGCTCATTAACCTAAATAACCCACACCTGGTTGGTCTGAGAGGCTTAAATGACCCCCTCAGGTGCAACCAGAAGAAATAGAAGAGAGGCAGCAGGAGTGGAGAAGACAGTGTGTGCCGTGAACGCAGTGGGAGGAAGAAATAGAGGAGCAAGAAAACGCCAGGACGGGTCCTGAGAGGGTCTGTGCCTCTAAACGCCCAAACTGCAGAGGCCACGCAGCGGGAAGCAGACATGGTGCGAGAAGCAGACATGGAGCGAGCAATCAAGAGGTCTCAGGTGGCTGGGTTGCACCAGAGACTCTCGGGAGTAACAGCGGCTCCAAACCAGCAGGGCGGAAGCAGCAGCGACTAAAGAGAGAGGGTGTGCCTAGTTGGGGGAAGCCATGGGTCCAGCAGTCGTGCGAACATGAAGCAGAGCACCTGGAAGCGACTTACCCGATGAGTATGAGGCAAACGAGTGACTCCAGGGCGCTCCGGTGCAGGACCCGTGTTCAAAAAAAGCAAAAACACTTGCGAGGGAATGAAACGTAAACTAATGAGGGTTCCGAACTCACAAAAGCAAGCTAATAAGCGTTACAAATACCAGACAGTTGAAAATTCACAAAAGTCGCTGATGTTAAATCAAAAGAACCCTAGAACTGAATATGTGAGTTTGAGCAAAAACCAATAACCCGGTGGGGAGGTCTTATTATTATATTATTATACCACCCAAGCCAAGAGAAATTATAGAACGGCAATATCAGTCTAACAGAAGTTGCCAAACATAAAAGGGGAATGTCATAAAGCCCCAGGGTTGTCAAGGTTACAACTCAGGTTCTGGGACATCTATAATTGTGGTTGATTTAAACAGCCAAAACAGAAGCAGAACCAGAAAAATATTGTATCCCGACTACTATTTTGTGATTGATGCAGAAGGGAAAGAACTGCGGCAAACAGGGTGCCCTTCTGGAGTGAGCTATCCAGAGGGAGATTAGCATCATTTGCAGAACAGTCCTATTGTGGATTTATGTGAATTACCTTTTCTCTGAAAACTGCAAATATTGAGACATCAAAGAAGACTATCGAAGTTGTTGTTATTCTAATTTTCAAACTAGCATTGAAGCACTTTTCTATTTTGTTTGTTGAAGAAGTAGACGTGATACGATAGGATTGGTTATTTATAACGCGCTTAATACCCAGAGGTTTCTAAGCGCAGACCCGGGGATCAAACCTGTTTTGCTCCATGTCATCTTGCTTACAAGGCGAGCACGTTGCCCCTGAGCTATCCTCCCAAGACGTGCAGGCAAGTATACCCATAGGGCAAGGAGTGATTGCCCAGAAACAACCTGGTTAGAGAATATGCCAGGTAGTAGAAGGTGGAAGTGCTGAAGAGTGGTACTGATATGAAAGCTGGCTGAAGAAAAGTTGCAATTCTTCCTGCAGTTAGAATTGTGGTAAACCATCCTGACTGAATTATTTGTTACTACAAACATGAGACAGTTTTTATTCTAGGAAGAATGAGAGCTTATGACTTTCTCAAGTCACTCTATTACAACAGAGCTTTGTGAACTAGCTGTGGTAAACCATTCTGACCAAAGTATTTATTGTTACCACAAATGTGAGACAGTTCTTCTCCCAAGAGGAGTGAGAATTAATGACTTTCGTAAGGCACTTTATTGAAGTAACAGAACATTGTGAACTTGAGTGCAAGAACGTAAGAACTGTTTTGGAACTTTGTGTTAAATCAGATGTTCTTGTTTTTCCTTTGAACTGTGGAGAAAGCCTTTGTTAGGATCTGGGGAAGGGAAGTTTGCACAGACCACAACAAGGGACCTTGATCATATTGTGAATCAGGTCATGTGTTATATATTGTTGTCGAATTGAATTGCCATATAATTCCTTTTCACTTTGATTGTTGATTAAGTGCGAGGGTTAGATATAACCTGGTTCGGGGGATTCCTTTAGTTTGTTTTAGGCAAAGAAATCCTCGTCAGGGCAGGGATAGTGAGGCATTTATTCAACCTGTTTATTTAATAAAATGGCAAAAGTGGAACTCTTTAGCAAGTTGTCCGCCCCACATTTCTGACCACTCACAACATGCATTAAACGGGCAAAACAATAAAAACCAATATATAACCAAGAGGATGTTATGCTTGGTGGAGCTTTCAGGGAAGCCGTCAACGAGGTCCAGTCAGGGGGAACTGCCATTACTGCTCCCCATTAAACTGTCCCACTGCTCTTATTACCTAAAAGGTTTTAGTTTGCTGCACGTAGCCCATGGTTGTATGTTAGCCATATCCGGCATTTAGGCATGCGTCATTCTTAGCTAGAATAGCGAAGACTAACCTTGTGTCACACTTAGAGTGAATTGTAAAAATTATGCAGATTAGTCTTGTGTCAGACCTAGATAGAATTGTGATGACTATGCAGATTAGCATGTGTCACATCTAGATAGAATTGTGGAGATCAGCATGCATCACATCGAAAAAGAATTGTGAAGAATAGCCTTCCGTCACACCTAGATAAAATTGTGAAGATTAACATGCATCACAATTAGATACAATTGTGAAGATCAACCTTGATGCAAATGTAGATAGAACTGAAGATTAACTTTGCGTCACATCCAGACAGATTTTTGAAGATTAACATGCGCCACATCTAGATAGAATTGTGGAGATTAGCATGCATCACATCGAGATAGTTTGTGAAGATCAATCTTGAGTCACATGTAGATAGAATTGTGAAGATCAGCCTTGCATCACATCTAGACAGAACTGTCAAGATTAGCCTTGTGTCATACCTAGATAAAATTGTGAAGACTAGCCTTGCGACACACCTAGTTAATGATGCCAATAACCAACCCTACTAAAAAGCTCACCCCTCTGCACACACTTTTCAAACTCTAACTAAACACAACCATACCTCTAAAGCACAACAAACTACACATAATTCACTACACCGAAACAACAAAACAAACCGCAAATAGCCTCGCACAACAGCACATGATGGCTACCAACCGAAAAACATACCTAAACTCAGCAAACGGTGTAAACCTAACTGAAGCTGCCAACAGCACATCACAGCTCTTTTGCTCTTTCCTCCTGCTCAGTCCTACTAACTTACCGCCGACCCTACCCTCTTGTTTTTCCAATGCATCAGAGCGCCAGGGGACCATTCAGGTGGGGATAGTGCACGGTACAAATATCCTTTAACATAACAAAACATTCTGTGGGCAGGGATGCTCACAAGAAGGACCTCATGTGCCAGACAGAAGCAGTCTCAGGTGATACATTCCTGGAGTGGTTTCTTCGTTTTGTAAAAATAAAAGCAAGTAATTGTATCACCATTGTTGTCTGCCTCTTATAACACTGAATGCCAAAGTGGGATTTGAGGCATTGGCCACCACCAGGCTGCTCGTGACCTACCTGGCCAACCTGCCACATGTATACTCTTACCCCTACATCAACAGAGTGGGGAATGGCGTCATTATACATGCACAGACTGCCCCCTGCTCTACTTTGGACAACACAGAGTAACATTTTCCAGACTACCCCTGTGGGCCAGCTAGTTGATACTCTACACAGAAGTGGCAGCTGCCATTATTGAAATGTTTGGCCACATGGTGTTCTGTTGTAAACTCTTTGCACTACCTCAGCTACCGATGGACTGAGCAAATTTCACTTTAACAGTATGTTTTACCCGCATGATCTGCTGTCACCTGCTAGAGCTCAAGGTACTTTCTCTGACTGCCATTTCATCTAACATCTATATTATGGCCTGGACTAAGCGCACTGTGGTGATCTTGGCAGACGGTGTCCATCCTGATCTCATATGCTACTGTACTTCACCTCGATCTCACGGCACCTCACACCATTACAGATACAAATTGACAACTGTGAAGGCATCATGGAGCAAGACACAGGCCAAGTTCAAACAATAAGTATTTATTAACTTAAATGTCAGGATGGTAGAAGGCCTATCTTGCCCTATGCTAAGGTGGAATTTCCCTACCTGTACGAAACTAAGGAAAGTCTGAGTCAAAGAGTTCAACTTAAACGTCAGTCTGTATCTAAAATCTATGCTTGCCCTCACAAATAAAGGTAAACAGTGTTTAGGGATGCCAATAATCAAAGAAATGGCGCTCAACTGAAAGTTCGTAGCGTCTTCCAGCTCCAAGCTTTCTTTCAGCTCCCCTTCCCCAAGTGCAAAAAAGGTTCCACAAAAGTCTCAAGATTACCTTTCTCACATTCAAGGAATACAGTTCCAAACAATCCTCTGGCTTCCCTTCCCCAAGTTCCAAGCACCACAGCTCAAAAGCAAAGAGGTCTTGAGGCTTCGTTCTCAAGACGACACATGCAGTTCCTCAAGTCTCAGGGTACCCTTCCCCAAGACTTTACCTCTGACACTTATACCCATTTCAGCCTTTTTAAAAGTTTAACATAACTCGAGGTCAACCTGACCCTCCTTCAGGAATGCCTAACAAATTGACTTGCAGTGTTCCTTCTTGGTTAATTTCACAGGGTTCATAATTCAGGGTCCACTGGTCTAGGCGCATTTGTCATGCCACACAGTCCACCCATGACAGGTCGCGCAACAAGGATCCCAAGACTTTTCAGCTCACACAGGTTCCTCTGTTTCTGTGTTCAGAGTCACATTCACTTAGCTCCTCTTTGTTGGCCTCCTGGCATTATGTGAAGGTTTACACTCTTCTGGCTCCTCCTAGTTAGCCTTTTGGCTTTGCCACAACGTGCGACACACCTCTTGCCAGTTTTTGGCCTTGCCATACTGCATCTGTTCATAAAGTTCCACCCTCAGTTGGTCTTTTCCATGCCTCACCTTTCTATGGCAATCTTTCACACTTGTGCTCTTATTTTATTTATTGAACATTTGTTAGTTGCCTATACAACAGAATGGTGTCTCCAGGCGCCACAAGACAAAGTCGGGAGGGAACAGGGGAGTAAATGGTGCCTGGAAACACCTGTGTATAGGCACCATACAAATGTAGAATAAATAAAATAAAGAACAGTGGCAAAAACAGTAAATATACAATCTTGGTTCTTGGTACTTGTGACATTCAGATGTGCACGTGCAGTGAAGAGAACTGCAGGAGGCAGGGGAGGGGGGAGCAAGGTATGGATAAGTGCTGGTGAGAGCCTGGGAAGGACGTGCAAAGGGGAGCCAGGGAGGAGGCCACAGGCTAAGTGCTAGGGCAGAGGAATTCCAAGGGTGGGATGCACAGACGCCAGGCAGGGGGCCTACAAGGCAGTGCTCAGGGGGTGAGGGGCGCTGGTGTTGACTGGGTAGATGGCCTGGTAACCTGTAAGATCCATGAAGGACCAGGCCGCCAGTCTCAGCGGCAGTGGGGTGATTATCGGGGAAGGGAAAGAGGGAAAGATGTAGAGAAAAGAAGGTTTTGAGAAGTTTCAGCCCCGTTCTGGATTAGCTGACGGGGGCATAGGGAGGAAAGGGGGAGATTGAGGAAGAGGCTGTTGCAGTAGTCCAGCTTAGAGAGGACCAGAGTCCTGGAGACGTTGAGCTTCTGGGAAAAGGTGAGAAAAGGGAGAATGCTAATAATCAGGTGAAGCTAGAAGTGGGCCTTCCTGGCAAGGTCCAAGGTGTGAGGGGTGAAGGAAAGAGCGGAGGCGAAGATGACCCCAAGACTTTTGGCCTCACAGGATGGTGCGGGTCGAGGGTCCGAGGAGGGCGGCCAGAGGGTAGGATGGAAACAGTGCGCAGGTGTCCCAATGAGTGTGGTACTTTCATATGGGCACTTTCCCTTTAGTTGTCATCTGCTATTTTGCTTTGCCCATAAAGTTGTGTTCAATTTAGTATTCAACATGCTTAACTTCAAGCTATCACTCAATTATTTCATAGTCATAATGCAGCTTGTATACACGTTTTCATCTCATTCGATACTTAGTTATTTCTCCATGGCCCGCTAGTAGCGCCCTGTCTTGTGTGGCTCCTCCCAACAATCGCCGGTCCTTCGGTGTCCTTTCAGGTGGCTTCTGCGGCTTCCTTCTCCTTCCCCAGTCGATGGACCGGCTTCTGCGAGCCTCGCTTGCACCCTAGCGGCACTCCAGCGCACGTCAGAAACTCTGCAGTCTTTACAGGGACGTGGACGGCTTCTTCTCTGTCCCAACAATTCACAGCACCTGCTGCTTGTTTCAATATAAGGAGGCTCCCACACCAGAAACAGCCCCACAGCCTCGCTCGCCTTGGGCTCCCCAGGTCCTGCGGGATCTCAGCCAGCATCATGGCTCCTTTTCCTGTCCCAGCACGGCTGGCACCTGTCAGAAACGGTCCTCTCCTACACAGGCCTCCCAGTTTCCCAAGGAGTGATTGAGTATGAGTGGAACTTGTAGATATTTGTCTGTGGAAATGTTCTAGTATTTTATATGAATATGATATGCAAATAAAAGTTTTTATAAATTGAAAATTGAACATTTATTGGTATTTATGAAGTAAATAAATGTGTTGAGAGGCTATTCCTGGTTCCATGGGTCCAATTGTTCTGTTGTGGTAGTGACTGCGGCATGATTGGCCAGATGCTGGCAGATTTTAAAGAGCTTGGCTGAGTTGTTAGATACCGCAGAACCACAGGCTTGTATGCGGGCTCTCCTTAGTGAGGACAGAACGTTGGTATTGCCTTTGGAGGAGGCGGCAGACCAGTTTGTCAGAGGATGCACAAGATGCGAACCATTTCCTCTCAGCCATCCTACACTTGCGTTTAAGGGTGACGAGATCTGAGTCATACCAGGAGTTGAACTTAGCTTTAGGCTTCATGTGGATCCTCATGACGGGGGCAAGTACATTGAGAGCATCAGGGATAGCGGAGTGGAGCATGGAAAGGGCTGTGTCAGGGTGTGAGTCAGCCAGAGGTGCAGGAGGGGGAGAGAAAGAGCCAGTGAAAGCCTCAACTGACATGCTTCTTGGGTCGAATGACTGAGAATGTGGGTGGCAGACTGGGGGTAGGCTTGGCCTGAGGGGTAGAGAGAGAGAAATGAGAGAAGAGAAGAAAGTGGTCCCTCCAGAAGAGTGGAGTGATCAGAGGGTTAGAGAGGGTTAGGGGGGAATGAGGAGATCAGATCATCGAGAGTGAGCCCTGCAGAGTGAGTCGGGCCAGAGGGAGGGAAGGGAGAGAGAGAGAGAGAGAGAGAGAGAGAGAGAGAGAAAGAGAGAGAGAGAGAAAGAGAGAGAGAGAGAGAGAGAGAGAGAGAGAGAGAGAGAGAGAGAGAGAGAGAGAGAGACGCAAAGATCACAAAAGAGTACAGCGGTGGGACAGGATGCATCCAGGTGGATGTTGAAGTCTCCAAGGAGGAGTTGAGTGGTCGATGCCAGGAGTGAGGAAGAGAGGTCCACCCATTCGGAGAGGAAGGGGGAGATCTGACCAGCTGGCCGGTAGATAGTAGCCACTGTGAGAGAGTGGCCCGTAGACAGACAAAGCCTAAAGACCAGGCATTCAAAGGAGGAGTAGGCCTGCATAAGAATGATAGAGGCAGGAATCCACATTGGGAAGATCAGGGCTACACCTAAACCGGAACGGTTGGATCTGGGCACAGTGAGGATCTGATGACCTTAGAGGAGTGGAAGGAAGCCAGGAGAGTCTCTCACCGGTTGCCACCATTAATGGGAGAGGAAGAGTAAGGAGACAGCGCAAAGACCATATGAAGAGTCCATAGGTCTGGAGAAGGAACGACAAGGAAGATGTTGGTGAGAGTCTGTCTGGAGGAAGCGCTAGAGACCAGGATATCCTTTTTGAACTTCTTCCTAGCAGACTTAATGAGAATGGTAGGATAGTCAGTAGAGAAACAGTTGGAGAAGATAGGAGAAACGGAGAGCACCATAGGTGATGGGGAAGAGGTGAGAGTGTGGGTGGGGAATGAGGCAAGAGAGGAATGGGGGGAAACTAGGGGAGAACACAAGGGGGGTGCAAGCAGAAGAGAAAGAACAAGACCGGAACAGCAGGGCAGATGAAAATACAATGCAGCCACTGGGCACAGCTAAATTCAAAATTAGTAGGACAGATGAAAACACAAGGCAGCCCCTAGGTACAGTTACATTCAAAATCAGCAGGACAGATGAAAACACAATGCAGCCACAATGCAGCCACAAAGCAGAACCAAGAAAGAAAATGTTTCTATGAGAACTCTGCCTTCGCTGAGTTTTATTGTTCCCCTGAAGAAGTTACCATCTTTACCAATGTTTTTTAGTAGAAGGAAACAAGTTGGGTCATTATTAACTGCATTGAGTAGCAGCTAGATCAATTTAACATTGATTTATATAAGAGCTACATATTAGTACCCCTGGTATTGTAAAACCTGCATGGTCGAGCACGATCGCTAATTTGCGGGTGCTCCCAAATTTAATTTGGCGGGTGAAGAGGCATTATTCTTTATTGTTCTCTGGTGTTTGTTTTTTTAGGGTATTAGTAGTAAACATTTTGAGAAGTCATTTTGTCGGAATTACTTTAATAACTGTACATGTCACTTTATTGAATTACTAAATGTCTTTTATTGATTTTATAATGACATTGTTAATAAAATGTATTGGTATACTTGATGCTGTTCTTTGGATCTAGAACCTGAGTATTATTACAATTTAGTTTAGTTAGGAATGTTATTAATTTTGTACCTTCCTAACTTTATTCAACTTTATTAAGGATTGATCATCTAGACAGTGCAGAGAAGGCAGGATCTATATTGTAAATTTCACCCGTTTGTTGTTCTGGATTTGATCTGCTTATATGTGGCTCAGTGTCTCTCCTCAAGTGTTGGTTATGTGAAGGAGAAAAACATTTTAGAAAAAAATATGGAGAATGAGTTGTACTCTGAAAGTGACATTACTGTGATTGTATAATACAAGATGTTCGTAATTTTGTGCTTTATGGAATATGAAATTGGGTTATCCTGGCAAAGTTCCTGTAACAAAAATGTAGAAGGGAACCACTAGATATGGTTGACATACTTTATCTTAAAGCATGTGGAATACAGTCCTATGTCTTTACAATGTGAAGGTTTGCATTGGATTCAATAGTAATTCAAATATGATATAGAGGTTATGAAATCCCAGACGGTCCCAGGGGTATTCACATTACGTACCGCAGCGTTGTCATCATGTCGAGTCTCTATGATGTCATCAAGCATTGGTGTCATGATTTCATTATGTTTCATGTAACAGATGGGGCAAAACTTCTGAACCTTATTAAACTGTACCAGAAGAGTGGGTGCATTCTTTGCCATCTACCATATTAAAGATCTCCTGGGAGGAGAAGGTTCCAGATTGCTAAATGGTAGGCATCTCGAAAGGAATTCTATATTCCATTTCAGCATTTGTATCATTAAGATTTTGGAGAAAGGCATAACTTTTATTGGAGTCTTAACAAAGATGTTTGGGTTGCTTTTACACTGGAGGCAGCAGAATCATTGCAGAATGATTCTTCACCCTGGTAAATAACGTTTTTTGAAATTCTCACATTAGTGGTGGAAATATTCCTGTCTGATTTTGTTAATATCATATTGAGGCCATAACTGGGTATTGAATCCACTTAAGTCTTTCCTCCACAGAGAGAACTATACTGGCTGAAGAGATCCATTGGAGATTACAGGAACTCCATTAAACATCACTTAAATGGGAGTAGGGGGGTGAGATGGAAGAATCCTAACAAAATGTGCCCAAAAGATTTTAAAACACAAACTATTTTTAAAACTCTGTTAAAAAAAACCTTTTGAAAAGTTTTATTAATGATTCTGATATTGTTGATGAATGATGTCAAACATTTGGTATGGTAGCTGACTCCCCATCTTTCCTTTGTAGCCTGAAAAATGCTTTTGAAGAAAGTCATGTTACCAGAATGTATCAAGCCTATGGCTGTGTATAAACCACACATCTAAAGAATTGATAATGATTAATAGGTGTTTACAATCATTTCATGTGAACTGGGAGCTAGAAGCTATCAAACGTGCGTAATATTAAGTAATTGAAGACACTATTGATGAACTAGTTAATTTGGAGTCAATTATGTTAAATTCTTCCTAGCTGAGCAAAGGGAGTCTCAGTCCTTAAAAAGGATGGCCTAAAGTAATTTTTGGTTTATTGACATCCAAGCCAGGGTGTGTATCCCGTTGATCCTCACAAAATTGATTAATGTATATTAAAGATTGTTTAATCATGCAATTACGGTCTATTATTTGTGGTGTGCATCTCACCGGTTATCTCATAGGATTGGTTTGCATCTGCAAAAAGGCTTGTTAATGCTATGGCTCTTTTCAAATATAATTTCGCCCAAGAACAAGTTATTTTACCCATTTTTTTAAATGACGTTGGAGGTGAACACCACCAAATTCCTCTGAGTGGGTTCATACGGGTTCAGACAAGCTCTATCAAATATGCTAAATCAGGGATAGAATGTATGCCCTACCACTTGAAAACATTCAACAGCCTCCACTGCAGAGTATTCTTTTGTCTCATTCAATCTTTTGACAGATTGCATTACAATTGTGCAGGTGTTATTTGATCTAAAATCAGATCTAACATTAGATTGACCATGTACTTGTTAATAGTGGTGGACTGGCCTGCAGGGCCTATAGGGTACTCTGTAAATTTCCGGTGGGCCTCTTGAGTGGTATGAAGTAAGGAATGTGTTGCAAAGCTTGCAGTATATGTTAATATTGGGCCACATTCAAACATTTCCAGGGCAACTTAAGTTCAGCCCTGCAGGTTAATATCAAACTTCTATTGGGGTGGATCCATGCATAGTGTATTCTAGCCAGCTTAGCCTCAAAACATTTAAATGTTAGCAGTTTTATTTATACTGGCAACAGGTTATGCCAAATACAAAGTTACAACGATGCAGAACTCAACATGTAGGACCGAACACTGCACCAAAGCTCTAAGAGATCAAGTAAGTCCAGGGGATACAATCTAAGAATTTAATTATTTATTCAATATGTTGTACAGCGCAAAAAAAGGCAATAATGAATCTAAGAAGTTGTAAAAGGTGATCAGGAAAGTATTTTCTTTCTAGGAAGCACAGAGGAAGAAGACATGAGGATAAGAATGGCCTAAGCATATAGAACATATCCTTAGGTTAAGTAAAATGCTATAACATAGCATAACAAGTTTTAGAACAGTGCATGTCAGGCCGTAATAGAAAGGTTGTATACAGGAACAATGAGGAAGACCAAGAAAGCGCAAAGGCTAAATCCAGAGGACATACATTGACACTGGATGGATAGATATTCCCAAGATTGCAACCGGGGTGCCTGTTGCTTAGGATCTGCCATGTGACTCACTCATTGACTGCCTCTCTTTAGCGGGGATAATAAAATATACTTTAATACCTACACATTTCTATTGTCACCTGTAAATAATAATAATTTTTCGTTCTTTTATTTACTGTCCTTTTGTTTTGAAATAAACCTTGCACATAAGAAATGCAGTACATTATAATTACATTTTTAGTATATCATAAGAAAACACATGCATTGTAAAACATAACTGCTAAAATTCAAGAAACCTGGGTACCATTTAAAATTCTTCCCCAAAACTCTGGACGTGAAATAGACTCTTTCTTGAAAACAAACTTTCCAAAGAATTCACATCGAAAATCGTTTCGATGTGATACTATTAAATGGTCCAATGTCTCCAAAATATAATGTTGACAAATCCTACAGGTTTGATTCTTTGCTTCAGGTTTCAGCTTAGGACCTTGGACATCTAATGTTGGAAAGAGGTTGAAGAAAATTCTCATGTATTGCACCCTAGAAAAGGGATTGGGAAACTTTTTAGGATGATTAGGAAGCACACCAAGTTTCTTTTCACAGCCATTAAACTAAGAATATAACTGAAACTTTGTGCCTACTGTTTTTGTGTTCATATAATCGTGTCTTCATAATTTACTTTTTACCTCTAACGAATAAGACCCCACTACTTCACTAGAAAGTTCCAACGTAGATCATATTGATTAATATTTCTCCACCCACACATTCAACATAGGCGACGCAATGTCACCGACCAAGGTACTAGGATGAATAAATAGTGAGCATATCGGGGGAGGGTCCATGATTATTATAGAGAGAAAAGTTTTCACTTTACAATTTATTTATTAAAAACCTGAAATTAAACCTAGTTCGCAGCGAATTACAGATATTGGTGCACAGCCTGGTAGGCTCAAATTGATTCCACACCTGGATATCCTTTATCACAGAAATCTCTGCTCCATACAACAAAAAAGGAAATAAATTAATTTTGTAATATCTTATTGACGGTAAGAATGAATAAAGAACATATCTTAGATGTAATCTCAACAGCCGATTTGTGAGTTTATTTGCTTTGGCTTTAAAACCGACTCTCAAGTTCTTATCCAATGGTTTATTTCTAAGGTTATAGCCTAAGTATTTCAGCTGGCAGACCACTTCTCATTTTTGCTGTTATAGACATCAGGGTCAGTGCTCATATTTCGGAAATTTGACAAAAACCATAACCTTGGTTTTACTCTTGCTGATCCTTAAACTGTTGTCCCCCATATAGTTATTTAAAGTATTTAAATACCTCTGTAGTTCTAAGGGGGTGCAATGAAAGATCACCAAATCATCGGCACACAAGCACCACTCTACCAGGGACAATCCCAATTTTGGCGGCAAGGCTATAACCCTAGTAAGGGCCACTTACAAATCGGAAATATACAAGTTAAAGGGGGCCAATGCCAGGGCAAAGCCCCGGCGCAGGCATCTGAAGGTTTCAAATTCCTGAGACATAAGGCCCTCTGCATTAAGTCTAACCTGAAGAGAAGTTTGCTTGTGCACATCTACTAGAGGACCCAGAACACCAACTGGAAGACCCCAATTAGAAGGCTTGCTACAGAGTCGCCCTCGATTAACCAGGTCAAACACAGCTGATAGATCTATAAAAGCTGCATGTAAATTCCTATTTTTAGACCAAACCTCCTCCTGGTGTGGATTCAATGCCGTCCCATTAAGGGAAGTTCCCAAATTCCTTCAGAACCCTAATTGTCTATAATCACATCTCTTCGCACCCTCAGACCATTTCATAACATGTCTCAAAATAAAATCTGAAAAGATTTTTCCCACAATGTCCAATAGGGCAATTGGTTGATGGGCACAGGCAATTTACCTTTTTTGAAAATTGGAATATTAGATTTTTTCCATAAAGCTGGTAATTGCTCTCAGGATAGTATTGAAAACATCTGTCAAAATCATTGTCCACAATTCGGAACATTTTATAGGGTTACATTGACCAATCAATTAAGAATGGCTGCTCTAGAAACCTTGAGGCCCATAATTATAGTTTTGATAAAATCAAAAACTAAATACCAGTTGCCTAAGGTGAGAAGAGACTCAAAAAAGCTATTGCGCTTGCCACAAGCAGCAGAGAGTTCTATAATAAGTCCAATCTGCTGCAGATATAGGATTCAGCTTGCTAGAGGTTTGCGGATTCAACTTATCACTCATAATATGCCAAAAAGCTGATGTGTCAGATGATGTCAAAATATTTAGCATCAGTTGGCTCTCCTTCAATAAAGGTAAACGTTTATAGGGCGTTAGCCAGTTTTTAAAGCTCTGCTTTAGAGCTCTAATCTGTCTAAAAGAGGTCTCCACATTGCCTCTTTAACTGCCCCAATATCTCTCTTCAGAGCTTTTTTCTTTGTTTGGACAGAAGGGCCAACATTACTGATCTACTGGGAACTTCTTTAATGGATTGTGATTTCGGCCTAACAAATAAAAACAAATGTCAGAGTATTACTGAAGTACAAATGCTTGGACAAGCCAGATCGGACCCAGAAGGCTCTCTGTTCTGACAATATACCTTCTTCAATTTCAAATTAAAAGTTCAGTAAATGCAGCTGACCATTTTATTCTGATACCAACGTTGTTAGCAACCAAGTTGGTAAGGCTCAGGGATGCAGGTGGGTCAGGGAGGGGGACATTAAACTCACCATATAGCATGATTACTATCATTGGTAGACTGAATTTGTTAATGTCGATGAATGCTCTGAGCTTTATCAGGTCGCTGCAGGGGGAAAATCCCCCCCCAGCATTTCCAATTAAGGAGATGTAAACCCCATGTAGACATTAAATGCATCCTCGTACTAAAGTTATCAATTTCTGAACTAGGACCATAACAATAACTAGGATCATAAACAGCTACAGTCCAAATCGCCAGCAAATCCATTGAACAGGAGGTTACGGACCACAATTCAAAGAGGGCACAATCGTATTGAACTCTGCAGCTGCAGGATTACAGTAGACATTCACTAAAAAAATGTGTCTAAATGGCTGCCCTAAAGCAGTGCGCCCAGACAAACGAAAACCCATCACTCCCTTCATTTCTGGCCCCCTATCGTTCTGGCCTAATTGCTGAGTAACCCCCTCATGGCCCCGGAAGGTCTCCCTCTAAGACCCTTACTAGCAGTTTGAAGAAATGACGTATACCCATCAAGGACGGGCTGTTCTCTTGACCATACTTTCACACTTCTTGCAGGAGAAGAAAAAAGGGTTATCACAATATGAATTACAGATTTGTTTGGTAAACAGATGACTGAACCCCCTTGTATTCCAGCCTATAATATCAACATTCCTAAAGATTGAATGGCTCTACACTGGCACACAGCATTCAAATTCAATGCCTCCGCCAGCCAGGACCACTCCCCTGACTCTCAACTGGTTGGGACACACTTGTTAGTTCAAGATGAACCGATCTCATACCCCCAAATCCCTCCTTACAAACAATTGACAATCATTGATGATTTAACCAGACACTGGGGAATTTCCTCTAGATTTAACCATTTTTTAAAAGAAAACCTAAGGTGAGGAGCAATTATTTTTCAGAGAGCACAATTTAATTAATTAATCTCGAAAAAATAGACTTAGCGAAATCCATGCATTCTTCATCATAAAGGTAAATCTGGGTGATATCCTTTCAATTTATCATCCTAGACTATGACAAAGATTTAAAACATTTGATCTATTTAAAGCATGACGAACTTTGTCACCCGAAATGTATTCCAAGCCAAACAATAGCGGCCTTCCTCAACATCATTAGACTAGAGGACTCATTTATTATGGAGCAACAGAAGTGCATAACCTTTCTCCAGGACCAAACTAGAGATAACAGGGGAACAACCTTTAAAAGTAACTCTTTTAGATAATATTGATACTGGTAGAACACGATTAGGCTCAACCCCCCCTTTGGCGGGCGAAGTGGGAAGAAATGGTCCTTCGTGGTTTTGTGTGTTTGGCGAGTCTTTAACTTTCATTTTGAAAAGGAGGAGCCTCATAGCAGGAGCAACTCTATTTCAGCCTCATTACAGCGCAGAGCGCACAAGGGCGAAGTGGGAAGAAGTGGTCCTTCGTGGTCACTCGCGGGAAGGAGCGAGTAGGACTGTCCCTTTTGACCCAGACTTAAGGGATAAATCAACAACTTTCTTCAACACAGCGTTTTGCAGCAGGGAGTAAGGTAAGACCGCGGGAGAACGTTCTTCTTTGATCCCGGGTGTTCTACTTAGATCCATATTCGGATTTGTAAACAACTGCATAGCTGTCGCGTACCCTGTGGGGAGCCGTGTGCAAGACAGATCATCTACACTGAGTGGCCCCTGTCCCACTTGATATTGTGAGCTGTAAAGCTGCCTGTAAGACTGACTACTTGCAGTCAGTGAATCTAATCTTACGTGAAATTGTGAATTGCAAAGTAACTCCTCAAAATGCCCCCTAAAACAATAGCTGTCAACTCTAAATACAATCTAAGGAAGGTCCAAAAAAAATAGGCTATCTCCGGACAATGAAAGTGTGCTGTCTTGCTCTGCTGCTTTGCACAATGCAAAAGGAACTATACCAGCGCTATTCTCACGCACTTCTGCGCCCAACGAAGACTCAGTCAGAGATGAGGGTACTACCCCTGTGCACAGTTGGTGGTGGTGCAGGTTTTGCATCCAGCTAATAATTTGCTGGTGGAAGTAATAACTGGCCGGCTTTCTGAATCCCCTAATCTTCAGATAAATACTGAGGAATTGGGCATTCCCAATTAAAGTGGGCAGAATGAGTCATCTACTTCCTATAGTGCTGCAATAGCTGAACTTCAAGCCTCTATGTCTTCGATGCAATTCGCCCTAAAAATGTTGCTAAAATTGTGTGGAAGAATCCACGTGAATACTATATTAGATCTTAATTTACCTCAGCATGAGACTGCCAACAAGAAGGTGGAATCCGCAGAATCTGCTGAGGTAGCATTGGAAACTGCAGAGAACATTCTAAACGATGAGATACCTGCGGGATCTGACGAAAACTCTGTGGCTCTTCTTTCCCGTAAGCAATGGCGTAAGGCCAAAAAAGCTGCAGCTAAAAAAACTAAGAAGGCTGAGGCAGTACCATCTTCAGAACCAAATAAACCTCTCTCTAAAAAAGCACGGAAAAGGGCACTTAAAGCCAAAGAATGCCTAAACAATGGCCCTGGAACACTAACTAGCTGGGTACTGACTGAGAAGCCTATGGAGCTTTCGGTAGCCAGCAATAGCGAACAGGATACGGATTTCACTGACAGTGCTGATAATTCTGTAAACACATTTTTTACCACACTGTCTGGTTCTTTGCCTTTCATTATTAACCATTCTTTTTTATGTTGCAAGAAACCTGGTTACTCTCTCCCATAGTAATAGATGGGTATATGTTATATCATACTCTAGCCTCTAAGGGACAGTATGGGAGACCTTACGGAGGACTGCTAATTGGGGCTGAGAAGTCAATAACCTCCAGATTAGTCAACGCATTTAATGAGTATCTTTTGGCTATTGAGGATTCTGTTGAAATTAAGGGTCTCCTGGAAAAAAAATTATTAGTTATTATCGACAATCCTCCTGGCGCATTTCATAAAGAGCCAATTCAAGACTCACTCCATGACCTAATTGGTCAATGGAAGACTACTATGAGCAATTATATCATAATTGCTGGAGACTTGAATTGCCCACATCAGAGGGGGCAGTGGTACCTTTGTTAATAAATTACTTCAACCTCATGGATGCATGGAACATAACATTATCGATTCGGAGGGTGACTACTGGCCGAGTCTCTTCGAGGGATGGAACCTCGAGGTAATGAACGGGCGTACCCGCAATGACCAATTGCTAATAGCCCGGGCTAATATACCTGGAAGTCGGGTGCATCCCGTAGCACTCTTGACTATATATACACTAGTGGGGAGATTGCATTAACAGTTAAGGACATGCATTTACATCAAAATGATTGGAGTGATCATGAGGGACTAATCCTGACTTTTGGGGGTGGGCAGGGAGTCCAGGACAGGTTGATTTGCAACATAGGCAATGTATTAACTAATCAAGCAGCTACTTGCTTGATATGGTCTGAGAAGATCATCATAAGGGCTGGCCAGTCAATCAGAGTATGGGATATGAACTATTCTAGCTTGTTTAATGCAATGTCTTTGGACGACATAGAAAAATGGATCTGTACCTTTTCCGACACACAAGCATGCTCTAAGCCCTTTGTCACTGTCTGCGACTCACGTTCTGCATACACGTATGATAAATGCATCTGTGGTGCTAAATGTAAGCTTCGCAGGGATATTCGCTATATCAGATCATCGGTGAGATCAATGATTGATAAACACAATGAAATATGGAAGTTAAAAAATAAATATCGCCTATGGCCAAATTACGGAACAGATCCAAAAAACTTGAATGTTGGCAACACACAGTAAAGACATTATGTTCTAGAAATTCCTGGAATATTTGGGCTTTGCTGGGGATGGCACGCGGGAATGGGATTACGGCCCAGATTAATCCTATAAGTGCTCATGACTGGGTAAATTATATTGAGAGTCGTAACGGCACTGAAAGTCTGATTTCTACCACACCCCGTAGAAACATCCATGCTGTTCCCCCTTTTCAGGTCACAGTTGAAGAGTTTATGGAGAAAATTGGAAAACTTAAGTCATCTAGAACCCCTGGCCCGAACGGTTTATCCAATATTGTCATGAAAAAAAAAACTTTCTTTTGGGCTAATCTCCTTAAAATTCTGATCGACAAGATATTCAGGGCCGGCAGAATCCCTGTATCATGGCAGAGGGCGATATTGATTCCTGTGTTCAAAAAAGGGAATATATCTGAACCTCGAAACTACAGACTTTTGTCTATGCTCGTCTGTTCGGGCAAATTGTTCGCCTCATTACTTCTCAAAAACTTACAAACCTGGGATTCTTGATAGTTTTCAGAGCAGTTTTAGATCAGGATATTCGACTACCCATAACCTCTACATAATGAACAGTCTGAGAGACAGGGCAATGCAATCTAATAGTCTGCCGCTCTATTCTCTTTACATAGATTTTAAGGCGGCATTTGATACGGTGAATTGCGATAAGTTGTGGCATAAGCTAGAAGAGATGTCTTGTCCTGAAGGAACAGTATACTATCTGAGACTTCTTCATAGTAATACCTCTGTGCAACTGAGATTAGATCTGGGAGGAACTATGACTAAAGCCATTCAGCAAAGCAGAGGTGTCAAACAGGGTTGTGTTACAGCTCCCCAGTTATACAACCTGTTTGTTTCTGATATACCTGTGTTCATGCTGGATGTTCATAACTGTCCACCCAATATAGGTTCTAAACATTGTGCTGTCATGGCCTACGCTGACGATTTGGTGATCTTTGATCACACTTTTAGTGGATTACTCAAATCAGCAGAACGACTTTGGGAGTACGCCAAGGCCAATGAGCTTTTTATCAACCATGGCAAGACTGAAGTAATGCTACATACTCATGGTAAAATTGCTCGTTAGCACTTACACATAAAAACTATTGAGATTCAGTACACTCATACTTATAAATATATAGGCATTGAATGTGATTATAAGGGTAACTATGAAACATGTAAGCAAATCAGAAAAGTCAAAGAGGTGCAGCTGACAGCTATGATTTGTCAATTCACTCGTACTCAAGTTGATATTCAATCTGTGGGGCTCGGCAACTTTACATTCAGTGTCTAGTTCCCATGCTAATCTATGCACATGAGGCATTAATCAACATGAACTTAGATTGGCTTCAGATAGTCGAGGGGAAGTTTTGGAGGAAATGAGTGGGTCTTCCTCAGGCTATACCTATGGCCATCTTAAGGCTGGAATTAGGTATCCTCTCTCTGAAAGCTATGGTATTAAAAAAGAGGGCTGAGTTATATATTAGAACTTGTAACTCCCCGTCCAATCAGCTACTCAGCTACTGATTTGTATCAAAGAGGAGATAAATGCTAATAAACAATGTAAATTCACTGCAGAGATGACCCTGTTATTCAAAGCCATTGATTGGACTCCGAGATGGAGTGACGACCATGCATACCTGAAGTATCAACTAGGTAAACATGTGAATAACTGGGATTGGCAAAATAATTTTGCACATTTTAGGAATTTGAAGAGTTATGTTTTCTCACCCACATACTCTACACTTTCAAAAGGGCACAGAAATATCGGTACATATGTCCATCAGTGAATCTTAGACGTTTTCTTCTATTATTGCGTATCAACCATCTACCATTATTAGCATTAATAGGATCTGAGTGTTCATATCCTAAACAAGAACGTTTCAGCCAGCTATGTAAGAATCCATCTGAACCTGAATCGGCTAGGCATATATTAATGTTATGCCTTATATTGGCTTCTGTGTATATTAAACATTATAATAGATACGTTCATCATCTGGATTTCATTGAGGAGGATGAGTTTTGGCACAACTGTCTAAATACCCTTAATGCAGGGCTTCATCTGTCTCTATATAGGGTTTGGACTTGTGCAGATAGGATACTTAACAGTAACAAATAACAATGTAATGAATATCTAATTCACTTGTTGGATAGACGTGATAACATCTTCCTTCCCTTTTATTTTTTCCAATTTGCCCCCCCCCCCGCTGTGCTCTCGTCTTGGTAATTTTGTCAGACTTGCAACAAATTGTATAATGTTTAATATAATACATTAATGAAAGGCAGAGAAAAGTAATGCAACCCATTTAAGCATTTTAACTACTTTTAGTTTTATATTCATGAGCTCATGGGTTTTATTTTTATTTTCCTAAGGGAATGAAATGTATATTTATGTACACCTGAGATTTTTCTTATGAATTTCTGAATGTATTTAATTATGAATGTACGTTTCTCCCTTTTTTTTGATCTGTATATGTGTAAAGTTTTTTATATTTCTAAAAAAACGATATCACATTAAATATAAATAAATAAATTGAATAATTCAAGGAAGCCACCATCCAATGGTGATGGTGGGGCTGAGGATGAAGCAAATCCAAAAGTATCCAAAAGTATCACCTTCAAATCTAGTAGACTCCACGGGTTTGAGGAACACTAGAATATCATCTTGCTTCTTCCTTTTTCTCTTCAACTTCTTTTTAGGCATAGGATTGGATGAATAAATCTCCTTTGGCAGAATAGAACAAGTTACTCTCTTACCTGGTAACGTTCTTTGGATGGGATGGTCCGACGACGTATTCCATATCTATGACAGTAATCACCACAGCTATGCTGCTTCGGAAAATCTTCGGCGTTTGCGTCCTGCGTCGATGACGTCAATACGCCGCCCTCGAGGACCTCCTCCCACGGCCGACGTCACTGGATGTTATAAGTAGGACACACGACGCCCGTAGCCTCAGTTGTAGTTTTTTCCCAGAACGTGTGCCACCAGTCTTCTGCCAGTCTGACACACAAAGTCTTGCAGAAACGTAAGCTGCAATCGCATAAGAAATTCTGTAGCGGGTGTTAGGGAGAATTCTCTCTTTAGGCTGAATTTCCTAACCTAGTGAGTCCCTTTGCTGGATTTCTGGAGTTTGTTTTTTTCTCCTGCCAAGAGTGAGACTCTTTTTCTCCAACTTTTGGACATGATTTATGGTGTTCCTTTGACTGTTAATGTGTTTTATGGGCTATGGGGTCCTTTACTCCATAGGGGGTCTCGTGTTTTTACTATGTGTGTTACACAGCACCCTCCGTGCAGTAACACAGGGGTGTCATAGTGACCCCCCCACCATAGACTCCATACCCTGGGACGGACTACTGTCTCCCAGGGCATGTAAAGTCACCATTGGCTTTACTAGTCCCAAATTATTAACAGACACCAATACAAACCATCATATTGTGGACGTACTGGTCGGGGCAATTCGATTTCCCGGGGTCTGTTAGTCGAGGGGGCACGTCTCCGTCCCCCCTGATCGAGTTTTGGCTGGTGGCAGTGGATACTACTTTTTATATTCGACCGCAAATATATTCCTATGGGATTTTCCCATTGTTCGAGGCTACCAACTTTAATGATTTAATTCTCATAGCCTCGAACATACCGCCGGTTTATTTAATTAATATTAATTCGCTGGTTGGTATTTTTTGCCAGGACTCGATTCTAAAATGGCGTTTGTGTTCTCTTATGTGACTCAAACCCAAGTGGAGCCCTTTGTTCCACTTTTTGGCGGGCTTCTCCACAGAAGCCTCCAAAAGTGGTGCCACTCTGTCTGGGTACCACAAGGGGTGTAGGAGGGGGTTTAGGCACCCTGGACTGAGTTACCCTGGTAACTCAAGTCGCACTCTTGTGTGATTGGCCCAAGTGGTGAGCCGGCCGGCTCACCACTTAGCATGTTTGATTGACAGCTAGGCTGAGTGAATGGGGGTATGCTGCATAAAAGCAGGGCTTTGGGGACTGGAACTTCAGAAGTCGCCACAGGACCTGAGAATCCGACGAGGGAGAAGCTGAGCCGACCTACCACGACGACACCACCGGTGGAGCCCTGTGGAACCGACTCACCACTTCCCGACGACAGAGAAGAACTCCTGGCTGGAGAGGCTTCTTCCCCTGACTGGTGGGCACAACCAGTTTACCTTCCTCTCTTCGCACCCCAGACCAGTCTGTGGTCGAATTGCCAGTGCCAAGCACCCCGGCAGCCGGATAGCCACTTACCACTGGACCGCAAACCAACGGACCGCTCCTTGTACCTGAGAAACTCTGCGGCTGGTTTCTTCTCTGGCAGTGCAACAGACTCCTGTCTTCCTCCCCGACGAGATCCTCTCTTCCCCCGGACGAAGCACCGACTTGCATCCGCTGCCAGGAACAACTGCCCCCGCTGGCGTATTCTCACCACATTAAGGTACCGTGTCCGCCAGGCCTCCCTTTCTAAAGATTGCTGCAAGGTAATAATAACTCCTTAACCTTCTGGACTGGGCTGGCTGCCTTGACCCTCTAACTGGTCCCTTTCTTTGGTCCAACTCCTTTTTGAACCGTTACAAGACTTTTGTGCACTGCAACCGTGTGACCTTGGACACCTTTCGTTTTGATCCTCTTAAAGCGGGTCCGGCCTACTGACTCTGAATTCACGGTGTTACTTTGCCTTCCTCTCTTGTGTTCATGAAAAAGTGTTGGGATCTGTTACATTTGATTCTCTGCTTTTCTCTCCCTTTTTAAAAACAAATTATTAGAGTGCCATCTACGTTAAGCGCTCACCGCTGTCTGAAAATAAGTGGGGCTTTACTTAAGACTTGTCTAAATATTCTTTTAAGGGAGTGTATATCTTTTAGTGACCATGTTTTTGAATTGCTTACTATTAGTGCCTGTGTGTTTTTCTAGATGTGGTTTTAAATAAATAATTATATCTCTTTTACACCAAGCTCTGGTCAGTGTGTACTTGTTCTATTGTGTTCTTTTGACCTATTGTGAATACTCTGTATACTGCCTAACTCTTCTTGAGGGAAGTCTGACTGCTCAGCCACAGCTACCAAGGGAATCTGTGTGGTACAGACTGCTACCAAGTGGGTTTACTGCCAAACACCTGTAGTCCTAAATCTTTTGCAGTGGTCCCAGAGGGAACTGAACAGGTTTCTGCCCAACAACGGGGAAGGTAGGGAGGGAGCGATATGGAATACGTCATCGGACCATCCCATCGAAAGAACGTTACCAGGTAAGAGAGTAACTTGTTCTTCGAGGGGATTGGGTCCTCCGACGTATTCCATATCTATGACAGACTCCCAAAGCAGTACCAATGCAAGGAGGTGGGAAAAGAATTTAGGAAACAGAAATTTAGCATGCCCAATCAAATTGCGGAGTAAAGGACCGTCTTGCCAAAGGCCAGATCCTGCCCCCGGATGGAATCGAGGGAATAGTGACGTACAAAAGTATGTACCGAAGCCCAGGTAGCTGCATCACAGATGTTGCGAATAGGAACACCCCTCTGCAGGGCAGTAGAGGCAGCCATACCCCCTGGTAGAATGGGCCAGTAAGCCGACCGGTGGGTCCTTACCCGCCAAGCGGTAACACTCAGAGATAGCCAAAATAATCCAGTGAGACAAAGTCTGTTTCGTCACAGCCTGTCCCAAACGCTTTCCAGCGTAACCAATGAAGAGCTGATCGTCCACTCTGACCCGGGACATGTGTGAAATATAAAAGTTTAACGCTCTCCTAGGATCAAGCCTATGGAGCCTCTCCTCTTCCTTACCAGGATGTGGAGGAGGATAAAATGCTGCACGAACAACCTTCTGGCCTAAATGAAATTCCGACACCACCTTCGGAAGAAAAGAAGGACGAACTCTAAGGACAACCCTGTCCTTATGAAACACAGTGAAGGGTGGCGTAACTGAAAGTGCCCGTAACTCACTCACTCTGCGAGCGGAAGTGACCGCAACTAAAAATACAGTTTTAAGAGTTAACAGTCTCAAAGGGCATGAATGCAAAGGCTCAAACGGAGCACCCATCAGAAACTTGAGAACAAGGTTCAAATCCCAACCGGGCACCTGGAAAGGCGACGGAGGGAACACGTTAGTGAGCCCTTTCAGAAACTGAGAAATTAAAGGAATTTTAAAATAGGAACACTCTTCAGAAGAGCGCTTAAATATGGACAGCGCCGCCAGGTAACGTTTAATGGTACCCACTTGAAGGCCCCTGCGGGCCAAAGAAAACAAAAAAGACAGAACCATGGGAATGTCACATGCAAAAGGAACCACATTCTTAACCCTGCACCAGTCGCAGAACTTACGCCAACAGCAATGGTACAGGGACTTAGTTGCGGGCCGTCTGGCCGAGAGCAACACCTCCATCACGTCTTCAGGGAGGTCCCAATCCTTATACCTCAATCTTTCAGAAACCAAGCGTGAAGGTTGAGGATCTGACCTCTGGATGGAGAACCTGACCCCCCTCCCTCCCGTGAGAGCAGATCGTCTCGGTAGGGAAGACAACGTGGAGGGCAGTTGGACAAGTCGAGAAGGTCCGGGTACCACGTCCGGAGCAATGAGGATCATCCGGGAACCGAAACTCCGTAACCTCCGCAGTACTTGCGGGATGACGGGGACTGGAGGAAATGCGTACAGCAGTGGGAATGACCACTCCACCACGAACGCGTCTCCTAAAGCGTCTCCGTTTGGAGGAAATTCCCACGAGCAGAACCTCTCGCACTTCAGGTTGACACTGGAGGTGAAGAGATCCACTTGAGGGGTCCCCCAAAGGACGAAGATCTCCAGGAGAATCTCCTGAGCCAACTCCCACTCGTGAGAGATCGCGCTCTGCCTGCTCAGAGCGTCCGCCGTCTCGTTTTCGTCTCCCGTCAGCTGAACTGCCGAGATCGAAACTTCCTGCTGGATTGCCCAGAACCAGAGCTGCATCGCCTCACTGCACAGAGGAAGTAACCCCCCCCTTTTTGTTGAGGTAGTGCATGGCCACCGTGTTGTCCGTCAGGATCAGGACATTCTTTCCTCGCACAGTCGGCAGAAAAGCCTTCAAGGCTAGCCTGACAGCCCTCAGCTACAACAGATTGATATGGAATCTGGACTCCGACGGAGACCAACGACCGCTGACTGTCAACTCGTTGGCATGAGCTCCCCATCCAGTGAGGGATGCGTCTGTCACGATCGTCACCTCTGGCCAGGGCAGCCAAAATGGAGCCCCCCACATCAGATTGCCTTCGTCGGCCCACCACAGAAGGTCCTGGGCGACCGAAGACGGCACCTGAACAGGGTTCGACATCCTGTCAGAGGACTGAGACCACTGGAGCTTGAGTGTCCATTGCAAAGATCTCATCCGCAACCTGGCCTCTGGCACCAGAAGAATGCAGGATGCCATGGGGCCGAGCAGTCTCAAGAACTCGAACGCTGGGAGAGTCTGGGCGAGTTGAAACTTGTGCATCATCTGCTGAATGTGATGAGCCCTCACCTGGGGAGGAAAACACTGCCCCAGGGACATGTCGAGCACTGCTCCAATGTACTGGAGCCTCCGAGTTGGTGTCAAATGGGACTTCTTTAAGTTGAGGGAGAAGCCCAGCTTGTGGAGGGAGTGGCGGGTGACTGGCAGATGAGCCAGTACTTGCTCGGGAGAGCGCGCCCTTATCAACCAATCGTCCAGGTAGGGGTAGACATGAATCCCCCCTTTCCTGAGGTGCGCTGCCACCACTACCATGAGCTTGGTGAAGACCCTCGAACGGCAGTACCCGAAACTGAAAGTGCGAGTTGCCAACCGCGAACCTCAGGTACTTCTTGTGCTTTGGATGGATCCGCACATGAAAATAAGTGTCCTTGAGGTCGAGAGACACCAACCAGTCCTGAAGTTGAAGGGCCTGGAGGACTTAAGAGAGAGTAACCATCTTGAACTTGTCCTTCCTGAGGAGTTTGTTCAAACCGCGCAAGTCCATGATGGGTCTCAAACCCCGTCTTTCTTGGAAATCAAAAAATAAGGGGAATACCATCCCTTGTTCCTCTCCGCTACAGGCACCAGTTCTATGGGGCCTTTCTCCAGCAGGGATTGAATTTCCTGTGCAAGGAGTGGATCCGGACTCTTCAAAGAGAGATTCCCCGGTGGATTGTCTTGAGGCCTCTGCCGGAAAGGAAGACAGTAGCCGTGGGTTATGATCTCCAGAACCCACACATCTGAAGTAATGGCACGCCACTCTGCAAGATGCTGCGCCAGCCTTCCCCCAACCGGCGAACCATGGGACATGGCCTCATGACTGAGCTGAAGCGGCTGCGGCGTTGCCTGATGGCAAAGAGGCAAAAGCCTAAGCGGCCTTGGCACCTAGAGTACCGTGTTTTCCACCTCTGGCACTCCTACAGTGGCCCCTTTGACTGGCAGCTCCTCTCGCTTTACCAAAGGATGAGTAATAACGAAAGGAACCTCCCCTCCATTGCTGTCCCCTAGGATGAAAAGGTGGAGGTTGTCGAACTGCAGCGCCCAACGACTTTGCTGCAGCCTTTGAGGTCTGCAACCTCTCAAGGCTCTCGTCAGCCTTGCTGCCAAAAAGATGTTCCCCGTCAAAGGGCATGTTGAGGAGCCGGGCCTGCACATCAGGAGCAAACCCCGACATCCGCAACCACGCAAACCTGCGTATCACGGTGCTCGCCGCCATGGACCGGCTGACGCAATCTGCCATGTCCAAACCCGACTGATTGGCCTCACACATAGCATTCTTGCCATCCTGAACCATGGCAAGGAAACCATCCCGTTCGTCCCCTTCGGGAATATGTTCAACCGCCAAGGAAACACACTTCCACAGAGTGTGCGTGAAACGTGACAAGGCACATATGGAGTTGGCCGTCTGAAGCGCCATACCCCCTGAGGAAACACTTTCTTCGCCCAGCCGTCAAACCGCTTGTCGTCCTTATCAGGAGGGATGGTAGGGTACGACGCCTGTTTTGCCGGGGCCGTAGCCGCCTGCAACACCAAACTTTCCGGAGTAGGGTGCTTGGACAAGTAGCAGTGGTCACTACTGGCTGGGCGGTATTTTCGCGGCAAAGACTTGCCCACTGTCGGGAGACTCTCCGGAGCAGTCCAAGCCACCGCCACCCTCCTCTGTAGAGCCATATGAAACGGCAGTACCGGGTCAGTTGGTGGACCAATGTCGAGGATATCCATAAGGTCATCCTGAACAAACTCCCCCGGGGGAGCAGACCATCCTAAGTACTTGGTGACCCTTGACATAAGGCGCCGGTACGAAGAATCAGCATGAGTGCCAGGCTCAGGCCTACAAAACTCCACCTCCGGAGAGGTGTCCAGCCCACTAGCATCATGCAAGGACTGCCTCAAGTCCTCAAACTGGCTATGGCTCGACAGAATCTCGTCTGGCACCGTGTCAGGCACCATGCCATCAGAGCCCTCATCCACCTCTGAAATGAACTCCAGATGGCGGTAAGAAGGCACAGAACTTGAACCAAAGCCATACTTGACCTTGGCCAGAGCCTTTCTAGGTGGTTCCCCCGAGCCACGGGGTACCCCCTTCGACACAGCCTCGAAAGGCGTCGAGTAAATCAGCATTGACGCCGAGGGCGGCGTCGACAGCATCGATGGCGCCGACACAGTCCTCGAGGCTGGGGTCCCGAGCGTGTCCCTCGACGGCCGGGGACACAGTCCTCGAGGCTGGGGTCCCGAGCGTGTCCCTCGACGGCCGGGACGCCGATGGCGTCGACAACTTCTTCGAAGGCAAGCCCTCGAAAGAGTCCGTCGACGACCTCAGCGCCACCGGCGTCAACATCTTCCGTGAAGACACCACATGTTCACACGGTCTTGAGGTCGTCGAGGACCGGGACCTGGACCGGGCATGCCGAGAACAATTCCTCTTGTCCGAGCGGGACCTTTCCTGCGAATCGTGACGACCACCCGGGCTCAAAGGCGTGCGAGTGGTGTCTCTCGGCTGATCACGACCAACCCCACTCTGAGGCGCGGACGGACCAGTGCCCTGCGATTCGAGAATCGCCAACATTTTCTTTCCGAGGGAAGCCCACTCCTCTGGTGTCGCATGCTTGGTGGGGTAAGCGACCCGCCGACGGGCGGAGTCCTCGGATGAGGACGGGGCAGGCGACCATTGACGCTGCTTCCGGGAGTGCCCCGAAGAGGCATAGGAGTGGCGAGACCGACTCCGGGACCGAGACCCACTGGACTCCTGACGACGATGCAGAGAGTCGCCCCTCGAGTCGTCCGTCGAAAGCCCCGCAGACCTCGACTTCCGGGGCTTGGACAACTTACCTACCAATAACTTCTTCTTGCGCTCCCGCAAGGCTTTCGACGTGAGCGACTGGCAGTCGACACAGTCATCCGTGTCATGGGCCTCCCCGAGGCACCAGAGGCAGGCGTCGTGCGAGTCCGTAACCGACATCTTGGACCCACAGCCCCCGCACTTCTTAAAGCCCGGACGCAGTGTGGAAGACGAGGTAGACCTCTTCAAGAAGAAATACTTCACTAACACCAAACAGGTTCGAAGAACCGAGAAACAACAGAAACTCCAAAGAGTCGAGGCGCGCCGAGATTCCCGAAGTGAACACGTTCGCGGAAAAAACTGAACTGAGGCTACGGGCGTCGTGCGTCCTACTTATAACATCCAGTGACGTCGGCCGTCGGAGGAGGTCCTCGAGGGCCGCGTATCGACGTCTTTGACGCAGGAGCCGAAGATTTTCCGAAGCAGCATAGCTGTGGTGATTACTGTCATAGATATGCAATACGTCGCAGGACCCAATCCCCTCGAATCTTGATTTACTCCATCCAGGGAGACCACAAGTGGGAGGTTAGCTGCTGGGGCTCCCTAAGTACATTCCAAAGCTGAAAGTGACAGCATGTGTAAAAATGTTTTGAGCTTTTATTTCTATTTTTCCACGTCAACAATTATTATTATTATTATGGTAGTTATTGAGCGCGGACCTAGCTTTGAGAAGAACAAGTTACTTCTTACCTTGTAACGTTCTTTCGATGGGATGTTCCTCTGACGTATTCCTTATCTTTGATATTACCCATCCCAGCTCGCTGGCCTTGGATATTTTTTCAGTAGAGGGCGCTGCGCATCGACATCCCTCGAGTTGATGTCCCTCGACAGCCTCCGTCTTGGCGCCGACGTCACTGTGCGTATAAATAGACTCACGCAGCGTCCGTTGCTCAGTTCCGTTTTGAAGCTTGAAATTAGCTGTGCATGAATTGGTTATTGACCTTGAAGTAGCGTAAGCTGCAACCACAAGGGAAGTTTTACTGTGGGGATGGATGGGAGGGGCGATAAGGAATACGTCGGAGGGACATCCCATCTAAAGAACGTTACAAGGTAAGAAGTAACTTGTTCTTCGAAGGGATTGTGTCCTCCGATGTATTCCTTATCTTTGATAGACTTCCATAGCAGTGGTGTGAAAGAGGAGGTGGGAGTAAAATGTAATATTCCCTTTAAGAATGTACAGAATGTAACACAGCTTTGCCAAATCTTGTCTCCTGGCTAGAGGAGGTATCCAGGCTGTATATTTTGTAAAAGTATGTGCAGGCGACCATGTGGCAGACGCACATGTGTCCCGAATCGGAACCCCTCTGTGAAGAGCCGAAGAGGCTGCGATACCCCTGGTTGAATGAGCCCTAAGATGTTGAGGGGGCTTTTTCTCTGGCAATTTGTAGCATTCTAGAATGGTTAAAATAATCCATCTTGAAATGGTCTGTTTCGTGATTCACATTCCTAATTTGTGTCCTGTATAACCTACAAACAGGTGGTCTGCTTGTCTTATTCTAGCAAGTCTGCTGATATAAAAACTGAAGGCTCGCCTTGGATCCAGCCTATGTAACCTCTCTTCCTCTTTCCCTGGGTGGGGAGGAGGATAGAATGAAGGTAAAGTTATTTTCTGAGTAATGTGGAATTCAGAAACCACCTTTGGGAGAAAATTAGGCTTCACTTGTAAGATAACCTTGTCTTCATCAAAGATTGTATGAGGAGATTTGCAAGATAGAGCTTGTAATTCGCTCACTCTTCTGACAGATGTTAGAGCCACTAGAAAGACTGTTTTAAGAGTGAGAAATCTTAATAAACAAGAATGGAGTGGTTCAAAAGGAGTACCCATCAAACAATTTAGGACTAGATTTAGGTCCCACAATGGAACTTGGAAAGGCTTTGGGGGATAAACATTCAGAAATTGGACTACCAGAGGTAATTTGAAATATGAAGGTTCCTATGTAGTGCGCTTAAAGATTGATAGCGCTGCGAGGTAGCCCTTGATCGAACCAACTTGAAGACCTGAATTTGCTAAATACAGTAAGAAAGACAACACCATAGGTGTACTGCATGAAAAGGGTTCAATATTCTTTTCTCTACACCAGCTGCAAAATTTGTTCCAACGGCAGAGGTATAAAGTCTTTGTTGCCGGCCTTCTAACCGAAAGCAACACTTCCATGACGTCATCCGGGAGATCCCAATCCTTGTATCTCAACCTTTCAGAAAACCAAGCGTGAAGGTTGAGGGTTCTGATGTCTGGATGGAGAACCTGACCTCCCTTCTGCGAGAGAAGATCTTCTCTTTGCGGAAGACGAATTGGAGGGCAGATGGACATGTCCAGAAGGTCCGGGTACCACGTTCTCCTGGCCCAATCTGGGGCAATTAGGATCATGGTTTTCTGGAATCTTCTCAACTTCCTGATAATTTGAGGAATGTCAGGGACTGGAGGAAACGCATACAGGAGTGGAAACTCCCAGTCCACTACGAACGCGTCTCCTAGAGCTCCTCTAGAGGGAAATTCCCTTGAACAACACTGATCACACTACATGTTGATGCTGCTGTCGAATATAAACACTTAAGGGGTTCCCCAAAGGGCCAAAAGGGCGAAGATCTCTTGAAGGACTTCCTGAGCTAGCTCCCACTCTTGGGAAACTGTACTCTGCCTGCTCAGGGCATCCGCCATCAAGTTCTTCTCTCCGGCTAGGTGAACTACCGATAGAGAGAATCCTTCCTGAATTGCCCAA
This sequence comes from Ambystoma mexicanum, assembly GCF_040938575.1. Taxonomy (NCBI): domain Eukaryota; kingdom Metazoa; phylum Chordata; class Amphibia; order Caudata; family Ambystomatidae; genus Ambystoma; species Ambystoma mexicanum. Next base: position 375,512,524 of record NC_090935.1, on the reverse strand, counting down.
AACCAGAGCTGCATTGCCGCTCTGCACAGTGGCGGTGATCCTACGCCTCCTCTTTTGTTGAGCGCTAGTTTGATTGCTCTCAACTCCAACAGGTTGATATGTAGTCTGGATTCCGATGGAGACCAACAACCGCTGATGGTCAAGTCGTTGGCATGGGCTCCCCACCCCGTGAGTGAGGCATCCGTGACTACCGTTATCTCCGGCCATGCTTGCCAAAACAGTTCTCCTTTCAAAATGTTCCCCCGACAGGCCCACCTCTGAAGGTCTCGAGTCATTCTGTCCGGGGCTTGAAGGAGATCTGACATTCTTCCTGAGAATTGCGACCATTGGGTTCTTAGTGCCCACTGGAGGGATCTCATTCTCAGGCGAGCCTCTGGCACTAGGAAAATGCATGATGCCATGAGGCCTAGAAACCTCAAAAAGTCGAAGGCTGGAAGACGTTGGGTATTTTGAAATTTGTTGACCATCTGAAGAATATCTTGAACCCTCACTTCTAATAGCGAGGCTTTTCGCAAGGAAGTGTCCAGGACTGCTCCAATGAACTGGAGTCTCTGTGATGGTATCATCTGTGACTTCTTTAAGTTGAGGGAGAAGCTCAGCTTGTGAAGGAAGTGGCAGACATAATCCAGATGGATCAGAGCTTGTTCTGAAGATACTGCTCCGATCAACCAATCGTCCAGATAGGGGTAGACGTGGATCCCTTCCCTCCTTAGACTTGCAGCCATTACCGACATTAGCTTGGTGAAGACCCTCGGGGCAGAGTTCAGCCCAAATGGCAGAACTCGAAATTGATAATGAGAGTTGCCAATTGCGAACCTCAGGTATTTCCTGGGTTTGAGATGGATTGGCACATGGAAATAAGCATCCTGAAGGTCTAGAGATACCAACCAGTCCTGAAGCTGGAGGGCCTGAAGGATCAGAGAAAGAGTTACCATCTTGAACTTGTCCTTCCTGAGGAACTTGTTCAATATTCATAAGTTCAAAATGGGTCTCAGTCCTCCGTCCTTCTTTGGTACTAGGAAGTAGGGGGAATACCAACCCCTGTTCCTCTCCACTACAGGTACCGGTTCTATGGCACCTTTCTCTAGCAGGTCTACAATCTCCTGCATAAGGAGCGGATCTGGAAACTTCAAAGAGTTGTTCCCCAGTGGATGACTCCGAGGGGTGTGTAGGAAGGGCAGGCAGTAACCTTGGGCAACTGTCTCCAATGCCCAAGCATCTGACGTAATAGCCTGCCATTCTGCCAGATGTTGAGTTAACCTGCCCCCTACTGGTGTCTTGTGAGGGAAGACCTCAGAGGGGTTTGGAAGCGGCTGACGCAGCTGCCGAGGGTAAAGTGGCACCTGGTGCTGCAGTTTTTGTACCTTTTCCCCGTCCACCACGGGTGAATCCTTTCTGGCCCCTTTGAGCTGGCTGTCCTCTACCTTTTCCGAGGGCAGAGTAAAAGCGAAAGGACCTACCCCTCCAGGAGGTTCCTGAGGGGCGATTTGGAGTCTGTCGGATTGCAGCCCCAAGAGATTTTGCTGCTGCCTTGGATGTTTGTAATTTCTCCAGGCTGTCATCAGCCTTTTTACCAAACAAAGAAGTGCCGCCAAAGGGCATGTTCAAAAGTCTAGCTTGTACATCTGGAGCAAAACCAGACTTACGCAACCACGCAAATCTGCGGATTGTGGTACTTGCCGCCATGACCCTGCTGATACTGTCAGCAGAATCAATGCCTGTTTGAAGGGACTCGCACATTGCATCTTTTCCATCCTTGATGATGTTTAAAAATGCTTCCCTTTCTTCTCCTTCTGGGAGACAGTCAGCCGCTGATGAAGCACACTCCCAAAGCATATGGCTGAATCTTGCAAGCGTGCAAGTGGCGTTAATAGATTTAAGCGCCATGCTACATGCTTTTTTTGACATAGCATCAAATCATTTTTCATCCCTATCCTGTGGAATAGTAGGGTATGCAGATTTACTGTTTGATGAAGTTGCTGCTTGTACAACCAAACTCTCTCTGGAGTTGGATGTTTGCTCAAATATTCAGGATCTGTAGCAGATACCCTGTATTTAGCAGACAGTCTCTTGTTAACTGCAGGGATAACTTCAGGAGTTTCCCAATTTGCAGAAATGTTTCTTTGCAGAGCAGAATGAAAGGGGACAACAGGATCCTCCTGTGGACCTTTATCTAAAATATCAGTAAGGTTATCCTGCTGAAAAGAGGGTGTAGGTGTAGACCACCCCATGAATTCGATTATCAGAACCCTATAAGGGGTCTCAGCATGTTCCCCAGGGTCTGGTTTAGCAAACTCTACTTCTGGAGAAGTATCTAAACCACTTGCCTCATGTAAAGGAGTCTTGAAGGTCCTTCAACCTGTTCTCTTCAGTGATAAATTCCTCTGGTATGAGTGTAGTGGTCCTTTGTAAACCAAAAGGTCTCTCATGGTCGGAATCCTCACCTTCCTCATATATTGAGGACAAGGCTCTATAAATAAATAAATAAATAAATAATCAGACCTAGGATGTGGTTTAGAACCCATTTCTAGAGCAGAAGGAGCCAAATTTGTTGTTACTGGTTGGGAAAACGTCAAGGTTGTCGACGTGGAAGTCACAGGCTTTGACAAACTCGAAAAGGGCGTTGAAAAAGTTTGAAGAGACCTCGATGTACTCGAGAGGATTGGAATCCTACTCGGTGTCGTCGAAATAGTCGATGGCATTCTCGACGTCATGGTCGAGGTCCTCGAGACCTCTACTGTCTGAGATGTAGTGACAGTTGGTCTGTCCTTTGTCACAGTCGACAGTGGCGTCGAAGACGGCGTCGACGCAACCGATTTATGCGTCGAAGGGCCCTTTGACAACAGCGTCGATGACGCAGATTTATGAGTCGAAGAAACCTTAGACGACGGCGTCGATGACGCGGTCTTACTGCTTTTACTCCAGGGTTCATGACGCTCTCGGGTAGTTTCTCTCGCTGGGTGCAACGACTCGCAGCGTTTTGATTTCTCGGGTCTTTCACCCGGGGTATCACCTTTAGACGTCTCTGAGGGGGTCGAGGCCGCTTTCTCGAAGACGCTAAGCATTTTCTTAATGAATTCCTCCCACTTAGCCGGAGAGCTGTGTTTCGTGGGGCAGGTGATCCTTTTCGGAGAGACAGAAGACGAAGAAGAGGGAGATCTAAGACGCCTCCTCTTAGAGTGTCTCGATCTCGAAGAATGATGGGAACTGCTTCGAGATCTTGAACGGGAATGTTTCTTATGACGACGAGAAGACGAATGTCTCGACTCTGCCGAAGAAACTTTCGAGGGAGTAAGAGATTTAAGAGTCTTACCTCTTTCTAGCTTCCTCTTACGCTCCTTCAAGGCTTCCGCCATCATGGACATAAAGTCCTCGCATTCCGAACAGTGATGCTCCGATCACAAGCACCGCAAACAGATCCTATGAGGATCAGTCAATGACATTTTCTTCCCACAGTCACAACACTTTTTGAAGCCGGACCGAGGGGTTGATGGTTCGGATGAAGAAGCTATCGAATTAAGATGATATCTTAAAAGAATAAGTCTGGATCTTCTTGAAGAAAGAACTGAGCAACACGTTTCCGAGGCCCACGAAGCGCGGAAAAACGTCGGCGCCGAGACGGAGGCTGTCGAGGGACATCAACTCGAAGGACGTCGACGCGCAGCGCCCTCTACTGAAAAAAGTTCCGAGGCCAGCAAGCTGGGATGGGTAACATAAAAGATAAGGAATACGTCGGAGGACACAATCCCTTCGAATGTCAGATTTGTAGATTTCTTGAGAATGGGAGGCTGCTGCAAAGAAGCTTCATTCTTTGTTAACTTTATTGTTAGCTTTCTTCTGCCGAAGAGGAGACCTTACCAAATCAGTATCAAGCACTGACATGCTTGCTTGCTAATCTCCCTCTGCTTCTAAAGGGGTAGTTCGGTCAGAAATGTAATTTGCCCAATGGATGGGCATGCACTTTAGAGCATACATTGATTGTTCTTAAAAATAATTCCAATGCCAGGTTGTTCTCACTTTAACACATGCGAAAACGATGGGTCGGGTACTGCCATCTTGTGCTAATCTTATCCGTTGATCGATCGCTCTAAGTTCATGTGCACTGGCGACACTAATTCAAATGGCCCACCCCTCATGCTGACATTACTAGACGCTCACCATGGGCTCCACCTATTTTAATGACGTAAGTGAGCAGGGTAGCCAAATGTACCCTGTCATCACCAACGTCCTACCGTCATCTACCGCAGAACCTCAGATCCACAAACAGATGCAAAACGTTTTTTTTATTTTCTCGAAAATTATAAAAACCGGAGAAAACGGGAATGGTCGGGAGCGTAACACTTTTAATTTTTACATAATGCTGAAAAGAGGTAATTGAGTCCACGAAAACATGGGTAACATTTCCCAATAGAGGTCATAGTTAGCGAACATCGCATGGTTTTACAGTGATCTTAGAATGCCGATTCTGTTCGTCGATCGATTAATCCCAGTCTTTGCATTCTTCATAGAAAGTTATCTTCCTTCACGGAATTCTGATCGATGCACATCACGTTCCATTACAGAGAAGAAATTAGTGGTTTCAATTTCAAATGCAACACTTTCACATATGCACGTTTTCAAAATCTATAGGCCATATTGCACCTTATCATTACTGCAACCACAAAAAGAGAGATTAATGTCTGTCGATCGTCCCAGATAATGGTTACCCATGACAGGCGCACATCAGTATAATATAACTATGTAAAATCGAAAATGCAAAAATATATTTCGGTACCCAATTTATAATTTTATATACACAGTACACATTTAAGTGAACTATGAATTCAAGCTACAACACATACAATGTCAATTATTTGCGTCAAACTGAACATTCATCCATCACAATGTAAATCATGTAGCATACAGCCACTTGCCATCCTCCTCACTTACATAAATATTATTAAAAATGTTGCTTACATTGTGTCTTGATGACCAACAGCTTCGAAAGACAGATCTCAGTAATAGAAACATAACATTCCTACGTAAGCTTTTAATATAGCGAATGTTATGGCTTCTTTGCAGATATTCATTTGAGCTTCAAATTGTTAGTGCAGTGGATTCAAGGACACAATGCGACCCTTCATGCAGCGTTCACAGCGTGTCGGAGGGAGTTTCATTTTGGGAACAAATGCCACAAAATTTAATATTAATGGCAAGCTATGCAGTGAAAAACAATTAACTATTTCAAGTATCCCACATATAAAAATATTTACTTCCATTGGAACGGTATATATCAATGCGCCAGATCCCACAACATTATGACCCTAGGCGAGGTCTAGACAGACTCGAATTTCCCTATGCTTCAATAGGGCAGTGCCTGAAAAAAAGCTACATTAATAGTGTGGGGCTGTTTTTTCGGCCACTTCTTTTCTGAAATAAACAGAATTCGAATACAAAAGCAGTGGGTTAATACATAGAGAAAGCATGGATGGGCAGGGAAGGGAGGGGTAAAGGAGCGATTTCGCACCAGGCTGGGTGTACTGTTGCAGCCAGGGCAACGCATGCAATGAGCAACAATAAAAAGAAAGAAAAAATTGGGGGCGCTGTTGCGCTGGTAGAAAATGGCAGCCTGAGTGCCGAGCTCCGGACGGGGATAATCCTGAGCGTGGAAATAACCGTCAATCTGCAGTGCATCCTCCTTCCTCCTCCTGCCACCTATTACTACTGATTTGTGGGAGCCGTAGCCCCCTTACGGTGACACTGCGGCCGCGAGAAGAACCAGCATGAGACTCACCGGACCCTCCCTGAGCGGTGGCTCCGCGAGACGCGGCTCTGCCAGCTGCTGTGCGCCGCGGTGCTGCGTACAGTGGGGGGGGGCTTCCCCACCCGATCACATACTGCACGGCCGCCTCGCGGCCTGGAACATTCCAGAGGTCCCCGGGCGGGGCTAAGTGGAGGCCCCAGACTACAGCTTTGGGTACGACCGGGGGATTGCTGAGCCCCCCCACCGGCCTGTGACCTGGCTCCCGTCGACCATGGACAGCCCTGCATGTAAACTCGGCGGGAGGCGGCTGGAGAGAGGCGACCTTCCTGAGGATCCACACCATCGCACCGGTTCCCGGCTCCCCGCCGTGCCCCTCTTCCCTGCGGCTGAATATACGGTAGGAGTCCAGCAGGGGCTGCAGGGCTGGGGCGGGTGCACCCTCCTTTGTGGTAGTGCTCCCGTCGGCTCCTGGGGAGCCCGCTGGCTCCTCCCAGGACTCACTGCAAGGTTGGCAATACGCAGGGAGTGTTATTGCTGAAAACATAAGCAACACTGTCGGAAGCCCCTAGCAGAGCTCTTTTTTCAACCCTTCACTGGGGCTGGGTGTGACTGTCCCCACTAACTCTTGACTGATACCGGCAGCTGGCTACCCTGTATTGTGGAACTTGGGTCTCCCGCCCTACAACACACACCACTGCGCTGATGCCTGGCATCCATTGGCGCTGCTCCAGAGCTGGCCATAAACACGCTGGTTTCCCTGAGACCGCGCTGTTGGTGGTCCTGCTGGCGTAGTGCTCCATCTCGGTGATCCCTCACCATTACTGTCGCGGGGGTGGAAGGATAGAACCCATAATTCCGGCAGGTGGAACAAACCTACTAACGGACAAGGTATAGCCACGTCCTCTGAAGAGACATTCATCGGCTTCAAGCAGCACCAAGGCCATAACCCTTCTGGCACAATCCTGCACAGTGCTGTAGGAGATCTGAGCCGTCTATCCTTGGGTGACCTGCTGTGCCTGCGCTGCAGCAGAATTTTGGCCGCCCAAGCTTACCCGCCTTTTCAGAACACTCCTTAGTTGGAACCATGACCAAAGGAGCGGGCGCTGGGAATAAATAGAACTCTTTGACTATGTTTGCGAAAACGCTTTCAAGGCCGGTGGCGGAGGCGGTTGCCAGACATTTGGTCGAAAAAAATTGGTCGACCAGACAAATGGTCGAAAACCAAATGGTCGAATTTTTTGTTTTTTTTATTTTAACCCTTTTTTTTATTTTTTTGGGGGCGTCCCCCCCAACCCCCTTTTTTCTCTAAAAACCCCCTTTTTTTACTAAACGAAAACCCGAAAAATAAATATATAAAAAAAAAAATTCGACCATTTGGTTTTCGACCAAATTGCGTCGACCAAATTGCAGTCGACCAGTTTTTTTTCGACCAATTGACTGGACACCGGCGGAGGCACCAGAGGACCCACCTACCACCTCGACCCCACCGACCTCTGTTGATTCGCAGAAGATGTTAGAGTATATCCGTGAGGGGTTCACCACCCTGCACACCAAACTCGATGATATGAACGGCACTATCTCATCCATAAAAGCACACATCGAGAAAACCGATGGCCGCATGACCGAGATCGAAACGAGGGTGGGTGCTGCAGAAGACTATCTTGGCTCCCTGCGGGCTACAGTCTCCTCGCTCTACAGTCGAGTACTTGCAGTGGAAAGGAAGAATGATGATTTAGAATCTCGGTCAAGACGTAACAACCTACGCATAATCGGTGTGCCCGAGGTCATCATTAAGGAACCCATGGAAGACTATGTGGAGTGCATGCTCCTAGCACTCCTGGAGTCGCCGAAACTCTCCCCCCAGTTTGCGGTGGAAAGAGCTCACCGGTCTCTGACTGCAAAGCCCAGACCGGGCGCACCTCCACGCCCCATCATAGCTAGAATCTTAAATGTTTGGGATCGTGATGCCCTCCTCAGGGCAGCTAGAGTCAAGGGGGAACTGCTGCTTGGAGCGGCAAGGATCCATCTGTACCCGGATTTCTCTGTGGCGGTGCAACAGGAGCGCAAATCCTTTTTAGCAATCAAGAAGAGGCACCGAGATTTAGGAGTTAAATACTCCATGCTATTCCCTGCCAAATTGCGAATCAAACACTCCAATCAGACATTCTTCTTTACGATTCCTGAAGAGGCCTCAAAATTCATTGATGAGCATTTTCCTGGCTGACTTGTCCACCGCTGCCTTAACACTGCTCATTACTTTGTTTATGCTAACTCGACTTCTGCATTGCAGTGGGCCTCCATGAGACCGTTTGCATAAGTTGCTGTTGCGTTGCACAGTAATACAACAGTAGTTGAACTTGTTTTTATTCAATTGTTCTGTTGATCCTCGATACAAGTATTTCATACTAATCACATGGATAAAACTTGGTTTAAAACTGCAAACATCCTTATAGATTGCCCAGTTCCGGAGCATGACCGCCAGTCCAGCTATCAGGCCCCCAGGCGTTGATGCCGTTGATTTGGTTGTGGGTATGGTTATGCGGGGTTGTCATTCCTCTGTTTGGGGGAGGGATGTGGGTGGGACGAGGGGGGGCAGGGAGTTATGTTTAAAAAGTCTTGACGACCACAGGAGATGTCACACTTATTGTAATACCGGGCCACAACCCTACTGGTACAGTGGTGTACCCGTATCCGTGGGACCGGCACTGGTCACCACACCACCGGGGTTCATTCAACATCTCCACACAAATGGCGGATAATGACCTAACCTTCATGAGCTGGAACGTACTGGGTTTGGGCAATCATAGAAAGATGCAGCAGATACAGCTATATGCCGAACGTCACAACGTTAAAATCTTATGTCTACAGGAGACTCACGCCCGCTCTGAACAAAGTGAGAAGTTTGCTCAACGATGGGGACCCCAGAGGTACTACACCAATTATTCCACCCAAAGCCGGGGAGTATTGACCCTAATACACAGAAGCCTTAAATTCACGAGTAGGTACTCACAGGTAGATCCACAGGGGAGATATGTACTGATTCTGGGCACGCTACAAAATAAAGAGGTAGCCATACTAAACATCTACGTTCCAAATATCGATGACCCTGATTTTTACCAGCACCTGGCCTCTCTGCTGGAGAGTTTCCCCTTAGTCCCGATCCTATGGGGGCGGGGGAATTTCAATACTATACTGGACATCAACCTTGATCGATCGGGCTCCAGACCCCGCCAGCTCTCCAGAGCAGCCCACTCTATCCTGACAATACTCCCCCACTTATCGATTGTGGACGCATGGCGTTTCATGTATCCTGACTCGACAGCGTACTCCTTCTACTCCTTAGTACATGATTCGCATTCTAGGATTGACAGGTGTCTCATATCGGACATACTGGTTAGGAACCTATCCCACCTGTCGATTCTCTCTAGAACTCTTTCGGACCACTCTCCAGTCGTGATCTCCCTAAACTGGGATCAAGAACGCGATAGCTCTAGACTATGGAAATGAGGCCCCATTCCCTGCTTGATCCGGTCTTTAGTTCTGAACTCCAACAAGGAATTCTTTAAGTTCAATACTAATTCTGTTTCATCACAATGCACCCTCTGGGAATCCTTTAAAGCATTCATTAGGGGTATCGCCATATCCAAGGGAAGTGGGATCCTGAAAGGGATCCGCTCAGATATTGCGATAAGCGCGATGACCCTAGCTACCCTTGAGGCTCAATGCTCTGTGGATCACTCTCCTGAGACTCTGGTGCTGCTGGGTTCGGAGCTTGACATATTTCGTGAACTGGCCGAACGGGAGGCTAAATTCCTAGACGGTCCGCATCTGGTTAGGAAATACGGGGAGGGAGAGCGACCAGGCCGATTGCTAGTCAGGTTACTACACCGTGAATTTGGCGCCCCCAACATAGCGGCAATAGAGAGACCCGATGGAACGCTGGCTACATCACCACAAGACATTAACTCAGAGTTCCTAGCATTCTATAGTTCCCTATACTCAAAAGCAGATAGCGCCCAGATGTCAGAGATTGACTCCTACCTGGAAAGCCTCCCTCTCTCTGTCCTATCCACTGATAGCAGCATCTCCCTGGAGAGGCCGTTCACACCCGAAGAACTTTCAGAGGCCATTGATTCACTAGCTTCAGGCAAAGCCCCTGGTTCGGATGGCCTTCCTATGTAATTTTATAAAAGATTTAAATCCCTGCTGATCCCACATCGGATGGCACTATGGGAGGAGGCATGCGAAAGGGGTGTACTCCCACCCTCACTCCGGCAGGCAGTGATAACGGTCCTACTTAAACCTGGCAAACCCCCCCACCCAATGCGGCTCGTACCGACCCCTATCACTAATCAACTGTGATGTCAAAATCTATGGCAAATTTCTAGCCATGCGACTAGATTCATCCGGATCCAGCGGGATTTGCCCCAGGCCGATCTACCTCCCTGAATCTGAGGCGCCTATTCAATGTGATCAGCAGGATCGGCCCGAAAGTTCAAGCTGTGGCGGCCACCTTAGATATGCAGAAAGCATTTGACTCGGTATCTTGGCAATACCTATGGCGAGTCCTTGAGAAATGCAAATTCGGTCCCAACTTCCGATCCTGGTTCAAACTGCTCTATACTGGTCCTTCGGCTAAAGTGCGCACGGAAGACAGATGTCCCCCCCCCCTTTCCAGATAGCCAGAGGAACGCAACAGGGCTGTCCCTTTTCCCCGCTTATATTCGCTATAGCCATGGAACCCTTCGCTGACATTATGCAACCGTCACATTCCCGTAGAGGCCTGCGAACTGCAGGCCAGTCCGACATTGTCTCCCTATATGCCGATGATGCCCTGCTCTATATCCGCTCTCCAGAAACTAACTTTGCCCCAATTCTGGAGGATGTGCTATGGTTTGGACATATATCCGGACTGAAGGTGAACTGCTCTAAATCGGTGCTGTTCCCGCCCACCAACTGCACGCTCCTCCCTCCTGACCTAATGGGGTTCACATGGTCCCAGTCCAGGTTCACATACCTTGGGGTGGTTATTTCTCGTTGCTCTGAAATGCTGCGTGAGGACACCTACCTGAATTACCTTACAAATCTGGCCACTAAAACTGCAAGCTGGGCTAGACTCCCGATCTCCTTAGCAGGCTGAATAGGGATAGTTAAAATGGTAGTACTGCCCCAACTCCTCTACCGATTCACCAATCTTCCCCTGTGGCCAGGCGACAACTTCTTCCAATCGCTATTCCACACAACCAACACCTTCTTATGGCATTCTGGCGCAGTCCGCCTTAAATTGACAACATTGACTGCCCCCATGGAATACGGAGGGTTCAGCGCCCGGACTTCCCCAGGTACTGGTTGGTAGCACAATCCCAATTTGCGTCCCATTGGTTTAACACCACTGATTCCCCCCCTCATGTTCGTCTGGAGAAACTGACAGTCACTGATCGTAATATTTGCTCCCTCATTCTCAAACCCGCTCCGACTGACCCCTGTTCGGCGGATCCAGTTAATACTACATCCATGGCCCTATCTAAAATCTGGAAACTAGTGGGCACACCACATCCTTTCCATGGGGACCTTCCGCTGTGGAATTTCCTCCCAGAGGTTCCACGTGTTCCACAATCCATCGCTTCCCGATGGGCCGACGTGGGCTTCTTAGCGCTCCGTGATATCTATGCAAAGGTAACTTTCTTGAATGGTCAGACCTCCCACTCGCTCTCAGGAGACCATCAGCATGGCTACAGTACTCCTTCCTCCGGAAGAGCCTCAAGACAAGATATCCCGACTTCCCTTCACTGCCGCCTGATGAACCCTTAATTGCCGAACTCTGCTCCTCTGACTCCTCGAAAGGAAAGGTGTCCAGGCTATATATTATACTGCATGCCAGAGCTGCCCCCCCTTTCACTGCACTGAGACACAGGTGGCAAGACGACCTTGGGGTGAAAATAACTGATGAGCGCTGGTCCCGTATGTGTGCACGCACCCACAAAGTATCCTTCAATTCTCGATTTAAATTAATACAATTCAAGGTACTACACAGATATCATCACACCCAGAGTAGACTCCACCACATGTTCAGCGAGTATTCCCCCAGCTGCCATAGATGTGGTTCTGATCAGGCTTCCTATATTTATATGAATTGGTCCTGCCCACGATTAACACAATTTTGGTCAGAAATATGCTCCACATTGTCTACTATACTGGACCACACCATAGTCCCTTCCCCAGCACGTTGTCTTTTCCACGACCTTCCCCAAATAGGGCGGGACTCAAGAAGGCTGGCTGGCCTCTGCATGCTTTTAGCAGTACATTGTATCTTGATGAACTGGCTCTGGCCTAGAGTGCCCTCGTACACACAGTGGCTCAGAGCTGTCACCTGGGCATCGGATACCGAGGAGGCATGGGGCATATTGCAACCTTCCCACTCGAGACCAAGGGACATTTGGCGGAAGTTTTGCAGTTATATGTCCACCATGAACTCGGACTCTGAGTCCTCAGTTCCTACTCTTTCCTCCCCGGTTGCTACCCCGTGAACAGAGACTGCTCGCTCCCCCCATCTGTGTTGTTGCCTGTGCTCTGACCCAATCATATGTATAAACTATCCACTAGGTGCCAGTGCGGTTGATCATGGTTTTTGCAATGTATCCTGCTAATGTGCTGTGTGCATCTCTGTTGCTTGTGTGTTGTCAAGTCAAATAAATAAAGTGTTAAAAAAAAAAGAAAGAAAAAATTACAAACACAAATTTCAGCATGTTCATTGGGCTTTCCGGGTCCTTTGGGATTGGCGATAGGACGGGCCCTTTCCTCTCGTCGTCCCTGGGCCTGGGGTGCACCTCACAAGCCCAGACTCCCCCAACGGACTGTTAGTAGTTCAACAATCAATAACCCCATCTGTCCTTCACTTCCCTACACATCAGGTGTTTACCCTAAGACGTTGGCTACCTGACTCCCCAGGGAACTTCTAGCTTTCCCTCTCATATCCCCACTTAGTAGTCTCAGGAAACGGAAAATGGTGCCTTCTTTCACCCAGCGTCACTCTCATTTCTTTCAAACCCTCTCACTCTTGACCCTTGGCTATACTTGTCCCTTACACTGTTCTCCTCCCACCACGTCACTGTCCCTCCAAACTCTCACTCTGCCTTGCTAAATTCACCTTTCAATCTTACTTCCTTTCTCACTCTTATTCCTATTACCATTTGTATCTGCAACTTTTCTATACCTCCCGTCCCTGATTATCCCTTCTCCCTCTACTCCAGTGCCTCCTGTTCCACCTCTCTTACTCTCCTTACTCTGCTACAACCGCCTCCTCTCTACTGCCACTGTCCCCCTCAAGGGATATGGTGCCCTGCTCACCCCTCTATTACTGACAACCACTCTACCAGTCTTGTTCCTCTTTTACTACTCCTGCCACCTTCTGTCTTTACTCCCAACTACTAACTCTGCCACTACCTTTGCTCTACTCCACTTCCCCCACTATTCTCTATCTCACATAAACAATCCACAGACCCCTTCTCACCAATAGTTTCTGCACTGCTTTCTGCTTTCACCTCCTCTGGTCTCTTGGACGTCCTTCTCCACCCAACTAACCCACACAATAGCGTGTAGAGACCTGGAGAATTTGCTGCACTCCTTTCTCGCATGGCCAGTGTTAGGCTGCTGGCTGTCTGCTGCAACAAAGTGTCAACTGCTGGTGGCTTCCCTCTGCTGCGGCTTTCCGCGGTGAGTGTTCATCATCATCATCGATAAGGTGGGGAGGAGACAGGGTCTGTACACACTCACGCGAGCACCAGGGAATGTTTAGGGTGGACGCCTTTCCCTGACATGGCATGGAAACAGCCATTGTCACAATTTCCTCCTGCACATACTAGTGCACCCTAGTGCACAGCGGAAGCTTAAGTGGCATGCATCCAGCAACTTATTAATGAGAAGTGCATTCTCTGGGAAAAACTGTTTAATCCTATGACAATAGTGGTGAACCTGAATCTTGAAACCGATGGGTTGTAAATATCCACAAGAAAAAAGGTCAATGAGCAAACAGAGTGAGTTCAACCTCCCCTAGGATCATGTGTTCAGGTTTTACACCTAGGGAAATTTAGATAAAAATAGGCGGTATAATGACATAATTTTCCAAAGACGGACAGATTGACAGCCCTAGATTTTGCAAACAGTCCAGAAGGGGACCACAGGGGATATTGCAATACTTCAGGCTCGGGTCCGCTACAGTAAACGGGTTCATGCGTCTGCAGCAGCAGACAATTGCGCACCTGGCAGAACCACCAGATGTGTAACAAATAGCTCTGCAACTTAGCATAAGCAGTGTCACAACTCTCCAAGCCAAATTGGAAACCTACACGCCATTAATCCTGTGCTAATAACGCGCCCCTCAAAATTCATGCAAAGGGAAATCAAAAACAACATTGCTGTATTATGCCAAGGTGCTGCCGTCATTTGAAAGAGTGCTAATAAAATATATTTATTTGTTGGCTGTTAAATAAACCAGAGTGCAACCAATAATATCAGGTTGTTGCTCAAATATTCCAGATTTACTGTCAATAAAAGGATATTCAATGTGCCAGACTGACAGATGGTGCAGCACAAAAATGTAACAGTAATCTTAAACGTGCAATAGTTAAACAGCGCATTGCCTACCTGGCAGCTTCAACACGGCTATGCATATTATCCACATTGCAGAAATTACACTTTTCCCTACACATTATACACTAGAGGTAATCATTGAAATGAAATATGAAAGTCATGAACACTTTTCAACAAAAACAAAAAGGGAAATTTGATTGAATTTCATCCGTACGAAAACTACTTATATGGCCGAAATGTTTGACTAAGTCCCCCATTTGGTGGCATTACAGTTAACAAGGGCAGCGGGGGTGTCTCCTGGACCCATCGCAATAAAGTTTTTGAAGAAAAAAGAAAGAAAAGTCGACCCTACTGCGCCGGTTCTCATCCACACAAGATGCAGGAGACGGCGGCACACAAGGAGATGTGCCGCCTAAAGGTATGTATGAGTGTGAGGGGCAAGGGGTAGTCCAAAATGTCTGGGGGAGAGACAATCCAAAGTTATTTTCGATCAAATAACTTTTGTTTTTTTCTACTTCGAACATTTCGGATTCGTTCAAATCTCAGTAATCCATTGCTTACATGGGATATTGAAGCCTGCTTCTTATGACTTATACGTGTATCTGCTAATTTCCTGGTGTATGGAGATCAGTGTGAAATAGAGGGGAACTTTTTATTTCCTTTAAATAAGAGTTTCTTGGTGTAGATTTATGCTGACATACATTTACAGCCATTGTCTCTTGTGACCATAAATAAGAGACCTGAGGAATCTCTGTCCATGCAAACCACTTGTCTACGACCTCAACTAAAACTATTAAACAGCAATAACTACCTATATCATACAATTACAATGTTATTCATAACAGGAGAGTATATTTTGAAAAGCCCACATGAGAGAAACTGGCCCAATAGAAACTAATGGAGCTTCAATCAGGGTGGTAAAGTACTACACGAACTGCCAAAGGAAACATATCCAGAACATCAACAACTTTGGATAAATGTTACCCAATAAAGCACATTATTTTGCACACTCAAACACCAGATTAGGGGAGTTTATTTGCCTTCCAGCAATTTGGATAGAATATGGATACACCCAGCCCCACAGTTAAGTGATGTATACAACACTTTCAGTCCCTAAAATAGACAAATACTCCCATAAAATAAAAAGGAGCAAAAATCCCTGCCCCCCCAAAAATGGAAACTGACTCGTAGAACCTTGTGACCATGCTCTTCACCCACACAGCTCCATGAATAGGCTTGGGACCAGTAGTAAACGAGATACCACAGGAAGAAACGACTGTTATTACTGCTTGTAACATGCATCTTTTAATGTACATGAATAACTAGATGCAATGAAAATAAAGGTTTCTCACTGGAGTGACTACTCGTAGTCCTTAGTCCCCCTTTCCTGCATCCTTATGGCCGTCCCCCAGTGTGGGACGGTAGTGGAACCTTTTGGCAGCAAAAAATATGAGCTTCCCTGGTTTTTTAAGGATAGTGATTGGGGACGCCCACTCAGACCCGTCCTCCGGCACCTCACCTCAGTTCCCATTTGACACATTGGACGCTTGTAAACCTGGCTGTATTGAGAACTTTAGCCACTGGCCTACTAGCGGGGGATTGTGGGTGAAATGTATGGAGGAAAGGGGACTAAGGAAAAGAAGTACTGTAGTCACTACAGAGAGTAACTTATTACGGATATGCCCCGTCCCCTTTCCTCCATCCTTATGGGCGATTCCACCGAAATAAACAAAACTGGGTGGTGGTCTAGTTAGAGTAAAACAAGTTCGGAAGAACTACCTGCCCAAACTCAGCATCCCTCCTAGAGGTGATGTCCAAAGAGTAATGCCTGCAGAAGGCTGAGGGAGAGGCCCAAGTAGCCACTTTGCTAATGGCCTCTCAGGAAGCATGCCTTTACAACGTTACCGCCGTGGCCTTTGCCCTCACCGCATGAGCATGGATTCCTTCTGGAACCTTTTTACCGATGACTGTGTAAGCCACCCAAATGGCCATACCATACAGCAGGCAATGGATGCCTCGGAGGCCTGAGTCCCAGGGGCCATTCCCCTAAGCGTGATAAAGAGTTTCTGTCTTTCTTAACTGCTTCGTCCTTGAGAGGTGGAATTTATGCACCCTGTGCAGTTCTAGGGAATGCCGAGATTGTTTGGCGTCTGACTGAGGATTGGGAAAGAAGATTGGTAGGCAAATCTCCTGAATCAGGTAGAAGGAGAGACCACTTTCAGCAGGAGCTTTGGATGGGTGCAAAGGACCAGCTTATCCTGGTACAAAACCGGAAACGCTCACAAGCCGACGGAACCTGCAACTCGCTAATCCTCCGTGCTGAAGTGAGTGCCTCCAGCAGAGCGGTCTTCAATGTTAGCCATTTGAGGTTCATTGAGGCCAGTGGTTGAAATGGCTAGTGCTGAAGTGGAGAAAGCACCAAATTCAGACCCCAAATAGGATGTGGTCTATGAACTGGTGGAAACAATCGTGACAACCCCTTGAGGAGAGCCTTGACCACCAGGTTCACCGCTCAAAACACACCATCGTCCCAATTCTTGTAGGCCATAATCACTGCCATGTAGGTACAGTAGGTGTCATCCCGAACACCGGAACGGGCCAGGTGGGCCGAGAAGGAGAGGACATCATCCACTGAGAAAAGGAGAGGGCCGATCCCACGCTCAATGGCAGAACCGTAACCACTTGCTTTTATACTGTGCACGGCTAGAGGACTTTCCAGCCACCTGTATTATATCCCAGTTGTCCTCCGACAAGTGAGCCGACCGGAGTCTCAGCTGATCAGGAGCCAAGCTTCTAGGGCCAGCCTGGATGGGTCCAAGTGCTGCACCATACTCCACTGCCTCCCGCTGCGTCAGGAAGCTCCTGTTGTGGATAAGCAGTGGGATTGGTCCCTGCGCCCTGGAGAAGGTCAGAAATCCAAGGCCTCTGTGGCCAATGAGGAGAAGTCTGCAGCCCACAGCTGTCCTGAACTTGCGGAAAAGCTTCTGGAGCAAGGGAGGAGGATCCTTGAAGGTTGTACCACAAGAGCTGGAAAGCGTCCTCCAGGGAACCCAACACCTTTCTTGCCCATGATGCAAACATTGAGCACTTGTGGGTGTCCTGCGACGCAAAGATGTCGACATGGTGCATGCCCCACAGGCGAATGGAATGGATCCAGGATGTTGCTGTCCAGCTCACATTTTTAATTGTTGGAGTGTTGGAGCCCAGCAGACTCAACCTGTCTGCTTCTGCATTGATGTCCCCCGGAAGATGAACCGTTCTGATCCAGATGCCCTGATACAGAGCCATTCCAAGATTGAGACCGCCTCAATGCAGAGTGCCCTTGACCTGATTCCCCCCTGCTAGTTCAGATAGAATATTGTTGTCGAATTGTAATTCCTGACAAGCACCGATCTGCCCCCTATCAGGGGAAGAAAGGCCCAGAGTGCCAAGCCCACTGCCTTGAGCTCCAGATGATTGAGGTGAGATTTGGCCTCCTCCCTGGACCACGAGCCCTGAATGGAATACGCTGCTAACATCGCCCACCCATCCCTGGAGAGACAAGTTTGTGGTCACCAGCAGAGAGGGCTCCGGAGAGCAAATAGGGCAACCCTGCCACACTGATGTTGAGAAGCCACCAGTGTATGTCTGGGTGAAGAGCAGAAGGTATGCACAACTTGTCTGACTGTGAACCTATTTCCTGATCCCACAAAGCCGCCAAGTGCAGCTGGAGTCACCTCATCTTGAGCCTGGCGTGTAGAATAGTAAGAACACAGGAGGCCATAGGCCCAACAGGTGCTGAAAACACCACGCTGACATCGAGGAATTGCGAAGGAAGTGGTGCACCGCTTTGCGGTTTGCCACCAGCCACTCGGGAATAGGGAAAAGGTTCTGAGCTAAGGTATCCCACCTGACCCCCAAGAACTGCAGGGACTGAAAGGGAATTAGCTGAGACTTCTACTGGTTAAGCGAAAATTTGAACTGGAAGAGCGCATCCGCCAGCACGACTCTGGGGAACTGGACCTCACAACCCAGTTGTCCAGGTGAGGATACAGGTGAAGGCCCTCATAAACTTGGTGAAGAAGCAGGGTGCAGGGCCAAATTGAGGCAGAACGGCAGCAACTTGTACTGAAAATGGTGCAACATGATAGTGAACTGCAGAAACTGTCTGTGCGGTGTAAAGATGGGGACTTGGAGGTACGCATCTATTAGGTTTAAGGAACACATACAGTCTCCTGCACATAGAGGCTCTGCAATCTGTGCAGGCATGATCTTGAAGCATTCAAGGGGTAGGGATAGGTTAAGGAATGAGATCCATGACTACCCTCAGGCACACCTGGTTGTTTTTTGGGTACCAAGAAATCATGGAATAGAAACCGGAGCCCATCCCCGCAGGGGCACTGGATCCACCGCTTGCATGCCCAACAGTTTCAGGATCTTCCTCAGTAAGGTAGGGGAGCCTATCTGCAGCAGCAGCGGTGAACGGGGCAGGGTGGAAGGGAGGGAAAACGAAGGGGGAGACACTTCCCCAAAGAAACAATGGAAAGGAGCCAAAGGCTTGTGAACATGTGCTTCCATGCCTCGATGTGCAAAGTCAGTGACCCCCATATGGACAGCTGTGGTTCTCGACCAAAACTTCATTTTTTTTTCTCCCATCCACGGAAGAGGTGGGGTAGAGGGATGAAAAAAGCCCATTGTGGTGCGTCGCTGCTTTCAGCAATAGGCACTGGGCAATCTGTCAGGCTGCCAGGTTTCTCTCCCCTGGAAGCCCTGAAACCCCCCAAATGACTGAGACTTATGTTCGGACCTCCCTGGCTCTGGGTAAAGGACTTCTGCCTGGACTTGGTTAGATCAGCCAAGGGCTTTGCGGTCTGGGTCAGTGTTGTCTTCTTTGTCAGCTCGTCATCTGTAGATGAGTGAAACAAGATCAGAACCCTCAAAGGGGTGGTCTAGGATCCACTCCTGAACGTCGGCAGAAAACCTGGTGGCGTGCATCCATGTGGTCCTCCACATCTGCACCTCGCACACATGCCCCTGCTGGCCGTCTGGATGGAAGACCGCAAACTCCATCAGGTCTTGTACAGCAGTCCTGGTCTCCACAAGGCCCGCCTTGAAAGCAGCTTGCCTCTCTGGCAGAAGATCAGGGATAAAATCGCTGATCTCCCTCCACAGCTTCTAATTAGTGGATGACAGCAGTGCTTCCACGTCTGCTTGCCGAAGGTGCAGCCCAGAGTAAAGGTAAACCTTCCTGCCAAATGACTAGCAATTTGTCCTCCTACGAGAGGCAACTGGTAGCCGAAGATGAGAAACGCGAAGGATTTTAATATAAAGAGGCCGCCGCCACCAACGATGAATGTGGCTGGAGGTGCGCCGAGAGCAGCACTGGATCCTTCTCCATCTGACTAAATCGACCATCAAGCCAGTTGTGAATTAGCATTCGGTTTCTCCCATACCTTTGAGGCTACTGGAAGGACATCCTTCGGAAGGGGGATGAAGACCTGCTCGCTGATTTGAGGGTCAAAACCTCAGCCAACACCCCCAGCTCCTGCTGAGCCTGCTCCGGTTGAGGGAGGCCTAAATAGTCTGCCAGCCCTTGAAGTCAGCCATGGAACACTTTAGCCAAGGCAGAGGCTTTGGACTCATCAGCGTTGTCAGCGCCATCCTGGGCATGAGAGGGAATGTCATCCCACTTATCACCTGGGGAGACCCCGGAGTACTCGTGTCATGGATGGAAGGAGCCGGAGGGGGCAGTGGAGGCATGGGAGCCTGCGGTGGAGGCATGGGAGCCACAGGCGGCAGCTGCGGCAAGGCTGCTGGGACTGGGGCAGCTGGTGGCTGTGGCAGGGGCCCTAGAGGGGGAGGCCTGGGAGGTAGCATCTGGGGCACCAAGTCCGGATCAGCTCCTTAAGGTAGCCTGTCATCTGTTGCGATTTCATGAGCGTTAGGCAGCACTTGAAAAAGCGGTTCTCACATGTCGCCGGGCTCGGCACTCCAAAGCACTGGGAGCACATGTTGATCCCGGACCTCCGTAGCACTAGGCGGCAAAAATGACAAACCAGGCCTGCCCCTCCACCAGCAGGGACGGGGATGATACCCCCCTGCACGGCCCACTCCGATGAGGGGTCTGCGGTACCCGAGGGCAAACATCAGGGCCCAAATCCATTGGGGCCATGCAATGGAGCCTGGGGAATACTTGGGGCCTCCAAACGGGATAACCCAGCTCGAGCCTCCAGGATCTCGGATTGTACTCTGGAAGGTGGGGTACCCTCAGTCGAAAGACTTGTAGTCCTCTGGTGCTGACCCTCGACCTCTGAGATGGCTCTGGTAGGCACTCCGCCCTCGGTGCAGGCACCGGTAGTCGATGCGCTTGTAAAAGACGTCACTCATCTTGTTTGAGCTAGTGCCTGAAGGTTCCTCGCACCTCAGTGCAGTCTCAGAGCTATGGAGTCCCTCTGAGGCAAAACCGGTAGGGCCCCTTAACCCCTCGGCATGTGCGCCGGTAGCCTACACGGCCTCAGGTCTACCTCTGTTAGAAAAGCCCAAGGGGGCCCCCCTCCTCCCAGAGAGTGACCCTGGGAAGGAACCACTGTGCTGAGGTGCTTTATTGAAGAGGTGACTAACCTTGTCATGCCATGGTGATTAGGAGACAAAGTCTATCAGATTTTCAGGCGGTGAATTGTTGCAAATCTCACTGCAGCGGGAAATACGGTTCATGAGAGAACGCAGAGCAAGGGCGCTGCATGCTGCACACGCGTCCCAACGGTGGTCAGGACCCAGGCACTGCAAGCAAAGTGCATGGGGATCCAGCGCCAGGAAGGAACGGCCGCACAAGGCACACCTGGAGAGCATCCTGCGACCAACATGAGCCGGGGGATGGCGAGGCACCGAATGGAGGGAACGTTGAAATAGAAAAAAATAGAAGAAAAAAAAAAACCGGAAGCACGCAAAGCTTGAAAAAAAAAGGCACGTGCAAGCTGCCAGGTCCATTACCGTCCGAGAAGAAAAAGGGGATGAGTTGCCAGAGGGCAGATCCGAGTGGGCGTTCATATGTCTGGGGCCATGCCCCCATGTGATATTCTAAATTTAAAGAGGAAGCTCATATTTTTGCTGCCAAAAGGTTCTGGTACCATCCCCATGTGGGGGACATTTATAAGGATGGAGGAGAAAGGGGATAAGAAGCATGAGTATAATTATTACAAAAACATTTCCATGTTCCAGTCAAAACATACGTTTACTCGCATATTAGATACTCCTAATGAGAATTGGACCTACATTTTAACTCCCTAAAAAATAATTTTACTCCCAACTTTAAAACATGGTGATTAAAATACTCCCATTTTCAAATCTTATCTAGAGCACTGAATATACCTCATTGAGATCATTTTCGACCAACCAATATTTAAGTAAGTGTTTGCACGAGCTTGGAAATGATTTAGGGTCAAAAGGTTGGTGGCCATTTCTTTGAATTGATATTTGTTTGCTAGTTTTGTTAAGATTCCTAAACGTTATACTGTAGCTAATGTGGTTCGCCACTTTCTTCTGTCAAGCAAATGTATCTCGCGGCAGGGCACTGGACTGAAGCCAAGCGAAACAAACGTGGAGCCTGCGGCTCCCAAGCTGATGTAAACCGCTTACACTATTAACTTGTCAAACATGCATACCATGCTGAAAAAAGCAACCAGGCACGTGCTGTGGGCAGAAACGAGGAACTCCAGGCTTACTTTTTTATTGTCAGAAGCGAAATCAAACAGATTTAGGACATGGTAGGGAAAGAATAAATGCGATTTGGATTGTTATTTCTCGTTCTGATCGTATCATATTTATTTTACTATTTAGAAGTTGGATGCACCCAGTGGTGAAAACATGTAATAAAAAAACTGCCAATTTTCAAGGGGCTCTCTAGACAGAAGGCTTATGAGGACACATCTCTTTGAATAATATTCAGTGTACATTTATTAAGTATTTACTTTAGTGCAAATGGCAAACCACCAAGAAAATAAGGGGATGTCCCATCTTCCTTTCTTTGTGATACATTACCACTGGGTAATGTTGCTTGGCAACATGGACAATTCAACTGATCTGGTCATCCGGTTCTTGGTAGAGCAATTCTAGACTCGGCACTTTGACACCAGAACTTCATGCCCCCCACAACACTTAGCATTCCGCTTATTCTAATGAGCAGAGTTTCCACACTGCCCGCTCCTCTCATCTGCCCTTTCCCAAATCCTTGTTGCACAGTGGGTACAATGTACCTACTTCAGAAAGAAACAGGGTGGTTTGAGAAAGAGAAAGAAGGTTTGACAGAGAGAAGATGAAATGGGAGCCGTCTGTGGAGGCCAGAGGTAGGAGTGTGGGGAGGAAACCAGTAGTTTGCCCTGTTGGGTCCTGTCCGTACATTGCTACGATTTCTAGTGCTTTCTCATGCCTTTGATATCTCTAAATGCCTTTTTAACTTTTGCCATGCCATGTTATGATGACATATATGCAGCTTCTAGATCGTCTGAATCCCTCAGCAACATGCCCATCAAGGTCTCTACTAACTGCTCCTCCCACGAACATGCTCAAATTCTACGTTCCAAGACTAACATACATAGCAAAGAAGCCACCTAGGCGGGGCAAACGAACCCTCATCCCAGCAGACGTTCAATACAAGATCACTACACCTGTACATCAAACTTACATGCCACACCAGTGGATCTGCTCACCACAGCAAAACAAGAGGCAATTTTTAACCTCTGGCATTGCTCTGGGTAACCCTCCTTCGCCTGCCAAGCCATTACAAAAGGGGAAAGACCATATGCAAATCAGGCCTGGTCCCACCCCCAAAGGGGTAGTCCATCCCGTGCTAGGTCACATCCCTTCTGCACAAGACCACAAGCATCCCCATACATTTTTCAGCCTTGTTGGGCGTTATCAGTGAGGAGTAGCTTGGGTCTCTAGGCCAGCAGACATGGGACCCACGTCTGGGCACCCCCGTCCCACTCGGGGTGACAATAGCAAAACAAAAGAGGGGATACACATTAGGCTTTGCCTACACCAATGCATCAGTGGTCTTGACATAGAACACCTAAGTACCAAACTGCATGCAGAGTCCAGGGTACTTCTGATCTGCACACAATGCAACAGCAAAGCTACCTTGCATTTTACCTGTGCCCCCAATTACCTAACCTAAACCCCTGGAGTTGCTTCCTCAGACCTACCAAAGTGCCTGGAGTCCATACAAATGATATGTTATGTTACTCTGCTTTTATACTGCGCCAAATCACCACCATAGTAGTTTCAAGGAACCTGATCCTTGTCCGTGACGTATTGTGCCCACACCCGGGGGTGCTCTTAGTATGCTTCAGGAATAGTGAGTAAAACTGGGCAATGTAAGAGTGGGAAGGAGGATGATATTTGGGCAAAGGAAAGTGTTTTGTCTAAGGATGGCTGTATGTCAACCCACCTTATATGGATTGTCTCCTATAGAAAATTAGAAAATAGATATATGTGTTGAAATTGCATAAGTAATTTGCTTCTATTGAGAGGGCTGTAGGTCAAATATGAACTCGTTTTGGGCGTGCTCAGGCAATCTTGTCGGCTTAATATATCGGAGGCATCCATTTTAATTATTGCAGATATTTCCCAGATGGTACTTATGGGACTGCCAAACCAATCTCAGTTCGGGGGCCTAGTCCAAGAGTGCAACAATTCCAAGTGACATAATATACTGTTCAGGGCCAATGGCCAACAGAAGGACTAGAAAATAGAGGTCTTATGACATGGAGTCATGTGTGTACACTAAATATTAAAAACACCACAAAATACATCAGAATAAGCACAATTTGCATTATGACATGGAGTTGCGTGTAAACTAAATATTAAAAACAC
This sequence comes from Ambystoma mexicanum, assembly GCF_040938575.1. Taxonomy (NCBI): domain Eukaryota; kingdom Metazoa; phylum Chordata; class Amphibia; order Caudata; family Ambystomatidae; genus Ambystoma; species Ambystoma mexicanum. The sequence continues at coordinate 375,488,343 of NC_090935.1, read as the reverse complement.
CACAAAATACATCAGAATAAGCACAATTTGCATTTTAATTTCCACAATCTGAATATATAAAGTGTAATTATTTGGAACTATTTGAGAAAAACCGGCCAACACTCCCCTGAGTTTCATGGCACCAATTTCCGGTCCACACATGCATCAGCAAGACTTTAGCATTAGATAATCCCCTGAGATTCAGTGGAGATTAAGCAAGTGAGGCAGGGGGGAAAAGATGCCACTGCTATGAGTGGCTTTGCAGGACTTTGTCAGATGGGTGCTGTCCCTGCATTTTGAAGAAGCCAATCCTCATACACAAAAGAACGGCATAACTAAGGTTGGTATTTATTGAGTTCAAACCATGTTTCCTGATCCTTTCCAGCTGGTAACTCTCAATGTAAACCAAACACTGTCAGCTTTTCAGAGCTGTTTAGTTTTCCCCATGCCGCGCTGCTCTACAAAATGAACTTCTACTGACTTCAAGCCAGGAATCATTTGGATAGGATCTCTGGGAAAAGGAAGGTACTTCTGTGCACGTGTGGACACGTACACCTGTCTTGGATACAGATGTTCCTTGAGTGTCAGAAGTTCTGGGCTTCTTCAAATCCACCAAGTAACCGTAAAGCAGCCACTGCTCACAAAGTCAAATACATGCATGCTCGCTTTGTGTTTGGAGCAAATGATGTGAAGAAACTAACCAGGGCAAACCACATTCGCTCTATTAGAACAGGAACACATTCAAATTTTACCTCGATATTTCTCCAAAATCTACTCCAAAGAAATTGAATCAGATTTGACCTCTAAAAAAAAAGACTTGAGGTAATTAAGGCCAAGAATGTTGCTGCTAGAAGTACATGCTCCCATGTCAGAATACAAACAGATGCTAGCGCTGCCAAAAACCTGTATGAAGACTTGCAGTCATCAGAGCTCCACTTGGATCAACAGATGAGAGCACACAAGAGGAAGAAATTCTGCCATTGACATTCAATTGCTCGAAATAGGATTTCTTCATTGCAATTCAGGATGCAAATGCTCATATATACAACCACTCTTTATGCTAGTATGTTAACTTCATTTTGAGTTTTAGCTATTAAGTGGTGCTTATGCGCCTCCTTATAGGCCGAAACTACCCCATTAGAGTACAGCTAGGGAGAATGGCATGTGAGAAGGAACACAAAGCTTGCAGGTGTTCTTTGGGTATTTACTCACCCATTGATTGCCCATTGCCATGCTGACCCCTATGACCATTTCCACCCAGTTCCTGCCCCTTCCCGCCCAAAACACATCCTCCTGGGATCCCTTTGAGCCATCTATTTCAAGCCTTAGCATCAAACTTTGTGCTCTAAGTGCCTGCCAGTATTTTTTCAAAGCAGTCTTCTGAGAGTTAATGACTTAATTTGCAGTTGTAATGGCGCTACTGGTATAATACAAATGTTTTAATCAGCTCGGTTTTCAGCCATTCTATTTATAAGCACTATGCAAGTACTTCAATGAAGTCCTGTTAAAAAGAAGCATTGTCAAAGCCAGAAGTTTTGGCATGTGCATAAATACCAGGCACTACTATTATATACCCAGCTAATCGGACCATTTTGCAGATGCTACCATCGGTGACCAGTTAATACGACTAAGGCAGTGTCTGGCAAATTCCTTTCCCATGCCTACACAAAAGCCCAAATTGTTGTTGGTATTGCCAATGCTTGTTGTAGCGTGACAGGACAACCTGCAAGGGGTTTCATCTACCTGTGATCAGAAACAAAATTATGGCGCTATTTGCACTGCTGTATTTCTTTCTACTAAAAATAAGGAGCTCATTGTACTAAGTTCAGCAATTCTTTGCTATATTCATTTTGTTCTTTCAGTAGAGTGGTATTTGCCCGTTGCACATACTTCTGTATGGTACCATTTTTTTCCTTGTTCCCACTTCTAAATGTGCCATATGTAGGGTGCAGAATTTGCAATATCCACTAGCGATAATTGACTCTTGGCGAGTAAGAAATTGTATGCTGGCTGGCCCTGTCTATGCTCCACTTGGTTCTCGATGTCCCATCCAGGAACCGTGTTGCAACTCCCATGCCCCTACCAACCCAGCCAAGGACCGTTCCCCCCTAGATGTACCAGCAGAGCCGGCCTGCTTTGGGGGGGGGGGGCGAAACCAAGTCTTTGGTGCTCTTCTGAGAGGTATACCTTTCTCCAGCCAACTTCCTGGGTGCTGCCCCGCCCTGGGACAACTTGCATCCCAGGTGGGTCACCGCTCCACCCTCTGCCCAGTGGACATTCCGTGGTGCCCCAAGCGAGGTCCCCTTCGCTCACAGGAGGGAAACATTCTCACTGGCCTGAGATCCAGGAAACCTCACACCATCTCCCGACTCAGTGGAGGTCCCGGGGTGCCACAGAGGAGACCCCGTCCTTCCCTGGAGGGAAAAGCTAATGCACCCTGGCCAGAGTTTCAAGACGGCCGGTGGGCTTGGAGGTGCTGCCCCCTCCCTTGGGTGCCTGCTTCGCACATGCGTCGACCGTCCCCACCAGCAGTCTTGGGAATCCCCGGCAGAGGCCCAGTCTCTCCCTGGAGGGAAAAGCTCCATCGCTCCTGGCCAGAGCCACAGGACAGCCCAAGAATGCTGTTGGGATGTAGATGAATATGTCATACATAGCTTACATAGCTTCTCCCCCTCCCCTGCACCAATAATGCAAAGGTGAGAGAAGTTACTCACTACTACCGCCATTCCACCTTTCTCCCCTGCATGTACAGAAAGGTTTGGAGACAATGTGAGCTGAAGATGGCAAAAACATTCAATTAACATTGTAACATTAACAGAGCATGCACTAGACACATGAAGCAAATATACATTACACATGAAGAACACATACAATAGGTAATATATGCATTTAGACATGAAGAAAATTAACAACATCCACAGACATGAAGAACACTAACATGGCCAATGTATAAGGTGAATGCAACATGAACGATATGCGAATATAGCTCGCTAACATAGCAACAAAAGTGTAGTAAAGCACCCATCTTCTTACAAATCGAAGCCCCAGGATGTCTCTGAATGAGCACAGGCTTCAAACGCTCGGGAAAACGCAAAAGGCTGAATCCACTTAAATAGATATCCGTGTAGAGCTCAGAGTAGCTGGCAATTACTGCCAAGGTTAAAGTGAAATAAAGGAAGATTCGAACGGCGAAACGAAGGCATGAGATAGCAGTTCCCAAGACGCCACAAGTATACTTCCAGATAAAAGTTTTAGAAGAACACAAATAACCTTTAAAGGTCATGTGCAGTACAACAGTAAGCCAAAAGACTACATGAAGAATAACTCAAGAGCCTCCCCAGTGGCACCAGAAAATGTGACACACGCATTACTATTAGCTAAAAACTCAATAAATAGGAGGTAAATCTATTCCACGGCCCCATCACATGTGACCCATAATTGGAGAACACAGGACATTCATTAGAAGCAAACACAGATAGAACACCCGTCTTACTACCTTAACTAGCATGTAGACACGAGACGCCACACAAGGACAAGTACAAAGGGATTGCCCGGTCTCATGGTCTGAGAATGAGGGATGGTAACTTTTAACTGAAGAAAGCATGTTCCATGGGCCTCCATTCCCCCTTCTCTATGTCTGGCTCATATTTAAGTGTTCAAGGTAAGCAATGTGTCAGCCTATCAAAATCCTTTTAGAGACATGCCACCCATCATTAGTGATTAGTGCCAACCAACCCCTTGCAGTGAGATGATGTAGTTTAACCTTTATCAATATAGGGGTGGTTCCAGGTGGAGCTATCATATTTGTAACCCAATGAACTGTTTTACCTGTATGGAATCTATATGTAGTAAAACCCACTAACCTATCCCCGTCCTCTGTAGATTTTGTGAACTGAGATCATGTTATGATGTAATTGATGATGGGTTTGCAGTACTTAAATAATTGCTTTTTATAAGTAAGTCAAGAGCAGCAAGATTTGAATGTGTGTAAACTGTCCAGGCTTTGGTTCGATGTGAATAAAGTTGGGTTTTGCCATGCACTTTCTCTACTCCATCATTGAGTCTGGTTTGGATTGACTCCGTTTCCTCTGGGCTTACCTGGGAGCTTTGGACCAATGCCAAGGGAGGGCACCCTCCCTTGGGTGCCTGCCTTCCACATGGGTGGACCATCTCCCTGCCGCCCCGGCTGGGTCCCTCTCACTCCCTGGAGGGAAAAACTCTATAGTGCTCCAGAACAGTCGGGCATGCGATCCCATCCATTGGAAGCCTGCTTTGCATGTGGGTTGACAGTCCCCCGACCTAGTGGCAGGCCCGGGGCACCCCAGTATGGTCCACCGCCCCTTCCTGGAGTGAAACGATCCATTGCTCCATGGACAGAGCTCCATGATGGCCCAGGGTGCTGCCACCTGCCTTGTATGTGGGTTGACAGACCCCTGCCCAGCAGATAGTACTGCACATCCTGGGGGCCTGCCATTCCTTTGCCAGGGCACATGGAGCCCTTGCGGCCCTGTCCCATTGGAATGCATTGCACTACCAGATGGCCATGTTCCGAGCTGGTAGTTGGCCAAAGGAATGAAGTCCAGATGGGTGCCAATTTATAATTGTTCTCCAGTTGGGTCTATAAGGAGGCTAGACACTTTTGCCCAGACCTCCCCCTCTGTCACTCATGGTACACAGATCACAAGAAAGCATTGTCACCTTCCCCCGGATTACTATAGACAGTGTGTATGGATCCTGTCTGTGCTCCCCTTGATTCTCGCTGCCCCACCGGGTTACCACCATGGTTACCAACCTTGAAAACCACATGCAATTTAGTTAAACATTCTAAGCAATTCTTGTGCAATTCTGGTGCATGGTTTGTTATAAGTCTATTCTGTCACTATATAGGTTCACAAACTGCTATACCCATATGGACAGAATGGTATTTCTCAAGATCTTGTTATTGCATCCGCAACACTAGTCTTAGTCTCATAAGATATTAAGTCACACAATTCGGAGTATCATACACATCTAATCATGCTGCCTTCAAATGAAGTTCCCATTCTATATTCTTAGTTTGTTTGTTGCACCACCAAATTAAGAGTTATGTGATCTCGAAACGCATTGGGCCTGATGAATAAATCCTTATGAAAACCAATGAACTTTGTCTTTGCTGATATTCGGACACCAAGAACAACCTCTCTTGATGATTTGTTTTGAGAATAATTAACTACATGGAAGAAGTTGCTATGAAATATTGTTTTTCTACTACCATTGCTGAGACATGTCACAAATCATAAAAAATGTAGTGTCTAAAAGGTTTGGCTCATAGTTGAGCCTAGGAAAGTGTGCGAGGGACGGGAGTTCCCTATTTGGGAACTTTATCTTCTACTGTGAAGAGACATGAAAGGTGTAGGATAAGTGGGAGGCCCTCGATGACCAGTGAAATACCACTACTTTAACAGTTTTTTCACTTACCTGGTGAGGCGGGGGAGCGAGCCCCATGGGGCTCTCGCTTCTGTCTCCAAGCACTCCGGGGACAGTGGCAGTTGGGGAGTTAGACTGGGACGGTACACCCATCAAACAATAACGCCAGTGTCAAAAGGCAAGTTACGGTGGTCGGGGGGGGGGGAATCTCCCATGCAGCCAAAGGGAAAAAGCTCACTTGATCTCGATTTTCAGTATGAATACAGACTGGGATAGCAGGGCCTCATGATCCATCTGACTTTTTTGGTTTCAAGCAGGAGATGTCAGAAACGTTTCCACAGGGATAAATTCTAAGTTACTCACTTTAGTGACTATTGTACTCCTAGTCCATAGTCCCCTTTCCTCCATACTGTATGGGCGTCCCTCGCTTGGGACGGAAGACAGAAACTTTTTCACCAGAAAAAACATCTTCCTCTTTAAATTTAGAGGCACCGGGCCACGCCTCAGTCCCCCTTGACGCGTCAACAATATTAACATTGCCTAATGACACCAGTTTTATTAGGGGGTGGAGGACGGTGGGACATATGGAGGAAAGGGGACTATGGACTAGGAGTAGGTTAGTCACTAGGGTGAGTAACTTATAATTACTCCTATGTCCCGTCCCCTTTCCTCTGTACTGTATGTGCGATTACAACCGACTGTAGCCCCAGGTAGAAGAGTTGCCACTCTGGCGCTGGCATCCAATCAGTAGTGCTTAAAGAAGGCAGAGGGAGTAGCCCACGTAGCCGCTTTGCTGATAGTCTGCCACGGGCTGTATCTTTGGAAAGCCACCGCCGTGGCCTTGGCTCTGATGGCGTGGGGGTACATGTTTGCTAGTAAAGGCTTGTGCTGCCCCTCATACTCCTCCTTGATGGCCATAACCATCCACCTTCCTATGGAGGCCTGACAGCCTGGTTTTGATCCCCAAATTTGAAGAGGGCGTCCGATTTACAGAAGTTCTTGGTTCTGTCCAGGTAAAATCTTAGCGCATGCCTGACATCCAAACAGTACAGTACCTCGTCTTTAGGGTCCGCAAAGAATGTCAGTAATACTATTCTCCTCATTCAGATGAAAAGAGGAGACGTCTTTATGAAGAAATGCGGGGTGTGTTCTAAGCACCACTTTGTCCCTGTGGAATGTAGTATATAGCTCTGAAGCCACCAGGGCCTGGATTTCACTGATTCGGCGTGCCGTGGCCAGGCCCACTAGCAGGGCCCTTTTGATGGTAACTAGCCTGATGTCCGCAGACGCCATGGGTTCAAACGGTTTATGCGTCTGGTCGCCCTGCATCACATTAATGTCCTAGACTGGGTGTGGCTTTTTGAACGGTGGATACAATCTGGTCAGACCCGCCAAGTGCCTCATAACCACCGGATTCGAGGATGAAAAGACCTCCACGCCTGAGTTCTTGTATGCCCTAATGGCCGCCAGATACATGCGGCATGTGTCTACTTGCACCCCTGAATGGGTGAGGTGCGCCGAGAAGGATAGAACTTTGCCGAACAAGCGAGTCAATGAATCAATTTACTTTGATTCTGACCAGTGACAGAACCTGGTCCACTTGCTTTTGTACTGGCTCCTGGTAGCGTTGCATCTAGCCCCCTGTATGATAGCCAGGTTAGTCAGGGACAGGTGGAGATGTTTCAGGGTAACCTGTTCAGGAACAAAGCTGCAGGGGCTACCTTCTGGGAAGTGAGGTAAACCACAGTGCCCCCTTGCTGGGAGACTAAGTGGGCTGGGCGTACCAGGGGCTGATCCGTCAGGCTGAGAAGTTCTGAGAACCAGGGTCTCGCTGACCGCCAAGGCGCTATCAGGATGAGCCGAAGGCTCTGTGACTCACTGACCCTGCAAATGACCCTTGAAACACTTGTGTATAGGCGCATTACAAATGCCATATCAAACCCTGTGCACCAGGGGAGTGGGGGGAAAAGCGTCCGCGTTCATGTTGTTCTACGGGATTTGCATCGTGTCGCCCAACAAACCCCTGCCTAGACCCATCGATGAGGTAAACTGGTGGCATCTCCCGTTGGTACTGGTGGCGAAGAGGTCCACCTGCGGATGGCCCCACCTGATGAAGATCTCCTGAAGGACCTACACGCTCAACTGCCATTCGTAGTTGTCTGATCCCAGCCTGCTGAGCATGTCCACCTCTATGTTGGACTCCCCAGGGAGGTGGATTGCCGACAAGTGCAAGTTGTTCTCCAGGGCCCATTCCCAAATGCCGATTGACAGTCTGCAAAGCGGAGGAGACCTGGTGCCGCCCTTCTTGTTGACGTAATACATGCAGGTGCAGCTGTCTGTATGAATGCGGATAGCTTTGCCGGTGATCATGGGGAGGAATGCTTTGAGTGCAAGCCAGATAGCCATCATCTCGAGCGGGTTAATGTGCTCCAGCTGCTCCTGACAAGACCATACTCCATGGACACTGTGGCTGTTCAGGGTAGCCCCCTCGGCCCACCCAGCCCTCTAGGGAGGAGTCTGTGATAATGGTGACCTGCGGTGCTGGCTGCCAGAAGGGTCTGCCTATGTGCAGGTTGGTGTATGTACCCGACCAGACTAGACCCTGGCGGAGATGCTGTGGTATGCTGACTTTCTCCGCCTGAGATCCGTTCTCCTGATTCCAGGAGGCTGAATAGTGTAACTGCAGCCTCCACATTTTGAGCCTCGTACGTGGCACCGCGAGGAGCCATGCCGCCATGACTCCCAACAGGTGTGGGTACCACCACACCGAGGTCATCGCTCCGCTGAGAAAATGCCCAGTGGCCCTCTTGATAGCTGTGATCTTGTCCGCTGGGAGGAAGATCCTCTCGGGCCTTGTGTCCCATATCAGACCTAGGAAGGTCAGACTCTGCATGGGCAGTAACTGACTTTTTGAGATTGATAGAAAATACCAGATCGTATAGTGTGTCCATGAGGGCGGAGGTTGTGTGCTGTACTGCCTCCAGAGACCTCACCCTGACTAGCCAGTCATATAGGTATGGATAAACGAGGTGGCCCTGTGCCCCGAGTAGAGCTGCCACTGCATTTATTAGTCTTGTAAAGACCTAGGGGGGGGCGAACTGAGTCCAAAGGGTAGAAACCTGTATTTAAAGTGAAAACCCATGATCCTGAACCTCAGGAAGGACCAATGGGGTTCCCAGATCGGGATGTGTAGGTAGACATCCTTCAGATCCAGGGAGCACATCAGTCTCCTACACACAAGGTCTCCGCAATGAAGGCTGGGGTAACCATTTTGAACTTTTGGAGGGGATGGGAAAGATTCAAGGAAGAAAGGTCCAGCACAACTCTCAGGCCAGCCTGGCTCTTTTTGTGTATTGCGTAAATTCGTGAATAGAAGCCCTCTGAGGCTGGGACTTCCTCCACTGCATGGCTCACTGCAAGCGAGCGGATTTCAGCTAAAAGAGCTGCCGTACCAATCTGTGGGAGCGGCGGGGAGGGGAGGAAGGAGGAGATGGAGGAATTGGGAGCAGGAAGCCCGTGGACACCACTGAGCGGATACACAAGTCTGTGAACTTTCTCTGCCAGGAGTGTACGTGAAGGGCAAGCCTGCCCCCCACCGGAGACTTGTGGATCCGGATGGACCTGTCAAAACTTTATTCCCTCTGAGGCTGGTGCTGAAGAGGGGGACTGGAAAAACCCCTGGTTAGCTGCCTTGTGCTATTTGCGTCTGTGCTGGCTAGTGTATCTATCCGGTTGTCTGGACTGCCTCTCCTGGAAGCCCCTGTAGCCTCCGAAGGCCTGACCTTTATCCAAGAGCTGGTGCATTTGGCTTGGGTGCGGACTTAGTTAGAATAGATAAGGATTTCACTGTCTGGGAGATATTCTTTTTCTTATCAAGTTAATCATCCATTGTCGAATGGAACAAATCAATCCCCTCGATAGGCAGGTCGCGTATGTGCTCCTGCAAGTCAGGGTTGAATTTTGACGCCTTGTGCCAGGCCGTCGTCCTCATGTCTGTGGCAATACATATGGCTCGACTGGAAGCGTCAATGTGGGCCACCGTGGACTCCATTATATCCTGGCCCACGATTTTGGCCTCCGCCAACCTGGCCTTGAACTGTGCCTGGCTGTGGACGGGGAGATCTGGAAGGAAGTCTGCGATCTCCCACCACAGCTTCTGTTCGACAGCCGCCAACATGACGTCAGCGTTAGCCTGACGCAGGGTGGAGAGTGGCGTTTGAGTACATTTTATTTCTAAACGCTTCCAAGAGCTTTTCCTCTTTGCCCAGGAGTGCAGATGCCAAAGCCACTGAGGAAGACTTTAGTTTGGGGTAGAGTGATGCAGTTGCTATCACTGAGGAGTGCAGTTGGGGATGCACCAACAATAGGAGGGAATCTCCTTCCGTTTGCCTGTAGTTAGCATTGAGACGCATGTTGGTAGGATGGGAAGAGTGTGGCTTGACCCAACCCTTTTTGGCTAAGGCTTTGACATCATTTTGAAGTGGAATTCCAGTTCAAGTAGGACGACGTAGCCTAAGTACCTCAACCAGGATCCGTGCCTCAGGTTGTTCCCACTGTGGCTGCGGGATGCCTAGATACTCGGTCAGATCCGCCAGCCTCTCATGGAATACTTTGGTCGACGATGGAGTGTCCGGGGCTTCCTCCTCGTCTGTGTCCACTGTTGTGTCCTGTAGATCTGGGGAAGCAGGAGGAGTTGTGGGCACGGGCAGCTGTGGCGTGTGCACTATCAGTGCCAGAGGCTGCTGAGGGGGCTGAGCCAGAGCCGCAGTTATTGGGACGAGCGTGGGAGCCAGGGGCTGAGCTGGACCCAGGTGCAGAACCACAGTGGGTGCATGCGGGTGTACCGGAGGGAGCATGTGCCCGATTACATCCCTGAGGATGGTACCCATCTGTGGTGATCTCATTAGGGAGAGGAACCTCTCAAAGAACCTATCCTTGCATGCAGAAGGGGGGAGGGGGGCAATGGGCTCGCCAAGTTCGGGGATTCATGCCTTCCATGCGAAGTGGAGAGATAAGATGTGGACCAGGTGACAGGCATTGGCCAATCCCACCTGGAAGCACGCTCACCTGCCTGATCTCCAAGTGGGAAGGGTGCAGGGTGAGCCGTCATTTTGTCTGGCCGGAGAGCCATTTTGTCTTGCTTTGTGCCTGAGTGGTGGTGATTGCTAAGTTGGGTCTGGCCTCCACCTGCAGGCTGAACAGTGGTGGTTGCGACCTTCCCTGCACCTCAGGTCGCGACCTGGTAGGCAGAGTGCCCTCGGCCATGGAGTCAGTAGTGCAGCTTACAGGCGCCCCCTCGGACATGGTTCTGGTACTAGGATGGATCCCCTCAGGTTGGGACCCGGTAATAGAGCCTTGCGGCTGCTCAACGGTATCACCGGTAGGATCTAGCGACCCCTCGGACCATGGGCCGGTATCTGGAGCAGTCTCGATATTCCTGCTGGGTTTAGAACCTGAAAGGTCCCTCCCGCTTGGGCGCTTCCCTGGGAAGGAGTCGCCCTTGCGGAGTGCCGAGGAGAGCAAGGCACCTAACTTGGGCCTGGTCTTCCTTCTTATGTATGCTTTAAGGTCCTCTGGAGGCGATCCTTTGATGAGCTCCCTTCCACCGGGCTAGTCGATTCTTCAGCGCGCACGAGTTCAAGGCGTTGCACGTGGCCCAGCTGTGGTCTGGGCCAAGGCACTGGAGGCAGAGTGCATGAGGGTCAGACGTTGGGAAGGGACCCTCGCAGACTGGACACCTGCTGAAGCTCGCCGTCGTTGACATGCGCCAGGGACGAGCATGGCGCCAGAGGACAGAGCAGTACCTAATAATTGGAAGAGAAAAAGAAAAAGAATACGTCTTCCGGGGAAGAGCTTGTTGAATTACAAGAAGCACTTGTGAAAGCGGTCTATTCCCGTCGACGTGAAAAAGAGGACTGGGGAGTGGAGGCGGAGTCAGGGGAGCGCATGCTCCCAGGGCCGTGTCCCTGCATTAATGTAAATTTGAAGGGAAAGATGTTTCTTCTGGCGAAAAAGGTTCTGTCTCCCGTCCCTAGCGAGGGACACCCATACAGTATGGAGGAAAGGGGACGGCACATAAGAGTATTGGCTTCTGGCACCCAAGCAATCATAGCAAGGTCGCTTTTTGATCCTTCGATCAAAAAGGTTGGCTCTTCCTATCATTGTGAAGCAGAATTCACCAAGCATGGGATTGTTCACCCATTAATAGGGAATGTGAGCTAGGTTTAGACAGTTGTGAGATAGGTTAGTTTAACCCTACTGATGAAGTGTTGTTGCAATAGTAATCCTGCTCTATTCGAGAAGAATCGCAGGTTCAGACATTTGGTGTATGTGCTTGGCTGAGCGTCCAATGGGGAAAAGTTACTATTTTGATGTAGATATGTGACCTTTTGGTAGTCCAGTTTCTGTTAGTTTTTGTTGTCCATTGTGTTCTTGTCTGCGCTTTGATGCTTGTGGGCTTTGGCGCAATACATCATTTTAAATACAAACACAAATCTGCCGGGATTATGACTTTTCTTCCTCTTTATTGTGAATTTAGATGTATAAAAGTTATAACTTTTACAAAACACTATTTAAGACAATCAGTAATTATACATAATTCAGTAGACTTTAGATTAGTTCATGATTTGCATGTAAAACTATACAAATATGGTCCTTAAAACTACTGAGAATATTTATCAAAGTAATTTTAAAAACTCTTTCCATATAAAATAAACTGCGGAAGTTATTATCATCAAATCAGCGCCATAAAGTGTGGACCAAAATTGATCTAGTTCGATACAATGTAATTGCATGACAAATTTGCTGTAACCTTTAGCATACGATTTTACCAAAACTGAGCAAGCGGTAAGAATGTGGCGAGCAGTCTCAATGGTGCCCCGGCATAGGCGACACAGCCAAGCTTCCCATGGGTTTTTTTTCCAGGCCCCCAGTGGGTCCTCAGTTTGTAGCAAGTTTAAACGCAATAATAAAATGAAGCGGTTCAGCTCAATTGAGCTGTGTTTGGTCAAATAAGATTGAGGGGAGGCAAATAAAAAGATTTGAGTGGAATATTCCTTGTGTCTAATCTTAGAAAGAGTGTCAATATTACACACTTTGTCCCAAAGCCGGGCGTTTCTATGTTGGGATCCGACAAGGCTGTTTGAATCGGGATATCTAGTGTGGCCAGATAGTTTAAGACGCATTGCTTTAGTCTAAAAATAAACTTGCTCTCCTTACCTGTTTGGGACTTGCCAATCAGGGTCTGAAGTTCATTCCCGTTTATGGCACTCGAAGTAGGATTTAGAAATAACAATGTACGATGAGTAAAGAGAGGTCAAACCATATTCTAGTCTCAAGGCCTTGACTAAAGCAGAGGAAGGCAAATCAAAAAAAGATCTTAAAATGTTACCCTCGAACCTATCTAACCAAAAAACGAATCCACAAGAAAGCACCAGTAGACCATACAAGAGGCCTGGTATAATGCTGACTCGATATATCTTCAGCAAAGCCACCTCATTTTAACCGCCCTGCTTCTCTATATATTGTTTTACAACATTCCATTTTCTCCACATTCTGGGAATCAAAGATTCCTAATAGTGTATAGTGGGATTTAGTTTGATGGGAAAACACAAACAACAATAATCCTCCACTAGAGAATGATTAGAATTTTTTGTTCTCCAATTGAAGGATGGTTTTTTGAGAACGGAACCACCAAGACGCGCGATTTTGGGTTTCGGTGCATTGATGATCATTAGGTTTTTATTTGATATGCCTGCAGAGCATCTATGCAACAGTGGAGTCCAATCAGAGTCCGATCAAACAGTATGGTGCTGTCAGCATAAGTGAGACAAACAATAGTGATGCCCTCAATTCTAGGAGGAAAATGATGAGCTGTGTTGATGGCATTAACCAAATCAGCCGCATTTAACTTGTATAGCATAGGACCCAAAACGCAGCCATGTTTAAGGGCACGGTTGGACTGGCAAAAGCCAGATGGCTCACCATCCTGGTTTAAACACATAGCAATGGAGGTGTTTGTATATAATAATTTCTTAAAGTGAAGCAGTTGCGGTTCTATGCCCCAGGACTCCAGTTTCTTCCACAATAGTGGATGTGAAACTAAGTCGACCACTTTACTATAATCAACATATCAGCAAAATAGGTAGTGAGAGGCAAGGGACGCTTCAGCCATCAAAAATTATAAGGTAGAAATGTTGTTAATCATACTGCAAGTTTTTAAGCCAGTTTGAAATGGTCCTAATAGGGCCTTTTCAGTTGCCCACTTTGTCAGTTTTCTTAATAATAAAGTTGCGCATTTATTTTGGCTGGAGTACATCATGGCTAACAGCCGGTAGTTTGAAGGGACAAGACGGTCACCTTTTTTTAAATACCGATATAAGCATCGACTTTGACCAGCTATTGAGGACACAGCCACTGGCTTCTATTGCCTTATAAATGCCGAATAAAACAATCAACCAAATCTGTGGATTAGCTTTATAAAAGACATTGGGGATACTATCAGGCCCAGGGGCTCTCGAAGACTTTAGGTTAGTAAGTATAGTATAAATGTCACCTGAATCGTAAACCAAGAGAATGGAATAATGTTTCTCTGATGAAATTATCCCCAGCTGTCTATCACATGCCTGGTCGTACTATAATTCGGAGATGTAGATGCTCCCAGTGGTGGCAGAAATAGGGTTCAATTCAAGACCTGCCTTGTCATTGTTAAAACGTGCCCCAAATTTGGTTTTATCATTAGTTTTGAGAAGACCATATAATAGTAGCAGGTTCACGTTACGCAAGGAATGTTTATGCGTTCGCAACCAGTTCTTGTATCAAGTTTTAAGATTGGTTAACCATGATGCTTCTGTTGCTTTGAAATAAAGAGTACCTCCGACTTCTGCCCTTGCTTTACAATAGAGTTATTCACTTTGATGGATCAAGACGTCAAAACGAGAGGAGTGTTGACTGTAGTGGTTTCCCAGTGACTTAGTTGTGTCTAACTGGGTAAAATGCCTAATTTTTTCAGTCATCGTCTCCATTTTCCATTGACTGTCATCCACATCATAAACACATCTTGATTAGAGAAAATACAATCGTTAACCTCTTTTATTTTTGCCCCTGGCCAAATTATGCTATTGCCATGAGTATTAATATTTATATTGATGTTATGGGGCATAGGAGATTGTATATCTCACTTATACTAACTGTCCACGAGAGCAAAGAAGAACAAGCTACTCTCTTACCTGGTAACGTTCTTTCGATGGGATGGTCCGACGACGTATTCCATATCTTTGACAGTAATCACCACAGCTGTGCTGCTTCGGAAAATCTTTCAGCGTCTGCGTCCTGCGTCAATGACGTCGATACGCCGCCCTCGAGGACCTCCTCCGACGGCCGACGTCAATGGATGTTTAGGACGCACGACGCCCGTAGCCCCAGTTGTAGTTTTTTCCCAGAACGTGTGGCACCAGTTTTCTGCCAGTCTGACCACACAAAGCCTTGCAGAAATGTAAGCTGCAATCACATAAGAAATTCTGTAGTGGGGAAAGCAGGGAGGGAGCGATATGGAATACGTCGTCGGACCATCCCATCGAAAGAACGTTACCAGGTAAGAGAGTAACTTGTTCTTTGAGGGGATTGGCTCCTCCGACGTATTCCATATCTATGACAGACTCCCAAAGCAGTACCAATGCAAGGAGGTGGGAAAAGAATTTAGAAAACAGAAATTTAAAATGCCCAATCAAATTGCGGAGTAAAGGACCGCCTTGCCAAAGGCCAGATCCAGCCCCCGGATATAATCGAGGGAGTAGTGACGAACAAAAGTATGTACCGAAGCCCAGGTGGCTGCATCACAGATGTTACGAATAGGAACACCCCTCTCTAGGGCAGTAGAGGCAGCCATACCCCTGGTGGAATGGGCCCGTAAGCCGACAGGTGGGTCCTTACCCGCCAAGCGGTAACACTCAGAGATAGCCAAAATAATCCAGCAAGACAAAGTCTGTTTCGTCACAGCTTGTCCCAAACGCTTCCCAGCATAACCAATGAAGAGTTGATCGTCCACTCTGACCCGGGACATGCGTGAAATATAAAAGCTTAACGCTCTCCTAGGATGTGGAGGAGGATAAAAAGCCGGAAGAACCACCTTCTGGCCTAAATGAAATTCCGACATGAAATTCTTCGGAAGAAAGGAAGACGAACTCTAAGGACAACCCTGTCCTTATGAAACACAGTGAAGGGTGGCTTAACTGAAAGTGCCTGTAACTCACTCACTCTTCGAGCGGAAGTGACCGCAACCAAAATTACAGTTTTAAGAGTTAACAGTCTCAGAGGGCATGAATGCAAAGGCTCAAACGGAGCACCCATCAGAAACTTGAGAACAAGGTTCAAATCCCAACAGGGCACCTGGAAAGGTGACAGAGGGAACACATTAGAGAGCCCTTTCAGAAACTGAGAAATTAAAGGAATTTTAAAATAGGAATACTCTTCTTCAGACGAGCGCTCAAATATGGACAGCGCCGCCAGGTAACCTTTAATGGTACCCACTTGAAGGCCCCTGTGGGCCAAAGAAAGCAAAAAAGACAGAACCATGGGAATGTCACATGCAAAAGGATCCACATTCTTAACCCTGCACCAGTTGCAGAACTTACGCCAACGGCAACAGTACAGGGACTTTGTTGCGGGCCGTCTGGCTGAGAGCAACACCTCCAGCACGTCTTCAGGGAGGTCCGAATCCTTATACCTCAACCTTTCAGAAACGAAGCGTGAAGGTTGAGGGATCTGACCTCTGGATGGAGAACCTGACCCCCCCCCCCCCCTCCCATGAGAGCAGATCGTCTCGGTAGGGAAGACGACGTGGAGGGCAGATGGACAAGTCGAGAAGGTCCGGGTAACACGTCCTCCGGGCCCACGCCGGAGCAATGAGGATCATCCGGGAACCGAACCTCCGTAGTACTTGCGGGATGACGGGGACTGGAGGAAACGCATACAGCAGTGGGAATGACCACTCCACCAGAAATGCGTCTCCTTTTGGAGGAAATTCCCACAAGCAGAACCTCTTGCACTTCCGGTTGACACTGGAGGCGAAGAGAGCCACTTGAGGGGTCCCCCAAAGGGCGAAGATCTCCAGGAGAATCTCCTGAGCCAACTCCCACTCGTGAGAGATTGCGCTCTGCCTGCTCAGAGCGTCCGCCGTCTCGTTTTCATCTCAGGCCACATGAACTGCCGAGATCGAAATTGCCCATGACCAGAGCTGCATCGCCTCCCTGCGCAGAGGAAGTGACCCTGCCCCCCCCCTTTTTGTTGAGGTAGTGCGTGGCCACCGTGCCAGGACATTCTTCCCTCGCACAGTCGGAAGAAAAGCCTTCAGGGCTAGCCTGACGGCCCTCAGCTCCAACAGATTGATGTGGAGTCTGGACTCCGACGGAGACCAACGACCGCTGTCAACTCGTTGGCATGAGCTCCCCATCCCGTGAGGGATGCGTCCGTCACGATTGTCACCTCCAGCCAGGGCAGCCAAAATGGAGCCCCCCTCATCAGATTACCTTCGTCGGCCCACCACAGAAGGTCCTGAGCGACCGAGGACAGCACCTGAACAGAGTTCCGACATCCTGCCGGAGGACTGAGACCACTGGAGCTTGAGTGCCCATTGCAAAGATCTCATCCGCAACCTGGCCTCTGGCACCAGAAGAATGCAGGATGCCATGAGGCCGAGCAGTCTCAAGAACTCGAACGCAGGGAGACTCTGGGCAAGTTGAAACTTGTGCACCATCTGCTGAATGTGATGAGCCCTCACCTGGGGAGGAAAACACTGCCCCGGGGATGTGTCGAGCACTGCTCCGATGTACTGGAGCCTCTGAGTTGGTGTCAAATGGGACTTCTTTAAGTTGAGGGAGAAGCCCAGCTTGTGGAGGGAGTGGCAGGTGACGGACAGATGATCCAGGACTTGCTCGGGAGAGCGCGCCCTGATCAACCAATTGTCCAGGTAGGGGTAGACGTGAATCCCACCTTTCCCGAGATGCGCTGCCACCACTACCATGAGCTTGGTGAAGACCCTCGGGCGGAGGTCAATCCGAACGGCAGGACCCGAAACTGAAAGTGCGAGTCGCCAACCCCGAACCTCAGGTACTTCTTGTGTTTTGGATGTATCGGCACATGAAAATAAGCGTCCTTGAGGTCGAGAGACACCAACCAGTCTTGAAGTTGAAGGGCCTGGAGGACTTGAGAGAGAGTAACCATCTTGAACTTGTCTTTCCTGAGGAGTTTGTTCAAACCGCGCAAGTCCATGATGGGTCTCAATCCCCCATCTTTCTTGGAAATCAAAAAATAAGGGGAATACCATCCCTTGTTCCTCTCCGCTACTGGCACCAGTTCTATGGCGCCTTTCTCCAGCAGGGATTGAATTTCCTGCACAAGGAGCGGATCCGGACTCTTCAAAGAGAGATTCCCCGGTGAATTGTCTTGAGGCCTCTGCCGGAAAGGAAGACAGTAGCCGTGGGTTATGATCTCCAGAACCCACACATCTAAAGTAATGGCACACCACTCTGCAAGATGCTGCGCCAGCCTTCCCCCAACCGGCGAACCATGGGACATGGCCTCACGACTGAGCTGAAGCGGCTGCGGCGTTGCCTGAGGGCAAAGAGGCAACAGCCCGAGCGGCCTTGGCACCTCGAGTACCTTGTTTTCCACCTCTGGCACTCCTACGGTGGCCCCTTTGACTGGCAGCTCCTCTCGCTTTACCAAAGGATGAGTAATAACGAAAGGAACCTCCCCTCCATTGCTGTCCCCTAGGACGAAAAGGCAGAGGTTGTCGAACTGCAGCTCCCAACGACTTCGCTGCAGCTTTTGAGGTCTGCAAGCTCTCAAGGCTCTCGTCAGCCTTGCTGCCAAAAAGATGTTCCCCGTCAAAGGGCATGTTGAGGAGCCGCGCTTGCACATCAGGAGCTAACCCCGACTTCCGCAACCACGCAAACCTGCGTATCACGTTGCTCGCCGCCATGGACCGGCTGACGCAATCTGCCATGTCCAAACCCGACTGAACGGCCTCACACATGGCATCCTTGCCATCCTGAACCATGGCAAGGAAACCATCCCGTTCGTCCCCTTCGGGAATATGTTCAGCCGCTAAGAAATCACAGTTCCACATAGTGTGCGTGAAACGTGACAAGGCACATACAGAGTTGGCCGCCTGAAGCGCCATACCCCCTGAAGAAAACACTTTCTTCGCCCAGCCGTCAAAACGCTTGTCGTCCCTATCAGGAGGGATGGTAAGATACGACGCCTGCTTTGCCGGGGCCGTAGCCGCCTGCACCACCAAACTCTCCGGAGTGGGTTGCTTGGACAAGTAGCAGGGGTCGCTACTGGCTGGCCGGTATTTTCGCGGCAAAGACTTGCCCACTGCCGGGAGACTCTCCGGAGCAGTCCAAGCCACCTCCACCCTCCTCTGTAGAGCCATATGAAACGGCAGTACCGGGTCAGTTGGTGGACCAAGGTCGAGGATATCCGTAAGGTCATGCTGAACAAACTCCCCCGGGGGAGCAGACCATCCCAAGTACTCGGTGACCCTCGACATAAGGCGCTGGTACGAGGAGTCGGCATGAGTGCCAGGCTCAGGCCTACAAAACTCCACCTCCGGAGAGGTGTTCAGCCCACTAGCATCGTGCAGGGACTGCCTCAGGTCCTCAAATTGGCTATGACCCGAGAGAATCTCGTCTGGCACCGTATTAGGAACCATGCCATCATGAGAGCCCTCATCCACCTCTGAAATAAACTCAAGATGGCGGTAAGAAGGAACAGAATGTGAACCAAAGCCATGCTTGACCTTGGCCAGAGCCTTTTTAGGGGGATCCACTGAGCCTCGGGGTACCCCCGTCGACACAGCCTCGAAAGGCGTTGAGGGTATCGAGAGAATCGGCGTTGACGCCGAACGCGGCGCCGACAGCATCGATGGCGTTGACACAGGCCTCGAGGCCGGAGCCCCGAGCGTGTCCTTCGACAGCCTGGGCGCCGATGGCGCCGACGACTTCTTCGGAGGCGGGGCCTCGATAGAGTCCGTCGACGACCTCGGCGCCACCGGCGTCGACGTCTTCCTCGAAGACATCACAGGTTCACACGGTCTCGAACGCGTCGAGGACCGGGACCTGGACCGGGCATGACGAGAATGATTCCCCTTGTCGGAGCGGGACCTCTCCTGCGAACCGTGCCGACCACCCGAGCCCGAAGGCGTGTGATCGGTGTCTCTCGACCGATCACGACTGACCCCACTGGGAGGCACGGATGGACCGGTGCCCTGCGATTCGAGAATCGCTAACATTTTCTTCCCGAAGGAAGCCCATTCCTTCGGCGTCGCCTGCTTGGAAGGGTAAGCTACCCGCCGACGGGGGGAGTCCTCAGAAGAGGACGGGAAGGCGACCGATGACGGCGCTTCCGGGAGTGCCTCGAAAAGGCAGAGGAGTGGCGGGACCGACTCCGGGACCGAGACCCACTGGACTTCCGACAACACAGAGAGTCGCCTCTCGAATCGTCCGTCTAAAGCCCTGCAGACCTCGACTTCCGTGGCTTACCTTACCTACCGATAACTTCTTCTTGCGCTCCCGGAAGGCTTTAGACGTGAGCGACTGGCAGTCGACACAGTCATCCGTGTCATGGGCCTCCCCGAGGCACCAGAGGCAGGCGTTGTGCGAGTCTGTAACCGACATCTTGGACCCACAGTCCCCGCACTTCTTAAAGCCCGGACGTGGTGTGGAAGACGAGGTAGACATCTTCACGAAGAAAGACTTCACAAAACAAAACAGGTTCGAAGAACCGAGTAAGAACTCCAAAGAGTCCAGGCGCGCCGAGATCTCCGAAGCGAACACGTTCGTGTAAAAAACGGAACTGAGGCTACGGGCGTCGTGCGTCCTACTTATAACATCCAGTGACATCGGCCGTCGGAGGAGGTCCTCGAGGGCGGTGTATCGACGTCATCGACACAGGACGCAGAAAGATTTTCCAAAGCAGCACAGCTGTAGTGATTACTGTCATAGATATGGAATACGTCGGAGGACCCAATCCCCTCGAATGATCACTTACCTCATTAGGTTGTAATCTAACAACGCAACACCGATTGAACATAGCTGCATCTGTAAATACATAATCTATATGTGAGTGCCCATTTGACCAAGTATAAGTAACAGCTGAGGAAGTATAATGATTAAAAGGCAAACTTTGCAGTTCATGAGACTTAAATGCCACACTTAGGATATTTATCGTACCAGCAAAAGAGAACTTCATTTATTGACATCTGTATTTGTTTAGTATGAGGACCCAGTGACGGGTCATAAACATTTGTAATAAGGATCTTCCCTAGTCCATTATTATTAAAACTAATGGCGGCAGTGGGGAGGTATGGTACGTTGATGTGTTCTGCAAAATATTTGAGATGGAACCTAGATTTTCACCTAATTGCCAGTCCCCCACTTGCTCTCCCTCTAAGAGATGGAATAGCTGAATTATGTATTATGATGAATACATCAATCTTAAAAGGATGTATGGACCATGTCTCCTGTAGAAGAAACAGGTCAGTCATTGAAAGAGACACATACCCGTAAGGGTGCGTAACTTAAGAGCGGTAGCCATGTGTGTTCCAAGATACACAAGTCAAGGGTAATGTTTTCGCATTTGTCAATTCGGGCGTAGGGGATTCAGAAGTCATGTGTAGCCATCTTGGAGTTTCCATCCAATAAACAGGACGCCCGCAGAACAGAGTGCTCAGAGGATTCAAATTCATTCTCATTAAGGATTTTTCGTTTTAGATGAAGCTTCGTCTGAGAAATAGAGCAATTTCTTGGCTTTCCGACAAATGGATAATATGAGGTCCATTTCTGTCAGGGCCATAATGTTAGCCTTAATAGAGCAGCCATTATAGGGGAGTTGAACTCGATAAGTACCCAGTTGGCAACGCCGCCGAACTTAGGCAGCTCGATTTTCAAAATATCAAGTGACGTGATAATACTAAGCTGTTTGAATGAGCTGTAATAAGCAAGTACGGTTTAAAAAAGGACTTTAGGGTGAAGGATCTAACTCCTCCAATATGACCCACTTTCCCAGTGCACCTAGATCTTCCTCCATCAGGCAATTTTTCTCCACACCTTTAATCGTAGAATTCGAAGCAGTGAGGTTTCCTGTGGGAACCTGAGATTTTGTACTGCCGTAGTGGTCAGTGTTTGTATAGGAACTGCCTCCTCCAGGTCTGTCCGATCATCACAGGGCCTTATAGTTTGAGTAGCATTGTTACACGACTTAAAGTTCACATGTAATAACTTAGCATTAGAAGAAGGCTCTGTTTTCAAGACAGGAGGTCGAGTATGCAACCATTCTGCCATAGGCCAGGTAGTCTGGCCTACATAATGGGACCGTCCTGAAGGTGATTAGAAATCAGGATACTGGTGGAGTTGTTCGCTTTCCTTAAGGGTTTGCTTAAGGCACTCTTACTACCCCCTTTATTTGATGTATTTAAGTGATTCCAGTTAGTGTTTAATTTAGGCTCAGTGGAAGCTTGAAGAGGAAATGTCTCAAGATTAGTAAAAGTTGAACTTTCTATGTTTTTTTCATGGTCCAGGCCACTTGTAGATGATCATTGTGAATCAACCCTCAAATTCAGTGTAGTCGGTTCAAATGTATTGCTTAACTTGCAGATTGAATTTGTTACCCTGGGGGCATAGCACTAACTGCTTCAGTGTCTGTAGCCTCAGTCGAACTGGTGGAATTAGTCAAGACGACATTTTTCCCAATAGCGTTTCAGTGTCCACTTGTTCTTTGGCAATACTTGTCATTAAAAGCATCAGTGCATCTTAAACTTAAGTGTAGGGCGGCTGAGAGGAAATGGAGGTTGCTCATCCTCTGACAAACTGGCCTGCCGCCTGCCCCAAAGGCAATACCGTCTCGCTGTCCGCTCTAAGAAGAGAGGCCACATTCAAGCCCGCTCCTATGCGGCATCCAACAACTCGGCCAAACTCTTTAAAATCTGCAAGGAGCTGGCCAACCCTGCTGCAGTCTCCACTCCTCCTCTTGCATCCTAGGCTCTTTGCAACTCCCTTGCCTCTCACTTCAATTCCAAAACTCAGGACATCTTTTCCTCCCTCTCCTCTGCTCCCCCGCCTCTCCCCTCTCCCCTCTTCTTCCCATCCAGCACACCCTCCCTCAGACACCCCCCGCTTCTTTCTCCTCCTTTCCTTTTTTCTCCCTGCATGTGGTGGCTAGAGCAGTCCGATCTATGAAAGCCTCATCAAAACAGGTTCATCCCTGTTCTTCTAAAACTATTAAGGACCACATCGATACCCTTGCTCCGGGGTCCTTGACGATTTCTGTAACCATTCCTTTGGCTCTGGATCTTTCCCCTCCCCTCTCAAGCACTCCCTTGTGCATCCTCTCCTCAAGGAACCTACAGCTGATCCCTCCTGTACAGCTAACTATCGCCCAATTTCCATTACTCCCGTTTTGGGGAAGCTCCTGGAAAAGCTGGCCATCTCACAGCTTAATCTTTATTCCGACTCTGTTGGCTCTCTGACCACCAATCTGGTTTCAGAGCTGCCAGAAGCATGGAAACTGCTCTCCTGAACATCCGTGAAGACCTGCTCTCCAACCTTGAATCTAACAGTCCCTCTGTCTTCATCCTACTTGATCTCTCCTCTGCTTTTCGACACAGTCAACCATACCATCCTGCTCAATCGTCTCTGTGACAACCTATGTATCACTGATCAGGCTCTGGCCTGGCTGACCTCTTTCCTTTCTGATCGACCTTCCCAGGTACAACTTCGGTCCTTCCTTTTCTCTATCTCCCTCTCTATCTGCAGTGTTCCCCAGGGGTCTAACATCTTGCCCTGGCTTTTCAACCAATACCTAGCTACTCTAGCCTGCTGCATTTCCATTTTCTGCTCAGACTTCCAGTGCTATGCTGATGACACCCAACTCATTTTCAGGCTTCCCTCGGACACCCCTCCTTGCCTAATCGCCATTCAAAATTGGTGTGCCGCAAAGGATATTTGTCTAAATGCCAACAAGACTGAGATCCTCCTCATTGGTACACCTGTGCCATCCTTTCCCCTCACTTTCTGGCCGGCCTCCCTTGGCCCTCCTCCTACCCCTTCCTGCGAAGCTAAGAATCTCGGTTCCATGTGTTAATATCCCCGAACAAATATCGCCATACATACATATTGTCATATTTTTGTAGCGATATTACGGCTTGGAACCTGCAGGGGACACCCCCGCAAACCTGGCATTATTTTTGAAGGAGCGGGGGACACCCCTGAAACCCCTGCTCCCAAAACCCCCCAAAAATATCGCCTATGGCCGGCCGTTCCAGACTACCATATATATGGAGATATTTTTGGTGGGGATAATATGTAGTGATACCAGAATCTCGGGGTCATCTTTGACTCCACACTTTCCTTCTCCGCACACATCTCTGACGTCTCTAAACAGTCAAACTTCCTACTGCACCTCCTTAGAGGTACTCTGCCTTTCCTCTCCTTACCACAGAAGCTCACCGTCTCCCAAGCTCTGGTTCTCTCTAGGTTGGACTACTGCCTCCACTCTCTGCCCTTTACAACTAATCCACAACAGGACTGCAAGACTTGTCCTTGGCCTCAAGCCCTGGGATCATATCTCTCCAGCTCTGAAATCCCTTCATTGGCTTCGAGTGGACGCAAGGATTAAATTTAAAACCCTCTGTATTGTCTACAAGGCTTTCTGGGGCCTGCATCCAAAATACCTTCAACTATCCCTCTGTAAATACCTCCCCTCTTGAGCCCTTCGATCCTCTACTTTTAACTCCCTCAGGGTCAGTCGTTTTTCTAAGAAACAAGCTCGGGGCAGATCTCTGTCTTCAGCAGGGGCCTCCCTTTGGAACAGCCTCCCTGCCACTTTGAAACTTGAGGAGAACCATCTCAGGTTCAGGAAGCACCTCAAGACCTTCCTCTTTGCTTCTGCCTTTGCCCCTCTTCTCCCCTGCTTATCTGTTTTCGCTCTTAGCATCATGCTCCCGGCCACCCTCTGTCCCTCGGGCCAAGGTACCTGCTCACCCTCCTGCATTGCCCACGAGCCACCCCTTGCACTGGGATCTGTATCTGTACCCATACAGTCCCACATTTTTCTTCTGCACTTATCAGATATACCCTATCTGACAAATCACGCACTTGCCTTTGCCTATATCTATTTATTTATTGCATTTATTTATTTATTGAACTTATTATTTATTCTGTTCTCTCCTTTGTGCCACACTTTCCGCTTATCCCCCTTCCTCGCACTTTCCCCCTTTTTCCCTTATCTATGCACTTGCGCATTCTTAATGTCACTGGGCCTAGTAAGATTGTTATTTTTATTCTCCCTCGTTTCCCCTCCCTTTGCTTGGTCGCGCTCTGAAACACTTGTGCATGAGCGCGATATAAATAAAATATCATATCATATCTACTTTAGAGATAATTAACTGCCAAAGAACCTGGCATGCAAGCTCCAGATCTTTCCAAACGGCCCAATTGAGGAGTAGAAGCTGAGAGATCCCCGAAAGAGAAGATTCAAAGGAGTTTGTAGAAGATACAGAAGCCGCCAGATCTGGGCTGGCGGACAACCTAGTGCCTATGATGTTAACCATGTTGTTGCTCTGCTGTGGAGTTGTAGGCCACCAAGAGAGACAACCTGTACCCCATACACATCTTTAGGAGCGAATGACTGCTATCATTGGTCAGTGAAATCTCTACGTTGGTGATTTCAAAATTAGTTTTGGGGTTATTTAAATTCAAGTTTAGACCCACTTTCAAAATAGACGGAGTGGCTTCAAAAAAAGTTATTGTAGTATGAGTGACTGACTGCACTTCAATTCTAGCCTTTTTTGTGCACGCATCGAGAGCGGTATTGTTAAAGATTTCGGGCGGGCTCTTTGGTCTTTTTACTGCACGTGAGGCAGCACTACGGAGCCCACTTCTGCAATTTGTGGTTCGCTTCATCGTAAAAGTTTGTGATCGGTGCAGGAGTTCAAATGGTGGATCCAGATCCCTTCTGCTAACAAGTTCCTGATCAAGAACCAAACGGTACTCGAATGATCCCAAAATACAAGCCGGTGCAGATAAAAGTGCAAAGACGTCAAAGGATGGTAGATTGTATCACAGACACTACCGGCCTAAAACAGCTAGCTCGGCAGATCTGGGATACCCAACACGTCTCCGACCCATGTACATAGTCAGCTTCACATGCATGCTACTTCACTGTACAAGTTTAAGCCGCGACTTACTGTTTTCTCTGAGCCTGTTCTGGATGGTTAGTCCTGTTCTCTTTGCCAGTAGCCTCTCCTTCATTGATCTTGTGTTTGGTTTTCGCTACATGGACTCTGCCTCAACGGATCCACGGTAACACACTCTGCCAAACACTTTGCCAGGCTATGCTATCAGGCAGGGTCTTTGAAGGGTAGCACCTCCTCCTGGAGGCAGCAGGCAGTGAAGACTGACTCTGCAAACAGCAAGTAGAGGCAAGTAGGCACAGCAACACACTCAGCCAAACACTCCTCCACGCTCCGCTATTAGGCAGGGTCTGGAGGCAGTAGGCAGTGAAGACAGACTGTCGGCAGCAAGTAGAGGCAAGTAGACACTGCCAAACACTCAGCCTCTACCTCCAAGTCAGAATCCCCATAAACCATAACGATACCACAGCGCTGTGGAGCCTTGGTTGGCCTAGGATAGCCGGCCTCAAGGCCGGTGCATATAGCCGCACGCCACAGACGCGAGTATGGACAGAAGGCAGCCACCTCTCTCGCCCATGGCGCACCGCATGTTCATGGGAACCTGACGCTAAATCATTCGTAGACGACCTGACTCTTGGTCAGGGATTTCGTAAGTAGCAGAGCAGTTACCTCGCTGCAATCTATTGAAAGTCATAGTCTGAGCCAAGCTTTTGAAAAAAGGTGTTACCGCAGTGGCAGTGCCGACGCAAGGGTCTCTGTCCTTCCTCCTACTACCGTGCCGTGAGGCACACAGGAAACTCCCACCCACCCTAGATGCACCCATGGCGGGTGCAGGCTGGGCTGGGAGAGCTCTTCTACCTTTCAGGTCATCCTGGCACACCAGATGGCCTTTGCCCAGCTGGCAGCAGAGTGGCCAGGTCCAGCCTGTGGGAGGAAGGGAAGAGAGGCTGGGCCTTGGTTTGCGGATGGCAGCTTAAGCCCTGGCCCTGGGGAGTAGAGCTGGCAGCTTAAGCCCCTGACCATGGACAGTGGCTATAAGGCCTAGACCCGGATGGCAGCAGGAGCAACCTTGTGGACGCCCTGGCATCTGGTTGGGGTGGGCCGGCCCAGGCCATCTGGTTTTTTCGGCTGGGTCTGACTGTCCATCTGGCCAGGGCTGCAGGACCACATGGCCCGAGTTGCAGCGCTCTCCGGCATTTGTCTCCGGCCGGGTTCCGTAAGCCCCCACTTTGTGGCACTTAATAGTCAAAGGGAAGTGTCTTCCTGAGGGACGGCTGTGTGGCGCAGGTGGCGCATGCCTCCTCCACACCTGCACAGGTGGCCCAGGAATGCAGCAAGCCAACCCCTGAGGTAGCCCAGTGCAGCTGGTGCACAAAGGGCCTGAGCCCAGGTGCGACATGGGCTCCAGCGCAAGTCCCAGTGGAAGAGCTAGCAGGGCTCCGTAAGGCGGTACGAGGGGTTAAAAATGAGAGGCAATATTGTCAACATTTGCCATTATATTAACAGAATGGGGATTGGATGAAGGCCTACCTTTCGATATCCTAACGTGAATGTCCCTTCCTATGAAACTAAAACTAGAGCAGGCTCACCTTGTGTCCAAACTAAATCTGACCCTCACACTAATATACACAAGCAAAAACTGCAAGGTAAATATGTAAAAGTTCAACTCAAAAGAAATGTGCAAAAACACAAAAATATAACTTCAACCAAAAAATCCTTGTATCTAGGGGTTGATTTTCCTTACCCTGGATTGTTTGAGGAAAACTATTCACAATGCTCTGTGTCAAACCCAGTCTCTTAAATGCAATAGAAATGTCTCTTACCTAAAACTCTCCTCAGGATGGCAAAACAAATGTTCCTTCCACAACACTGGTTGGAATATAACTAAGAGGAAGTCTCTCCTAGTCTTCAGAATGGCACAACAAAATGTCTTTTCCACAACGTTAGTTGGAATATGGCAAAGAAAAGTCCCACTTTTCAGGATGGCTAAACAAATGTCTTTTCTCTAATAGTGATTCAGGTATGGAAAAAGGCAAGTCTTTTCAAAGTCTCTGGATGACCAAATGTTTTAATTGAAACAACAACTTCATATGACCAAGTCTGTCTTCAACACACCTGTTCAAAGTGAGTTTCCTGGAACTTTCTCCTGCCAAGAAAATCTCAACTGAAAACTCTTGATATCCTGGTTTACTCTCCTGCCAGGAATATCCCCCTTTTGGCTCACATAGATCCCCTGGTGTACTCTCCTGCCAGGCATCTCTTTCCAAAAGGTTCACTACCCGATATTCTTATTAGGCCTCTCTGAAATATTCACATTCCCCTTAGGTGTCACACAACTGTACTTCTTCAATAGCACAACTTTGTTGACTTCAATTGTTACATGCACCAATTTCCCCCAAACTGACGTCCCATTTATGAGGGTTTGTTCAAACTCTGTCTGCCAACTTTTCTTTCAACCTCTCTTGGCAATGCTTCTTCCAGGTTTCCCCAAACTGACATCTGAGGTCAGGAGAATGTACAACTCATATCTCCGTTTCTCTCACAGTGTCTTTTGGCTAAGGACAATGCTGGTTCTAGGTTTCTACCAACTGGTCTTTCATGTCAGGAGAATTGCACCATGTTTGATTTCTCTTTTCAGTTCTACCTGGTCGGTATTCAAACATGTTTTTCAAACACTCTTTAACATGTTTGCATGTCCTGGTGCCTCCTACACTGCTATGCCGACTCACCGGTTCTCTGTGTGGCTGCTGCAAGGAGCTTGCGAGGGGTCAGCTTCCCCTTCTCGGCAGAGTCTCGTTTCGTTCCCACGTTGGCTTTGAAGTCCTTCGCTGTGTTTGGAAGGGGGCAGCCCCATCCCCACCTAGGCGCTTTAAAGTAAGGCAAGATGCATTCGAGGCACTGTGATGAGCCAGGGGGAGGGAGGACAGTGAGAGGGATGCCTTCCCGTAAGCAGGACCCCATGCAAATATAAACAATCATAGTGTAACCAAGTGGAATCGCTATTTGGCGTAGATATTAATAATCATAGGTAGAAGAGAAGGCTTGCACAGAAAATGCGGCATTACATGTACTAGGCCCAAATCCACAAGGCCACAGAAATCTCCAGTCATGCTCGAGCTCCCATTAAGACAGTTTGCACCCCTACCCGCCACACTGTTTATTGATTGTTCTTGAAAGTATTGCATAGATGCGTCTTTCATCCAAGAGGAATTTGCCCTACAAAGCCGCAATCAGAGACCGGTGAGTGGTGTGCATGTTATTTCATATTGGCCAAAGCAAAACCCGGCCCATTCCAGAGTGACCACGAATTATAGCCCATATAACTGACTGTACCCGAAGATCTCTGAATTCCATGACACCAGGTGCCCTTTGACCACCAACCCCAAAGTATTAAGTCCTGAAATGTTCAAAGAGGATGGACAGGGCGCATTGTTGAAGCGACAATCGTGTGATTTGTTTTGCGAGGTGCTGGGAGGGATACCTTCTAGTTCAAAACGAGGGCGGAGACCTTGGAGCCAGATGGCACGGCAGAAGTGACTGAGAGTAGCCCAGAACCTCCTTTGTGTCCATTTTAAGGCCTGCCAAGTGTGCAGTATGGGTGATAAACAAGCTGTATAGTAGGAGTATAAAGACATTGTTTTCCGACCTTCAATGCAGCACCCACGTGCTAGAAGACGGACAGACTGGGCTGGGAACAATAAACAGCCATCCCATATGGATAAAGGTAGTGCCTGTATAGGGTCCATCCAATTAGCCAAGCAGGTTTTTTACTGTATGTTGTTAAGTTACTATGACGCTGTGTACCTTTACAAGTTTCTGCTTTTGCCTCTTTTTGACAGAACGTTGTCAGCAGCAGAGTTCTTTGTTGGTGCTCTCATCTGCGTGTGATTAAACTTGCTATTCTTACAAGATCGACTTGGGCCTTTCTACCGGGTTGTATCCTCTCTGGAGTGAGCGTTCAGGGGCCTGCCTTCAATTGGTGACCCTGACGTGATCTCAGCACCCCCTGTACCTGTGGAGGCTTCCAGGGCAGTTCTCCAGAAGGAGCCACACCCACCTAAAACGACCGGCCCTGAAAAAACATGTGTTCCAAGTGGTTTAGCAGGATCCATTTTAAGAAAAGTCCTCCCTGCACTTTGAAGCGGGTGCGGCTCTGAGGGGAGTGCAGGCCAGTGTTGGAACCCTGTGACGTAGGAGTTCGGGTGAGCACACACATGCGAGTAGACTTGTGTAAGCGATAACAAGAGGGGGACAGATGCATGGGAAAGTGTGAAAGGTGGGAGTACATAGAGAGCGAGTTCACTGAGGGGACGTGGATGAGGGTAGGGTTATTTGTTTTTAAAATATGTATTATGAATGGAGTGTTTTGGTACAATATTATATGGTAAGGCAAAAGTAAGGCAGGGAGCCCCTCCTCGGGAAGTGAAGGTAGTATCACAGGATATTATATCATTTAAAGGAGGAATATAAAGAGAAGGTTAGTGGTCTCATAAGTAGTAGGCCTGGAAGTAGTGGTTGCTAGTTTAGCGTATTCGTTTTAATTCATTGTGTTTGCGCTTTGTAGGAAAGGAGCAGGCACTAGCAGGGGCGGTAATTGTGTGTGTCGCGGTGGGGTGTGGTGTGGCATTGGATGATCTTGAGGAGTGAGGTGTGCGCACAGGGAAGGGTGATAGAGAAAGGTGGGGATTGATTTTCTTGTTTTTGTGCGTTCAAGCAAGTAGCAGTGTGTACGGCACGTTAGAGGGGTTTGGCGGGGTTAGTAAGACACAGAGGGCCACCAATAGAGCACATGTACAAGGCCCTGCCATTGTATCTTGACAGGGTGGAGAAATATAAGCAGTGGATCGCGTAGACAGGAGGAGGGGGGATGCCCTGCCCATGGCCACGGCAGGGCTCGCACAATAAGAGCATTTTGGAACACATGATCACATTTTTAGTAGCAAAATATAAGGGGAAGCAGCTACAGAAGAGAAATGAGATTCTCGATCTTTGGCGCATGTTTGAAGACGCAGAAGATCAAGGGAATGGAGTGGAGGTGCAGAGACAGAGAGATGGAAAGGGAGAAAGAGAAGGCAGGGCGCAAGTGGGGAGTAGGGGATTATATCCCTTGACAACATACCCCGCAGAAGGATAAACTGACCCAAGATACATACCTGCTGCGATATGGAGCCCTTCTGCTGCAGTAGGGTCTCCCGCAGCGTGAGTAACACCACAGGCTGCCACTCCTCCACCTATGTATGCTCATCTGCCTGAAATACCGCTATCGACGGGCTACAGGTCTAAGGAGTTCGAGCATAGGTTGACAGGATTACTAACTGAATTAAAAAGGCTACAGACATCCCCAGGAGCAGGAAGAGATACAAGTATATTGAGAAGGGGGCGTGTCTAGAGAGCCATGTGAAGAGGAAGTGCTCCTGGAGGAGCCCTCGTCCATCCGACATTGATCCGTATCAAAAGTGTGTTTGCAGAAACCAATGGTGGTCGGAAAGTCAGGCTCATGTACATGAACCTCTGGAGCTCGACTGGATGTGACCGTGTGCCTGCGGAACGAGGAAGAGCGGCAGCAACGGGCATAAAAGAACTGATGCAGGCAGAGGCGCGCGGATCTAAGATGGTGAACGCCTGAACAAAGCAGCTTGCCGGACGGGTTTGATACTGGCCCGAGACACCCTAGAACGTAATACGGAGGTGACTGGGCAGGAGAATTACTGCGAGAAGGTCACCAGATGGGACGGTGTTGTCATCATTTGTTCCATTGCGCGGTGTCCAGCGGGTAACTAGTTGGCGAAGGTACAGTGCCCACTTCACACAGATGCTGGCTGCAACCCGCCTGACCCTTCGTGTCAAAGCGGACATGAAAATGTATGGGCAGCGGTAGAAGGCAGCACGCATCTTCATCTGGCAGACCGGCGGTGCAACAGTTGCAGCCAGAGATTGAGACACTCTGCGGCTGCTACACTGTGGAAGCTACGAACATGGAAAGCTGAGAGCTGAGTGACTGTCGACTATCATTGCTCGAAGGACATTGTGACATAAGTTGATGAAGTAAACTATAGACAGGGTCGTGCCCAGCACGTGAAGGATATTTGTGGACAAGAGAACCCGAGGTGTCCTGCCACAAATTGGTGGACAACAGAAGGAACAAAGGATCGCAATGATCGGAATGATCGGATCCGTTCTTAGAAGACAACGCGCAGAGACGTGGCATACTAGGGGCGCTTGCAGAGGAATACTGCGATGTCTGGGCGGGCCATGTGAGGAGTGCGGTCGAAGCACGGAATTCGGAGCAGGACGGCACAGACGTCCCAGTTGCCCAGACACGCAACGTGACATTGGGGGGCCACCAGACCTAACATCTGGTACCCGCGTCTTCTGGAGTAGGTGCATATAAGTACACAAATACACGGGATTACGATGGTGCGCAGAAGGGCAGGTAGGCGGCACAGAGGACACTGGAACTAAATGTATTGAGCAAGCAGACGAACGCATATTACCCACTACATGCGATGGGCGCATCAGTCAATCCCAGTCAGTCGAATGCATTGAGAGTGGCGAGCGAAACACAGCTATGAAGAAGCTTGATGTCATGCGGAGTGAGGTGTTGTGGAAGCTACGTAGTTGAGGACGGATGGCTTTTTTGGAGTGTGGTTGCTGCCGAAAATCTAAGTGATTGGGCATCACATGTGAATATACAATGACCATGCTGAACGAATGAGGGCACCCCGCGTGGCCACTGCCTAGCAGTAAGGTTGACTGGGACAGGTCGCTATTAACCAGAGTTTATGTGTGCCTCCTTGGATACACGGAGAGACACAACTTGACTGTTCTAGGCTGGACAGCACCCCAGACCTGCAACAAGGAAGCACGCCACACCACACCAGAGTGGTGCCTGCAAAATATCATCAGAGGAAGCCCAGAGTCCTGACCCCGTACGGTGCAAGGAGCGGCTTAGACTGATGCGTTGGCCACCACCATAAAGCACCAGGATATGCTCCATTGCGCCACAGGTGCCGTAATACAGTGCTAGAACACACATACCCGGAGTGACTGTAATAAACCATAAACACGTCCAGATGAGAAGCATGCAGACCCAGTAGAATAAGCCACCCCAGAGCAGGCCTAGGGAAAGACTCATAGCCTGCAAGACATGCAGGAGGAAACAACGGTGTTGGCAGTGGAAGCACTGTCAATCAGGGGAAGGCTCTCTCGAAGGCTTCCATTTCCAGATGGCTCTCCGGCTGTATCATGTACTGTCATCGGTTGGCAAACCGACCGCTGCCTGGCCGTCCGAGAGCCCATTCCACCAGAGCGATCGCAGCTACCACGGCGTTCCTATCTGGTGTGCCCTTGCTGGACATCTGCAGGGCTGCTACGTGGAGGTCGACGCACACCTTCACGAAATTCTACTGCGTCGATCGGGATTCCAGGGAGGAGTCCAGGGTCGGCCAAGCAGTGCTGTGCAACCTGTTCACCTAAGGTGAGCCTGGTGAGGAGGTAAGATTTGCTTAATGTTGAGTTTGATGTAATGCTTAATGTTGAGCCTTTGCCACCTCCCGTGGTTGTGCATGTGTGTACTGCTATGTATTCTTTGTTCATGAGCATGTGAATCCATGCCAGACCCCATGCTGGAGAAGGAACAAGTTACTTACCTGTAACTGTTGTTCTCCAGCATGCGTCTGGCATGGATTCACATGCGAACCCTCCCGCCTACCCCTCTGCGGCTCTTCACTTGGTCATACTGCCACTTCACGTGCTACCAAATCTGAAGATGGCTGCCAGAGGCGGGGCTTAGGTAGAGGGCAGTCATTGGCTGTGGTCAGTATGACGCAGAGATCAGTGATTGGTTACTACTACGAAAGACAGATCAGAAACGAAACTGATACTGGTTTTTTCTTTACCGAGGATTCCCAGCCTGACGACGCGGAATATTCATGAGCATGTGAATCCATGCCAGACCCCATGCTGGAGAAAGGGGAACCACCTCGAGGGGACCAGCAAATCCTAGAGGCAATTACTGCGCTGCAATCAGCATGGGAATCTAAACTTGAAGCCACAATAGGGGAACTGAAAATCTCCCTGGAAGCAAAGATTGACACGGTCAGCGTTGATGTCAATCTCCTGAGACAGGATGTCAGAGCTTATAGCCGAGCGGACAGGAACACTGGAGAAGTAAGCGAAAGTCAATGCTGAAACTAGCAAGGCAAACAGCAAGGAGATACACACCCTACAACAGAAAGTAGACAATCTGGAAAACCGTGCCGAAGAAGCTGATGGAAGGACAAGGAGAAATAATGTCCGAATTGTTGGGCTCCCTGAAGGAGAAGAGAACCCCGACCCTACGAACTACATTGAAACCACGATATTGCAGGAAATAGGGGCAGGGGCGCTCTCCCAAGGATTTGCAGTGGAGAGGGCACACAGAGCCCTGATTAGGAAACAACCTCCTGGTGCTCCACCCAGCCCGATAATAGCTAAAATACTGAGCTACAGAGATGGGGAAAAGATACTTGAGTACTTTCGGAAAGGTGGAACAATCAACAGGGCTTCGGCGACCATCATCGACGACATACCTTCCTGGTGCAAGAGCGACATTTGAGCTTTGTGGCGGTCAAGAGAAAGTTGCGAGATTCCAGCCTGAAGTACAGACTGCTTTACCCAGCAAAGCTCAAGGTCCTACGCAAGGACAAGGCTTTTTTTTTTGAGACTCCAGAAGATGCCATGACATGGATGGACGGGATAAACTGCCCAGATGGTACAGATGGTCACAGGCCGGACCATTAGGATAAGTGAACGGCTGTTTTATCCCTGTGGAGAGTTGGGACTGGGGGTCGGCGATTGGTTGTGATCCAAGTAAATGCCAGCGATATAGTAGGAGGAGTTGGGACGGAGGAGAAGGGTAGTTTAACTTGGGATCTGCGATTGAGTAGGGCCACTTTAATACGTAATGCATGAGACACTGACGTTGTGACAAGGGGGCAATACCAGAGAGCGCAACTTCAACCCCATTAGGGAGTTTAGGTAGGATATTGTAGAGTAGTATCCACCTGCTGCAACCTCTGCACTAGCGTAGCCGGGCGAAGGTTGAGATGCGGGGGAGCGTGAGATCCAGGGATGGAGCTGGGCAACAGTCGGGAGGGTTTGGGGTGCAAGAGGGGGGGAGTTGTAAGGGGTTTTGGGGGGAGGTGGGTAGGGAGGGGTCACAGGGAGGGAAGGAGGAGGCTGTCGAAAGGCGGCGTAAAGAGTCTACAATCTCAACTCAGTCTAAACATGAGGAAGACGAAGAAGAAGGTGGGTGTGGTGGGGGTATGGCTAAAATGGGAGATTTAAGGATTGTGACTTGTAATGTACGTGAGTTGAACAGTTATATCAAGCGAAATAACATTATGATGTACTTAAAGCGACAAAAATAGATATAGCAATGCTGCAGGAAACCCACCTGACTAAAGAGAAACTGGAGGTGATGGAGAGAAAATGGAAGGGGACCACGGTGGGAGCCACGTATTCTGCGTATGCTAGAGGGGTTCTTACATGGATAGCACCTCATGTCTCTTTTAAATTGCTACAACAGGTGGTAGAGGTAGACGGCAGAATGGTATTGTTGAAGGGGCTGGTGGGCAATAAAGAGGTCAATATCATTAACGTTTATGCCACGAACAATGATACTGCACTGTATTTTAGAAACATGTACACTAAGATCAGCCTATACATGGTTGGATTAGTGATAATGGGCGGGGATTTTAACTGCACACTAGATCCCAAGCTAGATAGATCTGATAAGATAACCAGACCGAACCCAGCGGCAAAGGCCCTAGCTACACTTATACAAGACTTCCAGCTGACCAAGATATGGAGAAGGCTCTACTCACAACACAGGGGATATTCGCATTATTCGGCCCCACATGATTTGCATACTAGGTTGGATTATATATTTGTGGCTGGCTCCTTGGTGGAGGATATCAAAAGCGCGGAGTAAAAGGCAGCGGTCCTCTCGGATCATGCACCTTTGGTCATAACGTGGCAGATCTCACCGCCCCGACCGAAGCTACTGACATGGAGGCTTAGAGCTGAGGCACTTAAAGATACCATATTTAGAGAAGACTTCAGGAAGGCCATACAGAAATATTTTGAATTAAACACTGGTAGTGTCCGGTCAGCTGGGGCGCTATGGAAAGCATTTAAGGGGGTAATGAGGGGGAAAGCGATCTCAAAATCAAAAGGACTACACAAGGGGGCATTTTAGCAGCGCTGCACAGTACGGAAAGGGGTATTGAAGACAAAATGAAGGACGGGGTGGATTCCCCGGGAAGGACGGAGGCTATACAACAAGTAAAAGAAAGGTGCAGAGCCCACTGGGAAAGGCTGAGCAACCTAAATTATAGGAGGTATGTAGAAAGACAGCACGCAGAGGGGGATAAGCCAGGCAGACTGCTGGCCTGGCTGTGCAACAGCGAAGCACCTAGACAGAAGATTCGAGAGATACGTAAGTAGGATGGCACAGTGGAGGACACCCAAGGAGGGGTGAACAAGTGCTTCCGTGAATACTACCAAAGTCTGTATTCAGACAAGATTGTGGAGGAAGAAATTGACATAAGAGAAACACTAGAGGAGATTATTCTACCCAGACTAGAGGAATCAGATCGGGAAAGGCTGGATACACCACCCACGTTGGAGGAATTAGAAAATGTAATCCGAACCCTACCCACTAATAAAGCCCAAACACATTTTACAAGACATATATGACTGAACTGCTCCCTCCATTGTTGGCCATGTTGAATGAAGCGTTTGACAAAGGCAGACTACCATAGTTCCGCTCCCTAAGCCCAGCAAACTGGTTACTGATTGCGGATCCTATAGACCGCTTTCAATGTTGAATCAGGATAGTAAGATCCTTACCGCGGTGATGGCTAACAGACTGAAGCTGATAATTAACACCCTGATACACCATGACCAAACGGGGTATGTCCCCCGGAAGGGCATCTCTGACAACCTCCGGATACTACATCATATTATAGATAAGACGGCCGAGAGCTCCCAAGAATTAGCGATAATATCGCTTGACGCAGTCAAGGCATTTGACTCAGTCAGGTGGCCATGGCTGCCCGGGGGTCTTGGAGAACTATGGGATGGGGCCAGCGTATTTGCGGTGGATCACGCTACTGTATAGTGACACCATCACTAGGGTCCAGATGGGATTGGTTATTTCAGACCAATGGAAATTGAAGTGAGGAACGAGACAGGGAGGCCCCTGGTCCCCGATGCTATTTATTTTAGCGCTGGAACCGTTAGCAGCATACCTTAGATATCAGTATGGGGAAGTGGGCATCATAAAAAAAGGAGGGCAGAATTTGATTTTGTTATATGCGGATGACATGCTGCTGTACCTACAAAACCCTGAAGAAAACTTGCAGTATATCTTAGAGGTGTTTGAGCAATATGCGCTTCTTTCGGGCATAACAGTTAACCCTAAGAAATCCACCATATTTCCCCCAGGCAGATATGGGGGGGGTGCCTCGGGGTGCATTACCAGTGTTGCAGACTGTGTGGGCGGTAGATACCTTCTGATATCTGGGGGTGAATGTATATCATAAGGTCGAAGATGAGCCTCAGAATAATACGGAGGAGGCAGTCAAGAGGCTAGAACGGAGCATGGCATTTTGGACACGGCTGCCCTTGACCATGATGGGGAGAGCGGCACTGCTCAAGATGGTAGCATTACCGAGGCTGTTGCACAACTTCCTAATTGTCCCATATTTAATAACTAAATTATTTTTTTCCAAGTAACAAAGTATATGCAGGGGGTTTATTTGGCATAACTCCAGAAATAGGGTAGCCCTGTCGAAACTGCAGAACCAATATGATTGTGCAGGAATCAGACTACCTAACTTTGAGGTGTACTACCTAGCCGGCCAACTTCAATATGTGGTAAAATGGCTATCTGAGGACACCACGCCGGAGTCCAGATTATTGATGGCGTGCTGCTAGATTTTGTGGAGCAGACAGGGCGGTGGGAGGAGTTATGAGAAAGTGAGGGCTGTGTGTAAGACTGGTGGGGTAGGTGCACATCATCCTTTTGGATGGGGAAGCGCCTGCGTGGGTCCACCCACGCATTCGATAAGAAAGAAAGAAAGAAAGAAAGAAAGAAAGAAAGAAAGAAAGAAAGAAAGAAAGAAAGAAAGAAAGAAAGAAAGAAAGAAAGAAAGAAAGAAAGAAAGAAAGAAAGAAAGAAAGAAAGAAAGGGTTCCCTACACTGAGACGTTGGATGTAAAGGTGGGAGGGAAGGTAGTACGGGCACCCTTACAATATTCTGAAAGTTCCCCTCTCAAATCTACTGGGTAGGTATGTGCTCAGTAAGTTGAACATGACGATATCCTTTACAGATCATGGAGTAGTCTTTTCCACGCCTGGGATGTGTGATGTAAGGGCGATTTTGATAATACACACAATGACAAGGGAAGCGGTAGTCTGTGGGATTCCCGTAGACCAGGACATGTTGATCTATGGTATTACAGTCCTTATGAGCAATTCATCCCAGATTTCCAAGCACTGCTGGCGAGTGCCCACTGATTTTATTTTTCGCCCAGCTGTGTTGCCCGAGGTGGTGGCAGGAATGATATTGTCGCTGGACCTGCAAGGGTTGTTGGTTTCAGACAGAAGGATTGTCCTATTAGGAATGGACAGGGAAGGGTATGAATCACGCACAGTGCTCTGTGTAGACCTAACAGTGCAGCTAAAGGAGGTGGTGGATGATTAACTGTTTGAGAATGATGACAGAGAGGGGGAAATAATACTGGAGATTTGCATTCCATGTGACAATGATACAGTAGCGAAGAGTACAGTGTCCTTTTAGGATAGCAGTAACCCATCCCCATTTTTCAATGAATATTTACAGCATGTGCCTTCACAGTTGTGGATTACAAATCCACATGATGTAGAGTTATTGAAAAATGTAACGCCTGTGCGTATAACCCTGAAGCCAGGTGCGGTGCGGCCCAGGGTATGATATGATATGATATGGTATTTGTAACGCGCCTATACACAAGTGTTTCAAGGCGCGAAAATATCCACTGTCAAGAGAGGCGGAGGAGTCCTCCTGTACCAGTGGATTATTGTGCCATCTACGTCTCCATGTAACACAGCAATATATCCTATTAACAAATCAACAGGGGGCAATTGGAGAATGATCCAGGACTTGCGCCCCCAAAATGATGTGGTGCAGAAAGTGTTTCCAGTAATCCTGCGACAATTTTATGTAGCATCCCCAAAGAAGCCACATATTTCAGTGTAGTGGTTCTGAAAAATGCATTCTTCTTGATTCGACTCCATCCGGAGTCGAGGTACCTCATAGCATTTACGCAGGGTCAGATGAGTTCCAACACACTAGATTACCTCAGGGGTACTGTGAGAGCCTGAGCATATTCAACAGTATACTGCATGCCGATCTTGGGAACATTCAGGTGCCTAGCACGGTATCCAGTATGTGGATGATCTGCTAGTGTGTAGTGACTGTGAAAAGCATTGCCGAAGGGACTCCATTGGACTCCTGCAATTGTTGGCCTGTAAGGGGTACATGGTCCATAAAGCTAATTTACAATACTGCCAACAAGAAGTAATCTATTTGGTGCAGTTCATATCGGCGAATGGGAAGAGGATACTACCCGACAGGACAGCGTTACTACGTGCCAGACACGCCTCAGTTAAAGAGATACAAACGTTTCTGGGCCTCTGTAATTACTGCAGGGCCTGGATTCTAGATTAAGTGGCATACACAACGCCACTTTTACAGGACCTGAGTGAAGCACAGAAAACAAAGGACCACAAGTTACAGTGGACGGCAGAAATTAGCAAACAGTTTGACAACTTGAAAGAAATCATGCGTTTGGCACCTGTACTGGCCACCCCGTAATATACACAGGAATTCTATTTGTTTTCACATTCTGATGGTCAACTTATGACAGCAGTGTTGACGCTAAAAAGCACCAATGGTCACAAGCCATTCGCCTCTGGATGCAATGATTCAAGGGCAGTTCACGTGAGAACAAGCATTAGCAGCTGCTGCCTTTGCCATTGAGAAAAGTTCTACGATCGTAATGGGGTGTTCAGTAACGTCGTGTGTGGAACATTCTTTGTTTGCTATTCTACGCAAAGGTCGTCGTCATATGAGATTATTATCTCTAAGCCCCTTATTCATGTGGTTAGGTGTAAGACGGTGAATCCTGCCACCTTTTGAACAGACATGCCTACTACAGAGGAACTGATGGCGCATGATTGTCCAACATATGAAGGGGAGGAGGAGGATGATCCTCCCGAAGCAAGGGACTATGCACTGACAGAAGGTGTGGTACTTTTCGTTGATCGGTCATCCACAATTGATCAGGAGGATGGGCAGAGATGGGCAGGGGCAGCAGTGGTACGACTTGGGGAAGGGGAGTACAAGACAGTGGTCATGAAAAGGTTGCCCGCGCATTATTTGACACAAACGGCAGAACTTGTGGCGCTCATCAAAGCACTGAGAGCGTCGCAAAGGTGTCATGTGGCGATATATTTTGGCTCGGCGTACGTTACAACAACGGTACATGCCGGTCCCTCCCGTTGGAAGAGGCAGGGTTTCGGATGGCGGAAGGATCCCAAGTGCAGCATGTGGTGCTGTTAAAGAAGCTGACAGAAGCGTTATTGCAGCCATCTGCTGTGACAGTTGTCAAAATGTTTAGTTTGGTAGTGGAAGAAGTCACTACAAACTGTCTCATTCAATAGCTACCAAGGAAAAATCATCATGTAGGTAGTGTGTATGGCTAACACCTAGTGTAAGCTCTCCTAAGAATTGAGAGCCCACGCTAGTTAATAACACGTAATTATGTCCTTATTTCAGCTCTCTAGTATGTAGAAGCTAGAACACACTGTGCTAAGTACTTAGCAATCATGTAAAATTCACATATTTTATTCTTTGTAACACATATAAAATTAGCAATAGCAATTTCTAAATACACAAAATATATGAGCAATAATGAATTGAAAGGCCTGAAGTCTAAATCAGAAAGTAAAAAAAACAGAAAAAAATAGAGGTTAAAGAGTTCAGAACAAGTTCAGTTACTATTTAGAACAAAACAATATTGTTGGCAAATCAAAAGACAAATTGCAAAATCTGCATAAATGGTACAGTATATTCAGACCAAAAACTGGTCTATGAACAGCTAGTCTCTCGGGTTGAATTAAGAGAAATTAAGACCTCTTAACAGCAGTATCTTTAAACCCAGAGTTGATCTAAAAGACATTTAGACCCTCCAACAGCAGCATCTTTATATGTTTTGCTTACTTTATTACTTATTAGTTTAGAATGTGTTTAACAGATACGGCAATCACTCAATTTCAGATGAACGATTCACACAAACAAGGAGAGAAAAATCTAAAATGAATGTGGAAACAAAAAATGTAATTATGTCCAAATGCCAAATGATTCACGGTATCTGGTGGCACTAAATTCCAGAGTTTGACCACTGGAAATAAAAAAAAGAGCATCTGCCACACTTTCAATATCTAGAGTTTATGACGTCATTTAACCAGAAGTTGTTGACCTCAATGTTCTCAAAGGTTTATAATGCACAAAAAGCTTGGACAGAAATATAAAAAGACTTGTGAACCAGACACAGCGACTTTCCACTGGTAACCAGTGCAACATCCGGACCAGATCGAATGGTTACCTTGCTACAGCATTATGAACAATTTGAATCCTATACAGTGCAGTTTTGACCAATCCCAAATAAACAATATTTAATACAATCGGCGTGATGAAGGTAGAATAAACCAGACATCTTTAAGAGTGGGCAGATGAAACAAAAAGACACTAGAGGACATGCTTATTTAAGAATTAAGGGGCAACAGAGGGTCAAGCCAGATAACCATGTCCCCAATATTCTGTGATGGTGCAGCACAAGGGCCAAGCAAAGTGGGCCAATAATTATCAGATCTCAGCTTTTGAACTGATAGCTCTGAAATGCTAGTAGGTGATGAATTAGCCCGTAATCAGAAAAAGGATTAGTAAAGAGTACTTTTTTTGATCCGTACATTTAAGGCGACAGATTCATCCATCAGCTCTTTCTTTCAGTTTGCAGACTACTCTTCCTTAATCTAGCTAGTTTTGAAAGTTGTCACCCAGACTTCAATGCTTAATTTGACTTCCAATTGTGAATGTTCGTTTTTTTGCGGACCATCGGGCCTTTTATGGTCCAAGGTTTGCTATTTGCAGATACTTGGGTTCAGGGCACAGAGGTTCTATAACAGAAACGTTCCCTTGATTGAGACCTTTGTATTCACTACTTTGGCTTATGTCCCCAAACCAATACATGACAGTGGTGCGTGTTTCTCTGGGTTACCTTGGGAGGTTGAAATGCCAGAAATTGTCACTGTTTGCCAAGTGTGCACATTCAAGATGAGGAGGAACTCAAAGATTAGTTATTGAGTGTATATTAGACTGCAGCTCAGGCCAGATACCTGCATTCCCCTCTGGTGTGAGAGACACGCCCTCCAAGGATCACAAGTTTGCATCTATCTGCAAGGATTGTGCTAGGAGTGAGCAAATATTTCACGTCAATACAATAGAATGACATCGAATATGTACACTGTATTGCATACAGGACCTTTAGTTAGTCAATACATTATTCCAAGTTAGGAAAGTAGCTGGGGAAGCGGCGCAGCAGTGGTGGGCCGTTACCGACCGAGTCAACCACTGCCTCCTTTAATATCGCCTCACTAGCCCCCTGCAAGGGGGCACTGGCCAATCGCAAAGCTCAGGATGCAGGCTGTATTCTTTGTAATAAGCCTGCGTTCTGAGCAGCTTGAGTGCAGCCAACCAGCGCCCTCTTCATTTCACTGCTCCTCCTCATCTGTTAGCAACCATATAGTTTCCCATGCAGGTGCTAAATGTGTTTAATAGAAAATAAAAAAAAATTGAAAGAAAACTTAGCTTGCTGTGTGCCACTCAAGTTTCTGAAGCCCGTTTCCTTGTTGATGACTTCACAGTTAGACATCAATATAGAGAACAGGCGTAAGAAACTACGGCGCGACGCTGCCTAGGTAAGTTTAAATATATTTTTTTAATTCAAAACCCTTGTCAGCCACGTGGGGAATTAAATTGGTGCTAATGAGGAAGAAACACATCGGCAGCGGTAACAGGACCTCCGCCGGCTTAAGGCACGCTCGTGTTCGTTCGGCCCTTAACTTAGCCAGTGGTCCGTTACCGGCAGGGTGGGTCCACTGGCCGAGTGTATATCGCCTCATTAGCACACTGAAGAACATTATTTATTCATCAAAATATTGGGCGATTTACCCTACCACTTCGATTATTGTACAAAGTGAATTCGCCTTCTGTGATGGCTAGAAAACTGCCCTGGAGGGATTTTGGATCTCTGCACAACAGGTGAATCTCAACATTTGTGAAACTCTAAAACCGGCTAACTCACTCGGCTTCTGGAGTGAAACCAGGAAGCCTGTTTCTTGAGTGAAACTACCATCATGGCACGCACCACATCCTGAGGTTGCCTATGGAGCTCCTTTCTGGATTCGTTCAGTTCACGCTGCAGCAGTCAATGCAGTTTTTTCCATCAGTTACGGTGACTGCCTCAGTGTGTGTAAGGGAGGGGGGCAGGCGGGCAGCACTATATAGCAAACGCTCCCAATCAAAAGCATTCCACAACAATATCACCGAAGGTTCGCTGTTCAAAGAATAGCTCTGCCGAAGAGTCCTCGTCCTCGAAGTGCCAACTCGTCCATTCTGCCTCAGTGGTCACGCGGGTGCGTGGAGATCTGCTCGAGCGGTGCCACTCCGATGTGCGGCACTCAAACGCCGGCGCGGGGAGATAAGCGGCGAGCCAGCCCGAAGATACAGGATTGCACACAACATATCTGA
Source organism: Ambystoma mexicanum (assembly GCF_040938575.1). Classification (NCBI taxonomy): domain Eukaryota; kingdom Metazoa; phylum Chordata; class Amphibia; order Caudata; family Ambystomatidae; genus Ambystoma; species Ambystoma mexicanum. Next base: position 375,444,868 of record NC_090935.1, on the reverse strand, counting down.
CAGCTGGGCCTTGCATCCATAATAGCTCGCCCTGTATAATGGCAGCCGAGAGGGGCGCTGACAGGAAGATTACTAGCTGTGTGTTTTTCGGAATTGTCATTTTAATAGATGTCAACACTCTTCAAAGGGGCTCGAGTGTCTCCACATAACCGCGACGGCACGCGTGGCAAGTGCATTTAACAAGGCTGCAATCCGACATGCAGCCATAATGTCTTTCTCACGCTCTCAACATGTGCCATTTCCTCACGGAAGGAAGACATTTGTCGCAGCTCTTCACTGCCACAAAGCCAGCCGCCTTTAAGTGTGTGAGCATTACAACGAAGGAACGGTCTCACTAAAAGAAACCACCCCGTTACTGCCCTTTATTTTCTATTCTTTATTGTCATTAACAGAGATAATGATTGTTTCAAAAAAGGGAGGAGACATCAACTACATCCCTTGGCCAAGAGAGCTTGGTACCACACCAGAACCATCCTCAATTGTAAAAAACCTATGGGTCCTGATGGACAACAACCTCACCCTGGAGCCACAAGTAAACTCGGTAATCAAGAAATGTTTCTTCCTCCTGCGAGCAGCAAAAAGGATCCTACCGTTCCTGTCGTTCGGCAACAAAACACGTACCATCATACTCTGATCATGTCCAGAGTAGACTATGCCAATAGCCTATACCTGGGCATGCCCGAACGACTTCTAAAAAAACTGCAACGCATACAAAATACAGCATCCAGACTTCTCCTCAAGCTACCCAGAAGAGAACACATCACACCCGCGCTAAAAATACTACACTGGCTACCGCTGAAACAGCGAATAAAGTTCAAAGCCATGTGCATCACGCACAGAGCAATACACAAACATGGCGCAGAATTCCTAAGCGCCAAACTACGCCTACATCAACCGACAAGAACACTAAGATCAAGCACAGACATACGCCTGGAACCAAAACCCTACAACAGGAAAAAACTCGGAGGATCGTCTTTCTCTCACCAGGCACCCAAAACTTGGAACGACCTACCTAAGAATATACGGAATACAACAAACCACCTAGCATTCAGGAAACTCCTCAAATCATGGCTCTTCAAAGCATAACCACTACGGAGACGCACCAGAATGCCCATACACTAAAACAATGATGGAAATAACTCCAACCTCGGCCACTCTCAAATTGGACAAACACTCAAGCCAAAGAACCAACCACTCGACAGAGCATAAGACATCATGGAAAACAGCTGCAAAGGAAGGCCACAGGAGACTGACCACAGACCCAGGGAGACCCAGACGAAACCTAGACCTAGACTCTCCCGCTCGTACGCACCGGACGAACACACTCAGACCGACAGATGCATCTAGATAGACGTTGGCCTGCGCCGCATGTGGATAGGATCGATCGAAGGATAACACGCGTGGCGTTCGGATGGAGTTGTGAATGTTAGCTTGCCCACACCTGGACCGATCTCTAAACACTAGCCTGCGCCGCGTCTAGATAAAAATGTGAATGTTGGCATGACCACACCTGTATGGAGCCCTAATCACTGGCCTGCGCCGCGTCTAGATGGGAATGTGAGGGCCAATAAGTACCACACCCCCCAGAACTGCGAGTGCTAGCAATGGTAAAGGTCAGGTAACCCACTAACCAATAAACTCAAACTCTGCATACTTATCTCTCAAAAACTCACACAACCATCTCTCGCACAACAAACCGCACGCACTTCACAACACTGCAACAACACATAAACCGGAACAACAGCACACGCGGACTGACTCAGATCCGATACCCGCACCAAAGCTCAGCACCCGGTTTATACTGAGTTGAAGCTGCCAACAGCACACCACTCCTCTCACTATCCTACTCCCTTCTTCAACCTACTAACCCATCCCACCTTTATCCTTTGCAGACCCGCCTGAGCGCCTGGGGACCAATTCCGTTGGTGACGGTGCGCGGTACAAATACCTTTAACATTTAACATTTATTCTTTACTTTTGTATTAGGCTGAATACCAACATGAGGTCGCTTCAAAGCGTTGTACGAGAGTGGGCAATTTAGGTCGAAGCCAAAGGGTGACGCAAAAAGCACGTACATTAAGATCCAAATGCAGAGAGGAACAGGCCGCAATAGTTCAGTGCAAGTCTAATTCCTTTGGCCCTGCCCAGCTGGAGACACAAACCAGGAGTGCGTTCTAGACTCTAGAGGTACCCGTATGCACCTTCATGAAGGGAAGATCTACTTCCATAGCCGGTGGATTTTTTGCCTGGCACAAAACCACTAGGTTATGAGTAGTGATATAGAATCAAAGACTTATTAGACCTTCAAAACATCTGTAAGAAAAGTACAATTTATCCTCCGAAATAACTTTAGAAACCAACTAAGGTTAAAGGCCACATTCAAGTTTAGCAGTCGTATTAAAACATGCAGTATTTTGGATTTTTTACAAGTCAAATTTCGAGTTTCAGATGTGAAAATAATCTTTTCCGCCTACTTTTGTGTGGATAACATTTACTGCACAAGAAGCCTTAACGTGCGGGTCTGCATAACACAGAATCATGGAGCACCTTCTCATTATCCCATGGCATGTGGTAACGGGAAAAGCGTTTGGAGGTATTTCCGCAACAAATACCACCAAACTTGTAATGAGGTCCCGAGTTATTTACATGACACTTCTTTTACCATTAAATTTCTCAAGGACTGAAGAGAACACGTTGCATATTTAATAGCATCACAGCCTATAAAAAATGCACTTCTTCCCATTGAGGGGCACTGCTCAACTCACTGCCCCCAAGTTAAAGGACCCTGGAATGTCATCAGAACGTACATGTACAATTATTTTAGGTTGTTGCAAACTTTCGTTTTGCAGGTATTTCCACCAATAAGAATTAAACAGACAAGCCAGTATTCCTGCTCCTTGCTTCTCCAGGTGCTGCTGGGGACTTTGGTGGACGTGTGGCTCAATGGAGGGACACAAGTTTTGGGCATGCGAGAATCAATAGGCCACAGCTTTCTGAAATACAGGAAGTGTGAATTCACTCGATATTGTCAACCCTAACCATGGAGATAATACCGATCGCCAAGACTTATTAGACCTTCAATGAGGGTATAAGTCTATGTAAAGCCGTTTAGAGGAGCAATAGGTAGTATGACGAATCTATGGAGGTCGTCCCTTTTCCCCTAGGGGGGAGACCTTGCCATGTCGCCAGGGCAGTGCGGCCACAGTCCAACAGTCCCTATAGGGGTGGTACACAGGGGGAGGATCATTTGCTAGAGGAAATCCCTAATGCTGTTACGGACGACCAGGCCCTAAGATTATGGTTTCCTTGCCCATCACCAAGGGCTCAGGTTGAGGGTACACACGGGTGGACGGAGTCCCCCCACTTTTTTCAGAAGTCCCCCCACTTTTTCAGAGGGCACCTTGATATTCTAATTTCTGGTAACACCACATTCAATTGTTATGTTAATGAGTCCCCCCACTTTTATTTTAGGACTTGAACCCTGCCATCACCTGACTCTAGGGCCCCTACAGCCCCTACCTACAACCCTAAGAATGACTTCCCTAATACGTTCATAACTTGTAGTCCCCCTACCATTCCCCTAGAAAGTTCTGGGACGCAGCAGAATAGTAGTTACCTAAGTGAGGATCCCTTTCCCGGTAATGTGACGAGGAAGAACCCCAGTGACTCACGTCTTGTGGCCAATGCTGGATTTGACTTTTATGGACTTCATTCATTCATGGTGCGTCACTCTTTCTCAACTCTCATGCTGAACTTCTTTTGCATCTTGTACTCATGGTGGCCCTGAATCATGCTGTTCCCATCTTCGTCTTGTATCCTGGCTTGCAACATTATGTGTTACTACTGACTTCTGCAATTGTATTCACGCTCCCCTCTTGCTTCTCCACTCTTTTGATTGCTAACTCGCTGTTGTCTCCTCCTTTCCCTTCTCCCTTTTCCTATCTCCGCCCCTTACGTTCTTCTATGCACTTACTCTATCTGAATTGTCCCTGGACCTAGTATGATAGCAACCTCGTCTGTCTTCTTCTCCCTCCCCTTACTGTTTTTTCCTCCCCAAACCCCCTCCAGCACTATCTGAAATGTTGTCAGGCCTAATATGATAGTCGCTTGTTTTGTTCCTCCCCTACCTTTCGGCACCCCTCTCCCTCACCACTTGTTTTTTTTTCCGGCTCTACCAGAAATGTCATCAGGCCTAGTACGGTAGTCACCTGTCTGTTTCCATTTCCTTCCCACTCTCCCCTCCCCTCCTTATCTATGTTTTAGCTCTTGCACTATCTGAAATGTCGTCAGGCCGAGTACGATAGTTAATTTCACATCCTTACTGTTCACGGCCTGTAAGAATGTCATTGTTTTTTCCCTTGTTCCCTCCTTTGCCTTGAAGCGCTTTGAAACACATTGTGTATAGGCGCTATATAAATAAACTATCATATCATATCATATCATAAGAGCAGTACCGTGACGTGAGAGAAGTGTGCAGGCATGATGATTACCTATAGGAACCATGTTGAATGGTCTAGTGTTTTCCCTAGTATTATTGGCCAGAGCCAGTATGAAAGGGAAGAGACTGAGGTAGTATGAGAGAAGCCCTCCCTGGAGAAGCAAGGAGCAGGAATACTGTGCAGCTGCAGAAGAAGCTGGAACCAGAGGCTGTCAGAAGAAGGTGGAACCTTTGCATGGTGACTGGGGGGCTGGGAGAATCAATTTTCATAGAACCTGTCAGAGAGCCTAGTACCCGGCACTTTCACGCCAAAATATGTGACGTATGAAGAACAGATAAACCAGCAGAGAGCCCTAGTTGGGCTCTGTCCAGTGCCTATCAGAATAACAGCACCCATTGAAGTACCGACACCTAAGCAAACCTGGACAGTAAGGTACCCACTGGGAAATCCATATCTACAGACATGACAAAAGGACGTTTGTCAGAATGGAATACCCGAAGAAGCCAAGAAGATACTAAAAGAAGACTGGTGACGTCATGAGATTTCGGACTGACACACAGAGTATATAATGACCCAAGAATGCTGATAAACAGACGAAATATCATGGATAAGTGACATTTTGAGCCTAAGGTGAAACAGTTGATTTCAAGATGAAGAAACTTATGCCATATGCACGATGAAGACATTAAGTCAGTTCAAACGTGTACATACGCAAAAAACTGCAAGAAGCAAAGAAATCGTGAATCTTGCTTATGTTTGGTAGTAAAATAGATTGCGGCAAGCGCCAACTATACATATATCTACCTCAAAATCACTTTATAGATGAGTGTAAATCCACTACGCACATGAGCAGAATTGAATAGAAGTTACTAATGGTCTCAAGAGGAGACGGCCGCAGCAAACAAATCAAGAATTAAAAATGGAGAGAAACCCAGCTGGAGGTAACCATGCAAAGAAGCGAAGGTCGTATCAGGCTGGAATAGGCTAGCAATGCCTACAATTAAAGAGAAAAAAAAACAGCGTCTCCTGTTCAGCAAGGTCGAGATAAGCCGCAGATGGTAAACGACTTGCAGAATTAAATCAAATACACAAAACTGCATGAAGAAGAGGCTGATTTCACGGTGTCCTAGTCGCAAGGCAGGCAGAAAGGGATGAGACTTTCACACCTACGCATGGAGCCTTGCCGTAACCATACTCCTTAACTTTCTCAGACCAAGAAGCAAACTCAAGGCCAAACTACAAAGCAGTAATTGAGACACGGCCACTGAGGTGATGAATGGTTGTAACATAAATAGGAGGGAAGCTGGGGTGCAGACTTAGTCCCTGCACCTGGCTAGTTATTCTGCATGCTGCTAAGCACAATTGGAAAAGTATGTGTGGGATCGATGCCAACCCAATCATAGTGGACCATGTAATCTCGGGTCCTATAGAGAGTAGAGCCAATGGAACGTCGTACTTTTAGTGACGTTTACAGTGGGCAGTTTGAAGGAAGGGATTAGTTGCCCCACCTGACATTATTATCCAATCCCCTCTCCCTGTTACCATATACAGATATAGTACCTATGTTAAAGATACCTTCCTATAACCAATCAAGTTGCATGTTAGGTTTTTAAGATTACACGTCAATGATGACGAGTTTTTGGTATAAATGTTGTGTTTTTTCTGAAATTAGTTGGAGTATAAGTGAGAAGGAAGATCGAGTGGTTGCTGATGTTCATTGAACTCCCCGTTTTCTGCACTTGTCATTAAACGGACTCCCTTTGCCAAACTATTGAGTTGTCATTATTATTTGATGCAACAGTACAACACTGCATCCTTATCTATTTCGAGGATGCTGCTGCTCATCTTAAAGGGCTGTTTGGAGACCCTCAGACTCATGGGCCGGCTGGGGTCCATCCAGTTCACGACCAAAGACTACCAGGAGAGACCCTAAAGGTACATGGGTGACCGGGACGATTGGTGGGGGCAGAAGGGAGCAGTGGTATACCCTGACCAAGCTAAACAGCGAAGAAGGGAAACTCAGGTAGGCAGAATAGCCTTCCCGAGCTCCCAAGAAAGAAACCAAGGAAGACAGGTCTGGGACCCACGCCAAAAAAAGATTACCATCATCAGTCATTTTCATATTGGCAGTCCTTGGCAGGCCAGTGAACCAGGTCTTCATATCTTAATGGCTATAATTGCAGCACTTAATGCTATTGACCTTACAAGTAGCTTTATCTGAAATAAGTTACAGTAATTGGTTTATGAATTGCCATTTAAAACTTAAGAGAAGGTATTTAAGGTGGTGCACTCTCCTCAAACAGTCTTCCGTGTCATATTTTCACAGATTGCAGCCTATTAATTAGGTGCTTTAACCCCACCGTGTGTCTACATCTTTGGACTTCTGTTACAGTGAGTCTCCTGTAAGACATTTATTTCTTATAGTTGTAGACGTATACAGATTAACAGCATTAATTTGAGCTGTTTTGTATTATTTCTACAGCCTCAAACAGAACAGTTAAAATCAAGAATCCGTCAATTTTCGTCTTTTTTTTAATGTGTAAAATCACACTGGAGGAGTGAGAAGATTTTATATATTACGTTGGTTCTCCTGAAGAAGTTCTTTATTACACTCTATAGCAAGCTTAAGAACGAAACATGTTGGGAATTTCAGGACCTGTTCGAGGGACCCACCAACGATATGCTTGTTCTATGAGTAGAGATTAGCTGCAAACTAAAAGGGCATTCTACTGTTGACCAACGGTTAAAAAGTGAAGCGTAGCAGAATCATTCTTGCTAGCCTGTTTTATATAGATGATTGATGTACTAATTTATTGTTAAAATATGTGTTATTGTGTTGCACAGCAATGAACACTTTATTGGAGTTTTTGTAATGTGTGTTTCGACTATATTTTTGATGCGTTTTTAACTAGCATTGATGAATAAGAATAAAGTTTATAATTGTTTAGAAGAGATTTGTAGGTTGGTTTTTGATGAAAATGACACTACTGAAAAGTATTGGTGTATATTTTAAGGACTGATTGTGATCTTCAAGGTTTAGAGAAACAATATATTGGTTGTTGGGATCCTTTGTCTTATTATTAATAGGTATCTTTGGGGCGTGATCCCAAAATCCTAAATTTACGTTACTTTCCCCCCTGTCTTTTCTTGGGTAATATAGTGAGCCAGGTCTGCCACGCTGTTGCGAAAGAACCTTACAGGTTTGGGACCTGTACCCCAGAGAATTGAACGCAAGGAGAAACAAAGTGCGAAGAAGAAGAGACCAGGAGAAGGGAAATATCCTCCCTGGTGTTGTGAGAACTGTATGAATGAAGCCAAGAGAAGGGAGGTCCTCTCTTGGCACTGTAAGGAAACTTAGCAAGACCAGGGGAAGGACGGCGGCATAGAGCATTGAGAAGACACTTTTGTTGGCGATTGTTGCAGGTGAGGTGTTAGATGTGAGCGAGAGAGGGGTACTCGAGTGTAAGGGTGCGTGAATGGTTACTGGAAGGTGTGAGTGGTGTTACAGTAGAATAATAAGTGAGTGAGCAAGAGGAGTGCTCGATGCAGTGTAAAAGGTGAATGGCAGTGGGAAAACAGTAATAGGAAGAGGGAAGAGAAGAGGGGCTAAGGATGGAGGGGAGAGAAGAGAAGCTAGGAAAATATGTGACCACCGGAGGGTCAGACAGAGGGAGCAGAGAAGGGGAAGAGAGATAGTGGAGAAAGGAAGAGAGAGGAGGAGGAGAGAGAACACATAGCATCTTGCAAGGGCATGAAAGTGTACAGTGAGAGGAAGTGGGCGTTTGGAAAGACACCAGACCACAATACAATACCAATCCAGGGCAGCTGTCAAAATAGGTTCCTTCTAGACAACCCCAGAGGGAGTGAGATAGAAAAGGCTAAGACCTTTAGGCCAACCCCCTCCTCCCCCCAGATAAAGCTATAGGTACCAGCTGTGTTATGAATCTCTAATTGCCAACCTAGGATATAGGGGATTCTGGGGTCAAGAAGAGGTAAGCCCACAGGAAACTAGAGGGGGACTGCCTTCAGTGTGCCACATTTCAGTGACCTACTATCAAGATTCTAATCATTTGCGTTATAAAAAAAAAGAACTTGGCCCATCCTCTGAAATGTGGGTGTTCTCAAGGCCATCTGTGACATTGTTTTTTTCAAAGGAATTTCATATGGTGCAGAATCTCATGCAGGAGTCGCAGTATCTGGAAAATGGGGTGCAATTCATATTAAAAATAATATATTTTTTGAAAGTAGAATAAGCCATTAGAGCCAAGTCACACATGCCACAGCACCACCCAGTAGCCATCACTACAAGTTCATCTTCAGTTCAGAGCCACATGAAAAAAGCCTTGTAGAAATGCAAATGGGCCCAAATGCAATTCTCAAGGATCTAGACAATTGTCTTTGTCTTACAGTGCACTGCTATTTTATAAACAGCTTCTTCAACCAAAGACAGGCCGCCCGCAAAGCAGCAACTGCATACCGGTTTCACCCTTATGCTATGGTGTATGGAGGCTAGTTGAGGTCCGATTGTAAAATAAGGATGTGGTGGGGAAGGGGATGGAACGTTTTGGGGTCCTGGGACAAGAGGGATTCTTTACAGAAAGCTTCGGATCATAAATCGATATGAGCCCCTCACCAACCAGGCAAGGAGATGCATGTAACAACATGCACACCAGACCTCCAACAAATTAGAAACCTGGAAGTGTGGGCTAAATTAGTCCAAAATTAAAAGACGGCGGGAATATCCTCTCCTACAAAGAACAGTGGATAATGCTGGCCATGAACAGGCACAGAAGCGCAGTTACCGATTTTCTTTCAGGGTCTAATTCATGGCCATGTGCTTCAATTTCTTCACCATTAGCTGCTACTTTTCTGGTTAACCTTCATATGTTTAAAGTTCCTTCCCATCACCCTAGTTTTTCTTACATGTCAATTATCTTCCTACTCTCAGTAACATCCACAAACTGGCATAGCACCACTGAACCCACTCTGAAATGTTGGTGACAGAGCTGCAAAAGAGGATGGGACATAAGCTTGCGGCACACCACTGACGACTCATCAGACTAAACGATACGCAGCATTGCTGTTTGTATCCAGCCACCAGACAGTTCTTCCTGGGACCAATATCAACCCTTTTCACACTGCTTACCAGGCATGAGCCTTGTTTGTAGAACACTGTCACAAAAGTTGCTGTGCATCACATCCATGGCCCTTCCTTGATCTAAATACATTATCTCACAGACAACAGCATATTAGATGCCTGGCATGACCTTGCAAATCAGAAACCAACCAGCCGTGGAACATCATTACTTCAAGATATTCCACAAATCGTATGATTTTCTATTCTTTCGCGCTACTGTAAGTCAGGATAACTAGTCTACATTTGCCAGACTATGCTCTGCTTCCACCCATGTGCAGAAGCAGGGGAGTTATCGCAGTTACTCATTGGTACCACCAGAACCTCACTAATCTTCCTGTGTATCCAAGAGCATATTCCACCTGGAACCACATCCTTTTCTGCCAGAAACTAGTTGCAGATTAGCACATTCATAAATGGATTTATTCCCACCTTCTACCCAGGTGCCCTGCTGCTGTGGAGAAACCTCTGTGCTTTCCAATGTCTCTACTTCACAAGTTAATGCTATCAATGAAACTGTCTGTTCCTGCTTAGTTATGCCACACCATCCCTGTGCTTCCACCTACAAACACTTTATGAAATGTTTTACTTATCCTGTTCCACACGTCCCTCTGCACATATAGCATTTTGTACTTCTGGAGCAAGAACCTTTCCATAAATTAATATTTAATAACAAAATCTTACAGCTTTTACTAGTATGAAGCACATGCAAATGTCCTAACTGATTGTAAGCTCTTCTCGTGAAAAATTGAAATGTTAGAGTGGCGGAGTAGCGGCAGAGTAGCAGTCTTAGGCAAGTGACTGCAAGCTACTCTCTGCTTCCAGTAACAGACAATAGTCTGTCTTCAGTGTTTTTGCCTGTGACCAGCCAGAGACCAGCTAAAAGCTCCTTCCTACCGCGGAGTGGCCGCAGAGTAGCGGCAGAGTAGCAGTCTTAGGCAAGTGACTGCAAGTTACTCTCTGCTTCCAGTAACGGACCATACTATGTCTTCAGTGTTTTTGCCTGTGACCAGCCAGTGACCAGCTAAAAGCGCCTTCCTACCGCGGGGCGGCCGCGGAGTAGCGCCAGAGTAGCAGTCTTAGGCAGTCTATGGCAGCCATGGATGCCGAGGGCGCTACCCTGCTTAGCCCCGCGGCCCAAGATGAGGGCCCCCAGAGGAGCTCGCGCTCACGGTCAGGAGCCGAAGGCAAGAAGAAACAGTTCTGCGGCACTCAAAAACTGGACTTTCCTCATATTGTGGCGGAAGGTGCCTCCAACTGCGACTCTAGGTGTGCGGGAGAGCCGCCAGCTCAAGATCCTCCAGCAGTGGTCCCTGTGATCAGTGGGGGTGCCCGCCCGAACATCAACAAGATTCAGGGACAGACATTTGTTAAGGCCTGTGCCGGCCGTGCAACAACTCCGACAACCCTGCCTATGCTGCCCAACTTCGATCGAGTGGACGAGAGGGGCAAAGATGGAACCTTAATACCGCCCGCTCGCCTAAACACGGCTCCAATGAACCTCGACCTACCTGTGGAAGAGCGGGACCTTCCCGACTCTTCTGATGCATCCTGCAGCGGCTCCCCAATGCCTGGCTCCTCCTCGCCAGCTGCAGTCTCCTCGCAGCCCGTCGGAGGACGGACGGCGTCGACTCACGCGGAGAGGGGAGGGGCCGGCTCGAAGGAGCTGATGGAGGAGCTGCAGGTTGACGTGGAGCGTGCGCCGGACGGCGCTGCAGTGTTCTCCTTAGAGAGGCCTTGTGGTCTAAAAGCCGGGTCTAAGGTGCCAGGAACCCCCTTGTTGGGTGCCCAGGAGTGCCTCACTGCGGATGGCCTGTCTAACATACAGTTGGATAAAAATCCAGCAGAGAACCATTTGGGAGCCTTGTACACAGGAGGTTTGCCCACAGGACAATCCGTAAGGGTGGACGTTGAAATCCACCCACTGCCTCATCACAAAAGCCCGTCAGCTCCGCAACAGAATGCCAAAAAGAACAAGAAGCAAATCACGAATATTGAGTCAGACCAAATTGAAGATGGGGCTGATTCTGAAGATCAAAGTTACCTTTCAGACCCCTCTCCAACAAAAGCCTCTACTGCAAATAAAGATGAAGGTCCATGCCCCAAGAAAATCGAAGAAAGCTTCAAAAATCTAAAAAACAGGTCCACCTCAGCTTGGCGGTCAATCCGACCATCTAAGCGGGTCAATGAGAAACAAAGGTGATGAATCCTGGGGCCCCAACAATGCAAAAAAACAGCTAGCCAAACGTACAACAAGGCGAATAATAAAATCAAAGGAAAACACAAGACTAATGGAAAACAATACTTCCCTTCCACAAACTCAAAGATTTCTTTGGGAAGCGCTGCAAAAGGAAATACGAAAATATCTGTGAAATTAGTGACAGCGAAATGTTGGAAGTAGTGTTCAGCTCAGAGGTTCCACTGGTGGGAAAAAACAATGAAACATTGGGCACAATCCCCCCTACCTCACAGTGTCAAAAAGTCTTAGCACAAAAGGACGCCGCTATTCCATCTGAAGTGACGGATAGACTGCTGTCCATCCCACGGAACAGCAATGAAGAATCCACAGGCGAAATCCCTACAACACCATCAGTCGATTTGAACAGGTCTCCCAGTCTGGAATCTCCTTACCCCGATACGGTCAAAAATCAAGGAGAGCAGCAGGCAGAAGCTGAGCCCCCCCAAGGAACCGAAAGAAAAAGAAAAAGCTGCTGCCCTGACCACTACCCCAGTTTGTCTAAAACCAGCAAAAAAAGACTTGCGCCTATCGACGGCATCTACTCCCCTCAAGGATAGAAGACGTAGTGAACTGCCGGAATCCACCCCTGCTGAATCACCTAAGAAAAAGCTTGACATTCTGATAATAATGTCAGCAGTAACGGTTGCTCTTGCGCTTTTTACAAAACTGTATGAGGCTATTAATGACACATTAAAAGATCACAGTACTAACTCGGCAATGATGTACTCCAAATTGCTCTACCTGGAGGGCTACATTGCAGCTCTATAAAAAGAAAAAGCAAGAGAACACCTCATTTTACATCGGCCGGTGTGTACGGAAGAACTTCATCTGAAATCCCATCCGCCACCAATGAGGTGGGGTGTCAAACCTTGACTATTGAATCCAAACTCTGCCAACAACCCCCTGGAACGTCTGGTGGATTGGAAAAACCTTCAAATAAGCCAAGCTCCTCCTCACAACGCGTCGCTCAAGGGTCTAAGACAAGCAGTATGCCCTCGAGTAACAACGAAGCGACAGGCAGCGGCCGCAGTCTGCTTGGGGGAAGAAGCTTCATAACTGTGCATGTGAAGACAACAAATCAATACTCCTGATTGACCTTGCAAAACCCCATAGGAAGAGCAAATAGTCCGCGGAAAACAAAGGATTTTCTATCTTTGCAGACTGCAGACCAACCAACGCTCCTACATCCAGTAGCAAGAAACAACTGGTCTTCTGCTTACCAGTGCCGGAAAAGTGTTTGACCCCGAGAGCAGGCAGGAAGGTGGAACGAAATGGAGTACCAACGGCAACTTCAAACCCAGTTAGCTCAACCTCAAAACACACAGAGGAAGGCTCGACACTTATCTGCATTGACTTATTGGAGACATCTAGTTCCTCAAATACCTCCAAATCCACCGAGGACCTCCTGATGGAGGAAGCTCTAGAAAACCTGAGCCAACATTGTGCGGAAATCTCCGCAACCATTGCTGATGACATCCGACCAAGAGGCAGTCAGAACAAACAAAATGCTGAACTCCAACCAGATACAAATGCAATTGGTACTGGAGACCAACCTCTCTTCCTGTCACTGGAGGACCGTTGCAAGAAGGTAGCTCGAATTGAAAAATGGGGTACTGACCAGACACCCCAGAAGGGAATTAACAAATCCAGTGAAGGCCCGCGAAGGCATTATCTTTCCAAAGCAACAAACTCTTTAAATCGCAGCCTGAGGAGGAAACCAATTAGTCCAAAAGAAAAAATGGAGCCGGCACGTGAATGACAGACGAAAGTCTCTTGGAGAGAAGACGGTAGAGAGAACAGAAGATCGACTGGGTATGATAATGAAACACGAGGCGAAGTTCTACCTAAACCCAGAACCCACGTAGCGAAGATCGGAAACCCTGCCTTCAAACTTGAACAAATATACAACAGCCGAGAATATGTCATTCTTAACAGAAGAACCGTGATGGAATTGCTACACAGCATTCCAAAACTTAGATCAGTAGAATCTGCAAATAGTAGAGCCAATTCACGAAGGGCGACAGGCTACTACCTACCTATATATTACCTCGCGGTCTGTTAAACAGAAGCTGAGTGATTCCTTGAAACATCTGCTAAAACTGGGATATGACCTAAGAGAAATCGACGTTGGCAACAAGAGGAAGCCCCGAAAACCAGCAGAAAACACTCAAGCTCAGGGAAAATGAAAGAAAATATCAAGTATACCAGATCTCCACAGGAGGAGATACAAAACAACCTCTTGGAGCAACGCCACAATGGGAAACCAACAGCACAACTGATGGAGACGTCAAGTAGCCCCCACATGGCTAGAAGGTTTCTAGCGCCAACAAGAAAAGCAGAAAGATTATCCTCTACTTCTAATATCCATGAAGAATGAGAAGAGGATGTGGAAAAGAAGAATGAAAGAACCCCTTGTGGCCCTCTAACATCAATTAAAAGAACCTGCACGCAGAACGTGACAAAAAACCAAATACAGCCCACTGGCAGGGAAAAACCTAATCCCCTACAAAATCTTTGGGCGTGGCTTCCGAAATCCCTGGTTCTTCAAAGAAAATAGCAACTCAAGCCCGTCCAGAAACCCTCTGAGGAAACAACAAGGCCCACAACTAATTTAATTGCTAAGCTAGGCTCTTGGAATACATGAGGGTTTGCACATTTTACAGTACCGGGAGATGTAAACCTGGCTTCCTTTGACATCCTGTGCCTTCAGGAGACATGGCTCACAACTAAGCCTTTCCTGGACTGGTTTGAAATAGCTTTTGCCCCAGCCAAAAAAGGTCCGAAATGGAGACCATCATCGGGCCTGCTAACTGCAATCAGAATTGGGAAGGAGCTGAAACTGATCAAAATCCTGACAGCGTCCCTCTTTATGCTAACAGTCCAGGTGAAATGGAACTACTGGAACAAAGTTCTGGCCAAGATAGTGGCAACATCTGCTATAATTATAAACGTCTATTGGAATCTAGACTCCATCTCAAATCAAGACTTCCTGGACATGATGGAGAAAGAAATCAACAGGGCCTACATTGACCACTCCGAACCCTACCTGTACATCTGTGGAGACCTGAACGCAGTTTGCGCAAAGAAGTCCTTAAGGCCGCCTGGAACTGAGGCTGAATCGCGCAGTAAAAAATGGACCTCGCTGATGAATTCGAAAGATCTCGTCAATCTTGACACCATATTCACCAGCACAAACCACATCCCAACATGGGAAGGACGTATCTCGTCGGCCACAATAGACTATATCTACGTTTCAACTACCCTGTTGGCGATTATTGCTTCTTTCCACATCGTCAAAACCAGGGCAAGTGACCACAACTTACTGTGCACAACATGGCCAGTTACCTCACTCGAAAAAGCAACGTTTAATCTGAATGTGGCTCTGAGCTTAAACAACGTTATCACCTTCACAAATAAATATGCCCAGCTAGGGACACCGGGAGATGCTAGCATTCCACCCGACTATGGCACACTTCTCAACATCTTCAGAAAGCCAAGGCTGAACTGTGCATCATCCATCGAAAAACCAGTTCACAACTACGATCTGACCTTGGTTGTTAGAAGGAGCCTACTCAGAAAACTAAAGAGAGTATTCTCAAGAGACAGCTCCGAGGTTAACAAACAAGCCCTGATCCTCGAGAAGAAGAAATACAAGTCGTGGCTAATGGAGCATCACCACTCCTTGTATCAAAGAGACTCGGAAGAAACGCTGAGACTTGTGTGTGGTAAAAATTCCTGCAAATTCTGGGCCCTGATCAACTAATTAATGGCATTGGTGAAGACACCAGGACAACAGATTTAAAAACCTCTTCCACGATCCTTCCGTACCATTTACCACCATACAGGACCAAAGTGTGTCGCCCTCGGTGGAATTTCACGACCGTGAAGACATCGTGGAAATTCTGAAAAAACTGAAAAATTCCAGGGCCCCCGGCCCGGACGGCCTGACAAATATGCACCTGAAACAGCATCCTGAGGCATGGTCCTGGTTTATTAGTGAAGTGTTTCGAAGATCTACAACAGCGAAAGAACTACCCAAATCCTGAACAACTGCGGTAGTAGTGCCTATCTACAAGAGAGTAAAGAGAGATGACCCTATGAACTTTCGTCCCATTGCTCTCTTAAATGTGATTGGCAAAGTGTATGGATCGCTGCTTCTTCACCACTTCCAAAGTTGGGCAAGCGGGGCACCTTGTAACGACCCGTTCCAATCCGGCTTCAAAAAGAACGTAGGAACCAACACTAACATCTTAACCTTGAGCATCCTAAAAAGCAAGTCTCTAGCTGGGGGCCGAAGCTTAGGAATTGGAACTGTCCAGCGGCCATACTACATCCACTCATCGCACTCCATACGGACACTAGAATACAAGTTCGGCTTGACCATCTAGGGTCCCTATCCGAAGAGATCACAACAAACCGGGGGTCAAGCAAGGCTGTCCACTGGCCCCAGCACTTTTTCTGAGCTTTATAGGCGACTATAAGGAAACAAAGCACAAGGTCAGAGCCTTTCCACCACAACTTGGAAATACAAAAATATCAAGAATCCTGTATGCGGATGATATTATCCTTGTCGATCAAACAGCCATAGGGCTTCAGAGACAGCTCAACAACTTCGCCGAATAGATCACAGAAAATGGCCTTGAAATCAACAAGTCAAAAACCAAAATTCTATTCTTTGGAAAGGGGAGAGAAAAAAGCGACACCTTTGCCTGGTATCTGGAAGGAGAACGTATTGATAAGGTCGCCGAGTTCAAATATCTAGGGATTACGATCGACAATTCTCAACATGAAAACACGATGCAAAAACTGCTGACCAAAATAAAGAGCCTAACTTCACAGGCAAAAGCGATGGACAGGAAGTTCGGCCGCTTCTCTCTAACACCCATCGTGGACTACTACAAAGCTAAGGTTGTCCCCTCACTTGTCTACAGTGCTGAAGCCATGCCAGGGATACCCAAAAAAACCTGGCTCAAACTAGAAAGCCACTACTGGAGGGAAGTCTTGAATTTACCCAGTTCCACGCCTAGGGTCTCAATAAAACGAGAATTGAGCCAGCTCTCACTACTATCGAGAGTGGAAAGAAACACCATGATGCTGTTTAGGAAGCTTCTGTTGGAAAACCGCCCGAAGCTACTCGAAGCTGTAAACAACGAGGCTGAGGGAGGCCATTGTACGGTCCTAAACCATTGGTATGAAGAACAAGAAGCCAAATTGAAACTGATTCAGTGTTCCAAAAAAGAACTAGTTGAGAATCCTATGAAAATTGACAAAAAACTGAATGAACTTGATAGAGCCTATACCTGTGTCGAGGCCGCATCATATAAACGGGTCCCGCAATTGCCGCCCATGAGCCACAAACTCCATGTCCTGCAACCATTTGTGGAAAAATATCCTAATCGGAAGATGAGCAGTACTTTAAGAGCTCGCCTCAACTTGCTACACACCAAGGAAATTCTGAAGATAAGAGGCAAGGCACTTTCAAACAAATGCAGATTCTGTAAAGACCCTTCTGTAGTTGAAACATCGAGGCACCTCCTCCTATCATGTCCAGCAGTCGAAACCATCAGAAGACCATAGTTGAAACCTGTTCTAGCTGCAGCTCATATTTTCGACAAAGAGGTCTGGTGGTCAAGGCTAATTGGGGGTGGACGAACAACCTGGGTAACAGCCACAGCAAAAATTCTGGATTCGATCCTATCAACCATAGACAAAGAATGGGTCGACAAGCTACACATACAATCCCTAGGAGACCTATTCACAGAGGAGGGCTTCCTGACCCCTGACCAAGCCAAACAGAAAGGGGTCAACTCAGCACTGGACATGTTCCTCTACTTCCGAACTCGATACACTATGCAGGTTTCCCGAGACAGCCACCAACCTGGCAGCTACTGCATGATGTCATTCAAGCACAGGGGGAAGGCAGGCTGGTGTCGCAAATCTACAAAGCACTGACCACCGGAACGCCCCCCGTCAACTCTGGAGCGAAAACAAGATGGGAACGAGGGCTAAACGCAAGTATATCAGAGGTTGATTGGGGCTACATTCTGAAGCAGACCCAGAAAATTACACTTAACTCCCGGCTCAAACTTATCCATTTTAATTTCCTCCACCAAACCTATTATACACCGGAAAAAGCTAATAAACCATAGACAAAGAAAAATAGTCAAACAGACTAAGTATCTGATAGCCAACGAAACACAAAATCTTTTAAAAACCCTAGGGTTAAATAAAGCATTAAAACAAAAAAAAAATTAAGGCCAATTTTTCTTAACCCCGTTTTGACGGTTTGAGCGCAAACACACATTTAGACAAACAGGACTCCAACAAGCTTTCCTCTGGTCACATAGCTCATGTAGTAGTGCCCGTGGTTGAGCACTCAAGGTCAAATCAGGACGGTAGATGGGCTGACAAGCGTAGAGTGTAAGACAATATTACTTAGAATAACGGAAGATCCAGTGAGATCAACTCTTGATCTACATGTGGGAAAAGGGTACAGTGAATGAAGAGAGGACACAAGGATTATGGACAATATTGGAGTGCCAATTGATCATTAACCAAACGGTTTCAATTCTATGCAGTATCAGCTTAGATGACTTGCTGTGAACCAAATATATTAAGGCAGCGAGCACAAAGCCCAGTACACATGACATCCCACCTTGGATATGGCGGGTAACTGGGTAGTTACTGGGTGCCTCGAGCACTCAGGCATGTTTACCAGTTACTAGGTGCCTCGAGCACTCAGGCATGTTTACCTCTTCATCACAAGGGTTAGTTTAGTAACTAATGCAAGTGAGGCATCCAAAGGGAACTAGGTTTAGGATATCTCCCTTCAATGCAACTCAGTTGTTTAGTAACCGCAGTCTGTAGGCACTGTTAGTGCACTTTTAGTTGCATGCCTTCTGGCTGAGGATTCAGCAAGTACAGCAGAAAAACTCTGAGCAAGCCAGGATTCTTTGTGCAGGCAACTTGGCTGTGCCCACCGGGTCAAGGGAAGAGAGCACACTGAAGGACCTCACTTGCTCCAAGGTGAAGAAGGTAGGTGTTCGCTTCTGGTGGCAAAGCTCTGCTAGTGTTTGTAGTCTTGGAAGGATGCAGTCCGGTAGAGCTTCTGCACACTTTGTCTTTTGGATGACTGTTGCTGTGTTTCAGCAATGTGTGGCTTGACACGAATACGATCATCGTCTAATCAGATACAGGGGCAGACCCTCAAGTTAGGAAGAGAAGCGTGAGCTGAGAGGGTCATTGGCTCCCACTCACATGGTTGCATCCATTCAAAAATTTGGATCCCACCCAATTAGAGGATACATCCGCATTCAAACTTTCCCAGACATCAAGAAGACTCTCGATAAGCATAGATTCTTTGACCTGGCCACTCTGCTTTACCTCCTGGGTCACGAAAAGAGGTCACCACAAATACTTGTCTCGGGCCATTGTAAAGGTAAGTGTTTGCAAATACTGGAGAGCTCCACTGTTGGAAACAGGGGCAGATCCTCAAGTTGTGAAGAAAACCAGGAGTTGCGAGGGGTCTGGGCTCCCAATGGAATGTATCCATCAATTCAGTCAATTGTGGGGCCACCCAATTAGAGAGTATAGTAACAGCCAAACTTTCCTAGACATCTCCCTGGGCTTTCGCTCAGGTGTTCATTTAAAGTAAAGTCCAGGCACCGTTCAAGTTTCCAGTCTTATCTGGTTCTGGCAATTGCAGCCACTCCAAGATAGGCAGTGTCCATAACGGAATCACCCAAAAAGACAGCAAAAAAAAAAAGACAGAATGGGAGATTTGGCCGAATTTCGGCCATTTGAAAATTCCGAACGGCTGAAAAGTTCAACCAAATCCCCCATTAGGTGCTAAGGGCTGTGGGGGTGTCCCCCGCACCCGTGTTCACTATTTTGTGAGCAGGGGTTGCGGGCGTTAACCCATGCAGCCGATCCCAAAAAGCAAACAAAAAAAAAAGATAAGTAAATGACCCTGCCGCGCCGGTTCCCGATCACGGAAGTGAAAGGGAACAGGCATTGCAGGGACACAGAGAGTCGGCGGCACACAGCAAAGTGTGCCGCCGCAAAGAAAGTAGGGGTGTGGGGGCCAAGTCAGACATATTCAGGGGAGAAAAGACAGACGGTTGCTTCGGAAAAATAATCTTCAGTCTTTTCTCCCTCGAACATTTCTGTCACAGGCTTCCAACCGCGATCCGTCCATAACCATATATAGCAACATTCATGTCCCTCTCACCCTCACAAAAGGCAACATTAGGTCCAGCAGGCCTTACCATAATATGATCACAAAACGGTGTACTAAAAATAAAACTGTTCAAAATAAAGCACCAAGTTGGAAGCCTCTACTGTGAGCTCCGTTTAATGCAGTACTGAAGCTTCTGCCAACATTTTGGCCCAGGAGAGGCACCTGATCCCAACATGGCAGCTGCAGGGTTGTTGCGGTGCGTTATATGACCAATGACTGGCAGTTTCCATGTTATTATAATGAAATAAAAAGGAGGCCCATAACAAATTATTTTTTGGGGCCAAATTATGCTATAAATAATCATTTTTTCCCACATATTTTATTTGCGGGGGGAGATCCCCCTACCTACCCCCACGTCCACCACCCTTTTTTATACCCTTGCCCCACCCCCTATCTATTCTATTTTTTTTAAAAGGGACCAAAATCTTGCACAAATTCAGCCCCCAAAAAATAGTTTTCGGCCTCAGTTTCTTTTGTATTTGTTTTTTTTTTTAAACACAATACCTGACTGTCTCTGCTAGCCTTACTTGGATTTACACATCAAGATCTGAATCAAGAAGAAGTACCCCCCCGCACCCATTAAAATGCACTGGTTTTTGCAGCTTGGCTACAGATCACATGCCGCATGGTGCAGAAATGATCTTCTGCAATAGTTAAAAATGGTGGCACAGGAGGTAAGAGGGGGTAGTGCTGTGCATATGAAAAAAGTCGGACCCTGCTGCAGGCAATGCCATGCTAGGACTGGGGGGGGGAGATCACTTGGGCTCAAACAAACTCTGCCCGATGATTGAACGGATTTGAGAAACACAGGGAGGTAAATATGAGGGTCCAACTAGCAGATTGGATGTTGATATGCAGTCGGCTGTGGGGGGCGGAGAGGCCCTGAGCCTGGCCCTCTGTGGACTACCCAGCGGCAAGCTAGCTACCATTTCTGAGGTTGCGGTTTGAAGTGAGCGCTCTTTTCTGCCAATCTGCCTATGTTGGGGCCACACCTTGTATATGCTCAAAGAAGGTGAAGAAAGAAGAAGCAGTGAATATTAAATCCCTGTGAGAAAGACAGACCACATGCTTGCAAAGTAACCCTGCAGAGATTAACAAGGAGGCCGCCCTTCTGACTGGATAGGAGAGCCCAGGGCAGTAAGAAGTGATTCAGACACATCAAGTAGACACATACTTATGGCCAAGACACAGTATTGGTCAAACTCTATGGAGGATATCTCCTTTGTGCCAAAATATGTAATGGCTTGTTGTAATAACCATATTTTTGTTCCACAACCTACACATATAAATATGGGTGAGAACAATCACAAAGTCAGACATCGGAAGAAATAAAAACCCTTCCAAAATCCTGAAGACTGCTAAAGTGAAAAAACCTCCATACCGCCCAAACGTACAGTGAAATGAAATCTGTGAACAATAAATGCTTAGAAGAACTGCATTCCTCTTTATAATCAAGTCTAGTGACTGATCCTTATGATATTCCTTTAAAGAATGTTATGAGGGAAAGACATGAGTTCAAAAGTGAAAATCAAACCCGAAAAACTAACTTTGCCACTAGGGACTTCAAGTCTGTACTGGGACCAAAAAGAGTGGTAAAAAGGTACTATGTTGTGGGAGTGGTCAGATCGGTAATAGAAATGACCGCCACCTGAAAGAGACTGAGAGGCTTAAAAGGCCCCCTAAGGTGCAGGCCATGAGAAAGAAGCAGAAGCAGAGTGAGCAGGAGGGTGTTCATTCGTGCAGGCAGAAGATGCTGGAGGAGGGAGAAGTCACAGGGATCACCGTTGGGCAGAAACCAGCTGCCGGTACTTAGAGGGTCTTTGCCTCCAGAAGCCTAAAGTGCAGAGATCGCGCAGTGGGAAACATGCAAGAGGGAAGCATAAGAGAGGGAAGCTTCCCTTCCCAGGAGGCTGTGTCTGGTGGCTTGCGTGCACCTGAGGGACGCAGGAGCAAAAGATGCTCTGGTTACCGGTGGTGCCGGCGACGGTGGACCGGGAAAAGCAGTTTGCAGGGTTGCGAGAAACCACAGAAGCAGAAGTTCTGCGAGGAGCAAGGGGTTCGGACGTGCACGTCTTACCTGGTGAATGCAAAGACTGCTAGTGACCCCCGGAGCACTCTGCACCCACTCACGTGTTCAAGGCAGGCTTCATGAAGTAATCAGCACTTGCGTTTGAGTGAAAGTGGTCATGAAATGATTTTGAATTTGGAACTATTAAAAAGGAGCGAAAGCCGTATTTGACAAAACCAAAAGACTGTAAAAAGCAGCAAAAGCCATATTTGACAAAACCAAAAGACTAACATTAAGCATGCAAGTTTATGGAATACGCAGCAACTCGATGGGGCGATATTAAGAACTAAACCATACAAGCATTTCACAAGCCACGCGGGACTAAAATCACGGCAATTCAAATCTAACAGATATTGCCACGGGCAAAAGGAGGCTAAAGAAAGGTCCATAAGTTGTGAAAATTGTTGGCCATACTTTGTAAAGCCTATAGCAAAAGCCGGTATAAACCCACATTGCCAAAAGCCCAGGGAGGAGCAGGAAAAGATTTCAACCTTGCCAGTATTTGGTTACTTGTGCAGTGGGGAAACAAGAGTGGCAAAAAGGCTACCCTTCTGGAAAAGGTTTTTCAGAAGGAGAGGAGCATTATTTACAGAGAAGTATTACAAAGAACCAAAGTGAATCTTGTTTTCCCTGAAGAGCTGTTAAATGTTTGAAGTTACAAAATGATGAATATTGTGAAGCTGTTGTGAACCTTGTCAGTTGATCTTTATCACAAAAGCACTTGTTGTTGTGAAACGCTTTTTGGGCAGGGCAGTGTACCCGGATGGCAAACCTTTGGAGGAGTAGGTCTGGAATGGAAGTAAACCAGGTAAAAGTTGACAAAGTGCTATGAAGTGATCCGGACAAAGACTATTTATCTTGCTTGTGGTGCTGAAGAAAGAACTTTGCAAAGCTGCTCTAAAGGAGTTCTATTTCTTGTTTGACAATTATTGTTGCTATTGATGAACTGAGAAAATTGTCTTTATTTGAAGAGGATATATCTTACACTTGTTCAAGGAAGAGAAAGAACCTTCCATTTTCTTTGTTGAATCAACTGAGTGTTGGAACTTTCTGTTGACAAGTTGAAGTTGTAAAGAACTGCGCTGGAACATTGTTGCAAATTAGAATTTCCTTATTTCTTTTTGGAACTGTGGAGAAATCCCTGCTTGAATCTGGGGAAGGGGAATACACCCAGGTTATCAAGAGAAACTGTTGTTGAACTACAACCTCAATTGTTATACTGATTGTGATGCCTTTGAACTGCCATGCATTACCTTATTTATTTATTGTATGTATAAGTGGGAGGGACAGATATCCTCTGTTAGAGTGTTTCCTTTAGATTATTTTAGACAGGGAAATCCTCATCAGGGTAGGGCTAGTGAGGCGTTTATCCAACCTTCTAATTTCATAAAATGGCATTTGTAGAAAAAAATGCGGTATTAATGGCAGTGGAACCAAGGAAGAGCCAGATCCGTATTGATGAAATGCAAGATGTTTTATTCAACGAAAGAAGACCCCAACACGGGATGTGCTGAGAGACAAATTACAACTGTCATCTCTTGGAACGTTGGAGAACGCACAATGACGCTTCTACGGAACAGTGGGAATGTCATCGCGGGCACACCAAAAGGAAAGAGAATATGACAAAATCCCTCTAAAAGTTGTCCGCCTCACATTTCTGAGCCCTCTCAGCACTCAATCGTGAAACTGTACTTCGGTCATAGAACCTGCTTAATACGGGGCCCACCCCTTCTTAGGCACAGTATACCCTCAGCTAAACATATGTAAGTTAACAATGGAAGTCTCTTACATCCAATAGACACGTAACTTATGGTGGAGCCTGTTTATATGAATGGAGGACTCACGTCTGAATTTGCATAACTAGGTGTACAATAGATAAGGCTCAGACTATGCAATGTGGAGGTTTCATTTCATCATGCTGGGGCACGGGTGTCCCCCTGCCACCACAGTGAAGCTTTGTTGTTATTGGGGTCTGTGAAGCATCCTGCGGATCCCTCACTGAAACCCTGCCTAATGTATCCTCCCAGAAGGCCAGGGGAAGACCGACACGTCCTGCTTCCAACCCTGGGGGTGGTTTACTGCGGGAGGATCACCTGGGTGGAGACCATGCCCAGGGTAGTGAGGAGAATCCATGGGATGAGACACAGTATTTTTCCTCTCATAGGGAGACTCTTACCATTGTGCCAAAAGAGATTATGGCTCATTGTCATTTTCATTTCTCTCAACCGCTTATTAAATCCAAGGTTGTGAACCCCAAGGTTGTAACATTAAAGCACCTTATACCAAAAGAAGAACAAGTTACTTTCTTACCTGGTAACGTTCTTTCGATGGGATGTTCCGACGATGTATTCCACATCAATGACAGGTAATCACCACACCTGTGCTGCTTCGGAAAACGTTCAGCGCTTGCGTCCTGCATCGATGACGTTGATACGCTGTCCTCGAGGGCCTCCGTCGAGCCGACGTCACCGGATGTTAGAAGTAGGACGCACGACGCCCGTAGCCTCAGTTGTAGTTTTTTCCCAGAACGTGTGGCACCAATCTTCTGCCAGTATGACTACAGAAAGCCTTGCGGAAACAGAAGCTGCAATCGCATAAGAAATTCTGTAGAGGGGCAGGTTGGGAGGGTTCGATGTGGAATACGTCGTCGGAACATCCCATCGAAAGAACGTTACCAGGTAAGAAAGTAACTTGTTCTTCGAAGGGATTGGTTCCTCTGACGTATTCCACATCTATGACAGACTCCCAAAGCAGTACCAACGTAAGGAGGTGGGAAAAGAATTTAGAATTTTAGAATGCCCAATTAAATGGCAGAATAGAGGACCGCCTTGCCAAAGGCCAAATCTTGCCCAGCGATAGAATCCAAGGAGTAGTGTTTGACAAAAGTATGGACATAGGCCCATGTGGCTGCTTCACAAATGTTACGAATGGGAACACCCCTCTGCAGGGCAGTAGAGGCAGCCCCACCCCTAGTAGAATGGGCCCGTAAGTCTACCGGAGGGTCCTTACCCGCCATGCTGTAACATTCAGAAATTGAAAGGATAATCCATCTAGACAAAGTCTGTTTAGTAACAGCTTGTCCCAAACACATTCCAGCGTATCCTACAAAGAGCTGATTGTCCACTCTGACCCTGCGAGTGGAAGTGACAGCAACTAAAAATACAGTTTTCAAGGTCAACAGTCTCAAAGGACAAGAATGTAAAGGGCTCAAAATGAGCTCCCATTAGGAATTTTAGAACCAGGTTCAAATCCCAACCGGGCACCTGGAAAGGTGACGGTGGGAACACATTAGTGAGCCCTTTCAGAAACTGAAAAATCAAAGGAATTTTAAAATAAGAACACTCCTCAGACGAGCGCTAAACTATGGACAGCGCCGCCAGGCAACCTTTAATGGTACCCACTTGCAGGCTAACGAAAGCAAAAAAGACAGAACCACAGGAATGTCGCATGAAAAAGGATCCACATTCTTAACCCTGCACCAGTCGCAGAACTTTCTCAAACGGTAACGGTACAGGGACTTCGTTGCAGGCCTTCTGGCCGAAAGCAACACCTACATCACGTCTTCAGGGAGGTCCCAATCCTTATACCTCAACCTTTCAGAAGCCAAGCATGAAAGTTGAGGGACTTGACCTCTGGATTGAGAACCTGACCCCCTTCCCGTGAGAGCAGACCGTCTCGGTAGGGGAGACGGCGTGGAGGGCAGATGGACATGTGGAGAAGGTCCGGGTACCACGTTCTCCTGGCCCATGCCGGAGTAATGAGGATCATTTGGGAACCGAACCTCCATAACCTACGCAGCACTTGCGGAACGACGGGGACTGGAGGAAACGCGTACAGCAGTGGGAAAGACCACTCCACTACGAACGCGTCCCCTAAGGCTCCTCTTGGAGGAAATTCATACGAGCAGAATCTTTCGCACTTCCGGTTGACACTGGTGGCGAACAGATCCACTTGTGGGGTCCCCCAAAGGGCGAAGATTTCCAGGAGAATCTCCTGAGCCAGCTCCCACTCAGAGACTGTGCTATGCCTGCTCAGAGCGTCCGCCGCCTCGTTTTCGTCTCCGCCCAGATGAACTGCCGAGATCGAAATTTCCTGCTGGATGGACCAGAACCAGAGCTGCATCGCCTCTGCACAGAGGGAGAGACCCTCCCTCTCCTTTTTGTTGAGGTAGTGCATGGCCACTGTATTGTCCGTCAGAATCAGGACATTCTTCCCCCGTACAGACGGCAGAAAAGCCTTCAGGGCTAGCCTGATGGCCCTCAGCTCCAACAGATTTATATGGAGTCTGGACTCCGACAGAGACCAACGACTGTTGACTGTCAACTCGTTGGCATGAGCTCCCCATCCCGTGAGGGAAGCATCTGTCACGATCGTCACCTCCAGCTAGGGTAGCCAAAATGGAGCCCTTTCATCATATTGCCTTCGACGGCCCACCACAGAAGATCCTGGGCGACCGAGGGCGGCACCTGAACGGGATCCGACATCCTGCCGGAGGACTGTGACCACTGCATCTTGAGAACCCACTGCAGAGATCTCATCCGCAGCCTGGCCTCTGGCACCAGGAGAATACAGGATGCCGTGAGGCCGAGCAACCTCAAGAACTCGAACGCCGGGAGACTCTGGGCATGTTGAAAATTGTTCACCATCTGCTGAATGTGATGAGCCCTCACCTGGGTAGGTGAGCACAGCCCCAGGGATGTGCCGAGCACTGCTCCGATGTACTGGAGCCTCCGGGTAGGTGTCAAGTGGGACTTTTTTAAGTTGAGGGAGAAGCCCAGCTTGTCAAGGGAGTGGCAGGTGACTGACAGATGATCCAGGACTTGCTCGGGAGAGCGCGCCCTGATCAACCAATCGTCCAGGTAGGGGTAGACATGAATCCCCCCTTTCCTGAGATATGCTGCCACCACCACCATGAGCTTGGTGAAGACCCTCGGGCGGAGGTCAATCCGAACGGCAGGACCCGAAACTGAAAGTGCGAGTCGCCAACCGCGAACCTCAGGTACTTCTTGTGCTTAGGATGAATCGGCACATGAAAGTAAGCGTCCTTGAGGTCGAGAGACACCAACCAGTCCTGAAGTTGAAGGGCCTGGATGACTTCAGAGAGAGTAACCATCTTGGACTTGTCCTTCCTGAGGAGCTTGTTCAAACCACGCAAGTCCATGATGGGTCTCAATCCCCGTCTTTTTTCGGGATAAAAAAATATGGGGAATACCATCCCTTGTTCCTCTCCGCTACAGGCACCAGTTCTGTGGCGCCTTTCTCCAGCAGGGATTTGATTTCCTGCGCAGGGAGCAGATCCGGACTCTTCAAAGAGAGATTCCCTGGTGGATTGTCGTGAGGCCTCTGCCGGAAATAAAGACAGTAGCCGTGGGCTATGATCTCCAGAACCCACACATCCGAAGTAATGGCACGCCATTCTACAAGATGCTGCACCAGCCTTCCCCCAACGGGCGAACCATGGGACATGGCCTCATGACTGAGCTGAAGCGGCTGCGGCAGTGCCCGAGGGCAAAGTGGCAACTGCTTGAGCGGCCTTGGCACCTCGAGTACCCTGTTTTCCACCTCTGGTACTCCTACGGTGGCCCCTTTGACTGGCCGCTCCCCTCGATCTACCAAAAGATGATTAGTATCGAAAGGAACCTCCCCTCCATTGCTGTCCCCCAGGATGAAAAGCCGGAGGTTGGCGGACTGCAGTGCTCAACGACTTTGCAGCAGCCTTTGAGTTCTGCAACCTCTCAAGGCTCTCGTCAGCCTTGATGCCAAAAAGATGTACACCATCAAAGGGCATGTTGAGAAGCCAGGCTTGTACGTCAGGAGCAAACCCGACTTCCGCAACCACGCAAATCTGCGCATCACGGTGCTCGCCGCCATGGACCGGCTGACACAGTCTGCCATATCCAGACCCGACTGAACGGATTCAGACATTGCATCCTTGCCATCCTGAACGAGGGCAAGAAATCCATCCCGTTCCTTCCCTTCGGGAATATGTTCAGCCGTCAAAGACACACAATTCCACAGAGTGTGAGTGAAACGTGCTAAAGGCACACACAGAGTTGGCTGCCTGTAAAGCCATACCCCATGAAGAAAACACTTCCTTCGCCCAGCCATCAAAACGTTTGTCGTCCCTATCAGGAGGGATGGTAGGGTACGACGCCTGCTTTGCCGGGGCCGTAGCCGCCTCCACCACCAAACTCTCCAGAGTCAAGTAGCAGGGGTCGCTACTGGCTGGACAGTATTTTTTCACCAATGACTTGCTCACTGCAGGGAGTCTCTCCAGAGCAGTCCAAGCCGCTGCCACCCTTCTCTGTAAAGCCATATGAAATGGCAGCACCGGGTCAGTGGGTGGACCTTGGTCAAGGATATCTGTCAGGTCGTCCTGCAGAAAATCCACTGGTGGCGCAGACCACCCCAAGTACTCCGTCACCCTCGATATGAGACGCCGGTATGAAGACTCGGCGTGCGTGCCAGGCTCAGACCTACTGAACTCAACCTCCGGAGAGGTGTCCAGACCACTGGCGTCGTGCAAAGACTGATGCAGGTCTTCCAACTGGCTATGACCAGACAAGAATTCGTCAGGAACCTCAACAGGAACCAAACCTTCATCAGACCCTTCATCCACCTAAGCGATGTAGTTCAGAGGCTGGAATAAATCCCTGGATAAAGGCACAGAAAAACGTTCAAATACAGGCCTCACTGACTTCTTCAGGGCCTTCCTTGGAGTTTCCACCGATACATGGGGTACCTCCGGTAAAGCCTCCACAAAAGGTGTCGAGGGCTTCGACGGAATCTGCGTCAACGTCAAGAGTGGCGCCGATGGCTTCGACAAAGGTCTCGAGGGCGGTGCCCCGAGCGTGTCTTTCGACGGCCTCGGCGCCGATGGCGTCGACGACTTCCTCGGAGGCGGAGCCTCGAGAGAGTCCTTCGACGGACATGGCGCCGATGGCGTCGATGTCTTCTTAGAAGACCTCACAGGTTCTGCCGGTCTCGAGGGCGCTGAGGACCGGGACCTGGAGCGGGAATGGCTAGAGCGATCCACCTTGTCCGATCAGGACCTCGAAGGCTCCCGATGATCATGTCGATCGCCCGAGCCCGAAGGCGTGCGAACGGTGTCCCTAGCACGTTCCCTACCGGCTTCTTTCGAAGGCGCGGACAGAATGGAGCCCTGCAATTGGAAAATCGCCATCTTCTCCGTACGAAATGCCTCCCATTCTGCAGGAGAGGAATGCTTGTTGGGACAAGCAACCCGCCGTCTGGCGGAGTCCTCGGATGAGGAAGGCGACCGGTGACGGCGCTTCCGCAAGTGCCTCAAAGAGGCAGAGGAATGGCGGGTCCCACTCCTGGACCGAGACCCCCCAGACTTACGCCAACTTCTCCGAGAGTCGCCCCTCGAATCGTCAGCCGAAAGCCCAGCGGATTTCGACTTTCGGGGTTTGGAAACCCTACCTACAGTCAGCTTCTTTTCCGCTCCCGCAAGGCCTTCGACGTTAACGACTGGCAAGCGTCACAGTCATCGGTGGCGTGGTCCTCGCCGAGGCACCAGAGGCAGACTTCGTGCGGTTCCGTAAGTGACATCTTGGAACCGCAGTCCCGACACTTCTTGAATCCCGACCGCGGGGTAGAAGAAGACGAAGGCATGATATCTTTTCACATAATACCAAGTTCGAAGAGCCGATAGAAGATAACAGAAGAACCGAGGCGCGCTGAGATCTCCAAAGCGAACACGTTCGCAGAAAAATGGAACTGAGGCTACGGGCGTTGTGCGTCCTACTTATAACATCCGGTGACGTCGGCTCGATGGAGGCCCTCGAGGACAGCGTATCGATGTCATCGACGCAGGACGCAGCAAATTTTCCAAAGCAGCACAGCTGTGGTGATTACCCGTCATAGATGTGGAATACGTCAGAGGAACCAATCCCTTCGGAAGATCGTTTCGGTATTTAAAACTAACTGCCCTTCTCAATCCCAAGGGCATAATACAAAGGAGTGTGGAAATGTCTTCTCAAAATCACCTTCCTCTATAAAAGCTAAAACCCACAGTCCCTTTATTAAAAATATTAAGGGAATTAAATCTACCATTACAAATAATCAAGAAGCAGAAAAAACAACTGTTAAAACAAACTACATGTCCCAGAATCCTAGAGGGACTGAGATGGGGAAGAGGGCTGAAGAAGTATGTAGATGTAGTAGCCATGCAATTAAAGCTAGTAACAATTGCTGGAGTCAGGCAATTGAAGCTGATGGCTCACACCTGCAGCCTACTGACAAACCTCTGGGGCATACAAGGCCCCAGCAGGAAAGCAGAGGGAGAAGGAGCTGGAGCAGGAGTTGGAAGGCTGGCAGTAGTAGAAGCAGCGGAGAAGCACGAGGCTGGCAATTCACGCGGAAGTGGGAGCACAGAAGGGACACCGGAACGTGGAGATAGCAGATTTAACCTGCAAGTTTTGAGAGGGTCATGTGTTCCCAAAACCTGTATTTTGGAGGCTACGCAGAGGAAGACTTGTTGAAAAGAAGTTTTACCCATTTAAGCAGAGTTGCTCTGATTGCAGAGCCAAGATCGTACAGGAGCCCAAGACCAGAAGCAGAAGGCAAGCCAAGGGTTTCGGGAGTGAAAAAGACTCCCAATTAGGGTGGCTGGACTGGAGACACCCGTACTGGAGAAGGGTGTGGGTCACAAGTGAGTCCAAAGTAGTAGCAGTGATGGAGGTGGTCAGGGAAGCAAAGCAACCTGCAACCGCAGTGTCCCTGAAGCCGGTGAGTGAAGCACAGTGTTCAGATTCACTTCAGAAGTCGTGCAGGTAACTGTAACAAGCTCTGAAATAGCTTGCGTAGTGTGTAATGTGAGTAAAAGTCATGCAGCATCTTTAAACTGTTGGTTGATAATGGAAATGTAGCACTCATGCTTATTCCAAACGTTGGGTCGTTCGCGTGAGAAGTAAGAATCTATTCTGTCCATTGTTGAACTCATTTAGACTGAACTGAATGGTTGCGTGTCCTTAATTGTACAGAAGGAACGCTTATGAATCCATTCCGAAAACCTAGAATTAACGTTTTACAAGAGTTGCAAGTAATAACAAGTGAAAACTAAATCAAAGGAAGGTCACATATGACTGTGTATCCTGAGAGAAATCAGAAGTTGCCTCCTTGATAATACATGGGAATACAATTATATGCAACACTTTCTACCCTAAAGAGTGGTCATGGGTGCCTAATTATGTTTTCACAGTGAAGACTGAACCTTGTATTATCCAGAATTGACATTCTTTACTATTTCAAGAAGTTACAATACTGAAGAGAAGAACAGGCATTACCCAAGCCAATAGGCAAACCCTTTACATAGTGAAACCAGTACGTTTTAAACGCATCCACCTAATCTGTGAAGTTGTCAACAGTCCAGTGGCCTTGTATAGAAGTGTGGTATTGTTACCTAAAACTGAAAGACTGGCACTACAGCTTCTGGGTAATAACTTGGCCAGAAATGGAGTGAGAAAGCTGGGGAAGGGGGGCTGGGTGCAGCTGGGGAAGGGGAGCTGGGTGCTTGTAAAGAATTTACAGAAGTTAACCTGTAATGATAAAAGACTGCTGAAGCTGAAAGGAAGTAAGTCTTGTGGGCAGAGACAGGTTATCCTTACAGCAGTTAGACGGAAGAGACAAAGAGGCTGTCCCTTTTTAGGAATTTATTAAAAGGGTGAGTGCCTTGCCTACCCGTAGATGTCGAAGTGTCCTAAAAAGTCTAAACTATTGAACATTTGTAATTGTATCCTTGTGGCAGTCAGACACACGGAAGAGGCAAAGAGACTGCCCCTTTTTAGAAGGTCATATAAGGGAAAAGGGCCTTGCCTATCTGAAAGTGTCGAAGTGTCAGACTTTTCATGATCATTCATAAGTACAAAGCAGCGGTAGATGTAATTGAACTGTTGTGGTATACATTGGATGGGACGAATGTGACTGTTCTTATAATAACAACAGTAGAAGAGGTATTGTTAAAAGGAAGCAGCAACCCAGAGAGAAGCATCCTGACAAATACACCAAATGTCCAGCAGAAGTTCTAATCCATTGTAAAGCTGTAGGTTGAGAAGTCCTAAAAGTAACTATTCTTTGAACTGTGACAAATAAACGTGAAGAGAAGAGAAACAGGATTACAGTTTGCGCTATTTTCTTTGCTGGACTTGTATGGGGATCTTTTCACCCAGAGAATTGTTACAGGCGGATTTTGTTTGAGGAACCTTTATTTCGACTTGGAACTGATAAGATCTGGTTCAACACTTTTCTTTTCCCTTGAGCATTTTTAAGCCGACTTTAAAACCTGGAGAAAAGGATCTTACCCAGGACAGGTGAAGGTCATCCAAATATTGTTTATCTCATGTTGCTTCATAATTTTCTGTGAATGTTTGTTGTTTAGAGTGAGAGCCAGTTGACCCATGCTAGAGCGTGTTCCCTTAGCCTTTAGACTACGTAGGGAATTCCTTGGTAGAGTAGAGCAATCAAGGCTATATTTGACAACTTTTACTTTAGTAAAATATCTTACTTAGAGAAAACTACAAGCAGTTATCCGCCTCACATTACTAACACCTCACAGTCACGTAGGGACTGATTAGTAGTTTCTCTGAGCTGCTGGGGGAAAGGGTGATGTACCAATGTTGCCTGTGAAGATTCTGGTGGTATGCCTTTAATATTCTAAAAAGATTTTAATGTATTAATTTCTTACTCTATTTTTGATAGTTGATGTCGTAAAGCTGGGATTGATGGAGGGTGAGATTGGGGAGGCTCTGGAAGGATTGGTCACTGCCGACTGTGTGGTGGGGATGATTTGCCACACAAGATGCATCGTTTGGGTGGGGGCAAGAGGATGTTCTGGTGGTCAAGAGAAGGGTTTAGAACACCAATTTATGATTGTTAAACTAAAAAGACACTTGGTAAGTATGCAGTTGCTGAAAGTGGACTCTGTATGCCTTGGAGAAACAGGATAAAAATGATTAGAACATGTTTAAGGAGCCCACCATGGGGTGCAAAGGGGATGGCAGCCTAATCCACTCTGCTTCTGGCGTTGCAGACAAAGGGGCTCTAGGCCCTCCCTTTATTCCCCTCAACTGTGGAATCAAGCCTGGTGCCCATGAGACCACCCAGAAAGGACCACTTGGTCCAACTTTGGTGGAAGCTGGTGGTGTTGTTACAAGCCTGATTTGCATATGGTCTTTCCCCTTTTGTAATGGATTGGCAGGCAAGAACGATGGTCTGGAGGGTTGCCCAGAGCAATGCTATGGGTTGAGATTAATTCTAGACCTTCCAGCTGTCACGTCTTTTGTTTTGCGATACTCATACTCAGGGTATGTCTAGAGGTGGGTCTAGTGCCTGCTGGGCCTAGAGACCCAAGGTACTCCTTACTAAGGAGGCCCAACAAAGCCCCACGATGGCCCGAAAGGTTGCCCAGAGTAATGCCAGAAGTTAAGATTAATTCTAAACCTTCCAGTCATAAACTCTTGTTTTGCTGTTGCAGAGCTGGCTGACAGAATAGCTGGCATTGGAGAGTAAACGGATCGGCCCGAGTGCCGAGGCCCCAATGCGCATCCAGGCGACGCTGCGGTTTGTTGGTCCAGCAGCAGACAGGAATCGCTCCACCCCACCCGATGATCGCGGGGGTGCCGTGGAAGTGGTGCAGTGGAAAGTGGCGACGGGCTCTGAATTGGCCCCTACATGAGACGTTGTGTTGGCGCAGCTGCCCAACCCACTTGGAGAGGTGCTGGCGGTGGCGGGAGTTGAGGGGGTGTCGTTTGCCCATCTTGGAGTCCTGCTGCAAGTGGGGAGCAGCAGGCTGGATGCAAGAACTGTGAGGCTAGGCCCTCGTTAACGCGGGGAGTATGGAGTGACTCAACCTGCACCAGCATGGGGCAAACGGAACAAGAAGGCCTCATAGAAACCTGAGGCAGTGAAGCTGGCAAGTGAGGTTGAGGCACTTTAATAGCAGTAGTTGGCTGGAGACAGGGCTGGTCACCATTGACGTCCCTGCATTGGGCCACTACTAGAGCAGCAGGAGCCCGCCTGACTGGGGGTTGCAGGCACTGCAACCTGCCTTGGACTGAGGGCACGCTAACGCCCAGAGGTGTAGGTGGGGAGGCACAGTGTTGTGTTTAATGCTTTTGGTGATCGCCCTGCACTGGTCAGTGTAGTAGCTTCGCTGACTCTTCCGGGACTGCGGGAAGTGGGGGTGGGGCGGGTTCTCCCTCTCGCCTGGGATCTCGATGTACCGTGCCTTTCACTGGGGCCCAGAGAGGCACTCTGTTTTGTTTTGAGCACAGGCCCTTGAGATATTGGGTCTAGGATTGTTAGTCCCCTGAGGGGGGGGGCAGCATGGGCAGGTGATTCCTGGATTCTTGAAGCCAGTGATACCCCACTGCAGAGGTGAGAGCGAGGTGGGCCTCAAACAACAGGTGGAGAGGGGTAGTCGAGCAGGAAGAACAAGTTACTTTCTTACCTGGTAACGTTCTTTCGATGGGATGGTCCGACGACGTATTCCATATCTATGACAGTAATCACCACAGCTGTGCTGCTTCGGAAACTTTTTCGGCGTCTGCGTCCTGCGTCGATGACGTCGATGCGCCGCCGTCGAGGACCTCCTCCGACGTCCGACGTCATCCGATGTGATAAGTAGGACGCACGACGCCAGTAGCCTCAGTTGTAGTTTTTTTCCCCAGAACGTGTGACAATAGTCAACTGCCAGTCCGACACAAAGCCTTGCGGAACGTAAGCTGCAAACGCAACAGAAATTCTGCAGCGGGGAAGGCAGGGCGGGAGCGATATGGAATACGTCGTCGGACCATCCCATCGAAAGAACGTTACCAGGTAAGAAAGTAACTTGTTCTTCGAGGGGATTGGGTCCTCCGACGTATTCCATATCTATGACAGACTCCCAAAGCAGTACCAAATCAAGGAGGAGGGAAAGAATTTAGAAACAAAATTTAGAATAGCCAATCAAATAGCAGAGCAAAGGACCGCCTTGCCAAAGGCCAGATCCTGCCCTCTGATGGAATCGAGGGAATAATGCCGCACAAATGTATGCACTGAAGCCCAGGTGGCAGCATCACAGATGTTGCGAATAGGAACACCCCTCTGCAGGGCAGTAGATGCAGCCAAGCCCCTGGTAGAATGGGCCCGCAAGCCAGCCGGAGGGTCCTTGCCCGCCAAGCGGTAACACTCCGAGATGGCCAAAATAATCCAGCGGGACAAAGTCTGTTTCGTCACAGCTTGCCCCAAGCGCTTACCAGCGTAACCAATAAAGAGTTGATCGTCCACTCTGACCCGGGACATGCGAGAAACATAAAAGCTCAAAGCTCTCCTAGGATCAAGCCTATGGAGCCTCTCCTCTTCCTTACCAGGATGCGGAGGAGGATAGAATGCCGGAAGAACAATCTTCTGGGCCAAATGAAATTCCGTCACTACCTTCGGAAGAAAAGAAGGACGAACTCGAAGGACAACCCTGTCCTTGTGAAATACAGTGAAGGGTGGCTTAACAGAAAGTGCCTGTAACTCACTCACTCTGCGAGCGGAAGTAACCGCAACTAAAAACACAGTTTTCAAAGTCAACAGCCTCAAAGGGCAAGAATGTAACGGCTCAAACGGAGCACCCATAAGAAACCTAAGAACAAGGTTCAAATCCCAACCGGGCACCAGGAAAGGCGACGGAGGGAACACATTAGTGAGCCCTTTCAGAAACTGTGAAATTAAAGGGATTTTAAAGTAAGAACATTCTTCAGATGAGCGCTTAAAGATGGACAGCGCCGCCAGGTAACCCTTAACGGTACCCACTTGCAAGCCCCTGTGGGCCAAAGAAAGCAAAAAGGACAGAACCATGGGGATGTCACATGCAAAAGGATCCACATTCTGAACTCTGCACCAGTCGCAGAACTTACGCCAACGGCAACGGTACAGAGACTTAGTTGCGGGCCTTCGGGCCGAAAGCAACACCTCCATCACGTCTTCAGGGAGGTCCCAATCCTTATACCTCAACCTTTCAGAAGCCAAGCGTGAAGGTTGAGGGATCCGACCTCTGGATGGAGAACCTGACCCCCCTCCCGTGAGAGCAGATCGTCTCGGTAGGGAAGACGACGTGGAGGGCAGATGGACAAGTCGAGAAGGTCCGGGTACCACGTCCTCCGAGCCCACGCCGGAGCAATGAGGATCATCCGGGAACCGAACTTCCGTAACCTCCGCAGCACTTGCGGGATGACGGGGACCGGAGGAAACGCGTACAGCAGCGGGAACGACCACTCCACCACGAACGCGTCTCCTAAGGCTCCTTTTGGAGGAAATTCCCGCGAGCAAAACCTTTCGCACTTCCGGTTGACACTGGAGGCAAAGAGATCCACTTGAGGGGTCCCCCAAAGGGCGAAGATCTCCAGGAGAATCTCCTGAGCCAACTCCCACTCGTGAGAGATCGTGCTCTGCCTGCTCAGAGCGTCCGCCGTCACGTTCTCGACTCCGGCCAGATGAACTGCCGAGATCGAAACTTCCTGCTGGATGGCCCAGAACTCGAGCTGCATCGCCTCCCTGCACAGAGGAAGTGACCCTGCCCCCCCCTTTTTGTTGAGGTAGTGCATGGCCACTGTGTTGTCCGTCAGGATCAGGACATTCTTCCCTCGCACAGTCGGCAGAAAAGCCCTCAGGGCTAGCCTGACGGCCCTCAGCTCCAACAGATTGATATGGAGTCTGGACTCCGACGGAGACCAACGACCGCTGACTGTCAGCCCGTTGGCATGAGCTCCCCATCCCGTGAGGGATGCATCCGACACGATCGTCACCTCCGGCCAGGGAAGCCAAAACGGAGCCCCCTTCATCAAGTTGCCTTCGACGGCCCACCACAGAAGGTCCCGGGCGACCGAGGGCGGCACCTGAATCGGGTCCGACATCCTGCCGGAGGACTGCGACCATTGCATCTTGAGTGCCCACTGCAAAGATCTCATTCGCAGGCGAGCCTCTGGCACCAGAAGAATGCAGGATGCCATGAGGCCGAGCAACCTCAAGAACTCGAACGCTGGGAGCGTCTGGGCATGCTGAAACTTGCGCACCATCTGCTGAATGTGAAGAGCCCTCACCTGGGGAGGAAAACACTGCCCCAGGGAAGTGTCGAGCACTGCTCCGATGTACTGGAGCCTCTGCGTTGGCGTCAAATGGGACTTCTTTAAATTGAGGGAGAAGCCCAGCCTGTGAAGGGAGTGGCAGGCGACGGACAGATGATCCAGGACCTGCTCGGGAGAGCTCCCCCTGATCAACCAATCGTCCAGGTAGGGGTAGACGTGAATCCCCCCTTGCCTGAGATGCGCTGCCACCACCACCATGAGCTTGGTGAAAACCCTCGGGGCGGAGGTCAAACCGAACGGCAGGACCCGAAACTGAAAGTGCGAGTCGCCAACCGCGAACCTCAGGTACTTCT
Organism: Ambystoma mexicanum; assembly: GCF_040938575.1. Classification (NCBI taxonomy): domain Eukaryota; kingdom Metazoa; phylum Chordata; class Amphibia; order Caudata; family Ambystomatidae; genus Ambystoma; species Ambystoma mexicanum. The sequence continues at coordinate 375,407,325 of NC_090935.1, read as the reverse complement.
TGTGCTTGGGATGGATCGGCACATGGAAGTAAGCATCCTTGAGGTCGAGTGACACCAACCAGTCCTGAAGCTGAAGGGCCTGGAGGACTTGAGAGAGAGTAACCATCTTGAACTTGTCCTTCCTGAGGAGTTTGTTCAAACCGCGCAAGTCCATGATGGGTCTCAATCCCCCGTCTTTCTTGGAAATCAAAAAATAAGGGGAATACCATCCCTTGTTCCTCTCCGCTACAGGCACCAGTTCTATGGCGCCTTTCTCCAGCAGGGCTTGAATTTCCTGCGCAAGGAGCGGATCCGGACACTTCAAAGAGAGGTTCCCCGGTGGATTGTCGCGAGGCCTGTGCCGAAAGGGAAGACAGTAGCCGTGGGTTATGATCTCCAGAACCCACACATCCGAAGTAATGGCACGCCACTCTACAAGATGCTGCGCCAGCCTTCCCCCAACCGGCGAACCATGGGACAAGGCCTCATGACTGAGTAGGAGCGGCTGCGGCGTTACCTGAGGGCAAAGAGGCAACTGCCCGAGCGGCCTTGGCACCACGGGTACCCTGTCGTCCACCTCTGGTACCCCTGCGTTGGCCCCTTTGACTGCCAGCTCCTCTCGCTCTACCAAAGGACGAGTAATAGCGAAAGGAGCCACCCCTCCACTGCTGTCCCCTAGGACGAAAAGGCGGAGGTTGGCGAACTGCAGCGCCCAACGACTTCGCTGCAGCTTTTGAGGTCTGCAACCTCTCAAGGCTCTCGTCAGCCTTGCTGCCAAAAAGATGTTCACCATCAAAGGGCATGTTGAGGAGCCGGGACTGCACATCAGGAGCAAACCCCGACTTCCGCAACCACGCAAACCTGCGTATCACGGTGCTCGCCGCCATGGACCTACTGACGCATTCAGCTAAGTCCAAACCCGACTGAACGGACTCACACATGGCATCCTTACCATCCTGGACCAAAGCAAGGAAACCATCCCGTTCGTCCCCTTCGGGAATATGTTCAGCCGCTAACGCAACACAGTTCCACAGAGTGTGCGTGAAACGTGACAAGGCACAAATGGAGTTGGCCGCCTGAAGCGCCATACCACCAGAAGAAAACACCTTCTTCGCCCAGCCATCAAAACGTTTGTCGTCCCTATCAGGAGGGATGGTAGGGTACGACGCCTGCTTTGCCGGGGCCGTGGCCGCCTGCACCACCAAACTTTCCGGAGTGGGGTGCCTGGTCAAGTAGCAGGGGTCGCCACTGGCTGGACGGTATTTCCGCGACAAGGATCTGCCCACTGCCGGGAGACTCTCCGGAGCAGTCCAAGCCGCCGCCACCCTACGCTGTAAAGCCATATGGAATGGCAGAACCGGGTCAGATGGGGGACCAACATCAAGGATGTCCGTCAGATCATCCTGCACAAACTCCCCTGGGGGAGCAGACCATCCCAGATACTCAGACACCCTAGCCATAAGGCGCCGGTATGAGGAATCGGCATGGGAGCCAGGCTCAGGCCGACCAAATTCCACCTCCGGAGAGGTGTCCAGACCACTAGCATCATGCAGCGACTGCCTCAAATCGTCAAATTGACTATGGCCCGAGACAATGTCATCCGGCACCTGATCAGGAACCAGGCCAACCGAATCCTCATCCGCCTCCGAAATATAATCCAAGTGGTGGAAAGGCACCTGAGAGTGCCTGCTCTTAGCCAGAGCCTTCCTAGGGGGTACACCCGAGACACGGGGCACCTCCGACACGAAAGGCGTCGATGGCGTCGAGCGAATCGGCGCCGCCGTCGAGAAAACCGGCAACGGCGCCGAGAGGATCGGCGTCGACGTCGAGGAAATCGGCGTCGACGTCAGATGCAGCGCCTCCAATATCGGCGGCGTCGACACAGCCCTCGAAGCCGGAGCCCCGAGCGTGTCCCTCGACGACCTGAACGTCGACGGCTTCGACGACTTCCTCGGAGCCGGAGCTTCGAGAAAGCCTGTCGACGCCCTCGACGCCTCAGACGTCGATGTCTTCCTCGAAGACATCACAGGTGCACACGGTCTCGATCGCGTCGAGGACCGGGACCTGGAACGGGTACGGCGAGAACGAGCCTCCTTGTCCGAACGGGACCTCTCCCGTGACTCGTGCCGACCACTCTTGCGAGCGGCGTCTCTCGACCTCACACGGCCGACCCCACTCGGGGGCGCGGACGGTTGAGTACCCTGCGACTCAAGAATCGCCAACATTTTCTTCCCGAAGGAAGCCCATTCCTCCGGCGTCGCACGGCTGGTGGGATAACCGACGTGCCGGGCAGAGTCCTCGGAAGAGGACCTGGAAGGCGACCGGTGACGGCGCTTCCGAGAACGCCTCGAAGAGGCAGAGGAGTGGCGAGACCGACTCCTAGAAGAAGACCGACGAGACCTCCGACGATGACGCGGAGAGTCACCCCTCGAATCATCCGTCGAAAGCCCCGCCGACTTCGACTTCCGGGGCTTGGACACCCGACCTACCGACAATTTCTTCTTACGTTCGCGTAAGGCCTTGGAAGTGAGCGACAGGCAGTCGACACAGTCATCCGTGTCGTGGGCCTCCCCGAGGCACCAGAGGCAGGCGTCGTGCGAGTCAGTCACCGACATCTTGGACCCACACACCCCGCACTTCTTGAAGCCCGGACGCGGGGTTGAAGACGAAGTGGAAGACATCGCTGCGAAGGAATATTCACAAACGAACAGGCTCGAAGAACCAGAAAGAACAGAACTCCAAAGAGTCGAGGCTAGAACCGAGAAACACGAAGCAACACGTTCGCGGAAAAAACGGAACTGAGGCTACTGGCGTCGTGCGTCCTACTTATCACATCGGATGACGTCGGACGTCGGAGGAGGTCCTCGACGGCGGCGCATCGACGTCATCGACGCAGGACGCAGACGCCGAAAAAGTTTCCGAAGCAGCACAGCTGTGGTGATTACTGTCATAGATATGGAATACGTCGGAGGACCCAATCCCCTCGAAATTCTACGTCTGTGTCCTGGAGAGCTTTCCTTGAAATAATACAACTTCTGAGAGCTGCAGTCAACCCCCACTCCACGAAAAAAAACAATGGTGAAGATGGCAGACAATACAGTGTCTATGAAACAGTACATTGCTGCGCTCCTCAAGGAGATCAGGGGCATAAATGTTCATCATGGACAAAAGCTGACAAACTCGATCGAATGGTTGGCGCAATGGACGACGGGATCCAAAAGCTGATGACCAATCAGTCGTCAGTCGACACCATGGAAACCCAGATCGATATGAGGCTTTTGGAACTCTAACGGGGAGAGAGGGCAAACTTACCCATAAAATGGATGATTATGAGAACAGAGAGCACCGAAATAACCTCCAGTTTTTTGGCTTCCCCGAACGAGAGGGTGATATTAAGAGGGCCATTGTTGAAGTTGGTAAGACCTTGTTTGGTACAGACACCACAGACAAACTCACAATAGATATGGCCCACCGGTCAGGAGGGATCTCCAGGGGCCCCAGATCAATCCTGGCTGGATTCCATTACTATGCTGAGAAGGCCAAGACTCTCGACATGGCAAGGAGAGTGGGTCATATTGGATATGCCGATGCTCAGATTACAGTCTTTCAGGACCTCTTTACCTTTACGCTCGCCAGAAGAAGATTGCGTGCCATTATCACCATGTGGCACAAAGAAAAGGGCGTGAAATATCGCTGGGGGTTCTCGCTCTCAATTCTTTTGAACATGAAGGCCACAAGTATAGACTCGCTTCAGAAGACATACAAAGGGTGAAAAGCGAACTACTGGCAGATAAAGGCCCAACACTGACCTTTTCCCCTTTCTGTCGCTCATGTGCAGGGATGCTGGACACCCGTTGATGCCATGGCTGGTGACCCCCCGTGAGGCAACCACGGAACCAGCACAAGCAGGGATACAACCGTGCTCACATCAGGACTCATCGTATGATTGAGCAGACATTTGGCCTGTTAAAGGCAAGGTTCCACTACCCGAACAGATTGGGGGGTAAGGTTGAGGGGGGCACTTAGGTTTACCACTATTTTTGATCACTTCACACATGCACCTGGCACAGGCCAGCTAACACACTGAGCACTGCACAGTAAATAAAATCACTCACTTGCACAAAAAAAAGCAATGTGCAGACATGATTTCAATGCAAAACCAAGTGTAATGTGTAAAATGGAATGATTGATATATGATATGATAGGTTATTTATAACGTGCTTAATACCCAGAGGTTTCTAAGCACGGACCCGGGGATAGCACCTGTGTTGCTCCTTGCCGTCTTGATTCCAAGGCGAGTACGTTGCCCCTGAGCTATCCTCCTGAGATTAACAAATGTGGATCAAAAACAACAACTGCCAAAACTATCCCTCCCCACTCTCCCTCCCCAACTATTCCTCCCCACTCCCCCTCCCCAACTATTCCTTCCCACTCCCCATGCCCAACTATCCCTTCCCACTCCCCATCCCCAACTGTCTCTCCACAACTCCTGTCATGTTGGGCAAGTAGAACTTGCACAAGTCACATACACGCAACATGTTTGTTCGGGGTCTATTTACGTCCCCTTTTTGTGTCTGGCGTGCGACTGTGCGCAGAGCTGGATAGCCGCATTGGGCTGCTGTGCACGGAACTAGCAGGCGATGAACTGGTAGATGGTGTGTGGGCCTATTTCCGTGGGCGGTCTGTCTAGAAAAGCCTCTAGGAACATAGCCATTGTCTCGGCTATTGAGGACATCACACTGTTGCCCTCTTGGACATCTGTACAATGGCATTCATATAATGGGCAAGTGCACAAGCATTTTAACACCAACTACCCTAGACACTCTTATGCATCAACTGCACCTCCTGGAGGTACTGCTGCACTAGGGTAGTCCGGGCATCCTGGCGTTCCTCCCTGTACCAAAGTCTGCCATCCATTTCACGCACACTGGCATTGTGGGCTCCATGGGGCGGAATGCCAACGGCTCATATGTGCTGTGGTCTGTGTTAACCCTGGTGTCCACTCGGCCGTCGTCTGCTATGTCCTCTGCACTGGACAGATGTGCACACACATGTGGCTGCACTGGTGGTGGTGGTACAGCAGCAGCTGGTGCTGCCTGGATGGGTGCAGCTGGGGTGAGCGGTGCTGCCTGGATGGGTGCAGCTGGGGTTACCGGTGCTGTCTGGATGGGTGCAACCCGGGATGCCGGAATCTCTGGATGATTACAGGTTGTCGTGCACGCACATTCCGGCATGCCAGAAACCGTCATACAGGCATCACAGAAACACCATCCCACCCCCCAACACGTAATCATCCAGAGATTCCGGCATCCCGGGTTGCCGGAAACGGTGGCGCCGGCATGCCAGGAACTGGGATTACTTACCGGCATACTTGTAATGAGGCCCAACGTTGCATTATGTCTCAGATACATACTGAGATATCAAACAATTTTCACATATTTTGTTAGATAGTGAAATGCCTTAGTGGGTTAATGCACCCAATGCAGAAGTGTGAAGTCTGTATAACATATGTGTCTCAGGTTGTAATCATGGCGTTTATAACTCAACCATTCATCCTGAACTCCTTAAAATATGGTTCAACAACCCTTGTGGTAGACTTTGGCTTAAGTCATGTAGCACTTATAGCAAACATTGTGGCATCTAGTATATTCAACTCATGCACCATAAACCCATTTTCCAGTCTTACCCAATCCCACGACCAGAGTTACTTATAGGAATAGGGCAGGGTAGATATTGGGTGCATGAGGGAGAAAAAGGCGGTAGAGGAGAAAGAGGCAGCAATAGCAAGAACCACTTGTCAATAATAACCAGGTGAGAGGTAGCAACAGAGAGAAAAAGAGGGAGGCTGGCAGAAAAGTAAATAAAAAGTAAAGAAATATCTTATTACATTGCACAAGTTCATGATAAAATATACAGTCGGTAACCGAGTGCAAGACAGCGCAACATAGCAACAATAAGATCGGGAGTGTGGTCATGCATTTTCGGGTACTTATCACAGATTACAAATTAAATCACATTAAACCATTTTGTAGGCATTCCAGAGTGGCATCCTATATCTATAAAGCATTTTTTCTGAGCATCTTCTGATCTTCTGCAGATCTTTTCTTCCAACTAAATTTTGTATGTGTACACTATCCTAAGAAAACAAATGAGACTTTAATAACTCCTGGCCAGAGGAAAATGCTCGACACCCAGGAGCTACTTTCAGATCCAGCTTCTTGAATCTGAATTTCGACCCCTAAAAATGGATGGCCATGCCGCAGTCACCTGAGCCAGGCTAAATGTTCATATTCAACGAACACATGCACAGTCGGGGGTTACAGCAACCAACAATGCCTGGTACCAATAGGGACAGGGGCGCCTTAACCAATATCTGCTAAGATTTAAAGAAACATAACAAAATACTAGGGGCAGCGGCACAAGGGTGGTGTGATGGATAAAACAAATTCTCATACTTTCTTACCAGAGAAATCTCCCGAACCCTCCATTAATTTCATAGTCTTCCCCATTCCCATGATCCACATACCATTTTATTATTTTTATAATAAACTAGGGACTGCGAGCACCCACAAGGCATATACCCATTTTTAATGAACTGATTGAAAAATGGTATGCTTGAAGGAAGTCATCTAAGCTTTGACCAATACAGACTTGGGCACAGATAGTACTTGACCAGTTACAAGCAGGTATTATTTGTATTTGTATTTTTGTATTTTATTTATTTCTATAGCGCACCAGGCCCAGGGGCAACCGGGCGCTTAACTTAGTTACAACAAGATGAAAGCATGACAAGGCAATGTGACAGAGTATTACAGGAGAATTTACAGAATATACATTCAAGCGAATATCGATAAGGCAGTGATTTACAGGGTAGTTAATAAGGGATGCAGAGTAGGTCAAAGTGCAAGTAGGGCAGTAAACTAGTGTTAGCTGTCTTGGGCAGATAGCCAGGCTTTGGTAAGGTGTTTGAATTTCAGGAAGGAAGGTTCTGCTCTAAGGTCATTGGGGAGTGAGTTCCAAAGTTTGGCTGCCAGGATGGGGAAGCTGGTTCCACCTGATCTTTGGAGATTAAAACGCGGGATGACAAGGCAGTTGGCTTGGGCCGCTCTGCGAGGTCTGGTGGAGTTGTGGAAAGAGAATCTGTTTGCCAGGTAGCGAGGGGCTTGGTTGTGGAGGCATTTGTGTGTGAGAGCCAGGGAACTCAAGGAGATGCGATGTGGGATAGAGAGCCAGTGCAGGTTGCGCCTGGTGTCAGATATATGCTGGTGCCTAGGAATGTTAAGGGCCGCTCTGATCGCATTGTTTTGGACAATTTGTAGCTTGTTTAGATTGCGGAGATTAGTACCTAGATAGAGGGCATTACAGTAGTCGACCTTGGATAGTACGAGGGTCCTGGCCAAGGTTACGCAGTTGGCTGTGGTTAGGAACGGGCGACAGGCGGTGATGAGCTTGCAAGTATACGCTGCTGCAGATGAGACTGCGTTGGACTGTCTAGTCAAGGATAGGGTTGAGTCAATGTAAATCCCTAGGGTTTTCGTGTCCTTAGCAATAGGGATGGTGTTCCCATCAATGGTGAAAGACTTGAAAGCAGGGTCAAGTTTAGTGAGTTTTTGTGGTGAACCAAGAATGAGGAGCTCTGTCTTTTCATCATTTAGGCAGAGGCCGTGTTGGGCCATCCACGCTTGGATGACCTGGTAGATGGCGTTGATGGCGAGGGAGTCAGTTGGGTAGTCTCCTGTGATGGGGATTAGTATCTGGGTGTCGTCAGCGTAATTAGTATACGTGACGCCCAAATGGTCCAGAATATCAAAAAGGGGTTTGGTAAACACATTATATAACGTGGGCGAGACACAAGACCCTTGAGGCACACCACAAGAAACCGAAAAAGGCCAAAAAAGTGGCGGTGGCAGTTATAATTCATAAACAGTGTATTTACACCCACTGGTGAGGTGAAGGATAATGAGGGTATATTCTGTATAGCAGAACAAAATTAGGTGAAATACCCCATCAGTATAGCAAGTGAATATGCACCCAACACATGGCAAGTGCAATTTATTGATGGGTTTCAAATACTTCCCCCACAGCAGAAGGCTGTGGGGGAAGTATTTGGTTAAAAGGATTTTAACATAGTCCTTGATCCTGACAAGGGCAGATCTGCGAAAATGGTATATGGTGCTTCTGGGGCAATGTTGCACAAGCTCAAACAGTTGGAGGAGTAGCGTTAGTCACTGCTTGGAATTCCATGGATTTAGTGGATAGGTGGTACACATTGTTGGCACATTTAAAGGTTTCTGGATCAATCCTGTTTTCCTTTCCCCTTCTCATTAATACTAAAGATATGCCTATGGGGGTAATCTCATTTGCCAACCATGTTCCTGTTCTGGTGGAACTTAAATATGGTTGCTAAAGGAGATAACAAGGATCTTTGCGACTGGAGGAATGGCTCCTTAGGGACAGCACAAGTAGAGACCACATAATGCAGTTGATGAAGGTAAATTATTAAGCTCCTAACAGCTTAGGGGACTCACCGAATCTGCAAGCAGAATAGCTCTAGCAATGTATATAGAAGGCGTTCTGCCATCACAGGACAGCTTACACCATTGACGACTTAATCAGGCAGAGATGTTGCACAGAAGTTGATATAAGCATGGCAATCAACCAGGCAGCCTGCTACAGCATGCGTTAACACACCAAACCCATTCAAGTATGAAGGGCAAAGAATCGGAGGAGACCCAATGGTGTGGAGAAAAATGGGAGCTTTGGCCCTTTTATCAAAATCTCTCCTCTGCAGACTCCAACGATGAGAAAAGTAGTATCTAGAAGCGATTGTTCTTCCGGGCATATAAGAATTTAGGAAGATTGGTGGTGGTGGTGGTAAAGCTACTAATGGCAACATACCAGCTTAAAGCTAGAAAAAGCCCTGGACAGGATGGCTTTGATTGTATCTGTACAAATAGTTCACCTTTTACATTGCTGCTATCCTTACTTGGTTCCCAAACTCTTTTAGGCTGTGGGGAGGGTTACCAGATTCCATGAATGTATTTACCATCACAAGAATACCAAAACTGGGAAGGAACCCTTAGCTATGTTCACTGTATAGAGTTATAGCACTTATTAAGTAGATGCAAAAAGTTATACCAGCATACTTGTGAGCAGGCTTGTTGTGCTGGGATGGCCATGTATTCCTTCATGCAAGACTTGTGTGGAGGTACCTGAGTGTTCGATGACAGTTAGGCTGCCGGTTCCTCGCCTGCACCTCCCCGAACACTCACCACTCTCCTGTACAGGCATTCAATGTATATAGTTAACATAACTGCTGGCTCCTTACTTTATTTCCCCCACATTCTGGTGACAAAGGATGGGTTAGTGAAGCAACTGCTCCCCCGGCGTGTGTTGAGCCAAGCTGACTAAGGCACTGACACTGTGCTCCACCCATGGAGGTGGCATTATCGGAAGAGCACTGAATTAACCCTGAGTGCAAAAGCACCCTGGGAATTAAGATAAATAGCGCACAAAGAAAGGTGACAGTGAACAGTTGAAGCGGTAAGGTGTTTGAGGCAGGAGAGAGGGAATGGGATAAAGGAAATGGGAATGCAGGAATAAGCAAGGCCCACAGAAGTAATGAAGACAATGTTAAGGCATATACATAAAAGGAATGAACATATAAATAGTTGGGGAAGGGAAGTAAAAGTAGAAAGCTGAGAATTTAAGAGAGATAGGTCTATAATTACTGCATTTAGCAGAATCTTTTCCTTCCTTTGGAATTAGCGTGATAACTGTCTTCCGCATAGAAGGACATAGCTTCCCTTCTGAAAGAAATTGAATATAAAGTACACATAACCTTGGAACCAAGGCCGAACTGAAGGTTTTATAAAACTCAAATCGTTAACCCGTCTAGACCAGGAGGCTTACCCATTTTTAAGTTGACTAATAGCCCCAACTACCTCATTTTCACTAATTGGAGCATCAAGAGCCTCTCTCCCTTCTACAGACAGAACGGCCATTTCTATTTTTTCAAAAATAGATATGTAGATATGAAAATTTTTAGAAAGATTATGGATATTAGGCTACAAAAGTATATAAGGGAATTGATAGATTATTCACAGGTCGGTTTTATGGAGAATAGTTATGTATATGATAATATTAGAACCTTAGTAAATATAATTGGCTTATCGAATACAGTGGATGAAATTTTGATCGTTTTTTTTATGCTGAAAAAGCATTTGACTGTGTTAACTGGTCGACGAGGTGATGTCGAAGTCCTTTAAATTGTTTACGGAAACTAGACAAGGTTGTCCACTTTCTCCCTTTTTGTTCAATTTAGCACTTGAGCCATTGTTGTCATAGATTAGGCAAGAGAGGGATATTTGCGGATGGAAATTGAAGGATGGTGAGATAAAGGTACTAGCATACGCTGATGATTTAACAGTGGTGTTGTCAAATCCGATTGAAGGTGGGTCACTGCTTCGGAGTATGTTGCAAGAGGTGGGACAGTTGTCATGTTATAAAGTAAACTGGGGAAAGACAGTGGTCTTTCCGTTGAAGATGGACCCAATTAGTAGAAGATTGTTGGATTGGGATTGTCAGTGGGCGGAAGTGTCAGTAAAGTATTTGGGGGTGCATTTGGTTCGGGATATAAGAAGGACAGTGGATTTTAATGTAGACAAATTAAAAGAATCTTTATTGAAAGATATATACGTAGGTGGAATAGATTGACTGAGTCTGTGGGCTAAAATAAATGCAGTCAGAATGGTGCTACTTCTGAAAGTGTTGTATTACATATCTCTTCCTCTGAAGTTTACTAAAAAGGTGTTGAAACGTATTGATAGGATTTTTATGGATTTTTTGTGGGGTGTGGGAAAACAGCCAAAAATCCCAAAGTATATTTTGGTGCGTAGTGTTACGGATGGAGGTTTCGGTTACCCATTATTTGAGAATTACTACAAGGGGTTTCTTATAAAGAAAGCTTCCCATTATTTTAGGGATGATTGGTGTCCCGATCCATTTTGGATTCGGATGGAAATACAGAAGTTAAACCCACTTCCTATCGATTGTTGATATTCGTATGGGAAGCTTCCGAAACCCAGATTGAAAATGGAGGCATTGGAGGCTACAAAAGCTGCTTTGGTTTAATATAATCAGGGATGTGGTCAAGCATTATTTTTTACAATAATGTTTCCATTTGGTCATACCCGGGTTTGCAGATTGAGAATAAAATGTTATACTGGAGGGGTTGGGCTAACAAAGGAATTCTGAACATTGAGGATGTGTGAAGAGGTGATCGGATGGTGGCTTTTGAAGACTTAGCATGCCAGTATGAATTGGGTAAGGGAATAGTTTCTTACCTGTAACTCCATTTCTCCAGCATTGGTATCTTTCATGGATTCACATGCTTAGAATATTCCCCGTCGTCAGACTGGGACCCCTCGGTACACATATATAGCCTTTTTCAAAGGAAAACTTTCAACACTTTTGTGTCCTATCTACGTCCTTCTAGGACCCGCCTAGGCCTGCTCTGCAGGCCGTGCCAGTATAAGAGGCCCGCCCCCGCGGCTCCCCTTCAGATTTCGACCCCTCCAAAGTAGGAAGGGTTAAATTTATCACATACATTACAAACGGGGAGGTTGGCGGGCGCATGTGAATCCATGTAAGATAACAATGCTGGAGAAATGGAGTTACAGGTAAGAAACTATTCCCTTCTCCAGCATTGGATCTTTCATGGATTCACATGCTTAGAATAGATTGTATAGCAGTAACGCTTGTGGCGTCGGTGAGAATGTAATGTAACAATATATATCCTCACCCTACTACACAATGCATATCTACCATAGAGATAAGTTAAGTCATTTAACATTGCCCGCATAAAGTATATCGCCCTTAAGAGGGTAGACAACAGAATCTCCACAGGGAGGAGCTTACCTTACCGAAACAGATGGCGCAGGACAGCTCTTCCCATCTGCACCTCGTCTGCATGCTGCCTGGCAAGGCAGTAGTGGCGGGTAAACGTGTGGGGAACTGACCATGCCGCAGCTTGGCATATGTCCGTCAGCGGAATCCCCGCCCATAACGCTGTTGAGGAGGACATCGACCTTGTAGAATGAGCTCTAGGATGTCCTTGCAGTGGCCTTCCGGCCTTAGAGTGACAAAAAGCAATCGTCGACGAGACCCATCTAGCCAGTCCCCGTTTAGAGATTGCTTTTCCTCTCGTCGACGGACCATATGCGACGAACAGTTGGCGAGTAGCCCTGATGTCTTGTGTACGATGTAGGTAGAATTTCAGAGCCCTCTTAACGTCCAGGGTATGAAGAGTTTTTTCTGCTGCCGATGATGGAGTGGCGAAGAAAGTAGGCAGAACCACGGATGAGTGTTTCTGGTATACCGTCGGAACCTTCGGGACGAACATAGGGTTAGTTGCCAGGACTACTTTGTCCTTAAAGAATCATAGGTAGGGCGGGTCCACGACCAGCGCTTGTAGTTCCGAGATACGTCTGGCTGATGTGATAGCTATCAGGAATGCCAACTTCCACGAAATGAATTTTATGTCGGACGTGGCCATAGGCTCGAAAGGCGGTTTCATCAAGCCTGCCAACACTGTGTTGAGGCTCCACGTCGGGGGGAAAACGTTTCACCGGGGGAAAGGCTCGAAATAAACCCCGCATGAAGTGTTTTACCAGTCTGTCACTGAATAGGGGAGACGACTGCCTCTTCCTTGTGAACCTCGAGATGGCTGCCAGGTGTACCTTTATCGACGAGGGGGACAATCCCTTTTCTGCCAAGAGGAGCAGGTAAGGTAAAACTTGTTCCGGCGTCACCAACAATGGTTGTAGGCCCCGTTGTCCTCTACACCATTCACAGAATCTCCGCCACTTATTGGAGTAAGATTTGTTAGTAGAAGGGGCTCTAGCCGCCTGTAGAATTCTTTGGCAATCCTCTGAAATGTCTAAGGCGCCGAACTCCGAGAAGTCAGGAGCCAGGACGTAAGGTTGAGACTGTCCGGGTCGTGATGCCACACCGTGCCTCTGTCCCGGGATAGAAGGTACGGGACTTTCGGAAACGCTATGGGATGTTCCAGCGATAGATGGAGGAGGTCTGAGAACCACGGTTGCCTCGGCCAGTATGGTGTCACTAGAATCATCCGGCAATTGTATCTGCGTATCCACTGTATTGTTTTCCGCATGAGGGGAAACGGGGGAAAAGCATAGAGGAACATGTCAGTCCATGGGAAGGAGAACGCCTCCCCCACCGAACCCTCTTGGGGCCATCTGCTTGCAAATTGCTCGCATTTCTTGTTGTCTTTGGTCGCGAAGGCGTCCAGAGGGGGGTGACCCCATTTCTCGAACACTTTCCTCAAGTGACCCGTGTCCACTTCCCACTCGTGTATCTGGGCCATGCTTCTGCTGAGGGAGTCGGCTTGGCCGTTCCTCACTCCTGGAAGGTGATGGGCCACGAGGGAAATTTCGTGTTTCGATGCCCAATGCCATGTTTTCTGGGCTTCTATGGAAAGAGTCCTCGATCGTGTCCCTCCTTGTTTCCTCAGATAAAACATGGCTGTTGTATTGTCGGTCAGTATTCGCACTCGCGAACTCTTGATGTGTGGTAGGAACGCCTTCAAAGCCCATCGTACCGCTCTGAGTTCCAGTACGTTTATGTGTAGGAGTGACTCCGTTGGAGACCAGCGACCTTGCGTTTGGAGAGCACCCATGTGCGCTCCCCATCCGGTTAGGGACGCATCCGTAACTATGGTGCTCTGAAACTCCGGCTCCTGTAGGGGCACACCGTTGTTCAGATTGTGGGAACTCTGCCACCACTGGAGGGTCCGACGTAGCTTGTCGTCGTCGACGGTTATCCTGTCCGACCACGATCCCTGAGCCTGTGTCCATCGGTCCGCGAGGAATTCTTGGACTGGCCTCATGAATAGTCGACAACGATAGTCGTTGACAATATTTAACATTGTCTAATGACACCAGTATTATTAGGGGGGAGGATGGTGGGAAGTATGAAGGAAAGGGGACTAAGGACTAATGGTACGTTAGTCACTACAGTGAGTAACTTATAATTACTCTTACATCCCGTCCCCTTTCCTCCATACTGCATGGGTGATTACAACTGAATATAACCCCAGGGTGGAGAGGAGACCCTGCTTAAGCAAACAACTTCCTTAGAACCGCTTGTCTGAAGGTCGCGTCTGGCGCCCAAACAGTAATGCTTGCAGAAAGTCAAAGGGGAGGCCCAGGTGGCCGGCCTGCTTATGACCAGCCACAGAACCTGCTGCTGGAATGCGATGGCCGTGGCCTTGGCTTTGACTGCATGAGCGTGCATGTTGGCTGGCAGCAGATTGTGCAGCCCCTCATAGGCCTCTTTGATGGTCGCAACCATCCACCGGGCAATAGAAGCCTTGGATGCTTGACAACCGGGTCGGGAGCCCCCAAAGGTGACAAAAGTGCGTCCGACTAGCGGAAGCCCTTGGTCCTGTCCAGACAGAATTTCAGTGTGCGTCTGACATCCAGGCAGTGCAAGACTCTCTGAGCCTCATCCTTGGGATCAACGAAGAACATAGGTAAGACTATTTCCTCATTTAGATGGAAAGCGAAGGGTACCTTAGGTTAGAACGCTGGGTGAGTCTGCAGTACCACCTTATCCCTGTGGAAAGTGGTATATGGTTCTGAGGCCACCCGAACCTGGATCTCGCTGACTCTGCTAGCAGAGGCGAGTCACACTAGCAAAGCTGTCTTAATGGTGACCAGCCTGTTGTCCGTGGACGCCATTGGTTCAAATGGTTTGTGTGCCAAGGCGCTCAACACCACATTGAGGTCCCACATGGGGTGTGGCTTCTTGATAGGCGGGTAAAGCCTGGACAAGCCCGCCAGATGTTTCTTGACTATCGGGTTGGAAGAGGGGAAGACCTTCTCCTCTGAGTTTTTGTAGGCGTATAGATGCCAGATAGGTGTCCACCTGCACGCCTGAGTGCGCAAGCTGTGCCGAGGAGAGCACATCATCCAGCATGCACGTAAGGGGGGGGGGGGGGTCGACCTCCTTAGAGTCCGCCCAGTGACAGAACCTTCCTCATTTACTCCTATATTGGCTCCTGGTAGCCTTGCTCCTGGCGCCCTGAACAATTTCCAGGTTAGTCCGTGATAGGCTCAGGTGCTTGAGGGTGATCTGCTCAGGAACCACGCTCCTAGGGCTAACGTCTGAGTGCGGGGTGGAGGACCCTGCCCCCCTACTGGGACAGGAAATGTGCTGGACCTAGCGGAAGGTGAATGAGTGGTCTGTCCGTGAGGCTGACCAATTCAGAGAACCACGATCTCGCCGGCTACCAAGGAGCTATCAAGATGATGCTGAGGTGACAAGCTTCCTTTATCTTGCGGAGTACCCAGGGGATCAGGAGCGTGGGAGTAAAGGCATAGGCTGTCATGCCCTCCCATTGAATCTGCAATGCGTCGGCCAGGGAGCCGGGGCCAAGACACGAACTGATGGCACTTCCTGTTCTTCCAGGAGGCAAATAGAACCACCTGAGGATGGCCCCATGTGTTGAAGACCACGTGCAACACCTGGTTGCTCAAATGCAATTCGTAATTGTCCGCTCCCAGTCTGCTGAGGCTGTCCGCTTCCAAATTGGCCTCCCCCGGGAGATGGACAGCCGTGGGGTAGATGTTTTCCAGGGCCCATTCCCACATACTGACCGCTAGGCAGCACAGCGGAGCAGACCTGGCCCCCCTGCTTGTTGACATAGTACATGCTGGTGGAGTTGTCAGTCTGGATAAGGACAGTCCTGCCCCCTATGAGCGGAAGGAAGGCCGAGGGCTAGCCAAATGCACCTGAGCACCAGCCACTTGGTATGTGATTCCTGCTGGGTGCAGACTCTGTGGACACTGTCTGTCCAGAGTGGCTCACAAGCCCTCTAAGGAGGAGTCCGTAGTGATGGTGACCTGCGGGGACGGCTGCCGTAAGGGCTTGCCCGTCCGTAGGTAGCAGTCCCTGGACCACCACATGAAGTCAGAGTGGAGAGAAGGCGGTATGCTGACCAGCTCCGCTTGGGAGCCCTTCTCCTGATTCCATGAGGCTGCGAAGTGCCGCTGTAACCTCCTCATCTGGAATCTCGTGTGTGGCATGGCCAGGATGACCGCTGCCATGATACCCAGTAAATGTTGGTACCACCAAGCCGAGGTCACTACTTCTCTGGTAAGGAAGTGCATAGTGGTCCTCTTGATGGCTGTACTTGTCCTCCGAGAGAAAGCCCTTCTTGGAGCTCGTATCTCAGATGAAGCCCAGGTTGAGGCTCTGCGTGGGCTGCAGCTGAGACTTCCTGAGGTTGATAGTAAACCCCATGTCATGGAGTGTTCTCATAAGCGCGGAGGAAGTGTGGGTAACTACTTCCGGGGTTCTCGCCCTGAGCCAGTCGTCCAGGTACGGGTAGACATGGTGGCCTTGGGCCCTGAGGAGGGCTACCACTGCATTCATGAGTCTGGTAAAATATCCTGGGGGCTGAGTTGAGGCCAAAGGGTAGGACCTTGTACGGGAAATGACAGCACATGATCCTGAAGCGTAGGAGGGAGCGATGTGGCTGCCAAATCGGGACGTGTAGGTAGGCGTCTTTCAGATCCAGGGAGCACATCCAGTCTCTCTTGTCTAGTGTCTCTGCAATCAGTGCGTGCGTAACCATCTTGAATTTCTGAAGATGGAGGGAGAGGTGAATAGGTCCAACACAACTTTCAGGCCAGCCTGGTTGTTCTTTTGTATAGCAAAAATCCTGGAATAGAAGCCCAATCCTCTCTAGGAGGCTGCTACTTCTTCCAACACTTGGCTCTAGGCGAGCAACCGCATCTCCGCCAATAGAATTGCCGTCCCAATCTGTGGAAGTGGAGGGGTGGAGGAAGGGGAGGGAGGCAACGGTAGACGGTACCCCGTGGATACTACAGAGAGGATCCAGGGGTCTGCAAAGTTCTGGTGCCAGAAATGCACGTGAGAGGAAAGCCTGCCACCCACCGGAGACACGTGGACCCGAAGGGATGCATCATGCTTTTTTTCTTTCTGAGGCTGCTGCTGAGGAGCGGGACTGGAAGAAGCCCTTGATTCCCCCACCCCTTTTTGTTGCTTGAGCCGCTGCTGACTCAGTGAGCGGTCAGGTTGTCTCGACCTCCGTTTCTGAAATCCCTGGAACCCAGCAAACGACCGCCCTTTGTTGTAGTGTTGATGCGACTTGGTGTACGCCTTGGGCGTGGCCTTCATCAGGATAAAGACTTCGCAGTTTGTGAGCTATTCTTCTTTTTATCTAATTCCTCATCGGTGGTAGAGTGAAAGAGGTCACTACCCTCGAACAGAAGGTCCAATTTGCATACTCTTACGTCCCGTTCCCTTTCCTCCATACTGCATGGGCGTCCCTTCCAAGGGACGGGATACGGAACCATTTTCACCAGAAACCGCCTTCTCCTTTAAATTTAGAGGCTCGCGGGGGTGCGGCCCTAGGAGCATGCGCTCCCCTGACTCTGCCCTCCGGTGACACACCCCAGCTCCCTTTTCCGCGTCAACGAGAACGGGCCGAATTCAGCAGCGCTCCTGGGTTTGGCTTCGGCCATGTAATTCCACGGATACTTCTTCTCTTTGTCTTTTTATCATTCAGGTACTTGGTCCTCAGCCGTCACGCTCCTCCCTGGCGCATGTCGACTTCCACAGGGTTCAGCAGGTGTCCATCCTGCGACAGGCTCTTCCCAACTTCAGACCCCCACGCTCTCTGCCTACGTTGCCTTGGCCCAGACCACAGTTGGCAAGCTTGTACAGCGTGCAACACCTTGTCATCGAGGTCTTTGAAGAACAGACTAGTGCGGTGGAGGGAGCTCTTCCAGAAGTCACCTCCAGAGGACCTCAAGTACTTCGTGAAACATCGATCCAGGCCCAGGTAGGGCCTCTATTTTCTATCACACCCCGCAAGGCAGACTCCTTCCCAAGGACTCGCCCGCGTGGGAAGGACCACTCAGGTTCTCGCCGAGGGATCCTCCCGGTGACGGTGTTGAGGGACCGGAAGGTTCTTGTAACGGGTCTTCACCCGAGGGGTTCCCTCCTTGTATCAGCATTATGTCAGAGGGGGCCACGCCCTAGTACCGGCAATACGTCGAGGGGGCGCCTAAACACAGCTCTTCCGGCCCCCGGGCCGAGGGTGTCACACCTACCGGGTCTAGGCCCGAGGAGCAGGGTAGGCCTTGAGATCCACACTCGAGTCTTGGAGGAGGCTGGGCCCAGTGAGCTGAGCAACACGACGCAGGGCACATGGCCGGCAGCTTGACACAATGGCCGCTGCGCCAGATATCAGCACCCATCCGACGCCATTCCAGGAGTTCGGCGAGGAACAAGTGTCAAGGTGGCACTGGCCTCAACCAGATACGTGGCCTACAGCCCATCCTTCATTTGCGCAGGGCAGGTTTCCGCTGTATCCGTATGGGCAGAGTATGCAGCAGCTCCAGCAGCCTCCCGCTACCCCTTCTACATCCCCCACCACTCCTCTGGCCTGTGAAGACAGGTTCTTTGAGAGGTTCCTCGGGCTCATGAAGCCTCCTCGGATGGGGGTTATCCTCAGGGATGCCATCAGGGGCGTGCTCCCTCCAATTATTCCAGCACCTCAGGCTCCTCTGCCGGCACCCCCGGCCACGGCGCAGCCTCTTCCTCCGGCCCCCTAGCTGATTCCTCAGGTGGTTCCGTACCATCCTCCTCCACAGCCTCCGGCTCCGGTCCTAGTACCCCAGCTGCCGGCTCCAGCTACTCCCCCACTGACGCAGGATGAGGACCCTGACACGCCCTAGTCAGCCAGGGCTTTCCACTAATGCCTGGCAGGGCTGGCAGAGTACCTGGGCCTGCCTCAACCTGAGGTCGAGCAACAGGCATAGGGGATCCTTGCTGAAGGCCTCACGCAAAGCCCCTCTGCCAAAACGGGAATTCCACTGCAGACCGATATAGTCTCCCTGGCCAAAAAGGGTTGGCTCAAGCCCCACTCTGCCCAGCCGGTCAATCGACGCCTGGACGCCAAGTACAGGCAGATGGAGGGGGATACACTCTTGCTATTGGGCCATCCTCAACTACACTCCTCAGTGATCACTGCAGCATCACTATACTCCAAGCCTCACTCCTCAGCTTTCTCCTCTGCGACGCTGCTAGGCAAGAAGGCGAAGACCTTGGAGGCATACAGGAAGAAGCTGTATTCCAACACGTCCTTGCATCTTTGTCAGGCCAGCGCTGATGCCATGCTGGCGGCCACTAACCAAAGGTTATGGCGGGAAATTGCAGACTTCCGCTCAAAGCTGCCTACGCAGAGCCAATCACGTTTCAAGGCGGGACTGGCTGAGGCCAAGCTGGTGGCGCAGGACCTCATGGAGTTCACTGTGGCCCATATTGACACCTCTGGCCGTGTCATTTGTATTGCCATGTACATGAGAAGGACAGCCTAGTTCCGTGCAAGGAAATTCAAACCGGACGTCCAGGAACGCATCTTAGATCTTCCATTCGAAGGGGCTGACCTCTTCCACTCCACAACGGACGAGGAGCTGGACAAAAAGAAAAACGGCTCCCAAATGGCCTAGTCTTTATCCATCTTGACAAAGACTGTTAGGGAGAATTCTCTGTTTAGGCTGAATTTCCTAACCTAGTGAGTCCCCCAGCAGCTTTGCTGGATTTTTGGGGTTTATTTTTTTTCTCCTGCCAAGAGTGAGACTCTTTTACCCTCACTCTTGGGCATGATTTGAGTGTGTTTCTTTGGATCTAGATGTGTTTAATGGGCTATGGGGTCTTTTACCCCATAGGGCTTCATGTGTTTTTGTGATGTGTGTTACAAAGCACCCTCAGTGCAGTAACACAGGGGTGGCATAGTGACCCCCCGGTATAGACTCCATACCCTGGGACTGACTACTGTCTCCCAGGGCATGTAAAGTCACCATTGACTTTACTAGTCTTAAATTCTGAACAGAACCAGTACAAACCATCATATTGTGGACGTACTGGCTGGGGCAATTCAATGGCCCCGGGGTCTGTTAGTCGAGTTTTGGCTGGTGGCAGTGGATACTTTTTATATTCAACCGCGAATATTTCTCTATGGGATTTTCCCATTGTTCGAGGCTACTATCTTTATTTATTTAATTACGATAGCCTGAAACATACCGCCGGTTTATTTAATTAATATTAATTTTCCGTTTGGTATTTTTTGCCAAAACTCGGTTCTAAAATGGCGTTTGTGTTCTCTTCTGTGACTCCAACCCAAGTCGAGCCCTTTGTTCCACTTTTTGGCGGGCTTCTCCACAGAAGCCCTCCAAAGTGGTGCCACTCTGTCTGGGGTACTTAGGAGGGGCGGAGGGGGATTTAGGCACCCTGGACTGAGTTGCGTAGGCAACTCAAGTCGCTCTCCGTCCTGATTGGCCCAAGTGGTGAGCCGGCCGGCTCACCACTTAGCATGTTTGAGTGACAGCTAGGCTGTGTGAATGGGGGTTTTCTCCATAAAAGCAGGGCTTTGGGGACTGGAACTTCAGAAGTCGCCACAGGACCTAAGAATCCGACGAGGGAGAAGCTGAGCCGACCTGCCACGACGACACCACCGGTGGAGCCCTGCTGGACCGTCTCACCACTTTTACCAACGACAGAGGAGATCTCCCGCCGGAGAGTCTTCTTCCTTTGACTGGTGGGGATAACCAGTTTCACCATATTTTCGCCTTCCCGACGTATCTCGTGGCCGCCTTGCCTGTGCCAAGCACCCCGGCAACCGGGATACCACGTTTTACCATGACCGCCAATTAAAGGGTACTACCTTTAACCAGAAAACTCTGCGGCTGGTTTCTTCCCTGGCAGTGCAACAACCTTCATCTTTCCTCCAAGTCGAGATCTTCTCTTCCCCTGGACGACGATGCGACTTGCACCTACTGCCAGGAACAACAGCCACCGCTGGAGGATCCTTCCCACTTACCGTGTCCCGCCTGGCTTCCCTTGCCACCGACTGTACGGGGTAGATTTAGCCCCCGGCTTTCGAACCTGGGTTAGCCTGGGACACCCTGGCTAAACTTTTCTGAGCCTCCCTAAACTCTTTCTGAACTCTCTGCAAGACTTTCTAAGCCTAGTGTAACTGTGTGATCTTGGGCGCATTTGTGCTCTGCACTCTCTAAGAGTGGGCCCAGCCTTTGGACTTTGGCTCACCAGTGACGTTTACTCTTCTGCCTTGCGAACAGTGTTCCTAAATCTTAGAGTGGTGTACCTTTCCATATTCTGTCTTTTTCCCTCCCTTTTTCAAAAACTTATTGGAGTGCCATCTAGTTAAGCGCTCACCTCTGTATGAAAATAAGTGGTGTTTTACTAAGACTCATCTGATAAGGAATAAGGGGTGTATATATTATAATAGTAACTGTGATTAGAGTGTTTTACAATAAGAGTGCTGGAGTGTTTCAAACAGTGTGTTTTTAAATAAATAATTATATACTTTGATACAAAAGCTCTGGTCAGTGTTTGCTTGTATTATTGTGTCCGAGTGCCTATTGTGTATACTTTGCATACTGCCTAACTCTTCTTGAGGGAAGTCTGACTGCTCAGCCACAGCTACCAGGTAAATCTGGGTGGTACAGACTGTAGTCCTAAATCTTTTGCAGTGTTCCCTAAGGGAACTGCACAGGTTTCTGCCTAACAAAGACCACGACCAAATCGTACACCCAGTCACAGCAGCACTCCGACAAGGGGCGTACGTGCGAAGGGTCCCGTGGCTTCCAGGAACGGAGATCCAGGCAGCCGGACCGCTCGCCGACTCCAAATCGGTGCAAGCAAGAAAAGGGGGGTGGGGCAGTAAGGGCTTTTTCCAGTCCTCCTCCTCCGGGACAGCCTCTGAGGGAAAGAAGGCATGACACGCCCCTTCGGGTCCACATGTCTCCGGGTGGGGGGCAGGCTTGCTCTCCACGCACATTTCTGGCACCAGAATTTCAGGGATCCCTGGATCCTCTCCGTAGTAACCAAAGGGTACCGCCTACTCATCCCAGCCTCTCCTCCACTCCACTCCACTCCACTCCCTCAAGTTGGGACAGCAACTCTTCTGGCGGAGATCCACTCGCTCACAGAGAGCCAGGCAGTGGAGGAAGCCCCAGCCTCCCAGCGGGGCTTGGGCTTTTACTCCAGGATTTTCGCCATTCTGAAAAGAACCAGGCGGGCCTGAGAGTTGTGCTGGACCTTTCCTCCCTCAACCTCTCCTTGCCTCTACAAAAATTCAAGATGGTTATGCCAGCTTTTATAGAGGAGACATTGTGCAAGGGAGACTGGATGTGCTCCCTGGATCTGAAGGACGCGTACCTACACGTCCTGATTTGGCAGCCCCATCGTTCTTTCCTATGGTTCAGGATCATGGGCTACCACTTCCAATACAAGGTCCTTTCTTTTGGCCTCAACTCGGCCCCCAGTGTCTACACCAGACTCGTGAATTCTGTGGCTGCCCTCCTCAGAGTACAGGGCCTCCACATCTACCCATCCCTCGACGACTGGCTCGTCCGGGCTACATCTCCGGAAGCAGTTCACCACTCCTCCCAGGTCCTTAATTACACACTGCACGATCTGGGTTTTTCGCTCAATCTCAAGAAGTCGCAGTTGCAGCCCACACAGACTCCAATATTCTTGGGCCTCATCTGGGACACGTGCTCCCAGAAGGTGTTTCTGTCGGAGGACAAGATCGCGGCCATCAGGTGGGTCACAACTCACTTCCTCAGCAGAGAGGTGACCTTGGCCTGGTGGTACCAGCATCTCCTGGGTCTCTTGGCAGCAGTCCTGTTAGCCGTTCCTCACACGAGACTGAGGATGAAGAGGATGAGGCTGCACTTCATGGAACCAGGAGCGGGGTTCTCAATCCGAGATGATCAACGTTCCTCCATCTCTCGAGCCCGGACCTCATATCGTGGTCCAGGGACTGCACCCTACGGACGGGCAAAGCTTTTCGGCCTCCCACCCGGCAGGTCACCATCACCACGGACTCCTGGCTCGAGGGCTGGGGAGCCACCCTGGACAATCTCTCGGTCCATGGCACCTGGACCAGGCAGGAGTAGGAAAACCACACCTATTGGTTGGAGCTGAACACCATCTGGCTAGCACTCAGAGCATTCCTTCCACTTCTCAGGGGCAAAGTTGTCCTCATCCAGACGGACAACTCGACCAGCATGTACTATGTCAACAAGCAGGAGCAGGGAGGCACCAGATCCCCTCCACTGTGCAGACTGGCAATCACCATGTGGGAGTGGGCCTTGGAAAAAAACATCTACCTCACAACAGTCCACCTTCCGGGCAATTCCAACCTGGAGGCGGACAGGCTCAGCAGGTTGGGAGCAGACAATTACGAGTGGCAGCTAAACGACCTTGTTATTCAGGAGATCTTCAGCAGATGGGATCTTCCCCAGATGGATCTCTTTGCCACCTGGCACAACAAGAAGTGCCCTCAGTTCGCCTCCTGGCAGGGACAGGGCCCCGACTCCCTGGACGAGCATTTTGGATTCAGTGGAACAGCATGGCAGGGTACGCCTTTGCACCCACTCAGCTGATTCACAGAGTGATATACAAGTTCAAGGAGTCTCGCCAGCTCAACTTCATCCTGATAGCTCCATGGTGGCCTGCCAGGCCATGGTTCTCGGAGCTGATCAGCCTCTCTGAGGTGCCGCCCATTCACCTTTCCGACGGGCCCAGCACATCTTCTGGCGCAGGAGGGTGGCAGGGTTATCCACCCCGTGCCACAGAATTAGCCCTCACAGCGTGGTTCCTGAGCAGGTAACGCTACGGCACCTCAGCCTCTCCCAGGCCAATCTGGAGATCATACAGGGCACAAGGAGCAAGGCTACCAGGGCCGAGTATAAGAGCAAATGGAGCCGGTTCTGCCACTGGGCAGACTCCAAGGACATCGACCCCCTGGCATGTACTTTGGACGACGTGCTCTCCTTCTCGGTGCACCTCGCCCACTTAGGCATGCAGGTGGACACCTGCCGCACTTATCTCACAGCTATCGGGCCTACAGGAACTCGGAGGAAGGGGTCTTCTCCTCCTCAAATCGGATTGTCAAGAAACATTTGACGGGGCTCGCAAGGCCCTACCAACCCATCAGGAGGCCACACCTGTGTGGGACCTGAACATATTCCTGGGCGCCCTGGCACACAAACCGTTCGAGCCAATAGCATCCACAGACATCAGGCTGGTCACCATCAAGACAGCCTTACTGGTAGGCCTCACCTCGGCTCGAAGAGTCAGCAAGATCCAGGCGCTCGCCGCCTCAGAAGCATATACTATCTTTCACAGGGACATAGTAGTTCTGCACCCAGCATTTCTGCCTAAGGTTCCGTCTGCTTTACATTTGAATGAGGAAATTGACCTTCCTATGTTTTTTGCCGATCCTAAGGATGAGGCACAGAGAGTTCTGCACTGCCTGGATGTCAGGCGTGCCCTGAAATTCTACCTGGACAGGACCAAGGGCTTCCGGAAGTCAGACGCCGTGTGTCACCTTTGGTGGTGCAAGACCAGGCTATCAGGCCTCCAAGGCCTCCATATCACGCTAGATGGCCTTGGCCATCAAAGAGGCATACGAGGGGCAGCACAAGCCGCTCCCGGCTAACATGCACACCCACGCAGTCAGGGCCAAGACAATGGCCATCGCATTCCAGCGCCATGTCCCTTGGCAAGACATAAGCAGGTCGGCCAGTGTGCCACTCCCTCAGCTTTCTGTAAGCATTACTGTTTGGATGCCGGCTCTAGATCTGATGCAGCTCCCGACATGCGGTTCTCAGGAACTTATTTGCTTAAGGAGGGTCTCCTCTCCACCCTGGGGCTACTTTCAGTTGTAATCACCTATGCAGTATGGAGGAAAGGGGAAAGGACGTAAGAGTAATTATAAGTTACTCAATGTAGTGACTAATGTACTCTTAATCCATAGTCCCCTTTGCCCCCCTAATAATACTGGTGTCATTAGGCAATGTTAAATCTATTGTCGACGCGTCAATGGGGACTGAGGTGTGGCACCGGAGAGCGGAGTCAGGGCAGCGCATGCTCCCAGGGCTTCACCCCGTGCGCCTCTAAATTTGAAGGGGAAGAAGGTTTTTTCTGGTGAAAAAAGTTCCATCTCCCGTCCCTTGGAAGGGACGCCCATGCAGTATGGAGAAATGGGGACTATGGACTAAGAGTACGTTAGTCACTACTGTGAGTAACTTAGAATATCCTGGACGTCGGGGTTAAACAGCCCGAAGCCAGGCCAGCCTTCTCATGTCCATTGCGATGCAGATGGCCCGCCAGAGGTATCGATGTGGGCCACGGTGGACACCATGATGTCCTGCGCGACCAGCTTGGCTTCTCCTAGACCCGCCTTAAAGGGCGCCTGGCTCTGCACCGAACGTTCCGGAAGGAAGTCTGCTATTTTGTGCCAAAATCTCTGCTTATCAGCTGCCAGCATGACATCAGCGTTGGCCCGACGCAGGTGCAGGGAGGGGTTGGAGTACGGTTTCTTCCCGTACACCTCCAAGATCTTCTCCTCCTTGCCTAGCAGCGCTGAAGACGAGGTGGCCGAGGACGACTGAGGCATAGAGTAGAGTGACGCTGCAGGGATCACCGAAGAATGCGGCTAGGGGTGCCCCGACAACAAGAGTCTATCCCCCTCCATCTGTCTATACTTGGCACCGAGGCACTGATTGACAGGTTGGGCCGAGTGTGGTTTGAGCCACCCTTTCTTGGCCAGAGCCACAACGTCCTTCTGCATCAGGATACCCATTTTGGTAGGGGGTCTTAGGGTGAGGACTTCTGCCAAGACCCCCTCCTCGGGCTGCTCTACCTCGGGTTGAAGAAGGCCCAATTATTCTGCCAAACCTGCAAGAAAGTTGTGGAAGGCCTATGCTGATGACAGCGTGTCGGGGTCTTCCTCCTCGTCTCGGTCCACCTGAGTGTCTGGCTGGTTCGGAGCGGGTGGAGGAGTGCTGGGTGCCGTAGGCTGCGGTGTGGGGAATGGAGCCGGAGGCTGCTGTGGAACCGCCGGAACTATGGGAGGAAGCAGAGTGGGAATCAAAGGGGCTGCGCTGGGGCCAGTGGCACTGGAGCCATGGGAGGAATGACTATGTGCGCGGGTGGGGTGACCGGAGGGAGCAAGTCCCTGACTGCATCCCACAGAATGGCCTCCATTTGGGGGTTTGCATCAGCGCCAGGAACCTTTCAAAGAACCTGTCTTCGGAGGCTGAAGAGGTG
This sequence comes from Ambystoma mexicanum, assembly GCF_040938575.1. Classification (NCBI taxonomy): domain Eukaryota; kingdom Metazoa; phylum Chordata; class Amphibia; order Caudata; family Ambystomatidae; genus Ambystoma; species Ambystoma mexicanum. The sequence continues at coordinate 375,381,144 of NC_090935.1, read as the reverse complement.
GCAGGAGATATTGACGGAGTGGTTGGGGGCTGCTGGGCAATCTGCCTAGGTTGCAGGGGGAACCTGCCCTGCACTGCTGACGGATAAACTATAGGCCACGTACCTGGTTGACACCAGTCCAACCTTGAAACGTGTTCATCCCCCTGCTCTGTTCCTAGGAGTGGCTCGGACGAGCGACCATGTTGTCTGGCACTGCAGCCATTTTGTCGTGCCACGTGACAAAGTCGCTGGGCCCAGCTTCCTCCAAGACACTTGGTGGTGGAGCAAGAGGCCTACCCTACACCTTAGGCCTAGGCCCGGAAGGTGTATTGCCCTCGGCGGTGTCGCCGGTATTGCAGCGTGCAGACGCCCACTCGAACATCAAGCCGGTACTAGGGCGTAGCGCCTCGGGTGTACACCCGGTAAAAGAACCTTGCAGTCCCTCAGCACTGTGTCTGAAAGGATCTGAAGACCCCTCTACCGTGAGGCCGGTAGCTGGACTAGCCTTGTGTGTGTGTGCTGGTACCAGAACCCGAGAGGTTCCGCCAGCTCAGGTGTTTCCTCGGGAAGGAGTCACCCTTATGGGGGGCAATGGAACAGAACAGCCTTACTTTGGGCCTCGATCTCCATCTGACGAGGTTCTTCAAGTCCTCTGGAGGTGACCTATGGAAGAGCTCCCTCCACCTAGGTAGCCTGTTCTTCAGTGCGCGTAGAGTCAGTACGTTGCACGCGGTACAACCTTCCCAGCCCTAGTTGGGGCCAAGGCAGTGGAGGCAAAGAGTGTGGATGTCGGAAGTAGCAAAGAGCCCCTCACAAGCTGGACACCTGCTGAAACCTGCTGAAGTAGACATGCGCCGGGGAGGAGCGTGATGCCGGAGGACCAATTACCTAAATGACAAATAAAAGACAAAAAGATAAAATAATCGGGGGAAGACGGTGTGGTTTTACATGGCAGGGCCAAAACCAGGAGCACTAGTGAAATCGGACCATTCCCGTTGACCCGGAAAAGGGGACTGAGGTGTGGCACCGGTGGGCAGTCAGGGTAGCGCATGCTCCCAGGGACACACCCCGCACTCCTCTAAATTTAAAGGGGAAGAAGATTTTTCTGGTGGAAAAAGTTACGTCTCCCGTCCCTAGGAAGGGACACCCATGCAGTATGGAGGACAGGTGACGGGACGTAAGAGTAAGGTTTGTTACCGACACGGGGGTAATCTGCATTTCAGTCAACAAGGGCCCTCTAAGGACCATTTATATATCATGTAAACAGGACCGGTGCCAGGACACAACCACGGCAAACTCCTGTATGCCGTTCACAGACCCTGTTCCCCAAAACGAACACACGCCTTGGTGCCCTCGTTTATCAACTGCAGGACCCTCAATATCCCGACTGGGTAGCCCATGGACCCAAGCACCGACCACAGCTTGGCTCTATTTACATTGTCAAAGGCGGTGCTTAGGTCCATGAAGGCCAGGTAAATTGGTTCACCCCTCAAAAATACAGAATGCGCCGCCACCAGATACAAGTTCAAGGCCTGATCAAAGGTTCCCACACCATACCTAAAACCATATTGGACATCAGAGAGCACTGCATGCATTGAGATCCAATCCTTGATGCAACCCAACACAGTGCGCTCAAAGATTTAAAATGAAGTGTCCAAAAGCAATATGGGTCTGTAGGCCGATTGGCTTTTGCGATCACCCTTCTTGAAAACGGGGTAGATAATGGCGCTTGCCTAGAGTGTTGAAACTCCTCTAATTGGAGAAATGCATTGAAACAAATGGTCATCAAAGGCACCCATAAATCTGGCACCACTTTGTAGAGGTCTGCTGGAACTGCATCTGGGCCTGGTGCGCTATTCTGCGCTTATAAATTAATCGCAGCCACCACTTCCTTTATGGAAAAGTAAACCATTGGCCCTGCTCGCCAGGGGTGGTCTTGATAACGTTGCCCCCATACAAAGATGAGAAGTGATCTAGCCCTTTGAATCCACATTTGTTTCCTTCAAATTTAGCTTACTCCTTCCTGTAAGAGAGGGCCTCTTGCAACAAACTTCCAAAACGTTTTGGAGTCATTAGAGGAGACAGCTATAAGTAACTCTTCCCATGCTTGATTTTCCAAAAGAACTCCCTCCTAGTTTAGAACCATTTTATATTTCACCTTGGCCCTAATGATCTCCCCCCTGCAACTATCTGGTTCCTTCAATACTTTCAGGAGATTCTTCTTTGTTTTGCATTCTTCTCTTTTTGTGTTTTTGAAATCATGTTGAAAGTATTAGAGACCACATCAATTTCTTAAACAATTCCACCACCAATGCTGGGTGCTCTGTGTCATCACGAATGGAAAGAATCAAGTGCAAGTTGGCAGACTAGTTCCTGGTAAAACATCACAGGTTTGCATTTAGACCATTTCATTCTTCTTTTGCAATGAGGATTAATCTCGCACAAATCCAACTGAGGGAATGCGAGTGAGGTCAACTGGGCGCATTCCCACTGAAGACTTATCCTCAGCGGGAAATGATCACTGCACATTTCATGTATCACCAGTGGTCGAAGTGTACGAAAAGAAGTAGTGGAGCTATGTTCCCTACTGGTCTGCACTGCTCCCCACAAACCCCATCGCCACAACGCCTCCCATGCACAATATAAACCCCCAAATGCATGCACCTGCACTTTAAGGGAATGTTCAGTGCAGTGCACTGAAAGTGCAAGTTTCAACTGCTTCCTACACTTTTATTTTAAAGCGAAACCGTTCCGCAACGGTTTCTTTTTAAAATAAAAGAATAGGAACGGTAAAACATAATTAAAAGAAGTAGAGGAGCACCGCTCCCGACCGCTCCTGCCCACTTCGACCACTGTGTATCACCCTGAATACTTTTATAAAATGCCAATGGTGGCCATGCATAAAAAAAGGAGTCAATCGTAGAGGACCGCTGAGTGTTTCTAAAAGTCACTGCCCCTGGCACATTAGGTGTGACACGTCCATTCCAACAGCCACAATCCAACTTGTAAACCCTTGGGACAATCCTGAGTATCCGTCATCCGTGGAGGTGCAATACAATTAGCAGCATCCTCCGAGTCATCATACAGACCCCCCGGGATTGGATCTGCGTTTTTCAAACCCTTTTTGAAGTTCAATAAACACCCTTGAACTGTGGTCACTTATGTCTGTCTTAATGTTGATACCATGCCTTTTTTATAGTAAGCAGGGGCAAAAGGTCCTGCGTGTCTGTTTCCTATTGTTTGTTAGAAGTATTTGTACTCCCTATTTTTATTTTTGGGGATTATTTGCCTATTTTATAGGGAGTAAAAGTGGCTGATACAACCCTTATCTGTAGGGCTGGTTAGGCGGGCATTTCCTTGCCTTTCTCTCACCAAAAGCTCACATCTGTCCCACATTTGGATTCAATTAATTTAATTAACTTACCTGCTGGCTCCTTATTTTCTTTCCCCCACAAGACTTGAACAGATTTTCTATGACTTGATCGAACTGGACAAGTATGGGTTAGTTCTGAATAGAAATAGCTTCAATAACATACGATGGCTACTCCAAGTTGCTGACAAATCCACCAGGGTGAAACTACAAACAGCATAACTTACATATATGGTGAAAATGATTTTCACCAGACAGAGTGGAGATTTTTCTAATTGATCAAGATGAAGTCTGGGTCTAGAAAGGAGTTCTAAAAAATTATTTTCAGTAAATTACTAGACCCATAACCCAGAGTAAAGGTTATGGTCTACAGTAGCCCGAAGGATTTAATACCAGTAAAGAGTCGCACTAAGCAGGGGATTCACACCAAGGTGCAGTTTCGGAAACCCAGTCTCATACCATTGTGATGAAAGGACTACTTATATGCAGGAGTACAAAGATGAGTAGTGGTTTCTAAACTCCTACTCATCCCCACACTACTAATTAAACCAGCAGTGATCTCAAACAAAGGTGAAACAAACAACATAAAAAGAACACCTTTTTTTAAGGTAGCATGAGTGGAGTGCAGGATGTACTCGGGAGGATAGCTCAGGGGCAACATGCTCACCTTGGACGCAAGACGACACGGAGCAACGCGAGTTCGATCCCTGGGTCCGCGCTTAGAAACCTCTGGGTATTAAGCGCGTTATAAATAACATATTATATCATATATTCAAGCGGAGTGTGAACCACCAAAGAAGCATCCAAAACAACATTAGTACTTTGATACCAACATCTCTATTCAAGGTTCTATAAAACTATACAAGACTTTACTCAAATCAGAAGGGGAGGCAAACTTATAAAAAAAGACTAACAACCCACCCATGGGCCATTTTAGACCTCAACGCAAGCACATAGAATCCACTATACAGTGAGTAGGATTTGGGGTTAACTCCCTCATCCTTCTCTCACCAGAAGTAGAGAGTTGCAGAAAGGATGGCCAAGCAGATATCCAAAGGGACTGAACCCCATTCCATTCTGTGGTAACTCCTTGTAGGCGAACAGTAGGCTCAGCAGGAAAACATCCCAGTCTCTGAGTTTTAAGTGGGAAAAAAAACAAGGCTTGTCCTTTTTATTCTGGATTGCTGTGGAAACCAGTCCATAGTCTCAGAGAAAAGGTGGGTCTTTCTTCTGCCATTCCATGCCAGGAAGGTTGTCAGTGAACACTTCCAGATGGTTACATGTGATTTCATTTAATCCAAAAACAACTAATGAAATTTGAACAAATACAAAACAACTAATACAGAAATAACGAATGTCTTTTTTGCTGTTTTTGGGGGGGGTTCCCAAAGCCCCCTTTTATTACTAATACTTTTGCTCCACCCCCAAAACCACTAGTCCCACTCTCAACCCCTTTTTAGTTTTTTCCCAAATTGGTTATTTTTGTTTCGTTGTTTTTGTATTTGTTCTAATTTCATTTGTTTTCTATTTGGTATAATCATTGCATACCTTGCAGATGTGCCACTTCCAACGGGCACTGTCCTGGGTACCAGTGTTTCATCAGCAGGAAGGTTTTTCAAGCAGCAGGCCACTGCAATTTTTCCACTAAAGTGTTCGGGGGAGGAGGGATCTTGCTACTTCCTTGGAAATCCTTACCTTCATCCTAATAGCAGGGGACTTTGGGCAGGCTAATGCCAACATAAGTTCCCAATGCAGTCCTCCTCCTTATTGAGTGCAAAGATGATTCAACTAAGGTGAGGGATGGCTCACACTCTTATATAGTTGTTTTGTCACATTGGGGTGGTCAATTTCAAGCCTTCTATAAGGGGCATATCTCAGCTGTTATAACAAGAGCATTGACCTTCTGATGTCAGCTCACAAAGTGCCTTGTCTGCAGAAAGGTGCGAGAGGGGACAGGCAGGAGTGGTGCCAAGATGGGAGGACCCTTCTCTGGGGATATAGATCCTCTCCTAAACTTCCCAATCCTCATCCCCTCTCCTGTCTGCCTGATCAACAAGCCTCCAGTTAATATCCCCCAGGTGTGACTTCCCCATCGTGCTGGAAGGGCTTGCACCGAAGCACTGACTTCAACCCTATCCCGTGGGGTATGTCCCTTTGCTAAGGGAAGATGTAAAACCTTACCAAGCAGAGAACAAAGGGGGCCTTCAGAGCTGGGACCATCATCCTTTAGTATGTGAACAACAGACTCTGAAACACAACACATCTGACAACTGTGGGAGTCACAGGAAACCAGCTGATGATAAAATGACATCTAATGGTTTTGGCAAGGTATACATGTATTTCTGCATAGGCCACTATATCATACTGGACATAGCTGACATGACCCTTGCCCATGGCCCTCACTGGCAAGACAGCCTTCCAGTTAGGGCCAGGTCAAAGGCCTTAAAACCTCATCCAAGACCCTATTGGAGTCAGAAGTGGCACCTCTGGCGCCAGGCTCATTACCATCATGAAGACCAACATTAGAATGGGACTATTTACTTGGGACTATTTAACTTGGGGGGGAGGGGGTTTCAGCCAACATGGAGGCACACCCATAGCTCAGTTACAAGGAACTGAGCTATGCGGTCTAGTCTTTTGGGTGTGGCAGACCTGGGACTAACTTTACCTGGACTACTTTGCGTGTGGCAGGCCTGGGAAAATTTTACCTGGACTACTTTACCTGAGACTATTTAAACCACACCCAAACAGCAGAACATGCTTTGCGTTATTCTGCTGTGGGCAGCGTAACGCTCACCGTGTCCAGTTCTTTGATTCCAGTTTACCTGAAACCAAGGACCTGCAGAGAGAGAAAAAAAACTACGAAACTTACCTGGAACAGTATCCTGTCTTCAATCCATCGCTGACTTCAATTCCACTCACCTGAAGGTACGAACTCCATCATCCGGCACCGCATGCATCCTGGAATACCGCAACCTGGAAAGAGGAGGAAGAAAGACAGCATTATTAAGCGTTTACTCACGTTTCCTCCCGAATGAAGAAAGCCACACAATTCTTACCTGGGTAGTCATCTCCTGGTCAGTATCATTGCTGGAACATTACGGCGAGGAACATCGCAACCTGCAAGGAGAGAAAAAACATAGGTTGGCAATATAAAAGGAGAAACAGCACTGCGGATCGTGCATTACTCACCGGGCAGCATCGCGCACACCTCGCTTTTGCCTGCCGGCCCATGCTCATCTTCAAACTGCAAGACAACACCAAAATACCTTTCCAAACCTAAAAGGAAAGAAGCAAGACATTATTATTCGAACTAAGAGGAACATAAGAACTGCATATAAAGACTGTAAAGCAGCAAACCTACGTAGTCGCAGCAGGCCTGGATTCCCACAGGGGGGCTTGCACCAGTGAAGTAACTTGGTCGCTGCTCGCCCCCCACATCTACGCGCCCCTGCCACGAGGAGCAGGATGGAGAATCCACCTCTTACAATATTAAGGTGAGGAGAAGGCCCCAGGGGGAGGAAGGAATTGAGGCCAAGGGAGGTGGGAAAACAGAGAATCTGGTATTGAATCCAGCTCCCCTATATTGCAGACCCATCTTTAACCAGAGGCCTTACCAAGGGACCGAGAGAGGGTTCGAGAGTGCAAATCATCCAACCAGGGTTGGGTGGCGTCCCCATGAATACCAGGTGAGCGTAACAATAGCTTTATTTTATACTTGACCAAACAGCCACAAGGCACAGTGATAAACAGATAATATAATTTCAATCACGGGTGCCCATTGATAATAGCAGTCCATGACTGTTGACACAGTTTGGACTCCAGCAATCAATTTCAGTAATGCACATGATACTCTAGGGCTCCTATGTTGCCAAACAACGTGGCACAGGCTGGGATGTCAGTTGACAGGTCCAGTTAAGACAACACATGCATGCTAAAATTGTTCACCAGAATGGACCTTTCACACAGTAAGCCTGAATAGCAGGGCTCACTATCGAAGCGAAAACTTGCATCATTAAACATGGTTGCAACTAGAAAAGGCTTGAGCTTGCACTACTGCGCAGATGGTATTTCTTCACACATTCACTCTCAAACAAATAAAAAATGTGCCGCATATTTGGGGGTAGATCCCCGTCTTCGCGTGGTGCCTCCTTTTGGAACAGCCACCCGGCCACCTTGAAACTTGAGGAAAAACATCTTCGGTTCCGGAAACTTATCAAGACCTTCCTCTTTGCCTCTGCCTTTGCCCCCTTCTCCCCTGTTGATCTGTTTCTTCTCATGGCATTGTGCACCTGGCCACCCTCTGTTCTTTCGGGCCCAGGTACCTGCTCACCCTGCCACCCTCCTGCACTGCCTCCAGGCCACCATCTGCACTAGGGTTCTGTATCTGTACCCATACAGTCCCCCTCGGACGTTTCTTCGGCACTTATCAGATATACCTTTCTGACTAACTTTCATCTGCCACTTGCTGGCTGCATTACCATGTTTTAAAGCCCTTATTTATTATTTATTCTATTTAATATTTATTGATGTTTTCTCTCCTCTGCTTCGCACTTTCCACCCCCCCCTTTTCCTTGCACTTTTCCCCCATTTTCCTTTCGCATGCACTTGCGCTTTCTTAAATGTCACTGGGCCTAGTAAGATCGCTGTTTTTCTGTTTTTTTTCTCCCTTGTTCCCCAACCTTTTTGCCTGGTCGCGCTCTGAAACACTTGTGTACGAGCGCGATATAAATAAAATATAATTTCATTTCAAATAATATGCAGCAAAAAATATTTTGTGTTGCAACATTGTATTTCTTCACTCCAAAATATTGCTGCAATATTCTCTGAGGAGGCGAGGGAGGAGTCTGTCTTTAATAATAAGATGCTAGGCCCTGTGCTGCTCCTCCGCAGCCTGCTAGTTGGGATCATGGTTTTCAGGAAGGCTTTGTCCGAACGCGCTGAAGATAAGATGAGCAGGGGTGGTCAGCCCTGTCAGGTGAAAGGAGATATGCTGACTTTTCCCCAACCAGGCCAGTGTGACAAGACAGAAGTGCATGTATTCTAGGCGGATGGTAGTAAGGGTTAGCATATGTAAGGTAGATGTTAAAGAGGGAGCAGATGATCGACAAAAGAGAGAGCGGATGGGAAAGGAGATCGGTAGAGTGGGAGCAACCTTGGCTCGGACTATTCCACCTTCACTATAAAAGACTCCACCATTAAGGTTTCAAATAAGGTCAAAACCCTAGGTATTTATTTACAATCTTCCCTAGGTGCAGAAGCCCAAACCACTTATTTAAAGCAAAATTGTCAATATTATCAAAGGCTTCTCTGCCAGATCAGACCATTTCTTAACGTCAAGAACAGTGCCACGATAGGGAGAGCTACCATCCTGTCTCGCTTGGACTATGGTAACGCGTTAATGCTTGGCACTAGCAATAATTGCTTGAAATAATGCCAGATTATTCAGAATAATGCTGTCAGGTCCATCACTAACAAATCTAAGCGAGAACACATAACCAAGGACAGAAATGATCTCCATTGGTTGGCAGTGAAGGAAGGGATCCTGTTTAAATCACTAACCCTAACCCACCGATGTCTCTACGGCACGGCACCAGCATACCTTAAGAAAAAGTTCAGGTGGTATGAGCCAAGTCGTAGCTTGAGATCCGCCAAGCAAGGACTGATCAATCCGAGCCTTCCAGGCAAAGCCACTGGTCTCGGTCAAGCTTTTCCGAGTTTGGCAACTTCCCACTGGAACAAACTGCCTTGCAGCCTTAGACTGGAAAGCAACACCCAACTCTTTAGGAGGCATCTGAAGACCTTTCTCTTCAAATAACTAGGCAATTTCTACATCGAATCATGTTGCCATCTTTCTGCCCCCCTCTCTTTACTTTCTTTTGTGTCGTCCTGTTAATCTTCGTCCTCGTGTCTTTTTTTGCGCCCTGATGCTTGCGAGCTACGACACGTTACAAATAAATAAATAAATAAATTTGCTTCTTAGTATCCCACTTTTGCTCTCGATTTATACCTATTTTTCTAGATCGATTAACGCAGGTACAGAACTCTTACTCCTAGGGATGATTAATTGTTCAGGAGACTGCAGTGTAGACTTATCATTTCTCGAGTGGGTGGAAGTGGCATATGGAAGGTAAGAGGCGTGGAGCGGGTTATTGAAGGTGAAGCGGGAGTGGATGGAAGGTAACAGCAGAGACGTTTTGATGGGAAGGCGAAAGGAGCACTTTCCCAGGGCCCCCACCTTGGATGGGACCCCACAAGGCTGCCTGATCTAAAGAAGTAAGGTTCCTTTGTTCACCAGACTTAAGCAGCACACATCAGGATATTTGATGGCATAGTGCTGAGGCTCTAAACCTACTGCCTGTCTGTTTTGGCAAGTACATTCTGCCTCGATCAATTCATCATGTAATGCTTTCTGTGTTCACTGTGGTATATAGAGTTTGTGTGTTTGTTCTTTGTGGCGCAACTCCTGTAGCATTATTTCCTTCCTGTGTGAATTATGTTGATCATGTGCAAAAGCCAAATTTGAAATGCATATTGGCAAAATGAGTGCTACAATAATTCAGACGTTAGCTCAGTGTGTTAAGCACTCATTGCAGAGATATGTGTTCCTATGCAAGATTAGAATAGCACATTCCTGTAAGGCTGGATGAGCCTTTCGTATGTCTGAAGTTTATAAACCTGCCTGTGTATGTACTTGGTCTTGCAGCACAACAAGTGCGATTATCAGCATTGTACCTGCACCAGACAGGGGTTGCTATAAAAACGAACATGTCATCTTTATGATGAAGGTCTAGAAATTGGTTTGTTCAGTTAGGGTGTTGTAAAACCTAGGCAATCCCATGATGAGCATAAACTGTTAGTCCAAGAGATTAATAAGTATCCCATATTTGGAACCAAAGCACTCATGCTTGTATCCTGGCTTTGCCAGGAGACAATACAGTGATCCTAGTCGAATCATCTAATATCTCTCACATTACTGTACTGTCTTCTCTGACGTTTGCCTCCTCGCATGCTGGTGCCATCGTTTAGCTGATTACTTGATCTGTCTTCTTATGTAGGCCATTTGTGTGGAAGGGGTGGTAGACAGAAGGGAGCGGACCAGATGGTGCAGGAATCGGGTAAGCATATTTTAAAGTTTGCTCGTTTGACACAAAAAAACGCTTTGCATGCTTGTAAAAGTCAAAGGTTTTTCTGCACGTTTATAAATGCCAATTTCACAAGCCAGTGTTTTGGAACTATGTAAAGCTTTAAAATACACAATACCATTCCAGATTAAATCTGTTAAATCACACTGATTGGTATGCTGGTACTTATATACTTCTATTGATGATGGAGAAAATGAAGCTAGAATCATTCTGTGTAACATCCTTCTTTAATATTTTGTTTTTAAAAATGGTCATGTTTGGTAACGTGATTGGTGTACTTTCCAAGTCAGTTTTATAAAAGGAGATTATTTTAGTTCATGGTAAGAAGCGGTAATGAAAGTATTCAAATGCAGAAATTGCAGAGTTGTCACAAATCCCAGATTCACCCCTTAACCAGTGTGCATAATGTTGTGCATCTAATTCAATCTTGTATTACCTAGTCAATCGAAATTGCCAGTCCCTAAACCTTTCAAAATTGTCAGCCCTTCAGAGTGATTTCCTTCTCAGCGTATGATGTTCAAAACAGCCTCACTCATGGTTTCACTGGCTATAGGGTTGCTTCCACTATAATAGTGAGCATTGATATAATGCACACCACAGGCACTTTATTATTTTGATCTGTAATGGCAACACCATTTGAAAACCATGTCCCACTTATAATATATCTGCCTGGATACAGGCACCTTCCTCGTAGCTTCTAATCTGCATCCACTATCCATGCTATAGAGTATGTAGCTTTCCCATTCCTACCAATTGGTCTCCCCTATCCATGCTTGAGTACCTTTACGTTCTGTGAGGCAGCAAATTTGAGTTCTCTGTCTATTCTGGGTTACACATACCTTTTACATACAGTACTGCATTAATATTACAGACTGCATACCTTGCTGGATTACAATGATAAAAAGTCTTCTAAATCTATGCAAGAACAGAAGTAAACTCTTCATAGAATGATAATGTTGGCCTTCAAATGGAACTTGCTTATCATTCTGATTAAAGCAAGAATGAACAGGGTAAAGGGACTTCAAGGGAGTAAACATCCTTATTTTTAATGCTTTGAGGCAGCACATCAACCTATAGGTTGTGATTGTGGCGGGGGAGGGGCAGATATTCTTCATCACTTAATTCCTTTGGTTTGGTGAAGGGGGGCCCCAAAAGTGCTTAAAATGGCCCTGGATAACAGGGCTGTTGGGCTGATGGAAGGTGAGAAGGTAGGTCATGCAAGAGGGGAGCATAAGCTTTTGGAAGGGGAGAGCCTGTGACTTTGAAATGGGAAGAGAAGAGCATGTGATTTTTGATGGGCCAGCGGATGGAATGGGGGTGTGAATGTCCAACTTGAATAAGTGAAGAACATACCGCGCTGCCTTCCTAGGGGCCACGCGACCGATCGCAAGAACTGGCCTGGTTCTAGGCATGGTTAAGTAAGGAAACCGTTCTCGCGATAGAATCAGCCGTGCCATCTGCACATCCTCCGACCACAGCCTATACCAAAAGAGGCGGGCCGAGGAGTAGCACGCTCGTAAACACTCAAGGAGGCGGATCGCTTACAGTTGCGTAAAGTAAACAGAGCCTGGCCAGGAATGCTATTGTTAAGTGCTTCCAGGAGTGCGGCCTCCCTCAGAGATCCTTATCTGTCATATAGAAAGAAGAATGGCTGCCACTGTTCACCCCACATTCATTGCAGGTATGTATCTATCTGCAACGTATCCTCTTACTCCTCTATAGCACATCAGTTAAAAAGGTTCTCCCCTTACAGCGCCAGAGGTGGCTTCATTACATGCTATAGCTACACTTATGGAGTATCGTTTATAAATAACGTGTTATACATTACATGTGCAATCTTCTACTTCAATTAGTGCCATATTGTTGCTATTATCTACATTTGCCATTTTAAAAACATCACTTACCCTTTATTCAATACACATTTATCAACACAAATCCGTATGTATCATTAAGAAATAGCGATACACATTCATAACGCACCTATATATTCTCTGTTAACTGATTCTGTACATATTTTCTCAAATGTATTACAATTCTCCTCCTTTTAACCATCGTATCCAAAATTCCCTCCTACCAACTCAGTGTAACTAGCCAACTAATCGTGCAAAATATATTTTATATAATGGTTTTCAAATACCGAACACGATATGAACAGTGGCGTGACCATACTCTTAACTGGGGTGGCCCAATCGGGCACAGACTTCTGCAGGAGAGGCATGAAGTAGGAGCGCACACACATAATGATCATAGTTTAGGATAATGGGGTCTCATCTGGCATGGCCAATTAGATTCCAGGTGTAGCAGCTGGAACCCCAGGCCACTCCCTGGCAGGGCTCAAGTCGAGGGTACACACGGGTGGACACAGCCCCCCCCCCCCCGTTTTCTTCAGAGGGCACCTTGTGTTAGGCAGAATCCAGTGCAGTTCCCTTATGGAGCACTACACCAGATTAGGACTACAGGTGAGAGCAATAAATCCCCTTTGGTAGCAGTCTGTACCACAAAGATTTAGTTGGTAGCTGTGGCTGAGCAGTCAGACTTATCTCAAAAGGGAGATGAGCAGTATTCAGGGTTTACACAATAGGTCTACTGTACCATGGTACAAGGAAACACTGACCAAAGCTTGGTATTAAAAAGTAGTTACATATTTATTTTATACACTTCTAATAAAACACATATATCACAGTCAGCAAGTTAAATTAAGTCAAAAGGAAAAAATATACACACTCCCAAGTTGAATTGTAGACCAAGTGAAGCAGGGTGAAAACTGAGCAAAACGGCACAGTGAAAATTACACACAAGGGATCCTTTAACAATTCCTCACAAGGGAGGGAAAACACAAGTTATCTAGAAATAGTTTCTCATACACCCTAGCAACACTTCCCATCAGTTTGTGAACCAGTTTAGCAAGACAGTGCATCAGTATAGGCAATACTTAAAATGAAAACTGAGCAAAATGGCATTTCACAATGTTTAAGCATGGGAAGGAAAGGGTAGTTAAAAGAAATAGGTGCACCAACACAGTTCTCAGTGAGATTCAATCTAAAGAAAGCAGATCTACCAAATGTGACCAGAGTCAGTAGGCCTGTGCCAGAGTCAGTGGTACAGGGCAAGGGCTCAGGAGCAAAATGTTCTTGTAGCAGCAGTCAAGTCTTTGGTTAACGAATTTGAAAAGGTGGTTGCAGAAGTTGAAAAGACAATGTTGAGAGAGGGGGGCGGCCAACCCAACAGGTAGGTAAAGGATTTAAAACACCTTTAGCACTACCGCGAAGAAAGGGCGGCCTGCCGAAACAATGTACCTTAAAATGAAGAGGTGGCTCCTGCAGTGGCGGTTGTTCCTGGTAGTTCCTGCAGTTCGGGTGATCCAGCAGAGGAAGAGAGGCTCTCGTTGTGGAGGAAGGTTCGAGCTACTGCACTACCCAGGGATGAAGCCAGCCGCGGTGCTGCCCAACGAATAAAAGGTACGCAGCTTTAAATCGCAGTCCGGGTGGACTGGTGCCTGGCTATCCGGCCTCCGAGTACGGGGTACGGGAGATTCGACCGAGGCAGGTCAGGGGAAGGCGATTGGCAAACTGGTTGGCCCCACCAGCTCAAGGGAAGAAGGCTCTTGCAGGTGAAGATCTTCTCTCGTCGTGTGGAGAAAAGTGGTGAGACGCTGCAGCAGGGCTTCACTGGTGGTTCAGTCGTTGCAGATGTCTTTGGCTTCTCTCCTCTTCGGCTTCTTAGTTCCAGTGGCGATGTCTTGCTCTTCCAGTCCTCAGGACCCTGCTTTTATGCAAAAAGATCCCCATTCATACAGCCTAACTGTCACTCACACAGTGGAGTGGTCATCTTGGTGGGAGACCCTCCAGCCTATCAGGATAGAGTGCGACATGGGTTGCTGAGGCAACCCTGTCCAGCGGTCCTACTCCCCTTCCCACACAATGGACCCACCCCAGACTCGGTGGGGCCGAAAGGAGGGCTTCTCGGTAGAAGTCCGCAAACAGGACGAACAGAGGATCCCCGACCTGGGTTAGGAGTTTAAAGACACGAGAAAGAAGTTATATTAAAGTTCTGGCAAATAAAACCTACCGGAGCAAAGTTAATATTAAAATGCACCGGCGGTATGTTAGAGGCTGTCAGAAAATGTGGTAGCCTCGAACAATGGGAAAATCCCATAGGGAAATATTCGCGGTCGAATATTTATGGTAGTAACTACTGCAACCAGCCAGAAACTTTTGAGAGAGACTGTAGGGTACCCTCTCGCAAATGAACATAGGGGAAAAACTATTAACCCCTTCCAGTACCTCCATAGTAAAATGGGTTGTACTGGTTTAGTTCATAGGATTTGACTAGTAAAGTCAATGGGGACTTTACATGCACTGGGGCACAGTAGTCAGTCCCAGGGTACGGAGTCTATGTTTGGGGGTCGCTACAACACCCCTGGGTCACTACACTGAGGGTGCTGTGTAACACATGTGAATAAAGATGGTTCCTATGGGGTTGAGAAAGATCCCATAGGCATTAAACACAAAAATAGCCTAGATCACACATAGCAAAAATGCCTAAGAGTGGGAAAAAGAGTCTCACTCTTAGCAGGTGAAAAGAAACAAACCCTTCAAATCCAGCAAAGCTGCTGGGGGACTCTATAGGTAAGGGAAATTAGCCATAAAATGAGAATTCTCTCTAACACCTTAATATGCTAATTTCTGGTGACGCCACATTCAATTGGTATGTTAATGAGTCCCCACACATTTTTATTTTTAAGACTTGACCCCTGTTTCCTGGACAGGTCAATGATGGCGTAGGGTTTCAATTGGTTTTTGACACATCCTGTATAATTGTTCCATTACTAGAATGTGCCATCTAGCTCTACCCCCTCCAACCCCCCACCTTACTTCAATTGGACTTTAATAGATTCAGTGTAAACCGTATGGAAGCCCTGAGCCTTTCAACACCACGGAAAACAGTTTGTAGTAATGTTTGTATAATACTCCTGGAAAGATCTTCATGTTCTGTGGAGACAATTTCTGTCGCAGGTGCAATAGTTTTACCAGTCTATCCAAATCCATCATTTTGGACTGAACTTCCCTCTTTATTCCGCTAAGAGTGACATTCAACTCCAGGTCATATTGTAATTTGCAAATTCCATAACCATTATCACCCACAACAAGTTCATAAAACAGGTGATCACACAGTTTTGATGGAAAAGAATATTTGTACTGGATTCCTTTCTCCTACAGATTTCTCGTTGTAGAGCTATATCTTTCAGCGCCAGCTGCCTTCGGAAAACCTTTGAGCCACCGGTGGACACCATGTGGCTCTGCTCAATTATAATGCATGCCCATGACACGGTCCATGACGTCAGGGACAGCGTAAAGGGAGCCTTTGGTGCCCTATGCCCTCCGTTCCTTTCTTTCTGCACTCAGTATGCTATGGAACACCACTGTTTTTTTCCCCAAGTTGAACTATGTCGAACCGAATTCCAAGGTGGGCTTCATTTGCTTTAGGGACTGATCGAGTCAGATGTGTGTCACTGTCCCCCACAAGATCTGTATTTACTGCCTGGGGAAATACACAATATGGTGAATTGCCATTTGTGCCAGTCAATGCATGGAAAGGTGTTCCGAGAGCATGACACTAGATTCTACACATTTCTCTGCAAGGACGAGGTGCTCACTCCCTCCAAGTCTCTTGCTGGTTTAGCCTTCCTCCAAGAGGGCCCGGTCTTAGGAGTAGACATATTGGAGAGTGCGAGAGAGAACACGCTTTTCAAAGAGTCCAGCCCACACAAAGGTGACTGTAAAGGAATCGGAGAAGCAACATAAAAGGTCTGGTTCCCCCAGTGAACCATATGGATGCCATTCTTCCTCATCGTCCAAAAAAAGAGTCGACAATGCCGTTTCAGATATGAAGATTCTTCTGGAAAATTACCACCCTTGGAGGTACCATTCCCTACTTGTTCCTTCAAACTAGAGCAGTTGAAGGAATATAGGAACCAGATGCTAGAAATATTTGCCAGGACCACCATGCTTGGACAAGCAGGCAGAGGATCATCTTCCGACTGCAGCCGCATGCCTGCTGGCTCGGTTTGACCACAGTGCCCCTCCAATACCAGACAGCTCTGCATCCAGCCATCATAGCCCCGATGCAGACTTCCTAGGCTTTGTCTTCAGCATGGTAGTTTTGCTCCGTCACCAAGAGCCCAATTGTTGGCAAAACGGGCACATTTTTGAGAAGGGTGATCCCATCCCTTGTGGGTTGGAACACTGAGAGGAGAATTTCACAGAGGAATTCTATGACCGGGAGCCTGTCCTTATTGATTTGGCTTCCGGCTTTCAGGATGCATGTGGTCTGGACACCTGCCCTGAGCTGGATTTCGTGCAGGCCTCTGCATATGGCTGCATGCTTTTCTCCTGATTCATTCCAGTGGAATTGCGAAGTTCACTGATACCGTGACCTATCGACTCAACCGAAGCCAGTGTTACAGTTTGACCTCACAGACATTCTTAGCCAGGGTAGGAGGAGCCGTCCTGGAGGTGCCCACATGGTTGAACAAAGCCCCCCAACCCCAATGGCTTTAGACTGACTTTGTCAAAAAGCATCGTCTACCCCCACGTATCATGGCTTCCTCTTCACACACCCCAGACCTTAAAGTCGGGGGGTTCAGGTCTCTGTAGTCTGCTCATAGTTGCCCACATTTCAATCGTTGCCTCCCAAATGGAGAATTCAAGAAGCTGGACGCCTTTGGCCAAAAAGTGGTTGCATCTCACAGTTTGGCCTTGAGGATAGTGAACACCACCAGCGCTCTGGTTAAACACACCCACCTTTTGGAGAATATGATCTCAGAGGGAGCACAAACGCAGCAAACTGTAGGTACAGCCATTTGAACAGACATGTCACCCACAGGCCTTTATGGATGCAAACGTCTGGTTTTCCTTCAAAGTCTATGCTAAACTCCTGCCTATGCCCTTCGATAGTGACAAACTCTTCGGACAGAAGGCAAATTAGTTGCTGGAGAAGTTTAAGGTCTTCTAAGCCACAGGAAAATCCCTTGGGGTCACCATCCATTAGCAACCTGCCCCTTCTTCCTCCAAGGGACAGAAATCAGGTACCCACCGGCAAGCAAGGCCAGAATGGTTTCCCTCAACAAGATAAAGGAGGGGAGCACAACGAGGTTGTGTTGCCTCAGCCTGCACCTCCTCTGGGACCCCTCCCACCCCAGGTCCAAAACCTCTCTGAATGGGACTCCACCGTCCCCCCTCTCCACACCACTACTCACCGATCCAACCTTCTCCCACAGTCACCCTCCTTTCACCCTTCTCCCTCAGTCACCAGCTCATTCACCCCCCCTACTCTACTAGTCTCACTCCTACTCCTTGCGCGCACATTCAGCAATTATCCATGCTCCTCTTCACTGCCCTTGCTCCGCTTGGTCTGGTGGTCCTCCTCCTCCTCCCTTGAGTTCACCAGAACAACCCCCATCTTCCTGTGCATTTCCTGTGTGCCCCTTTTTGTCCTCCCTCGTCTCCTCCACTCCCCCTCAGCTGGTCCCCCGGGCCAAACGCTGGCTTTCTTTTCCCAGGGAAGTGCTACAGGTATGGGTGTGCAGGTACACTCATAATGGGGGGTGTATGTCCCCACCCCCACTTCGTATGTAGGTGCTCTGGGCAATGGCAGGCTGCTCCCATCATAATCAATGTCCCAGTTCGTGTTAGGGGTTCCCAGAGCTTTTGGTATGCCGGTTTGATATTGGGAACGCCCTGCTGAAGGTAAGGACACACTGTGCATTTGTATAGCATACAGCGCTTGGATTGCTAGTTTGCGGTGCAGACCACCACTCCACATGATTACTGAAGGGGAGGTTAATTCTTCCGCAATGGTCCATGTTGCGTTGATTATTTGGTGTGCTTGTCTGTTGTATGAGTTGGACCGCAGTGTGGCAGTTCCTCGCTGGCTCGCTCTGTTCGAGGCTGTTCATCTTTTTCACCGCCAGACTTCTCTGAACCATAGTCCTAAGGGACAAATAGAAAAGGACTGGCCAGCATTGTGCAGAACAGGTACGGATTCATAAAAAGTGGTACTAATTTCATCCTTTCATTCGAACAAGTAGAAGGGAATGAGACTGGGGCCCTCTCAACTCCCACAACCCTCCTATGTGGCATGGCTGGCTCTGGTGAGACCCCTGGCAGAAACCCCATTCCAGCTTGAGAGGGGGTCCCCATCCCCTCTTCATGGGGTCAGGTAGCTGATCCTGTCACAGACTCGCTCCCTCTTGACCCCTGGCTTCCCTCTGTTTACACCTTTCTCCCTTATGTCCTGATCTACCTACAATCCCTACTCCTCTCTCTCCTCTCCACCTACTCTCCAATCACCAAGTGGTGCCGTGGTGGTTACTATAGACTTTTATTCAACATCAAAATAAATCTATCTGTCCTTAAAGGAATAGTGCGCTCAGAAAATATTATTGGATAAAAAGAGGGCCAATAATGAATAATATATATAAAAAATATTTTTAAAAAAGTCCCTATGTAAAGTATTGAGCAAATGAAGTTCAAACTTACAAATGTGAAGCACTAGGGGGCATCCATTTTTGTGAAATGGATGTCTCCTGTGCTTGCCCTTGCGGCACTAATGAAGCAAAAGCCAGCCAGCTGTAATAAACAAAAGCTACCACTGGGTGGCTTTTGCTCATTGGTGCCGGAGGACGGAGACCAGAGACAGCAGGCAGGAAAACTGCATCTCGATAAGTGCTCATTTCTTAATTTCTTAAACACTAGCTGCGTTTTTTTCCCTAAGTTTTCTGGGCTGGAGGAGCCCGGAAAACCGCAGCTTTTAAAACGTTGTATTTATGTTTGCGGTAGTCCTGTGGGCTCCAAGCGGAAGCTACCGCAAACATAAATACAACCTTGTTGTATTTAAAAACACTGCGGTTTTCTTTCTAAGTTTCTCATGCTCCTCCAAGCCGGAGGAGCCCATGAAACATAGAAAGAAAAACCGCAGTGTTTTTTAATACAACCGCATTGTGTTCTGCCTGCCGTGGCTATCACTTTGAGTCTCCCGGGCTCCTCCGGGAGCCAAGGAGACTCAAAGTGAAAGCTGCTGCAGGCAGAAACACAACGCGGGTGTGTTTTGATATGCAGCAGTGCTTTTCGATGCAGCGGCTTACGTGTGGAGTCTCCTAGGCTTCCCCAATCCTGAAGGAGCCCAGGAGACTCCAAGCGAAAGCTGCCGCAGTGAGAAATACAACGTTGTTGTATTGGTAAATGCTGCAGTATTTACAAATACTGCAACGTTGTTATTCTGACTGCGGCGGCTTTCGCTTGGAGTCTCCTGGGCTCCTTCAGGGTTGAGGAGCCCAGGAGACTCCAAGCGAAAGCCGCCGCAGTCAGAATAACAACCTTGTTGTATTTATGATTGCCGTGGTTTTCCAACCACAGCAATCACAAATACAACAATGTTGTATTTGTAATTGCAGTGACTCTGCCTTTAGCCTTAATTTTACGTTTTCTGTGCTTCCCTGGGCTTGGGGAGCACCGAAAACATAAAATGAAAGTGAAGGTAGCCTCCTCAGCTCTGCTCTGGCTGCAGTAAGCAAAAGCTCCCAGTAGGGGGCTTTTGCTGCTTGTTTAGTGTCGCCAGGGCAGAGCTGAGGAGGCTGCCTGAAATGGCACAATGAATGCTCCCATGTAAATGCTTTGAGCCTTGTTTGCTCAAAGTGTTTACATAGGAACTTTCATTCAGAATATGTTTCAACTATTGGCCATCTTTTAAGCCAATTATATTTTCTGAGCGTACTATTCCTTTAACTCTATTGGGATTTCCTTACCAGGCTCAGCTGCTCGTCAGGAAGTTGGTGTAAGTCTAACTTAAAAGGAACCATCTCAGTCAAAAAAGCTGCTACTCGATCCCTGTGACTAAATTACATCAAAAAAAGTTCTGCTTGTGCTGTAACCTAGGAGAATGACTCTTCTCCTGGTTGTAAAGTGTCCCAAAGATTCTCAGGTTGTTCAAACAAGTTATGGGCTTCTTGTAACCCAAAGCAAACAAAACAGTTCTATAGGATCCTCATTGGGCTAGGAGAAAGACCATTCTGGGATGAAGAAGATGCTCCCTGAGTCCGTCTCGACATTTAGCACCACGCTCTTGTGGAACTGCTCAGGGAATTGTGTTACGACATGGTTCACTACTCCATGAACTTTTTACTGTTTTCTTGGTTTCTTCATACTCACAATCTCTGATGTTCTTGGTTCCCCAGATGTTACCGGGTTCCTTTACTGACATGGGAGGACTGGATTCTCAGCTTTTTGTGAAAGAGAAGACAATGCTTTTCTTCTTATTTCAACAGGGAGTGTTGACCACGTGAATTGAAGGGACTGGACTCTTGCCAGGATCTGGTGTCGACCAATCATAAGGTTGGCACAGCCCTTTTGATAGCGTGTGATTGGCTTTTACTCGGAAGACCAGCCCTAGATCATTCTGGGGTGTGCGCAGGAAGGCCCCTATTTCCCACATGCTTTGGAAGCTTACGTCTTTGTCTTCTCATGAACTGTTCTCGCCAATGATGCTCTAGAAGACTGTGGAATGGGCTTCTGTTCCCTCTGCAAAGTTCAAGAAGATAACCCCTCGAGTAATGTTTTGGGAAGCTGGGGTTGTAGTTTTAAAGACAGATTCAATTCACAACCGCTGAGATGAGTGTTACTTGATAGTGTGATGAATCCTGCAGAGTCCTCACAGAATCCCAGCCTAAAGTATCCTCCGAGGTGGCCAGGGGAAGGCAGCTGCTACCTGATACTAACCCTGGGGGTGGTATTAGCCGGGTGGATCCCCTAGCAGGAGAAGGTCACCAAGGGAATAGGATGATTCTGTCGCAGTATTCTTCCTCTTCAGAGGGTGATATTTCTATAATGTGGAACACCTAATGGCTTGTCGTCAGAGTAAGGCTTCCCTTCCCAAAATTATCCAAATTGTTAGTAGTGAAAACCTTTATGACCAACATGGGAATAATATATATAAGAATCAGAGAATGAATATCCTGGCTACTGATAATCATGATTCTGCCTTAGGTTTCAGCTATGAAATCAAGAACCAACCATTAAATCCTCTAAATCCTCCCCTAAAAGTGTATTCAATTAACAGAGTGAATGAAATAAGGTTAGACTTGATACCTTTGATATAAAAAGGAACCAGAACATTAGGGACTTCAAGTCCCATGGTACTCTAAGTGATGGGAAGAGAAAGAGGGACTCCGAGGTATAGAAGTGCAGTGTGCAGTCTAGTGGTTCTAATGACCCACACCTGAGCAGGACATTTGAATATTTAAAGCCCCTTCAGGTGCAGGCCATTAGAAGAAGTGGCCAGCAACGGTGGGAGCAGCAGAAGCAAAGAGATGAAGACGCCGGAGCTGCCGCTGTGTTTGAAGCAGATTACGGTACCAAGAGGTTTTTTTGAAGTTGGAAACATCAAGTGCAGAGGTTGCGCAGCGGCTAGTGGTGCTTTGACAGGCTGTTCCTCGGGATAAAGAAGCTCTCCTTATTTTGTGCCCTGTTACGGTAGCTGGCGAGCATTGGTGTACACAAGAAGCAAGACTGGCTCCTTTCCCAAATGGTGTGGGCCACGGAAATACGACTGAAGCTGTCAGAAGTTCAGGAACCGACAGAAGAAGCAGACGTTGTAGCAGCAGCTGGCAGAAGCAGGCAAGTCATTTCAGTTAGCTGTCGAGGCAGAAGTTGGAGGAAAGAGCGGCTGCCAGGACCACTGCAGGGCAGATTTGAGCTGCCGGTCCGCAGTGTCCTTTTCCCCAAAGATCTGTGGTGCAGAAGTTGCACAGCAGGAAGCACGGAGAAGACAGGCTTTTCACAATGTGGACCGATCTGCAGAGACTGTGCAGCAGGAAGCATGCAGGAGGCTGTGTCGGATGACTGGTCTGCACGTGTAAGTCTCGAGAAGGGTGATGGTGGCAGGCATGCACGAGTAAGTCTCCGGAGCGAGGGGCACACCATATGGGAGTGGCATGAATGAGGACCAACTCATCGAGGAGGGTTGGCTATTTGTGAAGAGCCAGAACCATTGAAGTCCTGAGCAACGCAAAGGGATAAAAGGCAGAGAATCAAGCCGGTGAGCGATCCAGAGTGCTTTGTCCCCATTCGCAAGCAGAAGGCAGGCAACAGTAGCATGAAAGAATCACTTGCATATGAGTGAAATTGCTTTACAATCTACTTTTGAATGCAGAACTATTGACACCAGAAACAGTAACATTTGCGTCTGAATGAGAATGGCTAAAAGGGAAATTTAAAAGACAAAGCATTTATAAAGCTGCAGAAAAAACGTTCTTATAAGCAAACTAATTGACTTTAATTGTGTGTGTTTGAAGAATACTCAGCTAACCGAATGGGTGACTTTGTTGAAAAGTAAGATATGCAAGTATTGCCCAAAGCCAAGAGATATACAAGAATTGCCTAAGCCAAAAGAGACTAACATCAAGCCCCATCAAATTCAATAGAGATTGCCATCACAAATAAAAGGGCTAATGAACATTTCCTAAGGGTAAAGCTTGTACATTTACAATTGTTCTATAAAACAAAAGCTGGTAAAAACACATATTGTTAAAGTCAAGAGAGGAAAACCTGATATTCTATTCTTACCTATATTGTGTTGTTGTCGCATCAGAGAGACGAGAGTGGCAGAGGCTGTCCTTCTGGAGGGGAATGTTCAGGAGGAGATGAGCATTGCTTGCATTAAAATTAAAGAGCACTAAAAAACTGTTGAAAGTTATAAAGCTGCAAACTGCTGAAGCTGTTGTGAACATTTGGTTTTCAGTCGATCAGACCTTAAGAAGCACTATTAATTGTGGAAAGTTGTCGGGCAGGTGAGTAAACCCGCACAGCGGATCTTGGTAGAAGTTGACCTGGTATGAGAACGTGACACTTTTGCAGATATGCACGTCGCGCAAATTTATCCGGCAGAGCTCTAGTGGCGTCTGACTTGATCATTCGGCACTTGATCATTGTTGCACCTCGCCACTGGACTGCTTTCACGCGTGGAATACGTGGACCCCAGAATTAGACTGTGCACGCGATTTTCCAATTCAACTACTATCTCGGAACACGTCTTAATATTGATTCCTCGAATTCAGCAATGGCAATTGCACCACTTTTAATGTGGCACTGCTGATTTTTGGCCTGGCTGGCCATTGCCTTTGAGGTCCCTGACATTTTGGGAAGCTGTTCCCTTGGTGTGCAACTACAAGTACAATTGTGTTTTCCTGATGAAGACATTGTTAAATGACTGCCATACGTCGGACCGGGGAGAGAAATTGGGGTATGTGATCGTGGTATACATCTAACTGATCCACTCCAGGAGTTGACTACATTTGCTATAATTCTGCTGGTCAGTGCTAGGCAGAAACCTGTGCAGTTCCCTCTGGGACCACTGCAAAAGATTTAACACTACAGGTGTTTGGCAGTAAACCCACTTGGTAGCAGTCTGTACCACACAGATTCACTTGGTAGCTGTGGCTGAGCAGTCAGACTTCGCTCAAGAAGAGTTAGGCAGTATACAGAGTATTCACAATAGGTCAAGAGAACACAGTGGAACAAGTAAACACTGACCAGGGCTTGTTGTAAAAGAGATATAATTATTTATTTAAAAGCACATCTAGAAAAACACACAGGCACTAATAGTAAGCAATTCAAAAACACGGTCACTAAAAGATATACACTCCCTTAAAAGAATATTAGACAAGTCTTAAGTAAAGCCCCACTTATTTTCAGACAGCGGTGAGCGCTTAACGTAGATGGCACTCTAATAATTCGGTTTAAAAGGGAGAGAAAAGCAGAGAACAAGTTGAAACAGATCCCAACACTTTTACCAGAACATAACAAGAGAGGAAGGCAAAGTGAAACCGTGAAGTTAGAGTTCAAGAGGCCGGATCCACTTTAAGAGGATCAAACGAAATGTGTCCAAGGTCATACGGTTGCAGTGCACAAAAGTCTTGTAAAGGTTCAAAAAGGAGTTGGACCAAAGAAAGGGACCAGTTAGAGGGTCAAGGCGGCCAGCCCAGTCCAGAAGGTTAAGGGGTTATTATTACCTTGAAGCAAGCTTTAGAAAGGGAGGCCTGGCGGACACAGTACCTTAAAGTGGTGAGAACACTCCAGCGGGGGCAGTTGTTCCTGGCAGCGGGTGCAAGTCGGTGCTTCGTCCGGGGGAAGAGAGGATCTCGTCGTGGAGGAAGACAGGAGTCCGTTGCACTGCCAGGGAAGAAACCAGCCGTGGAGTTTCTCAGGTACAAGGAGCGGTCCGGTGATTCGCGGTTCAGTGGTGAGTGGCTATCCGGCTGCCGGGGTGCTTGGCACGGGCAGTTCAACCACAAACCGGGCTGGGGTGCAAAGAAAGAAAGGAAAACTGGTTGTGCCCACCAGTCAGGGGAAGAAGCCTCTCCAGCCGGGAGATCTTCTCTGTCGTCGGGAAGTGGTGAGTCGGTTCTGCAGGGCTCCACCGGTGGTGTCATCGTGGTAGGTCGGCTCAGCTTCTCCCTCATCGGATTCTCAGGTCCTGTGGCGACTTCTGAAGTTCCAGTCCCCAAAGCCCTGCTTTTATGCAGAAAACCCCCATTCACTCAGCCTAGCTGTCACTCAAACATGCTAAGTGGTGAGCCGGCCTGGGCCAATCACACAAGAGTGCGACTTGAGTTACCAAGGTAACTCAGTCCAGGGTGCATAAACCCCCTCTCACACCCCCTGTGGTACCCAGACAGAGTTGCACCACTTTTGGAGGCTTCTGTGGAGAAGCCCGCCAAAAAGTGGAACAAAGGGCTCGACTTGGGTTGGAGTCACAGAAGAGAACACAAACGCCATTTTAGAATCGAGTCTTGGCAAAAAATACCAACCGGCGAATTAATACTAATTAAATAAACCGGCGGTATGAGGCTATGAGAATTAAATAATTAAAGTTGGTAGCCTCGAACAATGGGAAATTCCTATAGGAAAATATTTGCGGTCGAATATAAAAAGTAGTTTCCACTGCCACCAGCCAAAACTCGATCAGGGGGGACCGAGACGTGCCCCCTCGACTAACAGACCCCGGGGCAATCGAATTGCCCCGACCAGTACGTCCACAATGTGATGGTTTGTACTGGTTTCTGTTAATAATTTGGGACTAGTAAAGCCAATGGTGACTTTACATGCCCTGGGAGACAGTAGTCAGTCCCAGGGTATGGAGTCTCTGGTGGGGTGTCACTATGACACCCCTGTGTTACTGCACGGAGGGTGCTGTGTAACACACATAGGAAAAACACATGAGACCCTATGGAGTAAAGGACCCCATAGCCCATAAAACACATTACCAGTCAAAGGAATACCATAAATCATGTCCAAGAGTGGGAGAAAAAGAGTCTCACTCTTGGCAGGAGGAAAAAAACAAACTCCAGAAATCCAGCAAAGCTGCTGGGGGACTCACTAGGTTAGGAAATTCAGCCTGAAGAGAGAATTCTCCCTAACAGTCAGGTACATTGAATGCACTTTATAAAATTAAAATTTGTTAATTATGACTTTTAGTAGGTCTTACCATATATGTATTGTTGTTATGAATTATTGTATGCATGGTGGCTGTTTGTGGACAAATGGGTGAATGATTAATTGTCAACTGTATGAATTGCTATGTTCTTAATGGTTAATTCTCCTGCAATCTAAATAATTTGTTAAATCCTGATTAAGTCACGATTCATTTGTCTGTTGAAATGATGTATCAGGTTTAATAAAATCCCTTGGCGACTAAATGAGCGAGACTGGATCACGATGTTGGACTCAGCTGCAGCATATAAACTGGCTACTCATTTACCACCTCAGGAATGGAAGCTCCATGAGCCACAACCTTTCCTGGCAAAATACCCAAACAGGAAGCTCAGAAACCTATTCCTGAGAGCACAACTGAACCTTTTACAAACGAACGAAATTTTAGAAATTAGAAACCAGTCTGCATCTAATATATGCAGATTCTGTAATACCCAGGCCTCAGTGGAAACCATTCGACACCTTCTGCTCACATGCCCAGCGGTCGACAACATCAGGGAACCCCATCTAAAAAACATTTTAGCCTTGGCTCATATATACGAGGAAGAGCTATAGTTGTCTCGGCTGATTGGAGGGGAGAAGACCGCTTGGGTGACGGCCACGGCAAAAATCCTGAACCTTATTTTAAATTCTAACTAAAGACATCAATGATAAAGTCTACTGACCTTCCTTGCAAAAACCTTTTTGCTTAAAATCAAGTATAATAAAAAAAGTTAAAAAAATCCCTTTTTGATACTTTGTTTATAAATTAAACTCCTCTGAATTACTTTTTCCGAGCTAATCTGGTATGAGAACAAACTAGGTGGAAGTTGAAGTGCTGTTAAGTTATCCTGACAAAGATACATTTGCTCTTTATGATGCTGAAAGAAGAGCTGAGAAAGGTTGATAATCATAAACTGCATTTTTTTTTTACTTTAAAAGTTGTGGGAAATCATCCTGATTAAAATCATCATTGATGCTATTGAGGAATTGAGAATATCGGTTCAAGGATTCTTTTCTGTGTTGAACATTGCAGTATTGGAATTTTCTGTTGACAAGTTGAAGTAGCAAACCAGGATGTCCTTGTTTCTTTTTGTTGAACATTGAAACTGAAGTCCACTTAAAAACCAGGGGACGATGAATTCACTCAGGTTATAAAAAGAGACCGTGGTTAGACTACAATTATAATCAATGTTGTTGTGAATTGCCATATATTTTCTTGTGTATTCTATGTATAAGTGTGAGGGCCAGATACAGTTTGTTAGAGTGTTTCCTTAAGTTTATTTTAGGCTGGGAAGTCTGTGATGCTGGAAATGCATTGGAGGGACAGGGCCTACATGTCCTTGTCCTGTACACCTTTCATCATGTGTGTTCCGTGCTATTTTCTGCATGTGGGACTCCCGCCTGGCAGTGCAGCTCTTCCTCTGTTTGATTTGGTGAACAGACCCTTGGGATACCCCTATGGCAACCCTGTACCCCTAGTGTATGTTTTTGGGCACCTGTTTGTGGCCCACAGAGCAGGGTATGGGCTGGTGGCAGCTCCATGCTGAATTTGACAGGTGCTCTGAGTATCCTCCATTTTGGGATACCCAGGCCCTGCCATTGGAATCAGTTGATTCCTGATAGGAGACAAGATGGCCCTTGTGGCCTCTTGCTTTCTATTGCCTATTACCTTGTTTTCCCAAAGTCCTGGGAAGCCCTGACTCTGTCCCTTCCCCCTGACTGGCTGTTGGGTGGAAGTTCCATATATGGTATTGTGGGGAAGTCCAGGCCAGACTGGCTGGAGCCTTCCTAATGACTGTATGTTGTGGGAAGACCTCTGGGGTGGGACCTGGGTGAATGGAGTGTGTGACCAATATATACTTCATGTTATGGGTGTCTAGTTTCTAGTGTGAGACACAATGAATGAAAATGGTATGAATACAGTGTGGAGTGCTGAATGGCTGGGTGCTCGTCCCAATCCACATTCCTTGTTGTGAGTGTCTGGAAGGAGAAGAATGGCCTGAATGCACTGTGAGCCTGATAGGCTGCCTGCCTGTATGCATGCCCTTCTGAATGATTGGTTGCCTGAGTGTGGGCCAGCAGAGTGAATGAGAGACCAAACAGTATATCTGGGGACCTCTCACTGATGGAAATCATTCAGAAGCTGAAGTCAAAACTTGATGCTTACTCTCGAGGCCAAGCCGGAAGAAGAAGGTGAACCACTGTTCCATTCGGCGCAATCTGAAAGCTGCCGTGTCTTCAAGAACCTGATCCAAGAGAGGACCTGGCTAGGAGACATCTCCCCGAGCTACGAGGGACCATCGTGCACCAGTTAACCTTCACCAAGGCTCCCTGGAAGTCAGCCTTCGAAAGACTGTCGACCGGAGACGGGGACCACCGAGGAAACTGAAGAGAAGTGCCCAGACATCCATCCACTGTCATCGCCCAGGGTTGGGAGGACCGCCGTAACCGATCGAGGCCCGCCGAAGCCGTGTTGCCCAGAAGCGGGGACAGCTTGGCCGGGCAAAGTCAAGGTCGCCGACGAACTGAGGAGAATCCGCCGGTGGGTTTCCCGCCACCCGAAGACCACAAAGAAGCCGACGACCCGACGCCCTTGCTGGGCCAAAGTTCTTCCTGGACTCTTTGCGACAAAGAACTATCGTCATCGAGGTGCACCGCACGCTTCATCTTCGCAGGACGTCCAACACTGATCGTCAACGAGCACCACCAGGACCAAAGCTGCTGCCTCAGCACCTTTATTCACCTTTTCTTTGAAGGGTCTTGACAATCCGTGGCTCCTGCCTTAAAGGGAGTTACTCAAGAAGGATCCGTCGATGACCCAACATCGAACTCTGCTAAACTAGGTACATTGGGGTTGTAGAACTTTTATAGAAGGTAATAAGACTCTTATAAGCAATATATGGTTGGGCTTGTGTTATATCTTTATTTTACAGTTTGCCCAGGTGGGGGGATCCTCATACAGAACTGAGCCTAGTGATAGGGCCCGGTATACTGCCAATTGTTTAACCAGCTTGCTTTACTCCTCAAGTCTATTTTTGGTTCACTTTATTAATTGATTTATATGCCATTTGAAACTGTCTACACTTGATGCATTTTAATGGAATCAAAGAAGTTATTGTGGTACCACATAGAGACTGTATATATTTATCATTTTAGAATTGCCTGAGTACAAATGTGCACATAATCAAAGCCTTATTTATATAAAGAACTGTGCTTTCACTAACAGTGTGTAGACATTACTTTGTGGGTGCTTGGGGACTACACTGTACTAAAGAACCAGCCTGCATCACCTCCTGAGAGCTTAAGCCTTGATTGCTCATCCAACGTTACCAAATAGAGAATCTTGGCTGCGGTGCTCTGTGCCTCTACTCTGCCATATAGAGAGCAGGAGTACAGATACCCCCCACCATTCTTTACAAAGTCCTCATCAAGATAGGGACAGTGAGGCGTTCATTGAAATGTACCATTTAATTAAATGGCATTTGTTGAACTATCATCTAAAAGTTGTCCGCCTCACATTTCTGACTCCTCACACAAGCCTCACCATAGAGTATTTGTAATAGTGTTAAGAGTTTTTTGTGGTGGCAGGCGAGTATACCAGTAAAGGGATTATGAGTGGTAGTCTTGGCAGTTTAATGGACCAGGAAGAAGAAATTGAAGTACTGCATTGTCGTGAAAAGAAAGCGGCAAGGCCACTAGTGTGTTATGATGTACTGTGGTAAAACCATCATGACAAAACATTGTTGTTGATGAAAAAGAATTGTGGAAGTATTAGTTTTTCAAAGAAGAGAAGTTATGTTGAAATATTTACTATAATTGTGAAGACAAACGGCCTCATCACAAGGACAGCGGTAACCTGCCGGTGCTACCTGTGGGTTGCTGTCGCCCTCGTAACACTGAATCCACCACCTGACTTCTCGGTGTTACGAGGGCATTACAAGTCCCAGCGGAGCGGGAAGTCAGGCGGCAGATGGACTCCACAGGAATGGGTGCGACCGGCACCCTAATTTCCAGACCACTTTTGTAGTTACTTTGGGCAATCATTTTGACGAGGGATACATTGTGTTCAATCATAAGACTATCCAAACGGCAAGTGAAAGACTTTTGGAGTGAGAACCAATTTGTGTTGTATTCAGAGCAGAGCTTGGCTACTGAAAAAAACTTTCTTATTTGGAATTTTAATTTGGAAAATCCTACTTTAAACCTGGGGAAGGAGATACGAACCTGGTTACAAGGATACATGGTTACACAATGTATATTTGAATATAACTGTTATGTTGTTGAACTTGAATGGCCATATGATACTTGTATGAGTTTGTATAGGTGTGAGGGACATATTCCTTTTATTAGAGTATTTTCCTTTAGTCTTAGTTTGATAGGCAGGGAAATCCTCGTACGGTTAGGGAAAGAGAGGAGTTTATCACACCCTTATTATTTAATAAAACGACTACTTGTGAAAAAGCTTCATCTACTTGACTGCCTTGCATTTCTGATCCTTCACATTACTTAACCATTCTTTATGCTGGATTGCTTAACTAGTATTTCTTTACATTAGCGTGTTGTTGCCTGTTTTCCAAGATTCTCTTAGCTCCCCCACAGACTTTTAACAACTCCTCTAGTGTGGGTTGTTCCTCTGTCGGTAATGGGTTTTTCATCCACTGCCACTCTGGATGTTTCTCAAGCCAGTCTATGTCTTTGCGACAGGGTAGGGTTAGCGGTCTCAGGGCAGTGGTCGGACCGTGTGATCAATCCTCATCCTGCGAGATGTTATTGTGCCTTCTCTTGAGCCACATCCTCCAACTCTCTCTCACTCTCTAGACTTCCCTCGGCTTCTCCCTTTGCCTTGGTCTCAATCTCTCATTCCAATTCGACCTTCCTCTCCGTCTCTCTATCTCGATCTCTCTTCCCCCATCATTTGTTTCTGGCGTCTTGATATAGTTGGGTCCGCACTGGCATAACGTCACTTCCATTGACCACAGCTGGCCGAG
Organism: Ambystoma mexicanum; assembly: GCF_040938575.1. Classification (NCBI taxonomy): domain Eukaryota; kingdom Metazoa; phylum Chordata; class Amphibia; order Caudata; family Ambystomatidae; genus Ambystoma; species Ambystoma mexicanum. The sequence goes on along the minus strand of NC_090935.1, from coordinate 375,350,135 downwards.
TGATTTTCCCTTGTCCCTGTACTTATCACATGAAGACAGTCTGACCAAGAACAATAACACATGGTTTCTGGCCAAAGTCTAGGAAAAGGAGGTTTGGACGATGTCAATACCCTAGGTTTTCAGGTGTTAAAGGGGCTGTGTCCCTCATTCGTGTCCTTGTCCCCAGGACGGGAGTTCCTTTCCATGAGGCCCTCACGCATATTACCACCCCTAGGGTGACTATAAGTTAGCCGCCGTACCTCCCTAGCCTTATGAAAAGGGACTCTCCCACCACCTCCCAAGGGAAAAGTGACACTATCTGAAAGGTTGTCACACTCTGCACTCCTGAGAAACTCTCTCAATATTACACAATCCCCCATACACCTACACTCTTTCTAAACCTCTAATCTCTCTTCTACCATAAACTCCCTCACATCCGCACACACTCAATTGGAAACACTCTTTCCCTATCATACATTATAATACTTACACTTTCTCAACCACTGCCACATTCTCTCCACCACTCTTCTCATTCATAGTCAGCTTTCAACCAACTGGTCTTTTGGTCCTCCAACTCCACTTATGACCTCACCTGAACACCCTTCAACTTGGTGGGGTCTGGTTTTTTATAGCCCAGCCGATTCCCTTTTCTAGCTCCTCAAAGCTCTCATTGGTTTTGATTGGTGATCAGTCCTGGTGGCCCCATCACTTTATAGCATTTCCTCCTGAGGCTGCAAAATTTGAAAAGGGTTGCTTGGCTTGCCCCCTCTTTCGCACCTCCGGCAGGATCCGCACAGGCGACGAAGCAAACAATTCATTCTCGCTATCGCCATCTTTGTTCAGTGGTAAGGCTTCCGGCACTGCTCACAAGAGGTCCATCTGTTAGCGTGGGGGTTGTGTCTTGGTCATTAACGGAGTTAGATGTTCATTGCCGCTCATTTTGAAATCAGCATTTTGTTTCCGTTTCCCTCCCTCTGCTTTTCTCAGTTGCTGCCCAGCGTTTCTGGGAGATGCGTTTCTGAAATGCAAACATGAGAAATCTGGACAGAACAGAGGATAAAAGGCATTCCAAAGGACTGGGGTTTCCTCCCAGCTCCCTACCGATGCCTCAGATGTAGATTCAGGCTCTGGCAAGGCCCTGGCAGGCTGCCAGACCCCAGGTTGAGAAGGGTTCCTGCTCCACCCTCACAGGACAATGTCAATATTATGTAGCTTACATAGCGCAAACCCAGTTAGAATCAAAATGGAGTGCTGTACAAATAAAGGGGGAAATACAGAGTGAGATGGATAGGGGAGAGGCAGCTGTTGAATAAATACTCCTTGCACAGTAGCTTTTAAACTGAAGTCAACAGATTAAATACACAAACAAGTCAAAGGTTGGATGGGTTCAATGTTAGAATCATTGTCTCACCAAATCTCTCCACTCTACTCACCCTCGTTTGGAGGGGCCACCCTCGTTGGAACAATCTTGACCCTCGAAATAAGCCAATTGCCGCTGCCAGCTTCAGTGGGAAATCCACACCTATAAACTCACATTGTCTGCCCAAAAGTTATCTGTGCATTAACTTCAATGGGATTTCCCCACCAAGCACATGATTTCACCCTTTTCTCAGTTAACATAATGTGAGATGCACCACATCCTACTGAAGTTTTGTGAATAGAACTGATCCTACTAAGATAAAAACTGTGCACTCCCAAAACCATGGCCACCAGAAAAAATATTAAAGAAAAGCGATTTAACTTAATATATACCTTGAATAATAACTGATTTTAGCCAGCTGCAGACAGACTAATGATATGGTAACAGACATGGCGTAGTGGCAAAGCAAGACTGATTGTTAACATATAACGCAATTATCTATCTTCAATTCAGAAAAACACCAATGTGAAACATAGGTGCAAAAAAATGGGATCGATGGTATGGAGCCTACTATTGAACATTGGAACATGGACATATTGGAGATCTACGAGGCGATGGGCTGGAGCAGTCGAAAAGGATTGGGTAATTGAATTGTGGTTAAATGCACTGAAACAGTGAGAACACATTCAGCATTAGCAGGCACTTTATTGTCCACGTATCAAGACGTTTGAACTCTTTAAAAGAGGCCCATGTTATGAAAATATTACCAATATTAAAGTATAGGAGTGCCTTCCATAAAAATCTATGATGGAATTGATAAGGATTTAAACTAAGCCTAGAAGAGATTAGTTCGGATTACGCAGTTGTCATCTATTCAGAACATTCACCTGGAAATCTGGCTTACTAGGCCTAGTAGGGATAAAATACTCCAGACGGACTCTTGAACTGGCAACACTCAAGACAGTAAGATGGTTAATAATGAGAGTTAAATATCAAGGGGGACCCCGAACGCAATTTATTAACTTGGTGAACTGAGCCACTAGACAAAGTAAAATTGAATTTGTGAAACATCTGCTGAAGCTAACCTCACCAGATCCGTTACTATGACATTGGAAGCAATAGAGTTATTGCAATCTCTGCTGACATTAGTTTAAGCATTGAAAGTATGCTTTTGCCTGACGTCAAACCAAGGGGGACTCACATTCCCTGACACCATCTTCACATCGCATTGTGCAACGTTACTGGGCACAGGCTCTTCTAGTGATATATAGTTGCAGGTTTGATCGTAGGGTTTGGATGGGTGGGGGTGTTTCTGGAGGATAAACAGGATGCCACAAAAAATGTAAAAATCACTCAACGCTTTGACTATTGAATTCCTACCCTTCTTTCCTCCATACTTATGGAAACGTACATAGGGACGGTAACAGGGCATATTTTGCAGAGCAAAGCCCAAATGTTTCAGCCCAGAAAGCCAGTATTGACCGCATTCACCTCCCTGCCACTCACTATGCACCTTCCAGGCAGACCTTTTCGATCCGGCTACACTAGGGTTAGGGAAAGAATGATAAGTAGGCACCACACATTTTCTTATGGTGCTCACTCAGCGAGACCACTCAGAAATCAGATACAGCACACTTACCTAGAACCATCACACAGTGTGTCCACTTTAACACCTTTTGACACCACATTTAATTACCTACAGTGCAAACCCCAAAACCTCACACAGGGAAATGGTGCCACATTTAAAAGTACTTTTACTTTTCTCCCCATCTGTTGATTCTCCACAGAGGGCTGTGAGAAACCTGAGAGCGTCCTCACATTTACTGCCCTTGGGTCCACTATGCAGGTGGCCAGGGAAGGGCCATCGCTTTTGGATCCCAACCCTGGGGGTGGATAAGTGAGGGAGGATCACCTGGGTGGAGGGTCCTTGTGCACTGGAGCTGGGATGTCTTTAGGTGGGAGGCAGTATTACACACTCTCCTCCTTTGAGGAAGGAAATCCTGCCTCAGAGGCAGTTATGGGATATTGTTTCCCATGTTCCCTTGACCCTGAGGAAAATACGAGATATCAACCCAGACGTACTGGGAAGAGGAGAAGAAAGAGTTGAAATAAAGTCCCTCAAGAAAATGCACAAAATCCCCCTTATCCTCGTGACAATCAGAATAACCCTCCCCCAAGCTTTATGGGCTATTATCAGTCTTATTCCTTTGATCGCTGCAACACACACTTTGGTACTGGGAAGAAGAGGCAACTAAGAGTAATGCAGATTACCCAATGTAATACCCAAGTTGGTACTGGGAAGAAGAGGCAACTAGGAGTAATGAAGATTACCCAAAGTAAAACCCCCTTTGGTACTGGGACGAGGAAGAGAGGATTAGAAGCCTCTAAATATCTGAGTCAGGTAGGTCCCTTTAATAAGGACAGGCAAGTCAGGCAATTAAGAATAATTTGCACTGCCTGCAGAGCCTTAATGATCAGAGAGTGTATAAAATGTGCGAGCAGAAGCAGCGTTGTGAGCAGCAGTAGGCAACGTTTCAAGACTCATAAATAGACGCAGCTGTGGTGGTCTAGGATGAGCCCAGACGCAGGCAAATGATAAAACTGATGTTATTCTCCCAACCACTCCCTTTGCATCTTCCATTCAAGTGGCCAGGGAAGGGACATTGCTTTTGGATCCCGACCCTGGGGGTGGACAAGCAACTGAGGACCACCTGAGCGGAGGGTCACGAAGGATTGGGAGCAGGATGCCGAAGGGCGAGACATGGTAGTCCGCGAGTCGCAAAAATACCCCAACTTACACTCCCTCAGCCTTCATGGGGTATCTCCAATCTTAACCCATCTCCCCATTTCTAACAAATACTGAGACAAGGAAGAGGACACTAAGATCAGTACAGATTATCCATAGGAATAACATGAGGAAATTAAGGGCAACCTACCCTAGAAAGAAGTTGAGTGTCCCACTAATAGAGTCAGGCAGGGACAGGCAGTTAATAGTGACCATTTACACCATAGTCGACTTGACTGGCTTTTGCACTATAAAAGGTGTGATTTAACACAGGTGAATGAGCAAGCTGGAGAAGCATTTTGGAGCAGAGAAGCCACAAAGCTGGGTGCTGCAGCAAGGAGGATCCGGACGAGAGCGGCGTGTTTCAGTGCTGGCCCGGTGTGTGAGGAGGGGTGCAGCATGTCTGGGAGCCGCGCCTCCGGCGAGCCTGAGCAAGGCAGCTTGGGCCTTGCCGACAGAGTCCGTTCAAGTGGTTGTTCCCTTGGGCCATGTGACAGGGCCAAAGGCTGTCTGAATGGCCGGTGGTGAGACCCTGACCTCGACCCAAAGCATACCAGAGAAACCGTTCACAAACCCCACGCTACCCAGTGAGTTTTGCATGACAAAGAGAGAAAAACTCAGGAGCATGCGGGTGGCTGGAACGGGAAAGGGAAAATGAAGGCAAAATTGGAAAAATGGCACAGAAATAAGAGGACAGATAGAAAGCAGATGTAAAAGAAAGGGCAAGCAGCCCGAGCGCAAAGTTAAGAAGAGCGAACAGAAGGGAAGCGAAAAGAAGGTTTGAGTAAGCATGGAGAAAGAAAGTGACAGTATTAAGGTGCGAGTGAGCACGGAGAAGTAAAGTGTATTAAAGTTGCAAAGACACACAGCAAGGAAAGTGAGTCAAGAGAGGGCAAGCGGCCCGGACATAAAGAAAAGGTGCAAGTGAGCATGGAGAAGGAAAGTGACAGTATTAAAAGGTGCAAGGACAGGGTTGAATGAAAAGACAGCCAAACACAGAAGAATAAAACTCTAGGGCAGAAGACGACCATTAATGCAGGAAGGTACTAGAGGCACAGAAGGAGCACGGAGTGGAAAAAGAACAGTGCAAGTGTGCACCCCAAAGTGAAAGCAGGAAAAACAATACAAGTGTGCACAAAGAAAGACCTGAGGATAAAAGGTCCCATGGAAAGTGCCAGTAAGAAACACAGTGGGCCAAAGAGTCAGAGTAGCTGCGCTGAGGAAAAGCAAAGAGCCTGGTGTTTTTGAAAGCCTCTGATTCTACCCAATGAGGAAATTATGTGTGAGAAAAGTCGTAAACTAAGGGCACATCCTGATCAACTGACTTATGTGTTTGGAATTAGAGGGGTCTGAGCTTGGGCAAGGGCACGCTGAGAAACCATTTTGTTTTGGCTTGTGCTTAGGGAAGGGAACCATGAGAGGCCTACTTAAGAAATCAAAGTATATTCTGATAAAAACTGACTTTGTGTTTGAAAGCTGGAAGGGGTCTGTGCTTGAGGAAGGGAACTCTCAGAGGCCCAGCTAAATTGGAAACGTATTGGTTTGTTTTATAAGGACTACAGAGACTGAAGCTTGGGGAAGGAAACCCAAAGTAACTTAAAGACACTGAAGGTATTGGAGTTCATTGCAAGGACACCCTGTGGCGAAGGTCTTGCAAGTAGCCCTATTTGATTGAACTCATTTTGGCAAGGAAGCCACCATAAACCAACCTTGGTTTCCTTATTTTTCTGTTGAACCACTACTTTTCATTTTTGACAAAAGATCCCCTAAAACATTTTTGGATAGAGTGAGGGCAAGCATATGTTTAGACAAAGACGGACTTTATGTTTGGACTTTCAGACACTGACAGCCCTTAGAAGCATAATTTCAGGGAAACATCAATTTAGAGCTAAGGATAGCTAGGTATTACACCAACCCTGAAACTTCAAATAAAAGTTTTGGAATCTTATTTTCAGAGTCTGGTCTCTCTTGTCACCACGCCTGTGTATAGAGGGTAGATCCCCCCCCCCTCCTCTTACTGAATGTACAGGAGATAGAACCCACCCCCTCAAACCAAATGCAGATAACTTGTCAGGATGATCAATAGTTCCGAGTGTGCACAAATTAGACTTGCAAGGCTTAAAAGGGTTAAGAAAACACATTTTAAGGGTGATGTGTATTTATTGGGGTCAGAATGCCTTGTGCAATAGAGAGTATGTCAAGTAGTACATGCTTATCATAGTTACTAAAAATCTAGATTCAAATCTGAGCAGGTACCTAGTTCTGATCAAGAATAGGTTGGTCCACCATTTTGTGATAACCAGGCATAGTCAGGCAATTTTTAAGATGGTGGACTTTTGCAAGTCATGATGATGTCAGTGGATAATTTTTTCATAGAACTTCATGAACCTGTTTAGACTAGTTCTGAGTGGCAGTTAAGGCAGCCAAACAGGGATTGGAAAAGGGGTTGTCTTCAAGTACCAAGGCCAATCAGGATGTTTTATGTTAATTACTAAATTACCACACCTTTTAAGACTGTATGTAAGGGACTGAAATCAGGAGGGAGTTGCCGAGTTTTATGCTGTTTGCTGTGCCCGGGTCTGCTGGAAAGAATAAACAAATGTCTTTTGAGTTCTAGCCTGAGTCTTTGCCTGTTTCTAACATGGTCTCCAGAACTTGACGGGATGGGAGGCGGAAAAGCCCAGTTTGGACCTATTTCCACTATCCCATGTTTTTGGTCCGACCACTATCTTGTGTCATGCTGTCTGAAGCTCCCTAGTAAAGCTTCAAGGGTACATGTGGTGGCACACTCGGTAAAAGCCCGAAATTTAAAAATGTCACCCCTCACATCTTAACGGCTTGTATGGAGTCACTTATGACCAAAACCAACAGCCTAGATGTCCCAGAGAGTCTCATAAGTAGTTACAACAAAGTAATGCTTGAAATGCTGGATAAACATGCCCCCATTAAGGATAAAACCATCAAAAGACTTGACAAATAGCCACAAATGGTTTTCCCCTGCCTTAGCTGAGCTGAAAACCAGCAAAAGACAGGCGGAACACGCCTGGCTTAAAGATAAATATAACAAAAATCTGCTGGATTGGAAACTCATCGAAAAACAGTACAAGAGGATGATAATAGAGTCCAAGAAAACCTTCTAAAACGATCAAATAAATCAATCTGGAGACAAGACTAAATAACTCTTCCGGCTATTTAGAACATGGGAGAAACCTACTGTCTGAAACCCCCAAATCAAACCTACAGCTGACTACTGTAACATAGTCCAGAAAGCTTTTGCTGAGAAGCTCCTGAAGGCTCAAAATAAAATTAAGCAAGAGATACAGACATCCTCATTGCCAGACCTCACATCTAATGTTAATCAGCCCAAAACAACCTGTACTGATTCGTCCAAAGATTGGACTACTCAAAATTCTGCAGTAGCTGGTCAATCTGACCGACCCACTGACTTTGAGTTTAAAGAACCCTCCCTTGCAGATATGTTGGGTCTGCTTAAAATCATGCACCCCACTAACTGCCCGGGTGAACTTCTTCCTTCAAAATGTATCCTTGAGCATCAGGACTTATTTGCTCCCTTTCTCTGCCGATTTGTCAGCTCCTCTTTTCGCACTGGCAAAATCCTGCAGTCTATTAAAAACATTGCTGTTACTCCTTTGTTGAAAAAAGCAGGTCTGGACCCACTGGACGCTGCTAATCTAAGGCCCATAACGAATACCCTCTTTTTCCTCAAACTCATTGACAAGGTAGCTACTGTACAATTGCAATCTTACGTAGTTGACACCGGCAAACTGCATGTGAAGCATTCAGGTTTTCGGAGTTTCCACGGCACCGAGACTGCATTGTTGGACCTGCAGGCACATATGCTGTCCAAGTTGGAACATAGTAAATCGGGGCTGCTATCAGCAGCCTTCTATTTGCTAGACCATAAAATCCTGCTCGACAGGATGTCCACTGCCGGCGGACTATAAAAAAATGCCACCACCTGGCTTGGATCCTTTCTGGAGGATCGCCAGTCGCGGGTCTATTGGGGTGATTGTTCCTCCACGCCACAGAACACGACATGTGGAGTCCTGCAGGGGGCTGGTCTTTCCCCCTGCGGTTCAATCTTTACATCTTCCCCCTGTGTGTTGAATTAGAATCCTTGGGGATCTTCCTTTGCAACTACGCCGATACTGGTGCTGAATATCACTGGGAATTACGATACTGACAAGCTAACCCTAGCAGCAGCTTACCAGGTCATAAAACAATGGATGCGCTCGAACTGGCTCTGCTTAAATGCGGCCAAGAAAGAACTAATGCTCTTTGATCCTCGGCAGTTCCAAACGAAACTAGGCCCCAAGTATGCCCATTTCACCATTGACGGAAACCAAATTAAAGTAGTGCAAAAAGTTAAGACATTAGGTACTTAAATGGAGGAAAGCCTAGACTGTGAGGCACATGTTACAGCTATCTCTACCAACACCAATTACCACCTCAAAGTCCTCAGACAAGTGGCACCACTAATCTCAGTGGAAAATCGTATTAAACTTGTAAGGGCCGTGATATTGCCACAAGTAGACTACTGTAATGCACTAATGAGCGGCAGAAACAAAGCTGATATACAACAGCTACAGAAGAGACAGAATGCTGCAGTTCAGATCATATCATCTAGCAGATGAAAATCTCTGAACCCACCAGTGCAGCCAGAAAAAAAACTTCAGAGGCTCCCGGTGGCAGCACGTATTTAGTTCAAACTGTTTACGATTTGCAATAAATGCATCTAAGCAAACGCCCGCCATACCTGAAGGAAAGGATCAGTATTTACTGTCCTAGGAAATCCTTAAGTTCTGCCGAAAGGTTCCTGCTGGAACTACCCAGGATAAAACGATCAAGGGGCTTAGGTCACACCTTTCATGTCCAAGGGGCTCAAGCATGGAATGCTCTCCCTTTACAATTACGAAAGACAGAGGAACACCTTGGCTTTCGTAAACAACTGATGACGATAATATTTTACTAGAACTACACGTCCTGCATCCTGCCTCTCTCACTGTCTCTCGGCGCCTGGATGCCCACGGGCTTTGGCGCGGTACAAATAGAATAACATAACATAACAATGCCTTTCCCGTTCCAAGGGTGCCAAAGTCCAGAGATGGTGTTTGCACCTTCTCTTCACATGGCGAGCCAAGCCAGGAGTCCCGAGATGATTTTCTCCAGGACCATGAATCCGGAATACAGGTACATGCTAACAGGGGGAGGAGAGAGAGAAAGAGAGAAAGAGAGAGAGAGAGAGAGAGAGAGAGAGAGAAAGAGAGAGAGAGAGAGAGAGAGAGAGAGAGAGAGAGAGAGAGAGAGAGAGAGAGAAAGTGATATGGGGGCAAACTGCAGATGGCCGGACATTATTTAGGAGAGGGGGCTCCCAGACCTGATAGCATGGGAGGGCGCCTTGGCATCTACGGATTGGGGGCTATTTTTTTGGAGGTCTTCCAGGAAAATTATTATTATTAGTTATTATTATCTTTATTGTTTTGGTTTATATAAACCTTTACAATTTTACAAAAATCTACAAATATTTGCAAAGTTTTCAGAATTCATATATATATATATACACATCAATAAGAGAATAAAAACAGGAAACACTCCGAAAAAACTGAAATATTTTTAAAAGTAATAATACTATTTCTTTACAATATATTTTCAGTAACCATTACCCAAAAGTGAATACTTTTTGTGCGGATTCAATTAACACATTGTTATTGTTATTTGTTATTTTACATTTATAAAGCGCTCACACAGCCCGCAGGCATCGAGGCGCTGTTACAGGAATTGTTTTTTTTTTTTAGTTGCGTAATTGTGTTTTTTTTTTTGTTTTAGTTACGTATTTATAACGTGCTTAAACACCCAGAGGTTTTTAAGCGCGGACCCGGGAATCGAACCTGTTGTTGCTTCGTGTCGTCTTGCTTCCAAGACGCGCACGCTGCCACTGAGCTATCCACCCGGGACATTAATCGTTCATAACTACAAAACCTTTTTTCGTCATGACTACAGTTTGAGCTGTTGATACATCAGTCAAGATGAGACTTCTAATTCTTGCATGTTGTTATTAAACCTCTGGCGACGAACACTGCTAAACAGCAATTACGACCTTATTGTTCATTCTAACACACAAATAGTATACAAAAATGTGTGCACTTTCATTGTCAAAGCAATAGAATTTCCATGTAACATTTCATTCCACAGCTTAACTCGATCTACATTAGATATATCCAATACAACTTTTGAAAAATTAATTAATTTATTTTTGGGAGCTCTGCCAGAAAAATTATTTTTGGATGGTCTTTTAGAAAAAAAAATATATATACATATTGATTGATTCATTATTTTGGAGGGTCATTAGAAACAGTTTTTTAAATTATTTTTTAAATTTTGGGTAATCAATGGTTTAGAGTGTAATATAGTAGTTTAGAAGAAAACAGTGGTTTGGGGTAAGCAACTCGAGACGATGAGCATCGAGTTATTAAGTAATTGACTTGAGCAGAGGAGCCAAGCAATTGAGAAACTGTGAGACTAAGAGCGTCACAGTAGAGTAAGCCCAGTGTCATGCATCGTAGCATGTATCAGGAGTTGTCATATCTAGAGCCCCAATAGTGGGTGACGTAGGTGACGGACACGATTAAAGACTGTTTAAGATAATGAATCAAACTCTGAGTGTTTTTTAGGGACAAGAAATAGTCTTGAGGAACGTGGACTAAGATTTATGTGACCCGAAGTTTTTATGATAAAAAGTCAAGAGAAAATATGTTTACCAAGTTGAAGAAAAATTGGCACCAATCCAGAAAAATAAAGTGATCAATAGTGGAAAAAGAGGGATGTAAAAGTGAGCTAAGAATAAGAATGCACCTCTGTGTCATGGTCTCTGCTTCCAAAAGGTCAGGGTTTTCCCAACTCCCTTGGAAGCAGATCCATAACCCAGGTTCCGAGTGCCAACCAGTCCCAATTGGGACCTTTTGGACCCAGTCCTGGCGCCAGTGGCACCAGGCTCATAAATATGCCCAGTCCCAGCGCTGGAAGCGCCGGGCTCATAATGCTTGGGTGGACTTACCTGCAGCAGACCATGCTGCTTACTTGCCTGCCAGTTGAGCCTTTGATCCTCTTCTGTTTGGAACTACTTTTCCTGTTGGGTGGGGCAGGAGCCACTCCCTAGATTCAGAACACTGGAACTCTTCTGGAAAGCAGGAACTCTTTTCTTACCTAGGCGTGGCTGTGGAAGGAGACACCTAAGCACTACAGGAGGCTATTTAAACCACACCCGATGGATGAATCTTGCTTTGCGTTATTCTGCATCCTCTGCAGCAGAACGCTCATCGTGTCTTCTGCATCTGATCCTGGGCCTAAGGAAAAAGGCTTACCATCCTGAATCCAGTCTTCAGCAACACCTATAAAGACAAGAAAGAACAGGTTAGCATTACGGTCTTCAGTGACAGCTCTTCACTTACCTGGTCCATCGGCTGTCACCAACGCCTCGCGCTGCATTCCGGCATCTGAAAGACAAAGGCTTACCTACTCTTCGTGCGCTCCGGAGGTCTTCACACTGCAATCTGGCATCTGAAAGACAAAAGCTTACCAACTCTTCGCACGCTCCGGAGGCCTTCGGCGCTGCATCCCGCATCTGAAAGACAAAACAAGGTGCGTTTAAAGACATTGGGGAACTTTAATACTCACGTGCCATTACTCCTTTCCACATCTAACCCAGAGGGTATTCCGGCACCCTGCAGCCGCTCCGAACTTGTACCTGCAAAATAAAAAGACAGTTAGAGCGCATCGTGAAGCAGGCAACAAGCGCTTACTTACGTGCTTCCAGGCGCTTCTATTCATCACACGGGCTCCATCTTCAACTCACTTCAGCCCGTCATCCGCCATCGCCGGAACCCTGCAAAACAAGAGACATCATTACTAAAGACTTTAAAGACATTAGAATTACTCGAAACTTACCGTTCGTGCAGTAAACAACGGACAGCAGTCCTCTGAAGTCAAGAGGCCTGCTCCCCTTATCCAGTGAAGAAACTGGTTACAGCACCCTGCCCCGAGGCAGATGGAGAGCACAGCGTTCACTTACCTAAGGTGAGAGCATTACCTTTGGGGTTCTACAGGAGAAGAGAAAGGGAAGAAGAGAGAGACATTCAATAACCCAGTTCCTTAATCCCATATTTTCTATCTGCAGACATCTTACCCTTCGAGTCAGACATACAGTGCACAGAGGTCCAGCCCAAAGAGCCAGCCGTGTGTTACACATCACCTTTGAAGATACGGTATACGCCCAGTCAAGACCGGCGCCTCTACGGGAATCAGGTGAGCGTTACACTCTGTGCATCATTTAAATTGTGGAAAAATAAATATTAGACAAAATAATGCAGAAAAAGTTGGAAAATGGTCAGCTTTGAATCCTTGTAAAAACTAGAATATAGTAGATACAGGGTTAATTCTTGTATTTACAACAAATAGACAGGCTAAGCTACTTAAAATACTTCATACAATAGAAAACCGCACTTGTTTTAGTGCTAATAAAGCCGAGATAAGAGTTGACAAGAGTTGAAAAATGACTCTGTAGCCTACAGAGGAAAGGGTTGTAAATCTACCAGTAATTTCCTTCTTGCTTGGAAAGCAGTTAATGAGAAATTTGATAATGACAATTATGTGTTATTTATATAGCACCTTAATCCAAAGCGCTTTACAGAGCACATATTTACATACAATATCACCCAATCGAAATTGGTACTCATTTACCGACCTCGGAATGATGAAAGGCCGAGTTGGCCTTTTCGGGATTAGAACCTGCGACCTGCACATCACGCTCAGATCGCCGCAGCGAGCGCTCAACCCGCTGAGCTATTTTACCAGCATACATATACATATAAACACATAAATACAGGACTTAAGATTAACACCTGTGCAGAAAAAGAGATATTTTTGTTTGAATGAAATGCGTAGTTTGGCAGCCAGCCAAGAGAATGCGCTCAGTAGATAAATGTTTTTGAAGCTCGCTCTGAACAGAGTAATGGTGTCCCGCTTAAAAGACTAAGAGATAAGGTGATACATTCCAGAGGCTAATTCACAGGAAAAGCTTCCAGTTTGCGCGGAAGAAATGACAATACATAATGAGGAAACAAACAGATGCTAAAGGAAGCCCTTGTTTTTTGACTTGTAGTGGGTGAAGAAAATTAACTCCTTAGTGGTGGGTGTGTTGAAAGAAATTAAAGCTTTAGACGGAGGGATTTAATGGCTAGAATTTTGTTTTGAAAAATACTGTCTTTATGATTTCAGGCGGTCCACAACGGTGAAGGAATGCCTAGTATGGTAGTTTTATGCAGGTGCTGGGGGGAGCCATGCTGGAACACTTTTAGGATTACAGGAGTTGTTTTTTTTTATGGGGGAATTGTTTAGTCATTTATTCAAATATTTTTATTTGTTTTTGGTTTATTTAAACCTTTACAAAACTTACAGCAATAAAACGTGTTTGAATGCAATTAACACAATCTACCAACAACTTGAAAATACAGTTCCTATTCATTAGTTCATTCAGTGAATAAAAATGCAGTCAATTTGAATTAATACACTATAGAACATAATTGGAACACCAATCGAACAGAATTATCATTCTCTACTTTGCACCACTCAATCTAGGGTACAAATATTCTTCAAAAATGTATTTACTCTTATTTACATTACAGTAGAATTCCTGTGAAGCATTTCATACCAAAGCTTTTCTCTGTTCACATAACAAGTATTGGTAACAAATTGCGAGAAGTATTCAATTCTTTGAGTCGTCAGACTCAGACATATCAATAAAAGATGGATTAGAGACTCATTCACTCCAATTTTTTGGCAAAAGGAACAAGTTACTTACCTGTAACTGTTGTTCTCCAGCATGGGTCTGGCATGGATTCACATGCTCATGAATATTACCCGTCGTCAGGCCGGGAATCCTCGGTATAGAAAAAAAAATCAGTATCAGTTTCGTTTCTGATCTGTCTTTCTTAGTAGTAACCAATCACTGGTCTCTGGGTCATACTGCCCCCAGCCAATGACTGCCCCCTCCCTAAGCCCCGCCTCCGGCAGCCATCCTCAGATTTGGTAGCACGAAAAGTGGCAGTATGACCAAGTGAAGAGCCGCAGAGGGGTAGGCGGGAGGGTTTGCATGTGAATCCATGCCAGACCCATGCTGGAGAACAGTTACAGGTAAGTAACTTGTTCCTTCTCCAGCATGGGATCTGGCATGGATTCGCATGCTCATGAATAAGAGAATACATAGTAGTACACACATGCACAACCACGGGAGGTGGCAACAGGCTCAACATTAAGCAATACAACAACTCAACATTAAGCAACTCTTACCTCCTCACCAGGCTCGCTTTAGGCGAACAGGTTGCGCAGCAATGCTTGGCCGACCCTGGACTCCTCCCTGGAGTCCCGATCGACGCAGCAGAATCTTGTGAAGGTGTGCGTCAACCTCGACGTCGCAGCCCTGCAGATGTCCAGCAGGGGCACACCAGACAGGAACGCCGTGGTAGCAGCGATCGCTCTGGTCGAATGGGCTCTCGGACGGTCGGGCAGCTGTCGGTTTGCCAACTGGTGGCAGTGCATGATGCAGCCGGAGAGCCATCTGGAAGTGGAAGTCTTCGAGAGAGCCTTCCCTTGATTCACAGTCCCAAAGTTCACAAACAGCTGTGACGTCTTCCGAAAAATCTTCGTGCGGTCCACGTAGAACTTCAGCGCTCCAGCTACATCCAGCGAGTGCAAAGTCCTCTTGGCCGGCGAGGAAGGTGACGGGAAGAAAACTGGCAACATCAAGGGCTCGTTGAGGTGGAAGTCCGACGGCAACTTGGGCATAAAGGATGGGTGTGTCCTCAGCACCTCCCTCCTGTCATGAAAAGTCAAGTATGGAGGCTTGCAAGATAGGGCATGGAACACTCCCACTCGTCGTGCGGAGGTGATGGCCACGAGGAAAGCTGTCTTCCATGACAGGAACTTCAAAGGCGCCGAATGCATAGGCTCGAATGGGGCCCCCCCATGAGCTTGGTCAGCACCACATTAAGCTCCCACGCCGGGGCAGGAGCCTTCACCGGTGGGAATGATCGGAATAGTCCCTTCATGAATTCTTTCACCAGGCGATGAGACCACAAGGACGCCCGTCCCGTCGTCCTGGTATATCGGGAGATTGCAGCCAGATGTATTTTGATGGAGGTGTGAGCCAGTCCAGCTTTGGCCAGCGACAGTAGGTACGGCAGTACTTGAGGGGCCGTAATCCGCAGCGGGTTAATCTTCTGTGCACGGCACCAGACAGAGAACCTCTTCCATTTATGTCCGTAGCACTTGAGAGTTGAGGACGCCCTGGCCTTTGCAAGAACCTCTCTGCAGTCGGCCGGGATGTCGTACCCTCCAAACTCTAGTGCTGCAGGAGCCAGGCCTGCAAGTTCAGCGACTCTGGGTTGTGGTGAAGAATGGCGCCTCCTTCACTGGAGAGAAGGTCTGCGTCCGTCGGCAGCTTGACTGGTGGGGACGTTGATAAGTCCAGAAGGTCCGGGAACCAGATCTGTCTCGGCCACGCCGGTGCGAGGAGGATCATCCTGCACCGGGACCTCTTGAGCTGGTTGATGAGCCGGAGCAGCTACAGCAGCGGAGGGAACGCATAAAGAAATAGGCCGTCCCAGGGGAACGAGAAAGCATCGCCCATGCTCCTCGGCTGGGGGAACCTGCTGGCGAACCTCCGGCACTTGGAATTCATCGCCGTCGCGAAGAGATTGATTTGGGGTTCGCCCCATCGTCGGAAGAGTCGATCCACTTGATCCTGGCGTAGTTCCCACTCGTGGCACGAGCGCAGCTCCCTGCTGAGTGAGTCGGTGATCGTGTTTTTTTATTCCTGCCAGATGAAGAGGCACCAGAAACATCCCTTGGGCGAAGGCCCAATACCACAGATCCTGGGCTTCCTTGGATAGGGCCGGGGACCTGGTTCCGCCCTGCTTCTGGATGTAGAACATCGTGGTGGTGTTGTCGGTGAAGATCCTCACCACCTTGCCCTTGAGGGACGGAAGAAAGGACCTGAGGGCCCAGAACACCGCGCGGAGCTCCAAGATGTTGATGTGGAGAGACTTCTCCTCCGGGAGCCAAAGGCCTCTTGCATGAAGATCTCCGGAGTGTGCTCCCCAACCTTTCAGGGAGGCGTCCGTCGTCACCGTCACCTGGTGAGCTAGGGTCTGAAAGTCCGTGCCCGCCGACAGATGGAAGCGGGTACCCCAACACCGGATCGCCTGACGGAACGTCTCATTGAGAGGGATCCTGTCCTCGAAGCTGCCCGTCGACTGGATCCAGCTGGCGTCGAGGAACTCCTGTAAGGGTCGCATCCGAAGCCTGCAAAGGCGCACCCGATAAATGCAGGAGGACATCATCTCGAGGAGGGATTTGATAGATCTTACCCTGGCCATGTCCGTGGCCAGCAGACGCTGCACCTTGCCCAGAATGGTCCTGGTCCTTTCCTCCGACGGCGAGGCCAGCCGCGCCACTGTGTCGAGCTTGGCTCCCAGAAACAGGGCGACTTGGGACGGAACCAGGTGGGATTTTGGAAAGTTGATGGAGAATCCCAGGTCCGTGAGCAGCTGGACGGTCTTCGCAGTGTGCTCCAGGGCGAGCTCCCTTGTCCTTGCCCGGATGAGCCAGTCGTCCAGGTAGGGGTAGACGTGGATCCCCTGTAGGCGCAGCCGCGCCACCACCGGTGCGAGGCACTTGGTGAACATCCTGGGTGCCGACTTCAATCCGAATGGGAGGGCCTTGAACTGGTAGTGCCCCCCTTGGACCACGAACCTGAGGAACATTCGGTGTCTTTTTAGAATGGGGATGTGGAAGTACGCATCCTCCAAGTCCAACAACGACAGGAAATCGCCCTCCTCCAGCTGTCCCAGCACATGCTGGAGGGTGACCATACAGAACTTCTGTGCCTTGATGTACTTGTTCAGTCGTCGTAGGTCAAAGATGGGGCGCCATCCTCCTGTCTTCTTTTTTACGAGGAAGTACCTTGAGTAAACTCCGGAGCCCCGAAGCCTCTTTGGGACGAGCTCGATGGCACCCTTTTTGAGCATCGCCCTTACTTCCAACAGTAGTTGAGGGACGTGATTTTCCTTCCTGGCCACGGGTGGAACGCGAGGGCACTTCTTCTGAAACTCGAGGGCGTGCCCTTGAGCCAGGGCGTCCAATACCCAACGGTCGGTGGAGATGGACTCCCACACGCTGACGAACCTCGCCAGCCGGCCTCCCACCGGGGTGCTTCGGCGGGGGCCCGACCCCACGGTCGTTTCAATCTTGTTTGGAGGCCGCCTTGCCTCCTTGTCGACGACGGGCACCACCTGACTTGCCGCGTCCCCTGTAGGCTTCCTGGGACGAAGATCTTGCCGCTTGGCGGTACGTGGAGGAGCCACTGCCAGATCCCTTGGAGGCACCCTTTCTGCCTCCGGAGCTCCGAAAGGACGGCCGTCGTCATGGGAGCACTCCCAGTGCCCAGGCAGTCTCTGTGTCTGTCTTGATGGCCTGAAGGGACTCATCAACCGCCTTCCCAAACAGGTTGTTCCCGTCGAAGGGCATGTCCAAAACCTTGGTTTGTACGTCCTGGCAGAAATCCGTGGCCTTGAGCCATCCTCGTCGTCTCAAGCAAACGCTGTTGCCCAACTGACGGAAACCGGTGTCGGCGATGTCCGTTGCCACCGTGATGGCGTGGTCCGAAGCAATCTCCCCCTCCTGTAGGATTTCAAGGGCCTCCGCCCTTTTGGTGTCCGGAAGGAAGTCTAACAGAGGGGCGATTTTGAACCACAACTCCCTGTTGTAGCGGGCTACGATAGCCCGGGCGTTGGCCGCCTTGATAGTCGTCGCTGCGGATGAGATGATCCGTCATCCCATCGTGTCCAACTTCCTGCCCTCGCCGTCCGGCGGGGAAGTTGATGTCGAGGCCGATGCCCCCCCAGCTTTCTTCTTTGCCGCCGCCAAGACGACCAAATCCGGGGTAGGTTGTGCCCGAAGGCACAAGGGGGCAGCGTCGGGGACCCGGTACTTCTTCTCGTACCGGTCCCCCTTTGCCGGCGCCGTGGCAGGGTTCTTGAGGAGGGCGAGCCCCTCATCCCAGATGTCATCAAGAAGCGGTACGGCGAGGACCGTCTTCCTTTTAGCCTTGCGCCGTTGGTAAAGGAACCCTTCTTTCTTTTTTTCTTCTGGGCAGAGCTGAAAAAGCTCGGATGCCCTGGAAATCATGGCATGAAAGGATCCAATCTCGTCGGGTGGGGACGCCCGAGCAGGGGGCGACGGGGGACACGTCCGTCGTCGCCTCTGTCGTCATCTGTACCTGTTGTAGCCGTGTCCGTACCCGTATCATCCCCGTGGGTAGTAGACCGGGGGAAGGCAGAGCAGGCCGCAGAGGTGGGAGAGGTGGCGTAGGATGCGTCCTCCTCCTCTTATGCGGTGGACTCTCCGAAGGTCCTGGCTCCGGTTCCCCCGTCAGGTCTGGCTCAGGTACCTCCGTCGGGGGAAGGGGCAACCTTGTCCTTATCTCCGAGCAGAAGGACTGAATCGCTGACAAAATGGCTGCCGAGGTGTCCTGCGGCTCCGGAAACGACGGGCGCGAGGGCTCTTGAGGAGCCTTGTCGTCGACACCGTCGCTCTCGTCGTGACCCTCGTCGGGATCCCTCCCGATGGGCTGGGCCTCTTCCACGACTTCGATGAGCTCTTCTTCAGAGGTCGTGTCCGTATCCACGATGGCCACCAGCCCCTCCCCCACCTTTTCCAACGAGGACCTCGTGGGGGTCTTCTCAATGGGCCTGAAAGACGACTCCCTCCGCGGTGGCAGGGAGACTCTGGGTCCTGGGGGCGCCTCCACTGGTGTAGCCTCCACAGGCTGAGCCAGGGCCGCGGCGACATCCTCAATCGAGGTCTTAGCAGGGTGAATTAAGGCAATCGCCACCTTCTGGACGCCTGGGGCCTTCACCTTGGGGGGAGGGTCCGAGCCTCTGCCGGAATCTTCGAGATCGACTGGGGCCTCTCCAGAAGCTTCGCCGGGTTCTCGGACTTCCTCTTACCCAAGCCAGACTGTTGGCTCGTGGTTGATGGCGCCGGGGAGGATGCGCCCTGCCTGGCAGCCAAGGATCCCGACCGTTCGGCGCTCCTGGTGCCCGCGGACTCGCCAGGGCGCCCTCACAGGACTTCGAAGACCGCTCGGACTTCTTTTTCTTCTTCTTCTCGCCTGACGGGCTCTTCCTTTCCAGCTAGTTGGCGAGACGGAGGTGGCGATCCTTCATGGTCCGCTCCGACATGTTCCCACAAAATGTAAAGTACTTCTCCGTGTGCGTCTTGTCCTCATGGAGACAGTAGAGGCATAACGAATGCTCGTCCTCCTTGAAAACATTCTGAAGCTGGCATCCAGGGCAGGTCCTGAACAGCTTCCCGGGCGTCGAGCTTCCTTTCTCCTGGGCCATGTCCGGGGTAGGCCTCGGAACTTCTGGAATCCGCCAAAAGCGTAACTCGACGAAATCTTCACCCTTGAGGGGCGTAGAAAACTCCAAAACGGATCCCCGTTGATCGGATGTAGAAACGGTGGAGCTTGAGGCTCTATTTAACCGAAAAATGAGAAAAATCTGCCGAAAACGCAGCAAAAGCTCGAGAGCTACAGCACGAGGACTCCCAACACTTGAACGTGCGGTAAAAATCTGAGGATGGCTGCCGGACGCGCGGCTTAGGGAGAGGGCAGTCATTGGCTGGGGGCAGTATGACCAAGAGACCAGTGATTGGTTACTACTAAGAAAGACAGATCAGAAACGAAACTGATACTGATTTTTTTTTCTATACCGAGGATTCCCAGCCTGACGACGGGGAATATTCATGAGCATGTGAATCCATGCCAGACCCCATGCTGGAGAACCAATAATATTTGATCTCCTCCTCATCTTTTGCTCGAATGTTCATGATCTCCTGTGTGTTTAATACATTAAATCTGAACCTCATGGTAATGTTCCTAAAAGACCAGGAGGAATATTTCACTATATAGTTTTCCGGGATTAGAGACCACTTCCAAAACAAAATAGTTTGAGAGTGCAGAATGGAATTTAAAATAACAGCGTTATTTTCAGCCCAGTCAAAGGCTTTAACTAATTCTTTGACTTTACCTGGGTTCTTGATTAGAATAGGAATTAAAAGCCCCAAATTTATTAATATTTTTTCACTTTCATTTTTAAGAGAACACATAAATTTCACTTTCAGATCATTGCTTAGATAGTAATACATAGAATCTTTTTCAGACAAACATTTTCTCAATAGGGCTAACTTTTTCCAATACATTGTGCTATTAATTGATTGTAGGCCAAGTTAATAACGCCTCATCTCGATGGGGATACATTTAGGGATAAAGAACAGAACATTTCGCCAAACAATTGCTTCAATCTTCTTCAAATATGGTGTTTGGAAATCAGGAAAAACCTCCAAGCCGTAAGTGAGGCAAGGAATCACCTTCAAACAACATTTTATGCAGGGCGTCAACGAGTATCTGCCCTATTTTCTTTCAATCGCTTTTATTTGATTGCAAGATTCAGTTGCTTGCACCTTCAAATTATTTTTGATAAAATTTAGCGATGGAGAACTTGAAAATGTGTAACCTAAGTAGCGTAGAACAGATTGATTTCTAATCTTCAAACCTCCACATCCCTACGTCAATCTTGATGGCCTAATTGTTTTAGCACCAGAATGAAATATTACTGTTTTAAGGGGATTTATGATCAGTTTCCTCTCTTTAATAAATTTCTCAAACGTGACAATCAATCTTTGAAGGCCAACCTTTGTACAATCAAAGAGTAAAAAATCATCAGCGTATGCGACCCTCTTAACATTTGCACCACCGATCTTCGGTGCTATTAGGCCACTCGCATTTAAGGCATTACCTGCTAGAGATACATATAAATTAAAAAGGGTTTCCGCGAGTGTACACCCTTGCTCCAGCCCATTATGTGTTTGAATTTCATTGGCCAGTACGCCCCTATTGTTTAGCCTAACTCTCATCACAGTATCAGAATATAAATGTATTATAAGTTCCAATAGTCCTTTGTCGATCCCCAATTCATACAACGTTTTCCATAAGGTGTTTCTGTCAACCTTCTCGAACGCCATTGTTAGGTCCATGGAAGCAATGTATAGTGACTGTTGCACTTTAACTTTAGAGATGGTCTGTAATTGAGACACTAATAGCCCACCTACATATGTACCCATCGTTTTCCTGAAACCGATCTGTTGGTAGTCAAGAATCTTTTGCTCGTCAATCCATAAATTCAATTTAGCAGCGAATAGCTTGGACTCAACGTTCAACAAAGTAATGGGCCGATAATTCATGGGACACAAACGGTTACTCTTCTTAAAAATTAACAAAACAATTGGATTCATAGTCGGTTGAATCTGAGCAATTTCAGTGCTATTTATTATGGTCCAAAAGTTACATGAGTTGAGTCCATTCATAGCTTCTAACATTTGTTCACCATCTTTTTAAGCAATAGCAGATCTAAGTGCAATAACCCAATTCTATTAGGTTTGTCTACAATGTTTAACCTTGATGTTTATATCATTTGGTGTAGGAATGCCTTTTTTTACTGTACAGATTTCCTTTCTAAGCAGGGCTTTGAGACATTTAATTGCAATGTCGTATGCATGCTTGTTGCTTTTTTTTTTTAAACTGATGGAAGGAGTTCATTACCCTAGATCGCTGCAATGTTATTCCAAGATAGTTGTTGAAAGAGCTAACTGAGTATGTTTCTATTTTAAATTCAAAGGAGTATGAGTTGAAGTCATGTAGCTTCATGGAATTAAATTGCTCAGTTTTGTGTGGCGTCCATTTAACACGTGTACCCGAAGTGCTCACCTCTACCCTCTCAACATAACAGTTCTCCATTTCATAAATCTTTACCCAAGGGAGATTGATGGAAAGCATTGCATGATCGCTGTAAAGGGATGTCTGAACTTTCATGTTACTCGAGGCAACCTGTAATTGTTCACTCATGAATATGTAGTCTATTATCGAGCTTGCTTCTCTCGCTTGCCAAGTAGGAGTTGTGTTGAACATTGGTTGTAGACCCTAACTGCTTGCGAATGCTAACCATAGGCTGCCTCAATACATTTTATTCATGGATGATAAAGTAGAGGACCCCATGGTGGCCAATGCTCATTGCATTTTGCTACTAGACATATTGCAATCATCATTTAAGTCTACCGATACCAGTAGAAAGCCACAAGGAATGGTGTCTAGCCAATTACCAATCCTAGTTTTTAGGTTCCCAAACAAATTATTCAAACAATCGTCTGGGAATTCGGCAGCATTCCAATAGATGTTTATTATCATTATAATAACAATGCAGTGTTTAGATTTAACTTTAAAAGTAGCAGTGATGGTACAGTCCATGATCATCGATTTTGACTTCATCGCAATTGTGGAATCTGTATGATATGCCAGAGCAAAGCCACCCTTGGGACATCCCATAATACCCCTTTCAGCAGGCACACATAGAACAGTAAAAGCGTCCCACATCAGTTGACCAATAGCCCAGGTTTACTGTAGCAAGATAAAATCAAACTGCTCTAAGATTTTACACATTTTGTTGTTTGAGACCAAGTGGGAGCATCCTCTCGTATTCCAGGATACAAGGTTGTAGGGGATATCAGTGCTAAAAGGGTTTACTAACTGATTTTAATTGCTCGAGTGATTCTCTTAAAGAGAGCTAACCAGCGTCATTCTTGCATGTCCTTCAGGTGCATTTGAGCTTCTGCAATAGTCGAAGGACTTACTTCTTGTAGTTGATTGGAATCTTTGCAACTTCCCGACTTGGACTCTATTCCTATATTCGAGTTGTATTCTGATTTCTTAATGAAGTCTTGATATGGGATTACATCAAAGCCCTTCTTTTGTAAAGCACCAACCTCCTTCATAATTGGTGCCCGCACCAAGGAGAAAGAGATTATCAGCCTGACGTAATCATATCTAAAATTGTGAATGAAAATCACCAACTGTATATCAGCTGATGATACGAGGCTGAGTTCTCGTATATCGCCAAATAGATGTAATATATATGGCCTATTGAGTGACCTTGGACCACCATCTTCAAATACGCAGTAAAGTATTAGACTTGACTCATTGGGGAAAGCAGGTGCTCTAAGGCAGTTAGAAGTTACCTTGTTTGTATCATTATCCTTAAGTTGGTACGCTAGCCCCAAATGGGATTCACTTTCCCTCCATGTGCTTTTGTGGACGGCACCATGTACTTGCAACAGTCTGCTCATGAGTCACCTGAATATTTGACATGTCTGCCCTTGCCATTTGGTGTCTATTTTTTAAAGTGTCACCAGGTTTGTCTTTGCTCAGCAGAGCCGAATCATTGCTTAATATACAATGTTTTGCATCTTGGATTCTTCTGTTCAGTATATTCTCAATTAGTATACTGACAGAATCAGCAGAAAGGCTCTTATCAGGTGCCAATACATTTGCTGGTGCAGTCTTCGAGTCACGCTTACTAGGTTTCCCATTGACAACGGCATTTGATACTGAGTCTAAAGGACCAGGAGGAGAACATTGTACGTTGTTGCTTTGACCTATTTCAGCATTCCAAAGCGCGCTAGGAGGATTACTATCCTAAATGTTAATTACCATTCCATCCTTCATGTCATTCATAAAAACTGGTCCCAACGGACCAGCCGACGTGGGTGTGTAGGTGCGAGAAGGTGCATTGGGTTTTTAAAGATGTCAAAAATATCCAACATGCCACGTTGCATTGATTTCAGGTGACCATCGATCCTTACAGATGTTTCTTTGTGTTTAAGTGCACCGGACAACCTTAAAGTGGCATCTGAGTAGTCACATTGCATGGCTCTATTTTCAACTACATTACATTTAGGCAGTGATTTACCAATTAATGGATCTGAAGTTTTACTGCTCTTACCAGGCTTGTCAGGGACCAGAATGACATCCCCATCTTTGTGGCGATCCATCATAGCGTCGCGCAGATCCATGGTTCGCATGAACTTGCGCAAGGATATTCTGGATGCTTTCGCTGCACAGGCTTGTTTCCGTCTTAGTTTCTTTTCTTTTTTTTTTTTTTTTTTTAGATAATTTAACGTTAAATTATGCTGGTTCCTCATGCTGTGAGGTTACCTCATGAGGGATACATTCGAGAATAGTAATTACCTCTTTAGAGCTATCAGCAGTGGTTGGAACTAAGATGATATTTTCCGGGTTGTAATGTACATTCTCAACCAGTACTACTGATGCTCTAAGTGTTGTCTATATTGCCAAAAACCTTGCAAGTCTCAGATGGAGGAATGGCATTAGTGTTAGACTCCGCTTGCATGCCTTCCACAACTTTCCTACACAGCTCAGGCAATGAGGTTAATGCCATCACAATTTCATTTAACAATCTAGAGTGCTTTTTTAATTCAGTAAGCATCTGGATATTAATATTCAGGTTTACGGCATCCTCAGTGTCCAGCACTTTCACCCCATTGTAAGTGTTACCATATTCTGCTGTAAAGCTTGATACTGGATCTAAATGTTGTGATAAACCCAACAATGTTATCTCCCCTGTACTAAAAATCGGGGGAGTGTTGGCAAATAGGTAGCTTGAATTCAAATCATTCGTCATAATGACGTTTGCCGAGTGCCTTTTACAATGTTTGTCACATTCAATATGGCGCTCCTTCCAAAATAAGGATTTCGAGGTTTCAAGCAACACTTCCAATTTTATCATCTAAGGGGGGCGGGGCGACGCTGAAACCGCTTGTTCAAGTGAGCACATTGGAGGGCATTCAATTAGATCCTCATCGGTGTCAGAGGAGCCGGGTAACGGCAAGGCAGCTGCTCCAGCAACACTCATGCGTAGTCATGAGTGCTGGTGGCGCTACTGCTATGCTTTGTTTCGCTTTACTGTTTTTGCGTGACATTTCCCAATCTGCTTTCTGATTTTCAACCGATTACTACACATGTATTCACACATCTGTCACTCCTTTAAAAACATCAGAATCTAGCACGTTGCTATTCATCTAATTAGGCTAGCTATGGGACAAAGACAATCGGGGGCGTTACACCACTGTTGCTTAGTGTACTCACCCATTGAAAAGACGTACATGGTTGTCATCAGCTTCAGAAACCTACACGGACGCTTCAGTAAGCTGTTTGGCAGTTTCCAAAGCACACATCAAATTACAAAACAGTATTAATACCTTAGGCCCCCAGGCACAACAGGCCATTTCCAAGACCACTTCGCTGGGGCGTGCGCGCATGACTTTAAATAGAAATCACGTAGCAGTGGGCGTGTCCTAGTAAAATGCAGAAAAACAAAGTTTAGACCGTAGAAGTGGTGTCCAACGTAAGTAATTCGGTAAGTATATACGTTGACTCTAAATTAAATCTGTTCACCATAAAGCAACGAGTCCAATGAAGTCTTGTGGAAATAGGATACATCAGGACATGGTTTACCAGGGCTCCAGGCACAACAGGCCACTTCCAAGGCCACTTCGCTTTAGTCATATTAGCTAGGTGGCAATCAATGCTTTTCTGATGGGTGCACAATGAGAGTGCCCCTAAGTTGTTGATTTTATATGAAGCAGATAGCTGGCTCTTGTTGAAAAGGAAAAGGGGACATTTAGGAGAGACATGAATTATTGGGAAACATGCACAGATTGACTGTGCCATTGAGAAAGGAATGAGACATTCAAATGATTTTTTAGTGCGCCATGAAGTGGAAAGAGACAGACTGCCAAATGAAAAATGCATGAGGAATGCTTTAAGTAGCTAGGATGATGCTAATGTTGGGAGGTGTTGCATAGAAAGGCAGCATGAGGTGCAAATGCATGCAAGTTTAAAAAAGTTGCACCAAATAAATTCAGAACACATTGGAGAGATGCCAAGCAAGGGAACAATGTTTCCTGTGCTGTATATTATGTCTATAAAATTTGAAGACATTTGAAGATAAAATTGGTAAAATTATGTCTAGTATCACACAAGGTGGAAGAAGTGTACCTGAGATTCAAAATGTAACTTTGAGTGCAAATTATAACAAAAAACAGACCAATGTGCTAGTGGATGTTATTTGAACCAGGCGCAAATAAAGTTTAGAAAATATTTGGGATATATGACAAAAATGGAAAAATGTTGTATTTAGCTTAAGGAAACAGTAAGCATTGGATTAAGTTCTCACAAGTAGTACCGACATGGACAGGAATTCATGTGGATGCACTGACATGGGAGAAAATGCAAGCACACACACTCATGCACACATGCAAACACACACACATGTGCACACATGATTTTATGGAAGTATAGGAGATTAGTACACTACAGACAATGCATCCTTGCACGCATACACACACATACACACATAATGATTTTGTTTTTACAGTTAGCATAACAGCTGATGTGGAAAATACCAATAGCTAGTAATCTTTAAAGAAAAATAGGAAAAACGGAAATGTGCGTGTTTATTTTTTAATAGCGAGATATTTTGTCAAATATGAAAAGCGAGAGTGGGAAAAGTAATTATATTTTACTGCGGCTTATAGCAAAGACTGTTTAAAGTGTATATGAAGGCATGTTGGGAGCAAGTGGGAGTAACAGATCACTAGAGAAGAATGCAGCACTTATCGCACATTCTGTTCAGACTCAAGGGAAGCTTGCGAAAGTCAAGCCGATTCAAAGAAAAAAAATATTCAGGCATGCCATGTGAAGGACGGTGCTGGCTAGTGATGGAGAAAGTCAGGAAGGCGGCAAGCAGTAGGTGCTTCATAAGGCAAATAATTAAATATTAAACGGATTAAGGAAGGGATGAGTGTATGATAAAAGGCAAAGGGAACAGATTTTTGGAGGAAGAAATGGCTTGTAGGCCAAGGAAGGAGGCTTTTCAGACTAGCCAAAGGATGTAACCAAAGTACACAGGATGTGCAGGTCAGGAGAGTCCCTACTGTATGTTGGGTATGTGGAGTGATAGGGAATAGAGAGCGAACATATGGGAGCCAAGGGTATGTACAGAATGGACAATTCTCAAGAGGGGGGACAGCTCATCCTCCAGCATACAGCCCACAAAGTAGAGACGGGTTTGCCCAAGATCAGACGGTGTATCAGACATGAGCACCGCGAACACAGCAGGCTTTGCAATCAGCAGTCTGCACCCATGCAGATACGACAGAGCGCACATTGTACACACATATGAAAGCCAAGAATATGCAGGATGGACAGATCTAAACGTAGGAGGCTTGTTCTGCCTCAAGCATAGAGCATGGTCTGTGAACAGGATGATTTAAAACAGAGACTAGAAAGAGGCGAGCCACACCAGTTGGGGACAAAGATAATGCAGACCAAGAAGGGGAAACCTTTCGAGAAGCAGGGCACTGGTGCATGTGATCCCGAGGGGAGAGGTGTTCTTAGACAGACAAAGAAGTGGGACGATCGTACCTGGACCTACCTAAACCAAGAACGCCAGAGCCTCTGGCATGGTCAAGACCGACCTAAAAAGGTGACCTTTTAGTAAAGAGGGGGGACAGCACACCCCCTAGTATATATGATGATGATAGGTTATTTATAACACGCTTAATACCCAGAGGTTTCTAAGCGCAGACCCGGGGATCGAACCTTTGGTGCTCCATGTCTCTAGCTTCCAAGGCGAGCACGTTGCCCCTGAGCTATCCTCCCAAGACTATAGCTCACAAGACAAGGAAGGGTTTTTTGTCCAGGATCAGACATTATATCAGACATGAGCGCTGAGAAATGCTAACAGGCACAGCAACCAGAAAAGGTGCACAACGGATTTACTGCAAAGGGCAATTGTAGTGAGCCCCCATTCAGATTCGACAAATATGTAAAAAAAAGATAAATGCTGACACCCAGGATAGAAGTTATCATTATGAAAGGACGGGATCCTTTTATAGGAACAGGTGTATGCGTGCACCCACAGTAGGGCAGCTCACAAAGCAATTTGATATATTCAGAATTATTAGTGGCACTAGGCCTCAAGGAGTGCCGAGAATTAATATAGCAGATGGAGAGAAATTTTTATTCTAGTGGTTGACGTTGGGACTGTATGTCCATGCAGTGAAGACAGAAAGGTGTTCAATGCTTATCAGAAGATTGAGGGTTTTGTTGAAGACAACAAATGCAGTTTTCTTGCCTAGTGATGAATTATTAGTCTCTGGAGGAGAGTGTTATGAGAAATGTTTGTTATACTTGTAACAGGCACCTGCCAAGGTTTTGAGAAAGGATTGGATGATAAAAGCCTAAACATGATGATTTTGTTTAGTGAATTAAGGATAGTGTGTTCCACCTTTTGGAATGCACCATGTGAATGTGGGTGATTCATAGTGGCATGCACAGGGCAAGAGGCCCTACGAAACTTTTTTGGTAGAACCAGAGGTTTTTATTGCAATTAAAGCACAGTGCTGCAGATGGCTATGTGAACTAGTGGAAAAGTGGTGTGACCACGTGGTCTCAGACCATGGATATTTATGAACAAAGAGGGGGGACAGATGCCCTCATAAAATTAGAAAAAGCCATAGTATAGAAAGAAATGGCTAATGATTAAGGAAATGGACAAAAAGGGTGGAACATGGAGGACAGTAATGGTGCTCATGAAAGGATCCAGGTTGATTGACGTCACTGATGACGACATATCTAGATAAGGTTTAAACAAAGGATAAAGTGGTAGTTCTTTAAGAACATCACGCATTAAAAAGACAAAGAAAGAAATCTTATTGTATGTGGCAATAATGGAGTAGCATTCAGTATACTTTCAGGAAGGTTTGGAGAGAGCAAAATGTTTGGTGGACTGCAGGCGTTTTGGCATGGGTCCATAAAAATGAACTGGGAGAAGATGAAAAATAAATAATTAACTTTAAACAGTATAGGAATAAGAAGCTTGGTTTAAAAAATTGACGTCATTAGGGTGAAATAAACAAAAAATGAAGGAATGGGAAAATGAATGAAGACATGATTGGAGGAATGAATGGATATTAAAATAAAAAAAGCATCGAATCAGTAAAAAATTAAAATTTGAGAAAAAAATATTGCACGGCTTAAGGTTGCTGGTCATAATTGAAAAACGTAGTGTATTATGAGTAAAAAAGCTAACTGGTATGATGAAGGCCCACAGGAGTATGATGGGCCAAGGTCATTTCTATTATAGGGAGGAAAAATAAAACGTCTTGTAGAACTGCATGAAAGAAAATACAAAAGGTAAGTAAATTAATATTATTTGAATGTATTCAAGGGTGTTGGTTTACATTTTTTAGTTGAAGATCATTAACCTCTTTTTGAATACGGGAGGAATGTCTGCATGGCCTTAGTAGGGGAAGAGACAGTGTACTATGACAAAGGGGAGTGTTAAGTGAATAGGGAGAGAAGAAAAAAGGTGAGTACTCATTTACACTGCAGTGTGAGAACACACTGTGGATCCTTATTAAAAGTAAGACGACCCAGCTGAGTACAGAAAGAAAAAAGGCAGTTAGGGATTCAGTGTTTTAATTAGGTAGCCTTCTTCCCGATATAGGTGTAAACAAGTGTGAGCATAGAGTAGCATATAGATGCAAGCATGGCCACCTCAGACAAAGCAGGACATAGAAGATGTTAAATAAAAGGTGGGTAACCTTTTTTGTTTTTTGATAGTTGGCAGGATGCCAAAAAGGGTAGATTTGGCAGAACTGAAGGACATTTTTAGAATAGGCAAACAATGAGCGTCTTATGTCAAGAAAAACAAGGGTAGGCTAGATTAGTGTAGAGGGTTAAGCAGGAGACAACGTGCAGCAAAATGATTATTGTGTCTCAAACAGTATGAAAACACAGCACAGAAAGGAAATGACCACAGTACTACGCGATTCAACGGGAGATGGCGAAGGAAAGTAGAAGTACATTCAGCTGAGCAGAGGAAGCACATTCAGCTGAGCAAAGGAAGCACATTCAGCTGAGCAGTAGAAGCACGTTCCGCTAAGCAGACAAAGACCGTTCAGCTGAGCAGGGATAAAACCAAGAACAGGTCTAAATGTTGTACACATTAATTGAAAAAGTTCTTTCTTATGTGCACCGAGTCAGAAAAAGCCTACACGTTAAATGGGCTGAAAGTAGCAAGAAACAATTCTAGTAAACATGTTTTGTTAGCAGCAAGGAGGAAGGGTTTATGTTGAAACTTGACCCCCTTGCCAGTCCCCGAATGACTTTTGGCTCTATTTTGATTTTCTACAGAGAACAGGGATACCTACCAGCAATGTCCTCTTCTGCTACGGATGCACCTAGAAAATAGAAGAAAACGTATTTCTTTTAATGTCTTTCTTAATCTGTTTGTTGTTTATTATTTTTGTCTCCTTGGTCAGAAAGTGTTGATCTTAGGAGGAAATGTGTCCTCCAGAAAGGACAAATTATATTTGTAAAAAAAAAAGCCCATAAGACATAAGGGCAAAAATGAGATAGGCAAATGTATTTATTGCCTAGAAATTAGACACAGGTGAATGTGTTTATTGAAAACACACCAGGTCCTGGCACTACACAGTATCAATATGAGAGAAGGAACAAGTTACTTACCTGTAACTGTTGTTCTCCAGCATGGGTCTGGCATGGATTCACATGCTCATGAATATTCCCCGTCGTCAGGCTGGGAATCCTCGGTAAAGAAAAAACCAGTATCAGTTTCGTTTCTGATCTGTCTTTCGTAGTAATAACCAATCACTGGTCTCTGCGTCATACTGACCACAGCCAATGACTGCCCTCTACCTAAGCACCGCCTCTGGCAGCCATCTTCAGATTTGGAAGCACGTGAAGTGGCAGTATGACCAAGTGAAGAGCCGCAGAGGGGTAGGCGGGAGGGTTCGCATGTGAATCCATGCCAGACCCATGCTGGAGAACAACAGTTACAGGTAAGTAACTTGTTCCTTCTCCAGCATGGGGTCTGGCATGGATTCACATGCTCATGAATAAAGAATACATAGCAGTACACACATGCACAACCACGGGAGGTGGCAAAGGCTCAACATTAAGCATCACATCAACTCAACATTAAGCATCTTACCTCCTCACCAGGCTCACCTCAGGCGAACAGGTTGCGCAGCACTGCTTGGCCGACCCTGGACTCCTCCCTGGAATCCCGGTCGACGCAGTAGAATTTCGTGAAGGTGTGCGTCGACCTCCACGTAGCAGCCCTGCATATGTCCAGCAGGGGCACACCAGATAGGAACGCCGTGGTAGCTGCGATCGCTCTGGTGGAATGGGCTCTCGGACGGCCAGGCAGCGGTCGGTTTGCCAACCGGTGACAGTACATGATACAGCCGGAGAGCCATCTGGAGATGGAAGCCTTCGAGAGAGCCTTCCCCTGATTGACAGGTCCAAAGTTCACAAAGAGTTGTGACGTCTTCCGAAAACCTTTCGTGCGGTCCACGTAGAACTTCAGCGCTCTAGCTACATCCAGCGAGTGCAAAGTCCTCTCAGCCGGCGACGAAGGCGACGGGAAGAACACAGGTAACACCAAGGGTTCGTTGAGATGAAAGTCCGACGGTACCTTGGGCATGAAGGAGGGGTGCGTCCTGAGCACTACCCTCGTGTCGTGGAAAGTCAAGTACGGGGCCTTGCAGGAAAGGGCCTGGATCTCTCCCACTCGTCGTGCGGAGGTGATGGCCACGAGAAAAGCTGTTTTCCACGATAGAAACTTCAACGGGGCCGAGTGCAGAGGCTCGAACGGAGGTCCCATGAGTTTGGTCAGCACCACGTTGAGCTCCCACGCCGGGGCCGGAGCCTTCACCGGCGGGAACGATCTGAACAGTCCCTTCATGAACTCTTTCACCAGACGATGAGACCACAAGGACGTCCGGCCCGTGGTTCTGGTGTATCGGGAGATCGCAGCAAGATGAATCTTGATGGACGCGTGTGCCAGACCAGCTTTGGCCAGCGTCAGCAGGTACGGCAGCACTTGGGGAGCCGTAATCCGTAGAGGGTTAATCTTCTGTGCGTGGCACCAGACAGAGAACCTCTTCCATTTGTGTCCGTAGCATTTAAGAGTCGAGGACGCCCTGGCCTTTGCAAGAACCTCTCTGCAATCGGCCGGTATGTCGTATCCTCCAAACTCTAGCGCTGCAGGAGCCAGGCCTGCAAGTTCAGCGACTTCGGGTCGTGGTGGAGGATGGCGCCTCCTTCCCTGGAGAGTAGATCCGCGTCCGCCGGCAGCTTGATTGGCGGGGACGCCGACAAGTCCAGAAGGTCCGGGAACCATATCTGCCTCGGCCACGCAGGTGCGACGAGGATCATCCTGCACCGTGACCTCTTGAGCTGGTTGACGAGCCGGATTAGCAGAGGCAAGGGAGGGAACGCGTAGAGGAACAGGCCCTCCCAGGGGAACGAGAAAGCATCGCCCATGCTCCTCGTCTGGGGAAACCTGCTGGCGAACCTCCGGCACTTGGTGTTCGTCGCCGTCGCGAACAGGTCGATCTGGGGTGTGCCCCACCGTCGGAAGAGGCGATCCACCAGATCCTGCCGTAGTTCCCACTCGTGGCACGAGCGCAGCTCCCTGCTGAGTGAGTCGGCGATGGTGTTTTTTATCCCTGCCAGATGAAACGGCACCAGAAGAATCCCTTGGGCGACGGACCAATGCCACAGGTCCTGCGCCTCCTTGGACAGCGCTGGGGACCTGGTTCCGCCCTGTTTCCTGATGTAAAACATGGTGGTGGTGTTGTCGGTGAAGATCCTCACCACCTTGCCCTTGAGGGACGGAAGGAAGGACCTGAGGGCCCAAAACACTGCACGGAGCTCCAGGACGTTGATATGCAGGGACTTCTCCGTCGGGAGCCAGAGTCCCCTTGCGTGCAGATTTTCGGTGTGCGCTCCCCACCCTTCTAGGGAGGCATCCGTGGTCACAGTCACCTGGTGGGCTGGGGTCTGGAAGTCCATGCCCGCCGTCAGATGCGCGCGGGTGCCCCACCACCGTATCGCTCGTCGGAAACTCTCGTCGAGCTTGATCCTTTCCTCGAAGCTGCCCGTCGTCTGGATCCAGCGCGCATCCAGGAACTCTTGCAACGGGCGCATCCGGAGCCTGCACATGGGAATGAGGTAGATGCAGGAAGACATCATCCCGAGGAGGGACTTGATGGACCTCACCTTGGCCGCGTCGGCCACCAACATCCGTTGCACCTTGCCCAAGATGGTCCTGGTCCTCTCCTCCGACGGGGAGGCCAGAAGGGACACTGTGTCGAGCCTCGCTCCCAGAAACAGTGCGACTTGCGCGGGCACCAGGTGGGATTTGGCGTAGTTCACGGAGAATCCCAGGTCCGTGAGGAGTTGGACGGTCCTTGCCGTGTGGACCACGGCGAGCTCCCTCGTCTTGGCGCGGATGAGCCAGTCGTCCAGGTAGGGGTAGACGTGAATCCCCTCGCGGCGCAGCTGCGCCGCCACCGGTGCGAGGCACTTGGTGAAAACCCTGGGTGCCGACCGCAGTCCGAAGGGAAGGGCTTTGAACTGGTAATGACGCCCTTGGACCACGAATCTGAGGAATTTTCGGTGCCCCTTTAGGATGGGAATGTGGAAGTAGGCATCCTCCAAATCCAACGACGATAGGAAGTCTCCTTCCTCCAGCTGACCCAGGACGTGCTGGAGGGTGACCATCCGGAACTTCTGCGCCTTGATGAACTTGTTCAGGCGTCGCAGGTCCAGGATGGGGCGCCATCCTCCCGTCTTCTTCTTCACGAGGAAGTAACGCGAGTAGACTCCGGAGCCCCGAAGCCTCTTCGGGACGAGTTCGATGGCGCCCTTTCTGAGCATCGCCTTTACCTCCAGGAGAAGTTGAGGGACGTGAAGTTCTTTCCTGGCCACGGGGGGGACGCGCGGGCACCTTCTTTGAAACTCGAGCGCGTGACCCCGGGCCAGGGCGTCCAGCACCCAACGGTCGGTGGAGATGGACTCCCACACGCTGACAAAGCCCGCCAGCCGGCCTCCCACCGGGTTGCTTCGGTGGGGGCCCGACCCCACGGCCGGTTCAATCCTGCTTGGACGCGGCCTTGCCGCCTTGGCCTCCTTGGCGACGACGGCGGGGTCCGCCAGACTTGCCTCGTCCTCTGTAGGCCTCTTGCGACGACGAGCGGGCCGCTTGACGGTAGGAAGCGAAACCGCCGCCGGAACCTTTGGAGGCGCCCTTGCCTCCGCCGCTCCGAAAGGGCGTCCGCCGTTGCTGCAGTACTCCAAGGGCCCGGGCCGTCTCAGTATCCGCCTTGATGGCCTGAAGGGAATCGTCCACTGTCTTCCCAAACAGGTTGTTCCCGTCGAAGGGCATGTCCAGGACCCTGGTCTGGACGTCCTGCCGAAAGTCCGTAGCCTTGAGCCATCCGCGACGTCGAAGGCAAACGCCGTTGCCCATCTGGCGGAACCCAGTGTCGGCGATGTCCGTCGCCACGGTGATGGCGTGGTCCGAGGCCACCTCACCTTCCTGCAGGATCTCAAGGGCCTCCGCCCTCTTGTCGTCCGGCAGAAAATCCAGCAGGGGAGCTATCTTGTACCAGAGTTCCCTGTCGTAGCGGGCCACGATAGCCAAGGCGTTGGCCGCTTTAATCGTCGTCGCCGCCGACGAGATGACTCTGCGTCCCATGGCATCCAATTTCTTTCCCTCGCCGTCCGGCGGGGAAGTCGACGTGGAGGCCGCACCCCCCCCCCGCTTTCTTCCTGGCTGCCGCGGAGACGACGGAGTCCGGGGTAGGCTGCGCCCGGAGGCATAGGGGGGCCGAGTCCGGGACCCGGTACTTTTTCTCGTACCGGTCTCTTTTCGCTGGCGTCGTGGAAGGGTTCTTGAGGAGGGAAAGGCCCTCATCCCAAATGTCGTCCAACAGAGGCACTGCGAGGACCGTCTTCCTCTTGGTCTCGCGCCGTTGGTAAAGGAAGCCTTCCTTTTTCTTCTCCTCAGGGCAGAGTTGGAAAAGCTCGGATGCCCTGGCGATCATTGAGTGGAACGATCCAATCTCGTCGGGCGGAGAAGCCCTGGTGGGAGGCGACGACGGAAAATCCTCGTCGTATGCCTCGTCGTCCGTACCCGTCGCTGCCGTGTCAGTCCCCGTATCATCCCCTCGGGTGGACGGGGAGGAGGGCTGGACGGGGCGCGACGGTTGAAAAGGAGGCGGTGGATGGATCCTTCTTTTCTTGGTAGGGGGAACACCAGAAGGTCCCGGTTCTGGATCCCCCGACGGGAGAGGTTCCTCCGTCGGTAACGCTAGTCTCGTCCTTATCTCGGAGCATAAGGACTGTATAGCCAACAAAATGGCCGCTGAGTTGTCTTGCGGCGCTGGCAGAGGGGAATCCGACGGGCGAGCAGGGGCCCCGTCGGTATCCTCGACGATGTCGTCGTCGTCACCTGCGTCGGGGCCCATTCCGACGGGCTGGTCTTGTTCCACGCCTAGGCCGTGGCTTAAGACCTCGATCAGTTCCTCTTCTGAGGTTGAGGCCGAATCTACGACGACGCCCTGCCCCCCCTTCTTCCCCACGGAGGGTTTCACGGGGGTCCTATCGATGGGCACGAAAGAAGACTCCCTCCGAGGAGGCAGGGAGATTCTGGGCCCCGAGGCCGCCACCACTGGTGCAGCCTCCACAGGCTGGGCCAGGGCCGCCGCGACCGTTTCGATAGAGGGCTTGGTCGAATGGATCAAGGCCTTCACCACCTTAGGTGCGCTCACCGCCTTATCCTTGAGGGAGGGGGCACTGCCACGCTCCTCCTCTGCCTTAGAGCTCGACCGGGGTCTCTCCAGGAGCTTCGCCGGGTGCTCGGCCTTCCTCTTACCCGACCCAGAGCGTTGGCTCGTGGTTGATGGTGCCGGGGAGGGTGCGCCCTGCCTGGCGCCCGTAGAGCCCGACCGTTCGGCGCTCCCGGTGCCAGCGGACTCGCGGTGCTTGGCCTTATGTTGGGCCCCCGTCGCCGGGGCGCCCTCAAAGGTCTTAGAAAACCGCTCAGATTTCTTCTTCTTCTCGCCGGACGGGCTCTTACCCTCCAGCCAGCTGGCGAGACGTTGATGGCGGTCCTTCATGGTCCGTTCCGACATGTTGCCGCAAAACGCACAGTCCTTCTCCACGTGCGTCTTGTCCCCATGAAGGCAGTAAAGGCAGAAAGAGTGTTCGTCCTCCTTGAAGACGTTCTGCAGCTGGCATCCAGGGCAGGCCCTGAACAGCTTTCCGGGCGTCGAGCTTCCCTTCTCCTGGGCCATCTCCGAGACCGGGCCTGAGAAGCTTCTGGAGTCCTCCGAAGTGTAGCTCGACGAAATCTTCACCCTTGAGGGGCACAGATGAATACGACACGGGTCCCCGTTGATCGGATGTAGGATCGGTGGAGCTTGAGGCTCTTTTGACCGAAAGAATCGAAGTTTTTGTGAAAAAGCGCGAAAAAATAGTACTAACGCTCGAGAGCAATAGCACGAGGATCCCAACACATGAACGTGCGGTAAAAATCTGAAGATGGCTGCCAGAGGCGGTGCTTAGGTAGAGGGCAGTCATTGGCTGTGGTCAGTATGACGCAGAGACCAGTGATTGGTTATTACTACGAAAGACAGATCAGAAACGAAACTGATACTGGTTTTTTCTTTACCGAGGATTCCCAGCCTGACGACGGGGAATATTCATGAGCATGTGAATCCATGCCAGACCCCATGCTGGAGAAAGCATAAATGTATCTAGAGAAAGAGAGAAACAGTTAAAAAATACAATGTAGTTTGTTTAGGAGGCAGGGATGTTTGAAAGTAATGGAGATTGGTTTAGAAGGAAGGAATGTTTAAAGATAACGCACATGTTTTTTTTATGGGTTGGGTTGCGAAGAAAAGTATTGATGGTAGAGACATACTTTTTTTACAAAGGAAACTCATTCTGTTTTGTATTACAGGTGAACAATGAGGGACCTATATACTCCGAGAATTAGCGGCATTCGAACCTATGAGCAGAGAGAATGGTCAAGGGACCTAACCAGATACCCGTACACAGACGTTTCTGCTGCTAATGTGACAGCGGACAGTTTTCCGGCAAAAACTCCCCAATCCTTGTGCCACCGGTCCAAATCTGTGTGCCTCCCCCCGGACTTAAAGTTTTCCCTGTGACAAGTTCTTTGTGATAAAAGAGGCACCAACTAAAAGTGCGGAAAAGACAATGAAAGGACTGACCTAAAGCAGCCCTAAAAGAGGACGAATACAACCAGACAAAGACGATCCATGGGGTACAAACCAAGATATGACGATAAACAATGAATGAAGAAGAAAAAGAAAAGGAACTTGTAAAAATGCAAATGGGGAAGACAATGAGGAACAAGGACATTTTGTGAAATGGAAGTGACGGAAAAAGTGTGGAGGATGAGCCACATGTGAACAATGTGTGAAAACAGGCTGGTGGGTTACCTCAAAGAGTGACCATCTCTCAAATTCTCATAGTGGCTGTAAAATTATCTGAGGCCTATAGTTAGTTTAAAGTTAATTGGGTAATGGAGATAGACATATAAAAGTAATCAAAGGTATTCTCTAGGGACACATACATGTTTAGATTAGGAGAATATTATGCGTTAGTACTAACGTAGTAGGAATGTTTTTAGGATGCCTCCCCAATTGAAATACATTTTCTCACGGAAAAGGGTGATTAGAACATAGATGTGTACACTGAAAATCGAGGAGGGTGGACATGTGTTACGCTCACCTGGTATCCACAGGGACGCCACCCAGCCCTGGTTGGATTATTTGCACTCTCGAACTCTCTTCCGGTCCCTTGGTAAGGCCTCTGGTTAAAGGTGGGTCTGCAATATAGGGGAGCTGGATTCAATACCAGATTGTCTTTGTTTTGCCACCTCCCTTGGCCTCAACGCCTTTCCTCCCCCCCCTTGGGCCTTCTCCTCACCCTAATATTGTAAAAGGTGGATTCTCCGTCCTACTCCTCGTGGCAGGGGCACGTAGATGTGGGGGGCGAGCAGCGACCAAGTTACTTCACTGGTGAAAGCCTCCCTGTGGGAATCATGGCCTGCTGTGACTCCATAGGATTGCTGTTTTACAGTCTTTATATGCAGTTCTTATGTTTCTCTTAATTTCGAATAATAATGTCTTGCTTCTTTCCTTTTAGGTATGGAAAGGTATTTTGGTGTTGTCATGCAGTTTGAAGATGAGCATTGGCCGGTAGGCGCAAGCGCGGTGGGTGCGATGATGTCCGGTGAGTAATGCGCTGCGCTGTTTCGCCTTTTATACTGATAACCTGTGCCTTTTCTCTCCTTGCAGGTTGCGATGTTACTCGCCGAGCGCCGTAATGTTCCAGCAATGATACTGACCAGGAGATGACTACCCAGGTAAGAATTGTGTGGCTTTCTTCATTCGGGAGTAAACACTTACTAATGCTGTCTTTCTTTCACCTCTTTCCAGGTTATGGTATTCCAGGATGCATGCGGTGCCGGATGATGGAGTTCATACCTTCAGGTGAGTGGAACTGAAGTC
Organism: Ambystoma mexicanum; assembly: GCF_040938575.1. Lineage (NCBI taxonomy): Eukaryota > Metazoa > Chordata > Amphibia > Caudata > Ambystomatidae > Ambystoma > Ambystoma mexicanum. Next base: position 375,311,541 of record NC_090935.1, on the reverse strand, counting down.
AGCGATGGATTGAAGACAGGATACTGTTCCAGGTAAGTTTCGTAGTGTTCTTTCTCTCTCTGCAGGTCCTTAGTTTCAGGTAAGCTGGCATCAAAGAACTGGACACAGTGAGCGTTACGCTGCCCACAGCAAAATAACGCAAATCATGTTCTGCTGTTTGGGTGCGTTTTAAATAGTCTCAGGTAAAGTTGTCAAGGTAAAATAGTCCCAGGCCTGCCACACCCAAAGTAGTCCAGGTAAAGTAGTCCCAGGCCTGCCACACCCAAAAGACTAGACCGCATAGCTCAGTTCCTTGCAACTGAACTATGTGTGTGCCTCCATATTGGCTGAACCACCCCTCCCCCCAAGTTAAATAGTCCCAGGTAAATAGTCCCATTCTAATGTTGGTCTTCATGATGGTTATGAGCCTGGCGCCAGAGGCAACAGGACTGACTCCAAGAGTCTTGGATGAGGTTTTAAAGCCTTTGACCTGGCCCTAACTGGAAGGCTGACTTGCCAGTGTAGACCAGGGGCAAGGGTCATGACAACATGGGTGTAGTGCAGTCCTGGCTGAAAAGAAGCTATAGTGGAAATGTGTTGTGCTTTGATCCACGCGCTCTCAAACACTTGTGTATCGCGCTCTGAAACACTTGTGTACGAGCGCGATATAAATAAAATATATTTTCATTTCATTTCATTTTAGTGGCATGTATTGAGCAAAGTGACTAAATACAATCCAGAGAGGGGAGTGTGTAGAGGGTTGACTCCCCCCTCTTACTGAATGTACAGGAGATAGACCCCACCCCTCTCAAACCGAATGCGGATAACTTGTCAGGATGACCAATAGTTCAGAGTGTGCAACAATTAGGCTTGTAGGGCTTAAAAGGGCAAGAAAACACATTTTAAGGGTGAAATGCATTCTTTGGGGTCCGAATGTCTTGCGCAATAGAGAATATGTCAAGTAGTACATGCTTATCGTAGTTACTAAAAATCTAGATTCAAATCTGAGCAGGTACCAAGTTTTGATCAAGAATAGGTTGGTCAACCATTTTGTAACCAGGCAGGACCAGGGTGGCTCAGGCAGGACTTTGCAGAGGCCGTATGCACAAGTTGGATTAAAGATACCTAACTTTGAGCTGTACTTCATGGCGTGCCAGCTGCGGCATGTTGTACAATGGATGGCAGACGATCCCACGACAGACACTGCGCTGCTACAACTGGTCCTAAAAGTGAGATACATGAGGGACCACCTCTGGATACCCACTAGGGAGCACCCTGGTAATTCTTACTTGGTGGAGTTGGGCATTCGAATCTGGAATAGGAAGTGTAGGATTATGGGATTAGTGGACCCGTTGTCACCTCAGATACCAATAGCGGCAATCCTGAAAGGGAAACCAGGGGGGCAGTGTGGAGTAGCCACGGTGGGAGACCTGTGGAAGGAGGGAGGGTGGAAGACATTTGGAGAATTGTAAGAAGCTACTGGCGTACATGCAGGCCAGTTCCTGTTGTATAAACACAGTAATGGAGACACTGCGAGAACGATGGCCAAATAACATGGAGGAGGCAATGGTAATGAGGGTACTGAGTTGTTGCTTACCGTGGTGGAAGGATGACATGCTATCTCCAGAATTTTCGAGATACAGCTAGATAAAAACTTACGATCAGACCTGAAAGGTAAAGAGAAATGGGAAAAGGACCTGGGGAGGAATTTGGGGGATAGTGAATGGAAAAAAGTGACATTGTATCATAAGAAGGTTTCTAGAAGAACAAGTTACTCTCTTACCTGGTAACGTTCTTTCGATGGGATGGTCCGACGACATATTCCATATCTACGACAGTAATCACCACAGCTGTGCTGCTTCAGAAAATCTGTCTGCGTCCTGCGTCGATGACGTCGATACGCTGTCCTCGAGGGCCTCTGTCGAGCCAACATCACCGGATGTTATAAGTAGAACGCACGACGTCCGTAGCCTCAGTTGTAGTTTTTTCCCCCAGAACGTGTGGCACCAATCTCCTGCCAGTATGACCACAGAAAGCCTTGCGGAACGTAAACTGCAATCGCTTAAGAAATTCTGTAGCAGGGTAGGCAGGGAGGGAGCGATATGGAATACGTCGTCAGACCATCCCATCGAAAGAACGTTACCAGGTAAGAAAGTAACTTGTTCTTCGAGGGGATTGGGTCCTCCGACGGATTCCATATCTATGACAGACTCACAAAGCAGTACCAATGTATGGAGGAGGGAAAAAGAATTTAGAATAAAGAAATTTAGAATGCCCAATCAAATTGCAGAGTAAAGGACCGCCTTGCCAAAGGCCAAATCCGGCCCATGGATAGAATCTAGGGAGTAGTGTCGCACAAAAGTATGGACCGAAGCCCAAGAGGCTGCTTCACAGATGTTACGAATAGGAACACCCCTCTGAAGGCCAGTAGAGGCAGCCATACCCTTAGAAGAATGGGCCTGTAAGCCTACCCGAGGGTCCTTATCCGCCAAGCGGTAACATTCAGAAATTGCCAAGATAATCCATCTAGACAAAGTCTGCTTAGTAACAGCTTGTCCCAAACGCCTTCCAGCGTAACCTATAAAGAGCTGATCATCCACCCTGACCCGGGACATGCGTGAGATGTAGAAACTTAAAGCTCTCCTAGGATATAACCTATGGAGCCTCTACTCCTCCTTACCAGGATGCAGAGGAGGATAAAATGCCAGAAGAATGACCTTCTGGCTTAAATGAAATTCCGACACCACTTTCGGAAGAAAGGAAGGACGAACTCTAAGGACATGCCCTGTCCTTATAAAAAAAACAGTGAAGGGTGGCTTAACTGAAAGTGCCTGTAACTCACTCACTCTGCGAGCAGAAGTGACCGCAACTAAAAAAACTGTTTTCAGGGTTAACAGTCTCAAAGGACAAGAATGTAAAGGCTCAAATGGAGCACCCATTAGAAACTTGAGAATGGTACCCACTTGCAAGCCCCTGTGGGCTCAAGAAAGCAAAAAAGACAGAACCATGGAATGTCACATATAAAAGGGTTACCAGTCAAATGGTCGAAAACATTTGGTCGACAGACAATTTGGTCGACACCATTTGGTCGAATGCCAAATGGTCGAATTTTTTTTTTTTTTACCCATTTTTTGGTTTTTTTTGGGGGGGTCCCCCCCCCAACCCCCTTTTTTTTCTTTTTTATTTTTTTTCCCCACACGAAAACCCACAAAACACATATATATATTAAAAAAAAAAAAATTCGACCATTTGGCATTCGACCAAATTCAGTCGACCAATTGTCTGTCGACCAAATCACTATCGACCATTTGACTGGACACCATATAAAAGGATCCACATTCTTAACTCTGCACCAGTCGCAGAACTTTCTCCAATGGCAACGGTACAGGGACTTTGTTGCCGGCCTTCTGGCCGAAAGCAACACCTCCATCACGTCTTCAGGGAGCTCCCAATCCTTATACCTCAACCTTTCAGAAGCCAAACATGAAGGTTGAGGGATCTGACCTCTGGATGGAGAACCTGGCCCCCCTCCTGTGAGAGCAGATAGTCTTGGTAGGGAAGACGAGGTGGAGGGCAGATGGACAAGTCGAGAAGGTCCGGGTACCACGTCCTCCGGGCCCATGCCGGAGCAATGAGGGTCATCCGGGAACCAAACCTCCGTAACTTCCGCAACACTTGCGGGATGACGGGGACTGGAGGAAACGCGTACAGCAGTGGGAAGAACCACTCCAGCACGAATGCGTCTCCTAAGGCTCCTCTTGGAGAAAATTCCCGCGAGCAAAACCTTTCGCACTTCCAGTTGACACTGCAGGCGAAGAGATCCACTTGAGGGGTCCCCCAAAGGGCGAAGATCTCCATGAGAATCTCCTGAGCCAACTCCCACTCGTGAGAGATCACGCTCTGCCTGCTCAGAGTGTCCGCCGTCTCGTTTTCGTCTCCGGCCAGATGAACTGCCAAGATTGAAATTCCCTGCTGGATGGCCCAGAACCAGAGCTGCATCGCCTCCCTGTACAGAGGAAGTGACTCTGCCCCCCCCTTTTTGTTGAGGTAGTGCATGGCCACCGTGTTGTCCATCAGAATCAGGACATTCTTTCCTCGCACAGTTGGCAGAAAAGCCTTCAGGGCAAGCCTGACGGCCCTCAGCTCCACCAGATTGATATGGAGTCTGGACTCTGACGGAGACCAACGACCGCTGACTGTCAACTTGTTGGCATGAGCTCCCCAACCCCTGAGGGAAGCGTCTGTCACGATCGTCCTCTCCGGCCAGGGTAGCCAAAACGGAGCACCCCCTCATCAGAGTGCCTTCGTCGGCCCACCACAGAAGGTCCTGTGCGACCGAGGGCGGCACCTGAACGGGGTCCGACATCCTGCCGGAGGACTGTGACCACTGCATCTTGATAGCCCATTGCAGCAATCTCATCTGTAACCGGGCCTCTGGCACCGGAAGAATGCAGGATGCCATGAGGCCGAGCAACCTCAAGAACTCGAACGCCAGGAGACTCTGGGCACGTTGAAACTTGTGTACCATCTGCTGAATGTGAAGAGCACTCACCTGGGGAGGAAAACACTGCCCCAGGGATGTGTCGAGCACTGCTCCGATGTACTGGAGCCGCTGAGTTGGCATCAAGTGGGGCTTCTTTAAGTTGAGGGAGAAGCCCAGCTTGTGAAGGGAGTCGCAGGTGACGGACAGATGATCCAGGAATTGCTCGGGAGAACGCGCCCTGATCAACCAATCGTCCAGGTAGGGGTACACGTGAATCCCCCCTTTCCTGAGATAAGCTGCCACCACCACCATGAGCTTGGTAAAAACCATCTGGCGGAGGTCAATCCGAACGGCAGGACCCGAAACGGAAAGTGCGAGTTGCCAATCGCGAACCTCAGGTACTTGTTGTGCTTGGGATGAATCGGCACATGAAAATAAGCGTCCTTGAGGTCGAGCGACACCAACCAGTCCTGAAGTTGAAGGGCCTGGAGGACTTGAGAAAGAGTAACTATCTTGAACTTGTCCTTCCTGAGGAGCTTGTTCAAACCGTGCAATTCATTATGGGCCTCAATCCCCCGTTTTTCTTCGAAATCAAAAAATAAGGGGAACCCCATCCATTGTTCCTCTCCGCTACAGGCACCAGTTCTATGGCGGCTTTCTCCAGCAGGGACTGAATTTCCTGCGCAAGGAGCGGATCCGGACTCTTCAAAGAGACATTCCCTGGTGGATTGTCCTGAGGCCTCTGCCGGAAAGGAAGACAGTAGCCGTGGGCTATGATCTCCAGAACCCACACATCTGAAGTAATGGCACGCCATTCCACAAGATGCTGCGCTAGCCTTCCCCCAATCGGCGAACCATGGGACATAGCCTCATGACTGAGCTGAAGCGGCTGCGGCATTGCCTGAGGGTAAAGAGGCAACTGCCTGAGCGGCCTTGGCACCTCTAGTACCCTGTTTTCCACCTCTGGCACTCCTACGTTGGCCCCTTTGACTTGCAGCTCCTCTCGATATACTAAAGAATGAGTAATATCGAAAGGAACCTCCCCTCCATTGCTGTCCCCTAGGACGAAAAGGCGGAGGATGGCGAACTGCACCGCTCAACGACTTTGCAGCAGCTTTGGAGGACTGCAACCTCTCCAAGCTCTCGTCAGCCTTGCTGCCAAAAAGATTTTCACCATCAAAGGGCATGTTGATGAGCCGGGCTTGCACATGAGGAGCAAACCCCGACTTCCGCAACCACGCCAACCTGCGTATTACGGTGCTCGCCGCCATGGACCGGCTGACACAATCTGCCATGTCCAGACCCGACTCAACGGACTCACACATGGTATCCTTGCCATCTTGGACCATGGCAAGAAAACCATCCCGTTCCTCCCCTTCTGGAATATGATCAGCCGCTAACGAAATACAGTTCCAGTGTGCGTGAAACGTAACAAAGCACACACAGAGTTGGCTGCCTGCAAAGCCATACCCCCTGAAGAAAACACTTTCTTCGCCCAGCCATCAAAACGCTTGTCGTCCCTATCAGGAGGGATGGTATGGTACGATGCCTGCTTTGCTGGGGCCATAGCCGCCTGCACCACCAAACTCTCCGGAGTGGGGTGCATAGTCAAGCAGCAGGGGTCGCTACTGGCTGGACGGTATTTTCTCAGCAAAGTCTTGCTCACTGCCAGGAGACTCTACGGGGCAGTCCAAGCCGCCGCCACCCTTCTTTGCAAGGCCATATGGAATGGCAGTACCGGGTCAGTTGGTGGACCTTAGTCGAGGATATTCGTCAGGTCATCCTGCAGAAAATCCACTGGTGGCGCAGACCACCCCAAGTATTCCGTTACCCTCGACATAAGGCGCCGGTACGAGGACTCGGCATGGGTGCCAGGCTCAAGCCTACAGAACTCCATCTCCGGAGAGGTGTCCAGACCACTGGCGTCGTGCAATGACTGCCGCAGGTCTTCAATCTGGCTATGCCCAGACAAAATCTCATCAGGTACCTCCTCAGGAACCATACCTTCCTCAGCCCCTTCATCCACCTCAGAAATATAATCCATAGGATGGACTGAGGGCACAGAAAAAGGGACAGACATTTTTAGCCTTGGCCAGAGCCTTTCTAGGGGGTTCCACCGTGCCACGGGGTACCTCTGACAAAACAGCCTCGAAAGGCGTCGATGGAATCAGCGTCGATTTCGAGCGTGGCGCCGACAGCTTCAACACAGTCCTCGAGGGCAGAGCCCCAAGCGTGTCCTTCGACAGCCTGGGCGCCGATGGCGTTGACGGCTTCCTCGGAGGCGGGGCCTCGAGAGAGTCCCTCGACGCCGCAGGCGTCGATGTCTTCTTTCGAAGACTTCACAGGCTCCGACGGTCTAGAGGACCGGGACCTGGAACAGGCATGTCTAGAGCGACCAACCTTGTCCGACCGGGACCTCAAAGGCGCTCGGTGATTGCGACAACCACTCGAGCCTGAAGGCGTGCGAGTGGTGTCTCTAGTATGTTTACGGCCGGCGTCCTTCGACGGCACGGACGGACCAGAGCCCTGCGACTGAAAAATCGCCATCATCTCCTGCCGAAAGGAATTCCATTCGGCAGGAGTGGAATGCTTGTTGGGACAAGCAACCCGCCGACGGGCGGAGTCCTCGGACGGGGAGGGCGACCGGTGACAGCGCTTCCGTGAGTGCCTCGAAGAGGCAGAGGAATGGCGGGACCTACTCCGGGACCGAGACCCCCCCGTACCGACGACAACGATGCAGAGAGTCGCCCCTCGAATCGTCAGTTGAAAGGTCGGTGGACTTCGACTTCCGGGGCTTAGCCACCTTACCTACAGAAAGCTTCTTATGCTCCCGCAAGGCCTTCAAAGTAAGCGACTGGCAGTCCACACAGTCATCCGTGTCATGGTCCCCACCGAGGCACCAGAGGCAAGCGACGTGCAAATCCGTCAACGACATCTTGGACCTGCATTCCCGACACTTCTTAAAACTCAGCCACGGGGTAGAATACGACGAGGACATCATAGATATTCACAAACGAACAGGTTCGAGGAACCGAAAGAAGAGAACTCAGAAGAGTCAAGGCGTGCCGAGATCTCCGAAGCGAACACGTTTGTGGAAAAAACAGAACTGAGGCTATGGGCGTTGTGCGTCCTACTTATAACATCTGGTGACATCGGCTCGACGGAGGCTCTCGAGGACAGCGTATCAACGCCATCGACGCAGGACGCAGACGCCAAAAGATTTTCCGAAGCAGCACAGCTGTGGTGATTACTGTCATAGATATGGAATACGTCGGAGGACCCAATCCCCTCGAAATGCCAGATTGCAATTAATACAACTGTACATAAGACACAGAGCGTACCTTACACACGCTGACATTGCAACATTTAAAGGCACGACTAGGCAGGAGTGTCCGAGATGCAGGGCGCAGAATGCTGGGATTGTACACATGTTTTGGGGATGCCTGATAGTGCAGGGGTTCTGGGGAAGAGTTGCGCACAAGGCAGCCCAAGGCGGCATTGAGTTAGACATCCAGACATCAGAGGCTTGCATGTTAGGCTGCTATAAGAGAAACGCCAAAGATAACCCATTGAATAAACTCAAAGATCTGATGTACATACTGCCCAAGCATAGCATAGCCATGAAGTGGAAAGATGCAAAAGAATCTAGCATAATTAGTTGTAGAAGTGGATTGGAGCGCAAACTGGAGCATCGGAGAAAGTATTGAGCAAACAAAAAGCTGAGGCGAGTATAGACATCCAGCAGTGGGTAGCGCTGTCTGTGACATTGCTGCCAGGCGTAGGAAGCGGGGAAGTAACTGAACTGGCTTTGGAGGAGGGCGATGTGACAAGTTAGAACAAGCATGACTGGATAAGTTAAATAGGCCAAGTTGGGGGGACTGGTAGTAATAGACAGTTAATAAATAGATACGTTGACATACGTGGTTAATGGTTTGTGATTGTTCTTTGGTTAAGAAAATGTAACAAAATCTTGAGATGGAAAGAAAAAACTGGCATAGTCAGGCAATTTCTAAGATGGTGGACTTTCGCAAGTCACGATGATGTCAGTGGATACTTTTTTTATAGAAGTTCATCAAGAGTCCATAGGTCTACAATGAGTTATTTAGACTAGCTCTGAGTGGCAGTTAAGGCAACCAAGGATTGGAAAAGGGGTTGTCTTCAAGTACCAAGGACAATCAGGATGTTTTATGTTAATTACTAAATCACCTCACTTTTTAAGACTGTATAAAAGGGACTGAAATCAGGAGGGAGTTGGGAGTTGCTAAGTTTTCTGCTGTGTGCTGTATGCTGTACCCCGGTTTGCTGGAAAGAATTAACAGATGTCTTTTGAGATCCAGCCTGAGTCTTTGCCTGCTTTCATACTTGGTCTCCAGAATGTCTTTCCTGTTCCCGGGGTGTCAAAGCCCAGAGATGGTGTTGGGACCTTCTCTTCACCCGTCTCGCACAAATTACCAAGAGGACTCGCAAGAGCCCAGAGGAGCTGGGAATTGTACATTCCCCGAGCACGGGTGCCTCATGTTGCTGGCACAAAAAAGGTGCAAGCAAGTTAAGCTGCCCGCCGTGAGCGTCCCGCTTCCAGAGAAAGAGAGAGAGAGAGAGAGAGAGAGAGAGAGAAAGAGAGAGAGAGAGAGAAAGAGAGAGAAGAGAGAGAGAGAGAGAGGGAAGGTAGCCGCGAGAACCACAGGAGTGCACTGAAAGATAACACGAGTGTCATAGCAACGCTCCAAACTAATGAACTGTAACAAACTACTGAGAAAGTATAAATAGAATGCCGAAGTGAAGGAAATCACTGTATTGAATGGAATAACCACAATTGAATATTTATTGAATACCGAACTAAGTAGAAACAATACATTTAACACGTTATGATAAATCTTGAATAATGAGCCACTACTTGAAAGGCCGAAGGTAATATTGGAAGAGGAGCCTGAAGGTTTGACTTTAAGATTGAATGTGGCAGCAGGGCTGGTGAGCCCATCCAGTGAAACTTGAATACGCTTTGCCACTAGGGGTGTAGCCCACTTAATTAAAACTGTATCCTGCTGTTTTCTTGCTAAAATGAACACCTCAAGAAACCTTTGAATTTGTAAGCCATTGAAACATCAGCTGTGGAAAACCTGTGGTTGCATGACATGTGAAGGGTGGACCGTGTGGTCCGACAACTGTGCCTAAACCATTGGGTTTAAATATGTCAACTTTGCTACTATCAAGAGCTAATTCGCAAGTAAAACTGTTGGCTTCTGGTTGCGTGACCTCTGATGGGTGGACTGTGCAGTGCAATAACTGCGCCTAGACCAGAAGTCATAAAGTGGCTGACAAGTGGCAAGAGGTGCGATAATAGTTCAAGGTGGGGTCACGTAGACCCTATGTTGTTGTAAGAGCTGCTGAAGCAACTATTGAAAGAGTGACTCCTGAGGAGGGGAACCCTGAGAGGCAATGTTTGGAGACATTTGGCTTGGGGATGGGAATCCCGAGACAACAATGTTGTTTGATCCTTTGTATTGCATTTGAACTTGGGGAAGGGCGACCCCTAACGTACCATTTTGATATTTGTTTGTCTACTAATAGGTGACGTCAGAGTTGGAGCAGTCCTGGCTGAAAATAAGCTATATTGGAAATGTGTTGTGCTTTGATTGTAGAACTTTGACTTCATGGAAACTTGAATTAACACTCTTTGAACCTTTTTTGCTTTGGAACCAAGATTTTGGTTGAGAACATTCCCCCACTAGTTTGTTGTAGTTGTGAGGACAGAATAGGGTGTTATGACACAGACAAGAGGTTTTTCTTTTGGACTTCCTGACACAGACTTTCCTTAGTTTAAGTTGGGCCGGGAATAGGGTTACTTAGGGTTAGTTAGGCGTTATACCAACCCGAATATAAATAAAGTTGTTGAATTACAGTTCTGTTGTCTGTCATCTCTCTTGGTAACATGTATAGCCACCAGATTGCTGGAAGACAAAACGAAGGCTCTGCACAGCCTAAAGTAGCAGCTTTTCCACAATTGGTGAAAGTAAAATCCAAGATGGCGGATCAGCCTTTTAGAGGCTTGGTCCTGTTTCAAAGTTCCCATGTAAACAAGGGTGAATTAGTTAAGTGCAGATAAGCTAAACAAGAGTTCTGTTTGTCAGGATGTATCTTTTCGGGTGGCTTGCACCCTCTTTAATATAGCCCTTTTCCTTTGCGTCCCTTGCACGCTCTGCTTTGACTTTCTGTCGATCTCTTCACTTTTCTTTCACTCCATTCATTCACTAGTTTCCTTTTCTTTCCTCCTTTCTGCTCCGTGCCGTTTCACATATTTTCTTCTGCCTGCTCCACTTCAGTTAGTCGCATGCTCCCAAGTTTGTCTCTCTTCACAACTCTCACCCGGGCAGCAGCGCAGTGACAATTGGTCCCTCCTGGTTGTGCGGGCCCGAGGTCAGGATCTCACCACCTGCCCCTCAGATACCCTTGGGGCCAGCACAGGTCCCAAGGGAACAAGCAATGTCTCACCAGCCAACAGAAGCCTGCAGGATGCTTTGGTCCAGCTCTCTGGAGACACAGCTCCCTAGCCGCGCTGCTGCCACTCAAACACTATACCAGCGTCTCGGCATGCCGTTCTCCTCTGATCCTGCTGCTATCGCTCCTTGGCTTTTCTGGTCCATACAATGTCCCCCGCTCGCTCATTCATCTGTGCAGAACCACACCTCTTATTGTTGGAAAGCAGTCAAGTGGAGTCAGGTGTGAGTGATAATTAGTGAATGCCTGACTATCAATGGGACAACTCAAGTTTGTTTTTCAGCCGGTTTCCCTTACACTCCGCATGTTATTCCTATGGGAAATCTTCACTACTCCCAGTTGCCTCTTCCTAGTATTTGGTGCAAATCGGGAGGTGATGATCGTATGGGTTTGGAAATGCCCCCTGAAAGCTGAGGGATAAGGTTTTGAGGTAGAATGGGATTGTAAGGGCATTGCGTTCCTGCCACTCCGCCAGGGAGTAATCTTGGTTCATAAATGAATAAAATAAAAAAAGTTCAGTGTGGGGGTCCCCGCTGGAGGTTGGTCGGCTGAGCTTTTGTTAGTCACAAAAATGGTCCGACAAAGTGCTAGAAAGAGCTGGACAACTATTCTTAGAGGACCATCTCACTGACTGAGATTCTGAGGGCTGAATCGTTGAGTGTATTTCAGTACCGTCCCCTCAAAAGTATTATGTCTAAACCAAGATGGTACTCCAAGATTTCACAACCCCTTAGACCCTTTGAGAAATTCATTAAAGCCACCTCAAGAAAGGGAATTCCTTCTAAACTATACAAAGTGATGGTCACGACGGAGCTAGAAGGGCTGAACAAACATGGCAGGAAATTTCAGGAGCTACCTGGGCTAGGATTTATAAACTAATGTTCTCTGGTAATCTTTATACCTCTGCGATGGAGCACAATTTCAAAGTATTGCACTGCTGGCATCTACCTCCCCTGGGACTTTCCAAGATATTCTTGGGATCTTCCCCTCTCTGCCCCAGACACTGTGGTCAGACTGGTTCATGGTACCACATCTGGTGTTTGTGCCCAAAGGTAAATGTTTACTGGTCCGAAGTCCTCAGCTTGATCAAAGACAGTGGAATATTCCCCGACCTGGAACCTTTACAAGTACTCTTGGGCGTCCCGGATGAGGAAAGCAATGATCTAAGATTCCCAAAAATTAGTGAAGCAATGCTGAGAGCGGGAAGGGTGGCTTTAGCCCAGAAATGGAAAGACAACTCCATACCTTCAAAATATGACTGGATGAACAAACTCTGACATATTCACGTATGAAAAATTGTCGGCTGTGTTTAATGATTGTGTGGCATCGTTTCATGTTGATTGAGGAATTTAATTTTGAAATGGAGAAGTGAAAGACAGAAACACTGACCTCTAACACAGTACCCTCTATGATGTGTAAGGCTTGACCCTAGACCAGGCCAACCTTTGCAGGGGGAGTATCGAGGTATGCAATGAACCGGTCCCACCATTAATTTTCATTCTTCCTTCTTATGCAACAGATCCACTGTCCTGACTTATAGAATGGTCATTGTGTGTAACTCACTGAGGGGGTTGGGGGAGAGATGTGGGTTTGTTCAAGGAAGTTAAGCAATTTTTGTGCTTTAATTCAGTAAGAAGTATTTCTTAAGAAAATGCCAATAAACAGCTATGTTAAAAAAAAAATACTAAAAAAAATAAGACAATCTTTTAATATGGTCTGCGGAGTGATTATAGGGACAGGAGCCTTGAGGAGGTTCATGACTCGGTCAGGCAGAAGATGAAGGGATCTCAAAATAGGAACTCTGCCCTTGTGTCACTTGGGTCTTCTTCCTCCCCTTTCTTGGGCAACTCACTCCCCTATTTCTACCCTTTGGGTCACAAATGACAGGATAGGAATCGCAGGCAATCCTGAATAAAGGTTGTAGGTCGCTCGTCCACCCCCAAGGTTGGGATCCAAGAGCAAAAGCCCTCCCCTGGCCACTTGAATAGAGGACTTTCAGGGTTTAAATAAGAGAACACGCCTAGTTTTCTCACAGTACCCCATCAGATAGGATTACAGACAACAGCCCAATTAATCGGTATACATGGCGAATATATTGGTCAGCTAAGGCAGAGCAGAAGGGACTCTTTGCATGGAATGAAATATCCCATTTTGGCGAACAAATATATGACCACCCAATGGTACTGTGTACCGCAACTCGGGGCAATTCGACAATAATGTCCATGGTAATCATTTACAAGGGTTTGTGCAGGGGGCAGGGTGTGTAAGAGTGTGATTGGATGGCTTTTGGCCCCTTTAGATTAGGAGCAAACAGCGCAGTTTCTTCATATTTGGCCAACAGCACCACCTTTTCAATTGCTCTAAAGTCTTGTGTTGACCAGGTTCGCTGAGTAACTTGCTATTATGACATCAGCCTAAGCCTTGTTGCAGATATTTCTCTACAGGCAGATAGTCACCCCTGTATAGTAGGGAGGTGGTTGTTTATACTCACGTTCATGCCCTCTAACTTACCAGGGCGATGGCGTACCCATTTCTGAAAGGAGTTGAGAAAATAGTGAAATAGGGGCAGAAGGTACCTTGTCATGTCCAAGAATAGGTTTGTACTAAAGTGGTTTGGGTTCTTTTTGCCCAAGACATGAGAGTGCATCCGCCTTTCCATGTTGGCCTTCGGCATGATACATGATCAGGAATTCAAATAGTGAAAAGAAAAGGGGCCACTAGGCCTGACGAGTGCCAGTACATTTGGTACAGGATGTTGCTTGTAGGTTTTGGTGATCTGTATAAGCTATTAGTTGGTGCTTGGCCCCCTGGAGATGGCGTCTCCACTACTGGAAGGAGGCTTTGAATGCCAGCATTTCTCATTCTGTCGGCGTATACGTTTGTACTGCCACTGTCACCTTGTGAGAAGAATAAGCCACGGTCTGAGGATGCCACTCAGGGAACACAGCCCTAACAACAATTGCATAGGCATCGGCTTCTACAATAAACTGGTGGTCTGGATTTGGGTGCTGAAAAACCGGTGCATTAGTGAAAGCTTCCTTTGTGGAAATAAAAGCCACATGAGCTTCTTCAGTCCACCAAAACGATGAAGCCACATGATCGAAAATGCATGTAGAAAACGCCAGTAGAAACTGAAAAGGCTTAAGAAGGATTTTAAAGCTTTCAGAGTGGTGGGTGATGGCCAGTGCAATACGGCCAGATTTTGGTGGTACTCATCACTACACCCTGAGGGGTTATGACAAAACTAAAGTACCTCAGTGGTCTGAAACATACAAATTATAATTTTGTATGGAGACTTGTCCTGCAAGCATTGCAGAGTGGTACACACACGTTGGAAGTGTTGGGAATACAAATCAGAATATATCAGTATGTCCTCAAGGTACACCACAACACAATGATCTTGGAGGTTGCTGAATACCTCATTAGTGAAGTGTTCAAATGTTTCTGGGGTGTTACAGAGTCCTAAGGGCATCACCAAGTAGTCGAACAGCCCATATTTAGTGCAGAAGGTAGTTTTTCCGCTCATCATGTTCAGAGAGAAGTATCAGCCATTTGTAAACCCAATTTGGTGAATATGGTACATGCTCGCAATTGCTACAGGAGGAGTGAGATAAGCAGAAGGGGGTATGTATTTTTAATGGTTATGCTGATTAAGGACCTGTAATGAATGCATTGCTTGAGGTCCACTTCTCATTTTGGTATGAAGAAAATGGGGGAGGTGGCAGGTGACCGGGAATGGCGAATAAAAGCATTATTTAGAGCGGTTGATAGTTATTTTCTCAGTATGTAATCATCATTGGGTGTTATAGGGAACTCATGGTGGCAACAGTAAAGACAGGCACACGTGATCACAGTTCAAGGGTGTTTATTGAACTATAAATGCAGGGTTGAAAAACACCTAATCTAAACCTAAATCTAAAATGGGAGCAAGTGTCGACCATCAAATTAAAACTAAGGCAGTCCTAGTGGTGTTGTGTCAAAATAAAAGGGTCTATACTAAGAAAAACCTATTGCCAGTTCGTTTGAATTACAGAAAGAGAGTGGGATAGAGTTCAATAAAGAAAAAAGTGTTCCAAATAATAAGTCAGGATGTGCCAGGGGCCTCCCTTCCTCACGTTTTCAGCATGGTTAGACCTTGGGGCAGAGCACACATTCGAGCTTTCTCAGCACGAGCCAACAGTTCCATTCCAGCTAGCAGGTTCTTCGATGGTAAAGTCTCTTTGCATAAAAAAGATCTCTTGCCTTTCGAGGCCTGATGTATCCAACAAACAAACACAAACAAAGTTATTTTCCACAGTTCATGATGGCTTCACCCCTGGGTCCCCGCCTCTTCCGACTCACTGGCTGTTATGAACCGCTTGCCTTTCTTTATCCTTGCAGTCAAAGTCGGTACCACAGGGACCAGCGTCCTTCCCCGGCTTAGTTATCAGCAGAGTAGGGTCTCACGTGCAGAAGACATCTGCTGCAACACACGCTGGCTACTGTTTGTGGTTTTATGATTCCTTCAGTGGAGGATTCACAGGCCTTGGTTGAAAGGGCAAGGTCACTTCGCTCCTTTTCACCCTCTCAGTATGTGCCGTCTTTCTCCTCCTCTTGAACTGCCGTGCTGAGTTAGCTCTCACATCGTGCGGTCTGCCTTGCTCGTCCTGTACTTTCGTGCGGCACCTTTTATCCCTGTGGGGAAGGGAAAGGGCTGTCAGGTGTGTGTGATTCTGGTTAATTGCCTGACTTTGCCTGACCCTTTGGTTGGGACATGTCAGGTAAACAGTTTTATTAGTCCGTTGTTTTCTACGTTGTGAGAAAATGTTTAGGTCAGAAAAGGGGGGGGCAGTGTTTTGGTGTATCCTATATGGTAGGTGGGGGAAGAGGTGCTATACAGAATTGTACCCCTCATACTGGGAGGGTTGGTAGTGATCTAGGAAGGATAGTTTTTGTAGGGTGTGTGGAGTGAACTAGAATAGCTGGGATTGTGAGCTGGACAGAAAGGATTGCGGGAATGGTAGTGTTTTATCAGGGTAGATTGGGTGTCCGGGCATGACTTATCAGAGGAACGTGAAGGAGAATGATTGGGAGTATTCAAGTAGAAGACAGGATAGCAGTGATTTTGGGAGTTGTGGATCTGGAGTGGAAAGGGTGTTGGGATCCTAGGGTATCCATGAGATACAAAGGGGCCGTTGGATTTGGTAATTTAAGAGGTGTTTGGGTGATGGTATTCTAGTGAGGAGTTTCATTGGGAGGAATGGAGACAGATGTGCTACAACCTACAAAGGTCTTAAGGATCAAGTCCTCCTCTACTTCCTCCCCGGTAGAATACTGGTAGAATACTGAGTCTCACCGGGGTTATTTCCCGGGTATAGCCCCAGGCTCCCCTACCCAGGTGATCCTCCCTCGCTCGTCCACCCCCAGTGTTGGGATCTGAGAACACCAGCCCTGCCGTGGCCACCCGAATAAGGGTTCCCTGAGGTCTACTTGGGAGAATACCCTCAGGTTTCTCACAGTGTCAATGAATATATTTGTACATGGGGAATCTGGGCTCCTTCCACAAGATTAATAGTGCAATCGTAGCTCCAATGCGAAGGCAGTATCTACGCTTTCTTTTTGATGAAGATGTCAGACTGGTCTCGATACTCTGTCAGAAGGATCCTGGGAATGGCCCCAACCTCGTGACAACTGGATAATAAGGCTGCACAATGACTTAGAAAGCTCAAAGCAGCACTCTCAATGTGGCCTACACAGGCAGAGAAGAAACATAATTCTATACCTCCATGTTCCCACACACAGCCCCTCCTCTAGCAAAGCAAAATCCCCAGTTTGCTATATAATGCAACTCCTCACTATACTAACTAAATTCGACTCTAGGTTACTCATTCACCCCCTGTGCATTCTGCTAGTGACCCATTGCCTGTGTACCTTGCTATGCTTTGTGCCCTGAATTACTAAAATCAGATCTAGGTGACCTTCTGCCTGTGCACCCTGCTATGTTTTGTGCCTTGAATCGCCAATATCGAATCTAGGTGACCCACTGCCTGTGCACCCTGCTATGTTTTGTGCCTTGAATCGCCAATATCGAATTTAGGTGACCCACTGCCTGTGCACCCTGCTATGCTTTGTGCCCTGAATTACTAAAATCAGATCTAGGTGACCTTCTGCCTGTGCACCCTGCTATGTTTTGTGCCTTGAATCGCCAATATCGAATTTAGGTGACCCACTGCCTGTGCACCCTGCTATGTTTTGTGCCTTGAATTGCTAAAATCGAACTTAGGCGACCCATTGCTTGTGCATACTGCTAGTGACCTATGTTTCTCTGCCTGATTGCCAATATCAATTTTAGGTGACCCACTGCCTGTGCACCCCGCTAGCGACCTTTACTCTTGCGCCCTGATTACTATAATCAAATTTAGCTGACCCACTGCCCGCGCACCCTACAGCTACCCAGGCTGATGCTGTGTTTGCATTAGAGCACTGCCTGCCTGCACTGGACTATTGCTCCCAGTCCAGGTGCCTAGACAGCTCACTGAACTCTAGCTCTACCCACCCAGCACCCACTAACATAATGCTAGCACTCCTCACCATCATCATGTTCCCTTTTTGTATAGTCCCTAATGTTACACCATGCACCAGAGGACACTTCATCAAGGTTGGCGATGGATTAGTTAGACCAGGTTGTCCACGCCACTTCCCCATCCCCTGCCCCACCCCTTTCCTCCCCACACTCCCCCCTTTCCCCATACCATCTCCTCAGGCCCACACTACGCCCATCACCATCAAGAAGGCAGCAACCTCAGACATCCCGTGCCTTAGTCCCAACCCGCCTACATACAATCACACCATACCCATCTGCATTAATGACACAACCACACCCATCCTGGGCATTGAAAGACTCAATAGACTCATGTCTAGAACCAAAATGTCCCTACGAGCTAACTCACTCACCACTTCACCCAATACACTGACCAAACTAAACACCACGCCCACTATCTTCCAACACAAAAGATTCCACAACGCACCACTCAAACACCTAACCAATAACAAAACCACTGACTCTTCCCCCATCAAAGGTAACACACCACCCCCTGCCCCTACCTCCACCCTCAAAACTACACTCATCAATGCCCGCTCACTAGGTGCCCATGCTATAGATATCCATGACCTCATTGTAGACCAACACCTTGATATGCTGGTGGTCACTGAAACCTGGCTCCACCCAGCAGCAGGACCACTTCTAGCCCTTGCTATTCCCCCAGGATTCAGCATCCTGAGAACAGACAGGACAAATACCCAAGGAGGCGGAGTTGCCATAATAGCCAAAACCACCCTGGAAATCAGAGCATGCCCAATAGAACAGATACAAGGTTATGAACTCCTACTAGTCAAGTATACCTCCAACCCCAAAAGCACCACCAACCTACTAGTGGTGTACAGATCCCCCAACAAAAACACACACCCTGACTTGGACATCCCACTACTCCTAACGCCCCTCATCAAGCCTAAAACCAAATGCATAGTCCTCGGTGACTTTAACCTAGGATACAATGACCCCCTCGACTCAGAAGCATCTACATTTTATACAGCCATGTCAGAGATGAACTTCATACAACTGGTAGATAAACCCACCCACTCAAAAGGAAGAACCTTAGACTGGCTTCTCACTCTTAACTCTCTAGTCTCCATTGACTCCATCCTCCCAGTCAATTGGTCAGACCACTATGCAATTAACTTCACCATAGACAATGCCAGTACCGAACACATCACCCCTAAAAAACCAGAAAGATTTGAGACTAGAAATATCAAAAAGCTCTCTTCCGACAAACTCACTCCAGCCCTGAGTGCCTCCTTTGCCCATATGGTTCTAGGCACCAACAACCCCTCCTATCTAGCAGAACAATACCAACAATGCCTCACCCAAACTATCGACCTACTTGCACCCACCACCACTAAAACCCGTAGACCTGATAAACGCTCCTGCTTTTGGTTTAATGAAGAACTTATATAGCCTTAAGACGCACTAAAAGATCACTTGAACACCTCCATAAGAAAAACAACACCCCAGAATCGGCATCAGCCTTCGCTGAAGCCAACAAAACTTACAAATCAGCAATAATCACTCAAAAAGCCAATGCCTTCAACCTCCGCATTGCTAACGCGTCCTCAGACAGCAAAGAACTCTTTACCATTCTTAGAGAGCTCGAAAACCCCTGTCAAATCTCAGCACCTTCAAACGCTAGCAAAGACTGGTGCACCACCATTCAAAACGCACTCTCATCCAAAATCCTCCTACTACAAAACAAAATCGATAGTAAAAAAACACTCCTAGCTGACAAAACTCCACCCACCATATCAACGACCATCTCAAACGCCACTACTGGTCCCCCATTCCAATTCTCACCAGTGACTAACAAAGAAGTTCTCAACACTATAATGAAACTCAAAGCCTCCAACTGCAAGGAAGACCAATTCCCATCCCATCTAGTGAAACTATGCGCCCCCACTCTCACACCTATCATCACTGAATTCATTAACGCCTCCTTCCTCACAAACACAGTCCCCACCAGTATCAAAAAAGCTTGGGTGACACCACTTCTAAAAAAACCTTCCCTGGACCCAACAATACCCACTAACTACCGACCTATTACAATGGTCCCATTTCTCCTAAAAATAATCGACAAAATAGCCTACTGCCAAATTCAGAACCACTTGGAACAACATCACCTACTAGGAGACCGCCAGTCAGGTTTCCGTCCCAACCATAGCACAGAGACAGCCCTCCTTGATCTGAAGATCCAAATGGATGCCACCAGAGAAGCAGGTAAACTCTGCCTTCTGATGCTCTTGGACCTCTCAGCGGCCTTCGATCTGGTCGACCACGACAAACTCTAGCAAACAACTTCAACCTAGCTCAGAACGCTACCAACTGGATCAAATCCTTCTTGGCTGACAGGACTTCCAGAGTATCCATCGGCAAAGAATCAGCAGACCCAGTGTCCCTCCGTGCAGGTGTGCCGCAAGGCTCCTGCCTATCCCCCACTCTGTATTATGCCTACACCAAGCTATTATTTGCAGCCTTGGATGCCCTGGGTGTCATCTATACTAACTTCGCCGATGACACCCAAATCCTCATTCCTCTCACAGGCAACCATGAACAAGACTCCCTCCTGGTTAACCAAATCTACTCACTCATCCAAAACTGGATGGCTAACAACAGCCTCTGTCTCAACGACGACAAAACCGAGCTCCTCATACTAGGCTCCTCCAGCAAAACCAACACCCTTGAGCCCGCCTTTAAATCATTCACCATCGATGGAGCCATAATCCCTGTTCTTAAACAAGTCAAGACCCTTGGAGTGTACTTAGATGCCACACTATCCATGTCTAAACAAGTAAACACATTAGCCTCATCCACTTCCTACACCTCTAAACTCATCTCCCTCAGCCGTAAATTCCTCTCTACCAACAACTGTGTTACTCTAGCCAGAGCACTCATACTGTCTAAGCTAGACTATTGTAATATCCTATTCCTTGGCACTTCCAAAGCCAACATAGCTAAACTTCAACTTATGCAAAACAAAGCCCTCAGAGCAGCTCTAGGCATCAAAAAATCTGAACACATATCCAACACCAGAAGAGACCACCATTGGCTCCCCATACAAGCCAGAATTCTATTTAAAACCCTGAGCATCACCCACAAATGCAGGGCTAACAAAGCGCCCAAATACCTCAACAACACAGTCATGATGAAGCCCCAGACCAGACTCCTCAGGTCCAACAAAAACGCACTCCTTGAAACCCCCAGATACAAAAGAGAGAAAGCAGGAGGCAGCAGCTTCAAAACACTGGCCCCCAGACATTGGAATGCGCTACCTACCCACATTATGAATGAAACCTCATTCCCCAAATTCAAAAGCCTTTTGAAGACTTGGCTCTTCAACAAGTTCTAACTGAACCAGTGCACTAATCCCCTCCAATCAACTATTTTAACTGACTGCTTTGTATATTAGTATATATTATTGATTCCTATTATTGTACATTTTTGATTGTTATACCTTTACACCACTATGTTCATTCTAAGATTGCATTATCCCATTGTCTGTAACTACGCCGTGATACCCCCGGGTCTGGGCGTATAACAAATGTAATAAAATAAAATTAAAATAAAATTCTTTCATTGCCCAATCAATAACAGGATTGTGTTGCAGTAACCACAGGATATTGTGAGAAACTGGAGGGTTTCTCCCAATAAAACCTTGAGAATCCCTTATTCAGGTGGCCAGGAAACAGCCATTGCTGTTGGATCCAGTTCCTGGGGGTAGACCAGTGAGGGAGGATCACCTAGGTAAGGAAACCCAGGGTTGTGCTCAGGGGAATACCCTAGGTGAGACACGGTATGTTACTGGGAAAGAAGTAACATACCGTGGATGGAGAGATCCCAGAGTCCTTTGTGGGCTGTGCCACAGTTGGCGCCTTTCTCCTATAAAATTTCCCGTATTAAAATCTACCAAACAACCCCATCTGGAAAATCTCCTAAGAACACAAACACTATTAGAGTTGAAAACCACATCTCCCAGAAACACTGCTTTCCCATTTGCTACCCGAAATCTCCCAACTATTCTTTTACACGTCCTTCTGATTATTCTTTTCCGAACACCCAGTCTACCCTGACAAAACACTACGGGTTCCAAAATCCTGTGTTCATTTCACGATCCCAGTTATTCCTGTATGCCTCACAAACCCCAGCAATCCTGTCCCTCTGATTATCATTTTGCAAACTCCCAGTCAAATTTAACCAACAGCTACCATTCTCACAAACCCTACAAAACCTAACCTTTTTTGATCCACAGAAACCCCAGTAAAAGGATTTTTCCTCCCTGTAACAGCTCTTTCCCCTCCTGAACCTCCATCACCCTCTTTTTCCGACATAACACCATGACTGTTTACCTGAAATGTCCCAATACAAGGGTCAGGCCAAGTCAGGCAATAACCACTGAACAGGTTATCAAGCCTTGTTCTATCGAGAGAGGGGCGCCCGCTACCTTTGCAAACCAAATTTCAAGCAACCTGCGATTGGTAACCTAGGTCTCCTGGGGGCAACCAGACGTGGTCTCCCTCTCACTCTGCTTAGAGAGGCATCAGCTTAACCTCACTGATGATCCCCAACAAGGGTGAAACACGTGTATGGGGTTGCTGGTGGTACTCTCGTTCAGGTTGGAATTGCCATTGCATTTCGGTGCTGGACTGCCTCTGGGCAGGACAAAGACTGATATGCAAATGGATATTTCCCATCTGTGAAAGGCACAGTGAGAAAAAGCAGTGGCTGCGAACTCTCAAGTGGTTAATAACCACTGAACAGGTTATCAAGCCTTGTTCTATCGAGAGAGGGGCGCCCGCTACCTTTGCAAACCAAGTCCGGCAATTAACCTAAACCACACACACCTGACGGCGCTTCCTTTTCCCCACAGGGATAAAAGGTAGAGCAAGAGAGTGGAGTACGAGCAAGGCGAGTACAGCAGACAGCATGGTGAGACAGCTACCACGCAGCAGTACAAGAGAAGGAGAAAGGCGTCGGGAATCGAGAGGGTGGCAAGGAGAGAAGTGACCTTGCCCTTTTTCTCCCAGTCCCGTGGAACCTTTGTAGAAGAGAGCCTAAGACCGCGAACAATAGCACAAGTGTCCTGGAGCAAATATCAACGGTACACGGGGCAAGCCTATGGCAATAAGAGTCGAGAATCGATAAGAACCGGGCTGTGTCGAGTGAGAATCACAAAGTGGCAAGTTTTGAACCAAAGCAGATGAACTTTGAATGAACTGTAAAAAGTGTGAAGGATAGAACAGCTGCAGAGGGAAACCGGCACCACGTGGGTGCTAAAGCAAGAGACTCTGGTCGAGCCCCCTATGAGAGAAACTACATATACAAGAAGGCCGTAGGAGGGCTAGTGAAATAGGTCAAAGTGGTCATACAGAGGGTCTAGCAAAATCCCCATACAATCGTAAGACTTTGATCTACAAGCAGTGTGAGAGAAAGGGAAGTGAATCCCACAGTGAAAGTCATGAGGGGTCTGAGCCCGACCGAGGGAAATCCAGGGGTGACACCGTCAACCAAACAAAAGACATTGAGAAATTAAGGGAGGAGAATTCCCACAAAAAGCAAGAGGGGTCCGAGCCCGACCGAGGGAGATCCAGAGGTGAAGCCATCCCCCAAGAGTATAAAGAGAAGAGGGGTCCGAGCCCGACCAAGGGAGATCCACGGGTGAAGCTGTCACCCAAAGTTCATTGATAAAGGAACTGTAAGAATTTTAAATGCGATACGTAAAGGGTCAGCACCCAGAAGAGGGGGACCCAGGGGTGTACCCATCACCCAGCAGACATTGGGAACAAACTCATTTGGTTTAAGGAACTTTTGTTTTTGTTATTTGAACACGTCAGGCCCCGAAGGCAAGAGACTTTCAAAGGAAAAGAGACTTGGCCATCGACGGCCTGATAATTGAAAGCTCGAGGGTTAAAAGCTAAACTACCATCTCATGCTGGAGAAGCCTGAGAGTGTGTCCTGAGAGCTGCCACTGGAACTGTCGTGTCATGCTGGGGAAGACTGAGATTGTACTGTGCTCCAAACACCAATCTTACCCCATGTCCAAAACGTGGGGAATGGGAGGCCCAGGCTACAGCATCCTGACATATTATTTGAAAACACTTCTTTCTTTTCTTGAGAACTATCCCACACCCCTTTTTGTATTAGTTGTGAGGTTTGGCAATAGGTTTCTTACTATAGGCCATTTTATTTTTGACACAATGCCACTAGGACTGCCTTATTTTTCACTTGATGGTTGACGCTTGCTCCCATCGTAGATTTAGGTTTAGATTAGATGTTTTTCCAGCCTGTATACAGCATTCATTGTTTAATAAACACCCTTCAACTGTGATCGCTTATGTCTGTAGTGCTTGTTGTCACCATGTGTTTCTCACAATACCGAGGATAATGCAGAAATGTAGTACCTCGATCAGATTGAAGGAAATGTGCTCCTTGTGTGCTTGCACTGTTTCCAGGTACAGAGCAATGGTCTGTTCTACCAAAGGACCAGAGGGCAAGAGGCTCCCATCCATTGCTCGTACTGGTTAAGAAACCCCTTTATTTAGGTATCTCTTACTTTTGAGCAAAGAATATGTACATGTAATTTCTGGTTGCACCAGAATCCACTAGTATGGTGACAAGGATGTGACCAAAGCCCGGCATCACCAGGAAGGCATAGACATACACCAGAGAAGACATAGTACCAGGTGGAGGACAGGGCCAGGTGTAGGCTTGACTCTTCCAAGAGGCCCAGTCTACAGGCGAGTCTTGAAGCTTTCTGTTTTTTTTGGGTGGCAAAACTGGACAGGTATGAATGTAGCGACCATTTTCCCCATAACAGAAACAATGATGGGAGCCTCTACGGCGTTCCCTCTCTTCTAGTGAAAGGGGTCTCCTTGGACTCCCTAATCTGCATGAGATTGGGAGCATCCCCGTTTTACGTTGTTGATTGAGTGTACCCTTTATGATGGGGGTCTAAAGAAGTGCTGTCGACATGTGGCCCTACGCCCAGATATGCGAGTGTCCACCTTTAAGACAAGGTCCAGTAATTCTGATAGGTGGTGGTACCAATGACAGAGCAAAACAAAAAGAGGTGATTGTTGGAAGGTTTCGAATTAATGTTAAGCCTCTGGCAATTGCTCTGGGCAACTCTTCAGACTATCATTCTTCAGCCTGCAAAACTTTTAAAGAAAGGGTAGACACCACATGAAAAACAGACTTGGTCCCACCCCAAAAGGGGCAGCCCGACTTGGTCCCACCCCAAAAGTGGCAGTCCAACCAGAACCGCTAGGTCACAACCCTTCTGCTAAGACCACAAGCAACCCCAGACTTGTTTCAGAATCATCAGCGAGGTGTAACTTTGGGTGACAAAGCAAAACAAAAGAGGTGATGGTTGGGAGGTTTACAATTAATCTTAAACATCTGGCAATTGCCCCAGGCAACCTGCCAGACCATCATTCGTATTTATTTATTTCAATTTGTATAAAGCGCCACACGCCCATAGGCCTCAGGCTTCAGCCTGCCAAGCAATTACCGGAAGGGGAAAGACCATATGCAAAGCAGGATTGGTCCCTCCCAACAATAGGGCATCCTTGAGTTCTTCAGGCCTTTATAGAACACAGCAGCCCTTTTACTGTCTGGCCAAGAGGCTTCTGCAGCCAGCTTGTTGAACTGAGCAGCCTATGTGAGCACACCTTGTGTATCCTGGAATACATCAACAGGGCAAGACCTTGAGGATTTGCTCTGTACCAGGCACTGAATACTTTGCACAAGACTGCCAACAAAGCATTTCAATCACCAGGTCATCCTTTTCCACCAGCGGGTTAGCCCAGGTAATTGCCAATCACCCTAAGTGGGATCGGAAGAACACTGCCTTAGTGGTGGAGTTGGGAAAGGCTGATAGCTGGCATAAGGAGTGCAGTTTATAATGGTTCACAAAGGTTTTGTAGGTTGAAGGTTCCCCACTGAACTGTTTGGGATGGGCCAAAGGAAGAAATTGGAGCATGACTACTGAGAGGAGAGCAGCAGGGATCACTGAATCAGCCGCAGCAGGGGTGGCAGCCGCAGCAGGGGTGGCAGCCACCGCCACCTGATCTCCTCCAAAGTAACGATCAGAGGGGAGAGCATGTAGGTGGCTTTGCAATGCGTCTATTCTTTTGTTGAAGGACACATGCGTCGTCATATCAGCCTGCAGGGTAGCAATGGCCTGGATTAAGGAACACACGGAATCATTGGTAGGATCTGTCTTCATTAAAAAATCAGGGAGGCTCCTTAGTCTATCACAATCTTTCTGGCCAGATTGGGAACAACCTGGAGGGTTGTACTCTTTTCTCTGGACTGCACTCATACAAACCGGATACCCATACAATCCAGATATACAGATGCTTGAAGGGAGAAGTCCAGTGAAAAAGTGGAGGTATGCCGCACGGTTAACTCCAAGGCTGTAAGGGGAGAAAAGAAAGGGTTAACAATGGAAAGTCCCATCCTCTGAATCCCACCTTCCCTTTTCCCCTAGTCCTACCTTGGAGAGCTTGGTGGTATGCAGGAAACCTACATGAGCATAAACTATACATGAATGATGCGAACCCATAGACATCGGCAACCCGCCTGGTTATCAGTCCAAACGCCAGGTGTGGAACTGGCCGCCCAAAGACCCAAAAAAGGTGTAAGGACCTGACCATTGCAAAATGAGAACAGGTAAAGGAGCACAGATTACATAGATGGTTGATATAACTTTCCAGGTCACCAATCCATTACACAGTTCCAGATTAAAAGAATTCAAAAGAAATGCAAGGCATGGTCAAAATCTGAAACTCCACACCACCGAAGTTAACAATCCAAGACAAAGTTCCAGCAGCAAAACCAAAGGGGAACACAAGCCGGAGTCAAAGAATCAGCTAAGTCCAGAAGATAGGAAGAGGTGAGTCAGGGATATCAAAATACAAAGTTTTTATTCAAAGCCAACTCCAAAGAAGACAGGCTGAGGTCGAAAAACAGGAACAAATGGGTATTGAGACAACTCCACTCACTGGTGTACTGGACGACTGAGGAGCACATGTGATCTGAGACACAGACGATTTACTGCAGAGTTGGCTAAGCAAGCAGCTTTTCTGGTGCCCAATTGTCCATACGCCTGGCCCCGGGATGGCATAATGGCCACTTTGGATTGTGGTCCTTGCCACACCATAGGGCGCTCAAGCACTATGGCAACTGCCAGCGTTACAGCTCACATTTCAAATTGCAGACTTTGCTGTGCAAAATAGACTCTAGTCCTTTCCATACGGGCCAGGAATCCAATAAATATGGAGAAAAGGGAACAGGACTTAAGAGTAGCACGAAAAAGTTGAATGTGATTTCTTTGTCTCCAGGAAAGGGACACAGATAGAGAACATGCAACACCCTCTGTGCCTGTCTAGTATTCACTACTTGAGATGTGTGGGATGAAAACACAAACAAACACACACACACACACACACACACACACACACTCAAGGAGTATCAGGACGAGATTAAACTTAGAAAATTGCGATTATATTTTAGAGATGACTAAGACTACAGACAAGACCGAGTGTACACTTTTCAAACCAAATATGACACTGTTCCATCCAGATCACGAGGTAGTACAGCTAATACCAGTCCCACGAGTTCAGATCCAGACTCAGATACTGATATCTCACCAACCACTTCTGAAACTCCCAAATCGGATATTGTCACTACCAGTGGCAAGGGTTTTTAAGAGCAAATCAGAAGCTACAAAAAGGGCAGCCAGCCTACCAATTATACCAAACAAGTAAGATTTCAAAATCATCCAGTGCAAAATATGCAAACACCTATCTCCATGCCAGAAGCAGTAGGGGAGGCAAATGCAAACCTAGAATCCGAACAGGAATTCTAACAAGAGCAAACGCCAAGAAACAAGTGAGCAGGTGACTCAGGCTAATCTAGTTATAACTTATCCAACCACAACTTGACAGATGATCAAATAAGTGTTCTTAATAAGGGACTTTCATTTGCTCCTTCTAAGCGCACTGATTTTGTACAATTCCAAATTGATCTTTTCAAGTTCACCAGGAAATTGAAATTAAAAAAGTTTTTTGCTACGCAGGTCAAAACATTTGTACCTAAACCACAAGTACCTTCACTCAGCCAACATACCATGATGGATATTGACCATATTGAGACATTGGTATCTCTTACCACAGATACACCCCCAGTTAGAGAACACATTATGTCAGACCTTCATGTCCAAACAAGGCATTTAGATATTATGGAGCTCAAACCCACATCTAAATTTACACCGATTTTTGGGAGTGACATTATTGACACTTTCCATAAGACTATGACTAAGGATTTACATACCCTTTTGGATAATCCATCAAATAAAGCACAGCACTGCAATTTAGACACACGTGAAATATTAGCCTTGAAACAACTAGAGGACGATTCCACCATTACCATCAAGGAAGCCGACAAAGGCGGTAACATTGTGATATTAAATACAGAGGACTATATTCAGATGGGATTGAAGCACTTACAGACACCAGGTTGTTATACTAAACTCAGTAAGAATCCCACCAAACAAATTGTATTTGACCTACAATCTTTGATTGACCAATGGTATACATCTGGATTCTTAACAGATGACGAGAAAAAATGTCTCACCATTACTGACCCTACGATGCCTACTCTGTATTTTTTGCCAAAAATACATAAGCACTTTACCAATTTACCGTAAGTGAGGCCAATCATGAGTGGCATCGGATGGGTCACAGAAGCCATCTCTCAGTACCTTGATGAGATTTTTCAGCCCTTCGTCATTGAAATGAGCGCCTACATTAGGGACAGTACACAAGTATTACAATATCACAAACTGTTGTATGGTAACCCTCCTTTCGTCTGGCCACCCTTGATGTTACAGCTCCTTATTCTAACATCAAACATGATTTAGCCATTCAGGCAATTGATTATGTTTTCCGTAATACATCAGCATCTTATCATTGTCACATACAAATGGTTAAATCGTTTCTCAAATTTGCACTTTCAAACAATGTCTGTCTTTTCAATAATGTGTATTACATGCAGTCAAAAGGTGTTGCCATGGGTGCTAAATTTGCACCGTCTTTGGCAAATGTGTTCATGTCTCACTTTGAGGAAACCCATGTTCTTGACAAACTGGAATTTAGGAACTAACTGGTATGTTGGAAAAGATACAGACGATGTTCTAATCATTTGGCAAGGCACTAACAGTACATTTGAAGACTTTGTTAAACACATCAACACCAATAACTTTGGAATTACTCTGTCTGGTTACTCAAGCCCAACTAAGATTACTTTTCTAGATTTAGAGATCTTCATTGAGGATGATATTCTACAAACCAGAACTTTTCGCAAACCTACATCTGTTAATGCCATTTTACATGCGAAAAGCTGACACCAAAGAGCTACTATACATAATATTCCCTGTGGTGAGTTCTATAGAGCAAGGAGAAACTGTTCAAAAGATATAGATTTTCATACAGAATGTGTACAGCTTATTACTCGTTTTAAGCAACGAGGTTATCCAGCTTCTTCATTACATAAGGCATCTCACAAATATCAACTCACTAAACAGGTGGATTTGTTGGGTACCAAACCTAAAATGAACACCAAACAGAGACCTGTCTCTCTAATTACGCAGTACACCAGTGATTCTTCAACTTTGTACAAACTAGCTTCAAAACATTGGCATTTGTTAAAATTGGATTCAGACCTTGCACCATATGTTTGTGATAGACCCAACTTTATTTTTACTAAGGCAAACACTCTTCGTAACAGACTCAGTCCTTCTTTCCTTGATTTTCCCGGCACAGAAAGACAAGCAACATGGTTGATGAATACAAAAGGTTTTTTCAAATGTGGTAATTGCAACCAGTGTCAATATGCTCATCCTAATTGTCAGACCTATGTAGATCAGAATGGGATACAAACTGTAATTAGAGATCTTATTAATTGCGAAACATAATTTGTGGTCTACGCAATCATATGTGTTTGTAAGAAACTATACATAGGTAGTACGATCAGACAGTTGAGGATTCGTATAAGGGTACATTTGTCTAGTCTTAATAAAACCGGTGTCAATTTACCATTAGCCTTAAACTGGCAATCAGAATACCAACTAGCCAGCAAATCAGACATACGGTTTTTGGGATTGGCCAGGGCATCTACCAACAAACGTGGTGGCAATCTTTGTATGAAACTCAGGAGATTGGAATGTAAGCTTATCTGCCATTTTAGATGCACTACAGTTGGATTGAATTCGGACCATGAAATGCATGTCTTTCTATGATGGTGTATTAGATGATACTGCTTAGCATTTGTTTTGCCTTGCCAAGTAACATTATATGCTTTAATTTTTATTAACTATTGCTATGTATGATTGGTAACATATCTGATGTGACACTATTGATGCAACATATATTTCTAGTTTGTTCATGTGCTGACAGGCTTTGACCCTTTATATATTTAATAATGGTTAATTTTAGCTTTGTCTCTGAATAATACGCATACCATGTCATTGCTTAATATTAGAACACAAGGACTACGGTGTTTTTCTCAGATGTTATAGACATGCCTCAGCAGCCTCTGCATGACTTGTTACATTATCTTTCACCGATATTTATGGCCTAGAGAATCATCTTGTTAAACCCCAATGTGCTGTGGGAATCTGCACATTCAATCTGTAATGTCACAGCAAACTAGCTATACTTAATAAGTGCTCATTGGCAGATCTGCTGCATATCGTTTTCTATTTCTCATTTAACCAGTGGTCAATAGTGCTCAAGCAGCATGTACCTGATTGGGTAAGACTTATCTTATAGACGTATCCAAACCTTAACATACATACATACATATTAAGTGTCTAATAACACACATGAATCATGCCAATGCCTACTTGTCATGGATTATGCCTTCAATTAGAGCACATTTTATTTAACCTTAGGATTACTTCTGCCGCGTTTATACAACAATTTGTGTCTTAGCATAACAATGGGCCGTATTTGATGACGTGCACTGATGTCATTTAGGTCACGTGCGCGCTTGACGTCACCCGCAAAACGTGCGCGTGATGCCACACGCGCAGGCGCATTGCGCCTTTTCTCGCGTTATACACACTATGTGCCTCACGGCGCCAGTGTTAATTTGTTTGCTGACAAAAATGGATGGGGATTTGACCCGTGAACTTACATAAGCTATCCAGCTACAGGTATAGTTTATCTTTTTAATATTATGCTTTTTGAAATACCTTAGGCTATGTAGCAGTATCTAATTTGTGACATAACATTCTACTTTCTAGACCGCCCATATAATCCCAAAGTTTAACACCCATTGGAGGGTAAATCAGTCTGAGTCTATTCTTTACACTGCTATTGTGGATACATTTTATTAATATCTTTTACACCGCTACTGTGTATTCTTCTCTAAACAATCTTACAAGCCATTTGCTTTGCTATTGTTCACACTAGTAAGGGCTATTCCATTATGATTTCGGGAAACATTCTGATTGCTTCACACAATAATCTGTTCATTACTTACTTGGAATCACGGTACGTAGAAACTTCCCACAGGTCATTATTAAAAACAGTGTAAAATCAATGATGCCTAAGCAGCTCAAACCTAATGTAGAAAATCCTTTGTTTCATGTTTTGTTTATTGTTGTTTTTCCCTTTTTCCTCTATATTGGCTACAACCTTGTACTGAACATTGGTATGGTATTTTCTCCTTTTTTCTATTTTTCTTTGTTTTCAACTGTGATTGGGATGTATCACTCATTTTTTGATCATGATGTCATATTTTAATACTCGATTACTTTATGGTTTGATTAATGCACAGCCTTGAAAACGACCTGAAAGGTCGAAACAAGTGTCGGCTGTTTAGTAACCAATAAACTGGGATCTGAAGCCAAATTCATTTGTTTTATGGACTTGTAACAAGAATCTTTGGGGATCTGCGCACAGAACTTATACTTCCATTACCATTCTCAAACAAACACACACACATTGTAATCTTTCTTTATTTGGTTTAACATTATATGTATTAGATGATAAAGTACATGTGTACCACTAGCTCTACTCGCTATGCCCAGAGTTTGATATTGGGTAGCCTATTAGTGCAAGATTGGTTTGCAAAGCTTATCAATAACGGTTCAATATGCTCGCAGTCCATCAATTTATGAATCCCAAAACAGTCAACACGTGTTTCAACTGACATCATTCTCAAGGTTGTTTGAACATTATTACCATACACATAACATTGTTAAGTATCCACAAATAATGTTTGAGAATATATATAAAGCATAGATGATGCTAATTCAGGTAAAATACACAAGTACATACCAATGGCGGTAGTTGAAGAGGTTTGGTGGAGAAAGACAAAGTAATCATGCAATAATTGTCATTTAAAATCCTTATTAACATGCATATATTTAAATATATTCAAATACGTGATCTGTTCTGCCCTTTCTTTCACCCTGTTCAAGTCCAATTCAGGAGGACAGTGCATAGTTTCCATACCATTATATCCTCAAATTAGTGCACACTAGTTTCTTTACTGTATCATTTAATATCTTCATTTATTGAGTGACTGTGTAATGAACCGGGTAAATTAATTGTGCACCCACAACTGTTGTGGTTGAATAAATTACATGATGAAATGTAGGGGGAGCAAGCATGAGTCTGAAGTTACTATAATCAAATTGTTATCTCATGCATGTGTATGTCCAAATGGGTTAGATTACCTAAAGTTTGTCATACGATGTGACTTGAAAACAATCATGTAAATGTCTATTAATTTTAGCATAAAATACACTTGCATGAGATCACGGTTGTAGGTGCAATCACTTTACAGGGTTCATTACACAGTCACTCAATAACTGCAGATGTTAAATGATCCAGTAAAGAAACTAGTGTGCACCTGGTGTACTCACCTGCCAAGACTTCTCTTAATTCACATTTCCCTGGTTATACCACAATGGCCTATACCGTGAGGTACTTTGTATATTTGCCTATAGTAAACTTCTCCCCATACTGGCATCTCAGGCATCTGTTCTGAATTGGGGGCTTGTCTTTGTACTGTGTCTTGTCTGCATTCAAACATTCTTCTTATTGGGTGTTGAATTAGTACTTTGCCTTGACTGCAATAATGCTCCTTTCAGCATTAGCAATCTCGTATTTATCAAACATTTGCCAGCGCGCTTGTCGGAGCGCCCCGGGGTCGCCAGTTACTTTGTGCAGACTCACCGGTCTCTCCAGCGTCTACGGCTGCCTGCGCCTTTCTGGAATAGGTGCTTCATTCACTTTCCACTCTGGAGTTTGCAGCGGTCTATTCAGCATTCTGTGCGGCACTGTGGTCACACGCTGGCTTCCTCAGTCTGCACTGACGAACGCTGCTTCTACAAGCGGCCATATAGCCAGGCGCTTCTGTGTGGCTCTCCGTGTCTCCAAAGCTTTTCCTGCTCGTCTGCTGCTTCTTTCCTTCTGACTCAGTAGCCTTCACTGTATTTCTCGTGTTGGGGAACCTCTGCCTGGAGATTCCCGTCTTTGCCTGCACTGCTTCTCTTGTTAGTGCGGTCACCATCTTTAATTGTCTAGCGCACTGTAGGCTTTGAAAAACAACTAGCCTGTATGTTGTACTTTGAGCACCTGTCACTTTGCACATCATCTTTAATTCTCCTCGTCTCAGAACCCGAGTGATTATGGGAGTTGGAGTCCATGGATGTCATTGGGCTTTTAACTCTTAAATGGTTTTTCTCAAGATTTTCATAAGAAGGCATATTCGAACCGAAGGTGAAATGTATGAGTTGTGGGTGTTTGGGCCAAAGGTAAGGGCAGGACTAGAATATTGTAAAGAACAGGTTTCTTGATTTTCTCTACAAGAGGGAACCGCTAGATGACAATAGGCCATTAAAGTATCAGAGAGTTTTCCTCATGGGAAGGGCGGAATACTGTGTTTCATCCAATGAAGTCATAACATCTCCCCGGTAGATGTATCCCCCCAAGTGATCCTCTCTCATAGAGCCGCCCCCAGGGTCAAGATCAGGCAGCGGCTGCCGTCCCCATGCCACATGAGAGGAGGTCACCGCCTGGAAAACAGTGAGGAGTCCATCAGATGCATCACAGATGACCAAGTAAAAGCAAGTCTTACTAATAGGAGAAGACCCATTCTCTCCCATTATAACCTTTAATACAAAGTTTTACTTTAAGATTCAAGCTTAATTATAGGTTAAGAACCACCATAATAACAGAAAGCTAACTGAACTCAACTTTTAAAAAAAATCATACATCAAAAAACCCAGTGAGAAGTAAAAACATCCAATTTAAAAAAAGCTGAAGATCATGATCTTTAAACAGTGGCATTCCAGTACCTGTATATAACCCCTGTCTAGGTTTGCCACTCAAGAATAGTCCTCTGTCAGTCTTGCTGTCGACCTACAGACCAGTCGCTCATAGGCTACCAACAAGGACGCATATGGGCAGTTTCAGCTCCTTCCAATCATCTCCAACTTTTCCCTTCATCAGGACCACTATCTGGTACTGCAGTAACTCCACCGAACATTCCACATACCTCCCCAATATCTAGCTGCTTCCACAAATGGTTCTGGCAAGAACATTGAATCAAAGGTGCAATCCGCCACAGTATTTTCCAACCAGTTCTCCAAAAGTGCTATCAGCACTGATTCCATTTACTCAGACCTGGTTAGTAAGAGGCAGATGGGAAATAACCAACTATGCTAATATTCCTCACTCGGGATTCAACAAACAGGAAGAAAACAATCTCCAATAAAATGTCTGGAGATTTCTGGTAAACTGGAGCCTCAAGCATGACAAAACAAACCCACTAGATTTCTCTGCATAGCCTTTTTGACAACGTTATGATATTCATTTGGGCTAATGGATTAATCTAGTGAATTCAAACACATTTTTAAAGAACTATGTTTAAAGAACACCAGCTTTTACAGACAAACTATTCGGATGATAGCTAGCACTCAATCACCAGGTCATCAAACTGTGAAGGAACTGTTTGCCTAACAATGAAGGTAATTCATTTCATAATTTATTATTGGCTGTTATCTCACCCCCCTTGCCAAATTAAGTGCCTGTGTGATAAGAGAACATTGTCTGCAATGCGAATGGGTGGGAGAAGTGGGATAAAACAATGTTCCTTTCAAAGGTTTTCTTTAAGTGGCAGCTTAAAATGGTAATAAATTCGCCTCCATTCAGTAACTTCTGGCAGTTGTAATCAAATGAGGCACCAGCGACCATGCAGCGACAGTGTGCATTTTAAATTTAACATGAGGTTGCTTTACAATGCTGTGCGATTCAAGTGTATCGGAGTAGAAGTGTAAATGCTATATCCTCACCAGACAAGCATTCAGTTACATTGAAATTGCAGCCATCAGTGTTACACCTTGCCACTGTCCCAATGCAAAAAGACTTTTTTTTAATTTATCTAAAGGATGTTGAGTGGCTGTTTTTTTGCCAAGGGCTGAGCAGTGCAGAGTAACCAGAGATTAATGATGATATATTTGGCACATTTATGTGAAGAGCCACCAGTGTCAATGACTACATGCTGAAGTGTGGAGACAAACCTGCACTTTAATCTTCATGTAATCACTACAAATATGCTAAGGGTTGAGCATGAATAGAGAATGACATCTTCTGACACCCACTAGAATTAAGTCCTCCACAGAGAGGACAATGATCTGAATGGCATGGAGAAGGAAACATTGCAGTCAACCAGAAGGGGCCCTTCTTCTATGAAGTAGCCTAGGTTTGAACGGACTTTGCCATATTCGACCATAAACGTGATTTTCCTGACCAACAAGCCAAACAGTAGTTTAATCCTTGATACTACAGAGAACAGATAATGGGGTTAAAGACTTCCTCACAAACAATGATCCAGCAGAACACATCCGAGTCAAGAGGTATGGTGTGACGTGCGGGCTTCCACAATTTCCCCCCATTTCCACCATTGTTTACAAGTTCATGTGCCCACTAGCCCAGATCACTGAGCAACATTGTCTCAGTGTGCAACATGTACCTTAATTCAATAAATAAAATGTCATGTCCCTTGAGATTTAGGGCATGCACTCTTACTCGGGGAAATTAAGTTAGAGTGAAATTAAACTGGGCTGGAAGCAAAGGCAATTGTAACTGAACCAGCTCATGGATAAGAATGATCATAGCTACTTCATGCACATAGGCACATCCTTCAACCACAGAAAGGTGGCCAATGAAGCAATGAGGTCACATACTTGACATGCCATGGAGCGTTTCACCAGTGTGAAGTTAGCAGTGTAAAAACACAACTTCCAAAGAATATATCCAAGCTGGCGTTGTGCTTCGGGTGCAGAATACTTGTTCAAGAAACAATCCTTTGTTCGAATGTCAGAACTTAGTTTTGAGACAAACATGTAGAGATACCCAGCAGAATTCCTTTTATATGGCTATTGCTTGGAAAGCTGTGCATTTTCCATAGTCCTACTACACGGATAAAGGCATTCAAGTGAACGACTCCAGCTATTGGTAGGAACTACTCTGAATACTAGGGTTTGAATAAGAAAACTGCCTTTTGTTTCTCTGCTCGGACCTAGTATGTAAACTGAATAGAGATTAAAATTTTTTTTAAAAAACAAAGCTGGCAAAATGCTACTTTTTACTGGCTGCACATTTCAATGCGATCTGCATATATGCCTGCATTTCTCAATGCCTTTACGGGCGAGCTAAGGCATGGAGTGTGAACGCTGCAGTCATTTCGTAAATTAAATATTTACATTTAGTTTTATCCATACTCTGCAGGCAGAATTTTAGTGCTGAACGTAAAGCCACGTGGCCTTAAATGCCGCCCTTAATTTCACATATATAAAATGCTCGGCTCCCTAATTGAAATTTAAGAGCTCTAACACCATACGCTCAATGGAGATCAGGACCAAGCCTGAACAAGAGCACGTTTCTTGCCAGCATAGAATTACACGCCAAGGCACCAAAAATAGAAATTCTGTAGAAATCAACGACAGCCTCCCCTAAAATTAAAACACCAGACAAACAAATAATCCCTTTGTTTGAGGCCACACTGGGGAGAGTAGTAAACGAAGGAAGGGAGCGAGCGCAGAGCTCACACTCCATTAAATGGAAAACCCAGGCTGTACTCTGCCATTACGCCATCAATTGTTTCAACGCCCACCACATTGGCCTGTTCATCACTAGCTATTAATCAGTTTCAAGTTCCTTCATGCGGCAACATGATACAAACAAATTAAACTAAGATAATGAGTGTATTGAAATACATGAAAAACGGGGTCGCAGGAACGTGTGTATTTTAGATGGTACTGTAACTCACAGTTGCCATACTTTATTTTCATGCAACTGGTAAAATCTAGCCTGAGGGGCTGTAAAGTAGATTTCCCAAACAGGCATATTTCTGAGTTATCCCTATTGCCTCCCAATAAAATAATCACATCAAACGTTTACCAAACACAGAATGGCTCCGATTTTAGGAACACGAGATGTAGCTAGAGTCAGATTAAATGAGTGCAAATATGCAATTTAAAATCAAGCATCTGCCAGTATTCACCATTTCCTATATCCAATGTTGTATTTAAATGGGAAGATACATAGAGTGTTTGGCAGTCAGGCTGAACCCATGATTTGCCCCTCGTTATCATACTCTAAAAGTAACACCAGAGCATAGTAGCTAGTCTTAAATGCCATGCATGGTAATCGATTGTAAAGTAATCTTTTATCGAGCAACTACTATCGTTTTGACATCTCTTGGCAGTGGGTACTGTAAAAGAGCGTGGGAGGGAGGGGGATTATCTGAAAGAAGTAGTAAGATACAAAACCAAGTATTGATGAGTAAAGACCGGAAGAACCTAATTGGTAACAGTGTGCTGGTATGTTTCTAGGTGAGCTTTGTGTGCCCACAAGGAAACCCCAAGTGTAGATATTCTGCTTAGATTACTACTAACAAGGTCTGCCTTGAGAGTAAAGCACCATGGGGTTAAGGGGGAAACTTGTCAACCACCTTCACTCATTGGGGAACACCCTGTCCTTCATATGGCAACCACACTGACCCCTGTACCCAGACCGTGACCACCCAACTCCTCAGAAAAACACTCACAAGCTATGTCGACCGCACTATCCCCCCCGACCAACCCCTGGTGTGCAGTAACGAAAGTGGCCCTGGCTTAACATGGGCTCCGGCCAAACTGGGTTCCCATGACCCCCTACAATGTCCGCTCACCTCAACACTAATGGCTTGAGCCGCATTACTCCATCTTCTCGGGTTGAGTGTGTTGTCGTGGGTTTGGATTCTTCTTGGAATGTGTGGACTTGTCACATTGCGCCCCCTCTCTTTATACCCAAATGGGACCCCTTGCCTCTACACTTCCGGCAGCAGATGGGTTGGCGCCTGCCCATGACGTCGCCATTTCTCCCGGTGCCGAGGAGATGCCTCTCCATACAGATGTCCCTCCCCGTTGGCCTTCCTCTGCGCCTTCCAACCCACTGGCCTGGCAAAGTAGCTAGGGACGCTTTTGCAGGATCTTGAGTAAAAGTAAGGCGGGAAACTCGACTGATGAAGGACATGATTGATAGTCTACATTTATTAGGTGCACTGTCTACGGAGTGAACCACTTCAGGACGCTGTCTGCGCCAACCACTTTCACTATGAGATGTAGTTTGCAGAGTAGGTACAGAGTTGCTCACAGATAGGAAAACATAACAATCAGGTCACTGATAAGTTTCTTTTCATATACAAGTTTGGCAACTACCGCTCAGAAAAGAGGTCATATCATTTTATGTTTTTGAAAAGTATAATCAATACAAATTAAGGCACATAACCTGAATCAATATTTGATTAAAATACTTACTGCTTAATACAACACACTGTTGAGTCTACTTACTTATGTTTTTACATAAGAAGCATGCATTGGGCAATGAATTATAATGTAACTGGACCAAAGAGTTTCCTGAGGTGTTTTCTGAGAAATTAGGGAAACTCAGAAATTTTGAACACCATATTAAGCTTAAAAATTGTGCACAACCGGTGGTACACAAGGTAAGGCAAGGGCCATTGAAGATGAGAAGTAAGCTTTATGATGAGTTAAATGACTTGGTGAACAAAGGAGTAATTGAGCCAGTAACAGCAACTGAATGGTTATCGCCTGTTGTACTAGTAGTCAAAGCAAATGGAAATCTGAGACTATGTGTTGACTTGCGCAGCCTCAATCGGAACATTGTTGTGGAGAGACATCCCCTTCCCAACATATCCGAGACTCTTTCCACTCTGGGGGAACCGAAGATATTTTCCATCATTGATTTGTCAGCAGCATATCATCAAGTTCCTTTGTCCAAGGATTGTCAGCATCTTACTGCTTTCATCACTCCTGAGGGAGTGTTCAAATACAGTCGCATGCCATTTGGATTAGCTTCCGCTGCTTCTGTTTTTCAAAGTGTGATGGAGGAAGTTCTTAGAGGGTTAAGGAAAGTGACGGTATTCCAAGATGACATACTAGTGTTTGCTGAAAATGAAGCAGAACACAATGAGATTTTGAGGGCTGTCTTAGTCAGACTTAAAGAAGCTGGTTTGACTGTACAAAGAAAAAAATCCAAAATTGCTTTTAGAGAAGTAGACTATTTAGGTCATAGAATTTCTGGTGATGGTATTGCTCCAAAAAGGTCTCTTATTGATAGCATTAGCAGTGCTCCCCAGCCACAAGACAAAGATCAGTTACGTTCTTTCATGGGGCTGGCAGAGTACTACCATAAATTTGTAAATGGTTTTGCCACCATTTCCACTCCGTTGAGAGAGTTGTTGAAGAAGAACGTGAAGTTTGTGTGGTCGGGTGAGTGCCAAGAAGCCTTTAAGAAAATAAAAGAGTGCATAGTACAAGCACCCTCTTTGGGAGGGTTTGTGTCAGGAAGGAAAACTGTTTTATCGGTTGATGCAAGCAACATGGGTCTAGGTGCGGCTTTGTCTCAGGTGGACTCTGGTAAAACTGAACATATATTTGCTTTTGCCTCTAGACCATTGAAGGGAGCGGAAGAAAACTACTCTGTTATTGAGAGGGAGGCGCTGGCAGTTTCTTGGGCTGTGGCACATTTTAAGTTCTACCTATGGGGTCAAACTTTTACGGTAAAAACTGACCACAAACCTTTAGTTCAACTACTAGGTAGTGTGGAATGGGCCAAAGGATCACCCAGAATATCTAGATGGATGATTGAACTCCTAGCCTATGATTTCAAGGTAGTATACAGAGCTGGTAGGGACAATGTAGTAGCATACTGTTTGTCTAGGCTACCGGTGAAGAGTAAAGATACGGAGGAAGTATCTTTAGAGCAAGGTTTGAGTATTTCTGAGGTTGAATACAATGCCATAAGTAAAGGTGAGTGGGAGATTGCTGATGGTGAGGATCTTGTATTAAAACAGCTCAAAGTATGGACCAGGACAGGGTGGCCTCACAAAAATGTTGTGGGAAAGAAATTTTACTGCTTCTGTTTTATAAAGGATGAGCTGAGTCTATCAGAAGACGGTCTAAAACTCAGGAAGTGATCCCACCCAGTAACGTTAGATCCAAACTGGTGAGTATAGCTCATCAAGGCCATCTAGGGATGGGAGGAACCAAGAGATACATCAGGGAATTCTATTGGTGGCCGGCAGTTGACAGTGAAGTAGAGAGGTGTGTTAAGAACTACAGAGAGTGTGAGAGGAGTGATAAAAGTAAAGTGGTTAGGGAAGCACCCATGAGACCTGTGAGTGTTCCGGGTGAACCCTGGAAAAAGGTGGCTGTGGATCTGATGGGCCCACTGCAGAATTTGGGGGAGAATCTCAAGTGCTAGTAGATTACAACTCGAAGTGGATAGAGTGGAAGGCAATTGGTGAGGCCACCACGGCCCAAATGATATCATTTTTTGAAGAAACATTTTACAGGGAAGGTTTCCCTACGGAATTAGTCTCGGATAATGGTGTCCAATTTTGTTCTGACAAGATGGTGGAGTTTTTCAGAAAATTTGGCATAAGGCACTACATAACGGCACTTTATCAACCCAGGGCTAATGGGCTGGTAGAGAGGGCCAATAGATTTGTGAAGGGAGGTTTGCATTTAACAATGGCGGCAGGTTTGGAGTGGCAAAAAGTGTTGAGAGAGATGGTTTGGAACTACTGCACGACGCCCCACACTGTTACCAAAGTGTCACCTTTTATGTCTCTCAACGGCAGACAGCCGGGCACAAAACTCTGTCCAGGGTGGCTTGACTTGGACAAGAGTGTGAATGTTGACAGGAATAAGATTGTGACACTCATCAAAGAGGCCCAAAATGTATACAAGGAAAGGTTTGACATGGAAAAGAAATCCAAGAGTTTGGTATGGAAAGAAGGTGAACTTGTATATGTAAAAAACCCCAGGTTGTCCCCTAAATGCATTGAGAGCAAATTCATTGGGCCCAAGAAAATAGCTGTAGTAAGAGGAAATGTGGTCATAATGGAAGGTGGAGAATGCTGGTCCATGTCCAGATTAGTAAAATGTAATAACAATGGTCAAGCAGTAGAGGATGGGGAAAATGTTAATGGTAATGACAACGGCAATGAGTTGGTGTATGAATCCGGAGGAGTTGATAAAAGTGTTTAACAAGACAGAGATGTTAATATCAGTGCAGAAAGGAGGAGAGGAAAACCTCTTTGGTTGCGAGACTATGTATTAGAGTAACTCTGTGTCATTGGAAGGGGGGAGATGTGTTGAGTCTACTTACTTATGCTTTTACATAAGAAGCATGCATTGGGCAATGAATTCTAATGTAACATAGTTCTGTATGTGGATCCAGACCAATCACAATGTTCTATTCATGTGTTTATAATTTTGGTTCCACTGTGATGTATATGTGTTCCCAGAGTGTTATTATTTGTGGAGTTCTTTAAGCTTCAGTTGGGTTCTGCCTTCAAGGGTGGTGCCTGTTGTCGCTGTGAGCTGAACTTAAATAAAGAAGTCTGAACTGCTCATACTGCCCAGAGCTTTTACTTCACACACACTTTCATATAGCGCTACATAGCATTCATTTTGCATTTTGGTGTCTGCTGATTCACAAACCATGTATTCTTCTGTTTGCAGCGGGACTAATTCCATTCCAGATGACTTGTTTCCCGTGTGACGCAGCAGAACGAACATTGGCTAACTGTAAACCATCAGACTTTTCTTTTTCATTTCTCTATATGCACATATTCATGTTTTAAGGCTGACGTTCAGTCATCACTGGCTGGTTGACGGAGGTCTGGAAATGAGGTTCAACCATGCTGATAGAAGCAGTGCCGGAAAAAAAAACATTAGCGATCGCTCATACGTCACATGAGAACATGCCTCGAATCAAACCATCTCTTCTGACGATTGCACTTAGGTCGCCAGTGCCCTTGGATCGGTCCTATTATGATGGCATCAGCGTCACATTTACGTATTCAGATTCTACAAGCGAGCAAAATAACAGAACATGCATCCTTGCCCTTCAAACAGGCTAAACTACCAGGACTATCGGTTCTCATGCTAAAGCTACTCTGTGTAAGTTCCCTGCAATGTTACCTCAGGCCGCCTATGAAGTAGCTCAATGAAATGGTCCTGTTGTGCACACAAACCCAAAAACTGAAGGTTGATTGAGTAACTTTAAAAGGGAAAAAAAGTTCTCAATAGTCAACAACGTGAAGAGATGGTACTGCAATTTAAAGGGGGATCAATACTTGGAATGATGGCGCTTGTGTAAATGTCTATTCATAAAGCACAGAAGACATAGCAAGATAAAATACAAACAAATATTTAAGAACGGAATTCACAGCAAAGCTTAGATAAGCTGAATAGGGAATCCTAGAGGGTCATGAGCAAGGGTTGTATTGGCATTCAGTCCAGAACATCGTATGCTTGGGTTGTGCCAAGGACGAAACACACGATTTCGATCATATGTTGTGATCACGTATCCTAGTGGCAGTTACTTCAATTGTCTGTGCATGCACTGTGCCAAGGGCACTTTCTCAGTACAAAAGAGGAGTACTGTCGGCTAGTGTACCTAGCGTTATGGCAGGTCCTGGGTTCTCCAGTACTATGCCGCCATTTTTGCTCCAGTTCCCAATGTTGCCACTGTTTTTTTCCTGAAATGCCAATGTATTATGCAATAGA
Organism: Ambystoma mexicanum; assembly: GCF_040938575.1. NCBI lineage: Eukaryota > Metazoa > Chordata > Amphibia > Caudata > Ambystomatidae > Ambystoma > Ambystoma mexicanum. Next base: position 375,268,836 of record NC_090935.1, on the reverse strand, counting down.
AAGACGTATGCACAGGCTCCTTATCCTCCGGAATTAAATTATCTGATCCCTGTAGAGAAATGGATTTTGCTCCAGGACAGCACATGCAGGACAGCCCTAATGAAGCAAGAATAACTCACAACATATCACAGAGATCCACTCTCTCTGGAGAGATCTGCCAGTAGTTATGAACCCCAACACGTGATTCATTCTTTTTAATTCTCAAATAGAGTCCCAGAGTGGGGGCAGGTGCCTCTTTGCAGAGGTAGCCAATTTTGAACTCAGCAGACCCAGGTAATGTTTTAGGCATAGATCGTAACAAAATAACTTTGCAAAACACTTTGAGAGGGCAGTGTCACAATGGAACTACCCACTTGTCTAGTCATCAGGGAAGCTGCGCAATTACTGTTGTGTTGCGTTAGGTAATATGTAATGTCATAAGCACTTTAAGATTGTGGCATCCACTGCAGAGAGGGATCTTGGCGCTTCTAGACGGAAGGATATCTAGAATTTGAAATTAAACTTTAAGAGACAAACAGAGATATTTTGGAATCTCCGATGGTATTCCAAATGGCACGGAGAATAAAGTAGGGCATTCCATACTGAAGGGATGTCAAATGAGAAAGAGCCTCCACTCCATTTAAGGTGTCTGCATTTTGGGATGACCAAACCAAAATCACCCTCAGAACACAATGAACGGGTGGAAATGTAATAAATTAGCTTGTTTTCAATATCATTTGGGTTTACTTTGGGCACTGCTGTGGGTGCTACACCAAGAATCTACAATTGTATTTCTCTTTCCAATTCTTAGCCAGGTCTGGGGCTTTGTAGACTAATGCATCCAACTACAGGGGCATGTGTTTGACCTCATGGTCACAAGTACGAATCCCGGCACGTCCCCTCAGCCCTTCATCCTTCCGAGGTCAATAAAATGAGTACCATTAAGTTGGGTAACAATAAACATCTGTTATTAGCGCCAAGATGCCCCTTTGGTGGTGAACGTGCGCTTACAAATACGCCTATAATGTTATGTTTCCCACTAGTAATCAATGCAGTTGGCAAATGGCTGGGTGAATATGGGCTTTCTTTGGTAACTTGAGGAAACCCTGAGCTGGCATTTACCAAATGGCCTGCAGGCAGTCAATGCAATATTTTAGTAGGTCGGTGTATGCCATATTACAGTAATCTAACCTCGAATACAGAAATGCATTGACCAGTGCAATTTAAGAGAAAATTAATCGTGTCTGCGTAATTCTGCTTATTTGTGTTCTTGGAATCAGCCTAATATCAGACAAAAACCCAAGGTTCCTAATGAGATTCAGCACGGCAGGAAAATCCTAAATTATATAGTTCACAGCTGATTGAAGTTGCTCAACAGATCAAATTCTCTATTTCTAATGCAATACATTTCTGGCAATTTACATCTATCAATTTGTTGTCTGCTGTCCTGCATCCCCACAAATTATGTTTTTATAGCTAGTTTGTTTTCATCTAGGCAGCAAAGGATCTGACTATAGTCTGCATATGTATAAAAACACGTTCCATATATATAAAATTTGCAAGATGGCAGAGATTGAGATTGAAAACAGTGTGGGATAATACAGATGCATGAAGGGGACCCCTGTTGAAAGCATATGCTTCGGATTTAATGGTTACCAGTATTATTAGGCTAGGCCAGAGTGGTCGTGGACGATAAAGATGGGCTTGCCTCCTGCATGCCTATGGTGTGCAAATGTACAACTCATAGGTCAGTCCAGGAGGCAAGGAGTTTATCACCTGAAGTTGCCAGGAAATCCTACGGTTGGAATCTCTAAGCAGGTGTGGAAGCCATTTTAGAGTGTAAACATAGCGTGCAAATGCACAGAACAACGAGCAAACATGAAGGCCAGACAACCGCCATGGCATGAGGCAACTCGCAGAAAAGCAGTGAAAATTGGCTCAAGAACCGCTGCACCTGAGGTGATATAAGAAACAGAATGCAGAATGAAAAGAACAAACGAGCACAACATGCCAACTAAATAAAACTCCAAATAAGAATCAACCTAAAGATATCCCCACCTTAAATGAGTAGGTTGCATGCAGCTAGTCTTGCCAATCCTGTATTCACGAAGGTGCGGATGGGCAGATCCAAGACTCATATGCCAGTCCATTAGGCCGAGTGTGTCTCACACGACGGCCTCGCCTAAGGCAGGAGTCCTTGGATATATGCATAGCGTGGCCGATGGCAGCATACCTGGACTTTTGATTAAGTTGGATATTACAGTAGCCAACATTATAATGCATTAACTTAATATGCATTTGCAGCAAGACATTGAGATGAGTTTTGTCTCATCTCCCTTGTTAAGTCCGATCTACAGATGTGTAGGTGTGTGTGTGTGTGTGTGTTTAGGTGTAAGTAGGGGTGGGGGCGTGTGTGTAGGGGTGTCTGTGAGTGGGGGTGTGTGTGCAGGGGTAGGGGTCCTGTGTGTATGTAGGGGTCAGGGTGTGTGTAGGGATCAGGGTGTGTGTGTGTGTAGGGGTCAGGGTGTGTGTGTGTGTAGGGGTCAGGGTGTGTGTAGGGGTCAGGCGCATATGTGTGTGTGTAGGGGTCAGGGCGCATGTGTGTGTGTAGGGGTCAGGGCGCATGTGTGTGTGTAGGGGTCTGGGTGCGTGTGCGTAGGGGTCTGGGTGCGTGTGTGTAGGGGTCTGGGTGCGTGTGTGTAGGGGACGGGCGTGTGTGTAGGGGACGGGCGTGTGTGTAGGGGACGGGCAGGTGTGTCTTATCGGGTATCGGGTGTGTGTTATCAGGGTCGGGCGTGTTTGTGTAGGGGTCGGGCGTGTGTGTGTGTGTAGGGGTCGTGTGTGTGTAGGGGTCGTGTGTGTGTGTAGGGGTCGGGCGTGTGTGTGTGTAGGGGTCGGGCGTGTGTGTGTTTGTGTAGGGGTCGGGCGTGTGTGTGTGTGTGTGTGTGTGAAGGGGTCGGGTGTCATGATCTCTGCTTCCAAAAGGTCAGGGTTTTCCCAACTCCCTTGGAAGCAGATCCATAACCCAGGTTCCGAGTGCCAACCAGTCCCAATTGGGACCTTTTGGACCCAGTCCTGGCGCCAGTGGCACCAGGCTCATAAATATGCCCAGTCCCAGCGCTGGAAGCGCCGGGCTCATAATGCTTGGGTGGACTTACCTGCAGCAGACCATGCTGCTTACTTGCCTGCCAGTTGAGTCTCTGATCCTCTTCTGTTTGGAACTACTTTTCCTGTTGGGTGGGGCAGGAGCCACTCCCTAGATTCAGAACACTGGAACTCTTCTGGAAAGCAGGAACTCTTTTCTTAGGCGTGGCTGTGGAAGGAGACACCTAAGCACTACAGGAGGCTATTTAAACCACACCCGATGGATGAATCTTGCTTTGCATTATTCTGCATCCTCAGCAGCAGAACGCTCATCGTGTCTTCTGCATCTGATCCTGGGCCTAAGGAAAAAGGCTTACCATTCTGAATCCAGTCTTCAGCAACGCCTATAAAGACAAGAAAGAACAGGTTAGCATTACGGTCTTCAGTGACAGCTCTTCACTTACCTGGTCCATCGGCTGTCACCAACGCCTCGCGCTGCATTCCGGCATCCGAAAGACAACGGCTTACCTACTCTTCGTGCGCTCCGGAGGTCTTCACACTGCATTCCGGCATCTGAAAGACAAAAGCTTACCAACTCTTCGCACGCTCCGGAGGCCTTCGGCGCTGCATCCCGCATCTGAAAGACAAAACAAGGTGCGTTTAAAGACATTGGGGAACTTTAATACTCACGTGCCATTACTCCTTTCCACATCTAACCCAGTGGGTATTCCGGCACCCTGCAGCCGCCCCGAACTTGTACCTGCAAAATAAAAAGACAGTTAGAGCGCATCGTGAAGCAGGCAACAAGCGCTTACTTACGTGCTTCCAGGCGCTTCTATTCATCACACGGGCTCCATCTTCAACTCACTTCAGCCCGCCATCCGCCATCGCCGGAACCCTGCAAAACAAGAGACATCATTACTAAAGACTTTAAAGACATTAGAATTACTCGAAACTTACCGTTCGTGCAGTAAACGACGGACAGCAGTCCTCTGAAGTCAAGAGGCCTGCTCCCCTTATCCAGTGAAGAAACTGGTTACAGCACCCTGCCTCGAGGCAGATGGAGAGCACGGCGTTCACTTACCTAAGGTGAGAGCGTTAACCTTTGGGGTTCTACAGGAGAAGAGAAAGGGAAGAAGAGAGAGACATTCAATAACCCAGTTCATTAATCCCACATTTTCTATCTGCAGACATCTTACCCTTCGAGCCAGACATACAGTGCACAGAGGTCCAGCCCAAAGAGCCAGCCGTGTGTTACACATCACCTTTGAAGATACGGTATACGCCCAGTCAAGACCGGCGCCTCTACGGGAATCAGGTGAGCGTTACATCGGGCGTGTGTGTGTGTGTGTAGGGGTCGGGCGTGTGTGGGGGGGTCAGGCGTGTGTATGTGTAGGGGTTGGGCAGGCATGTGTAGGGGTTGGGCAGGTGTGTGTGTAGGGGTCGGGCATGTGTGTGTAGGGGTCGGGCGTGTGTGTGTGTGTGTAGGGGTCAGGCGTGTGTGTAGGGGTCAGGCGTGTGTGTGTGTGTGTAGGGGTCGGGTGTGTATGTGTGTAGGGGTCTGGTGTGCGTGTGTAAGGGTCGGGGGTGTGTGCGTGTGTAAGGGTTGGGCGTGTGTTTGTAGGGGTCGGGGTTCACATGTGTGTAGCAGTCAGAGGGGCACGTGTATGTGTAGGGGTGTGGTGTGTGTAGGGCGCGGCCATGTGTGTGTAGGGGTGGGGGCGAGTGTGCGTAGGAGTCAGGGCATGTGTGCATAGGGGTCGGGGCATGTGTGCGTAGGGGTGGAAGCGTGTTGGTGTGTGTAGGGGTGGAAAGGTGTGTGTGGTTGCTCCGTTGGCAGATTTGATGGCATTGTATGGGGTCAACTATTATATGTGGGTGGACAGTAACTCGATTTTCATTTTTTCATTTGACAAGACTGTGAAAGACAAATGTGGATCAATGTGAATAATTATTTCATTGCAGATTGCCCATGGATTTGCATTTCAAATGTCAGTATGATGGACATTTTGACAATTTAACAGTGTACGCTGACCTTGGACCCTAGATTTGTTTCAGGCCTACATTGGTGAATACATGGCAAGTTTAACCTCAACAATGTGAAAAAGCAAAGAGCAATCATCGATACCAAACTCCCACTAGGTTCTTAGATAGTTTTAAGATATGTTTAAGCTACATATTTTTCAACTTCCGCATTTCTTCTCACTTCCTGAACAGGTAATTATAATCAAACGTTTTATACCTTCAAACTTGGATTACTTTAAAGCCTCACAGTCATACACCCAGACTTCAGGATCTAATCAAGAACCGAATAAGTTTGCAATCGGCAGCTGGACAATTGAAAGCCCACTGAATATTGTGCCCCAAAGTCTTTGTATCAGATGACCGACTTGAAAAGGCAAACATTTCCCTGATATTCTTCACCTTATTTCTATCCTTATAGTATTTGGACACAACATACAATAGCTGGAAAAAACTTTTCAACATGGGGGTTAACTACTAATAAAAGTAAAGTGAATACATATTGGACAATTAGTGTAAAGAAAGTTCATCACCCTTGCTCTGTTCTGAGTGAGTCTCCCTTTCCGTGGCCTCATCCCAGAAGACAATCCACTCGAGAAGAACAGGGCAGTCTTAGGCTTGAGGTTCTGCCAGGTGTGGCACATGAAACAGGTCTCAATGCACCAGGACCTTTAACCATGAATAGTGCAGCAATGGGGCCCAAGGTAGGGGCTAGGTTTAGGCAAGCTTTACAAAGATGTCACTGACAAAAATGCGTTAGTAACCAGGGGAGAGCACTGGTCCAATGAGGTGGCTGGAAGGCATCAGTAACTGCCCACGTTCTCTTGGCCACCTATACGCCTTTTGCCATTTTTGGTTCGGCTGGAGCCCCCGACCTCTCTCACCCATGTAACCCGCCACCTCAAGGCGCCTGCGGAATCCTTGCACAATCCCACCCCTGCTACACCCATAATTTACCTGCTCTTGCTTCTCTGTCAACACTTCCTCCTGATGTCCACCAGCAAACTACAAAAGGACTTGGTCGCTTTACTATTTCCATTTATCAACTTTACTATATTCCATTGCGATTAGAACCCCGGAGCATCTGGTTTGTTGGGCTGTTATCACCACACTGCAGTTTGTGCTCTTTCTGCTGGTTGTAACAGTTTTTTTCTACGGCAGCCTTGGATAGGGCTGCCGTAGAAAATAGTAACTATCACTTGGGAAGCTGAAACTGGTGGTCCCGAATCTCATGGGACTATGCTGGACTCTCTTTCCTCATCATGGTGCCTTTGTAAATGTCATTTTATCGTGTGTTAATTGTGCTTTGTGCTGCACTGCTCTCTGGTAGGGAATCTGTACACTCTCTGAATCGTTGTCCTAGCACCATAATATCCCTTTGGTTGATGAAGAGTACTCTTTAGAAAGCAACCCCCAGACCATTCCAATCCAACACAGGGCATGGGAAAGAGAGAGACTGCTGTTATTTCAGTGCATGGATCAAGGGAACCCAGTGGCACCATAATCTGAGGAATGTTACGTGGGTTCAACATGCAGATACGGACCACAGAACAGTTCAGTAACATCCAACATAGGGACAACAAAGTAGATCAAGGAGCCGTGAGAGAGGGCGGGGACAACCTAGCCCAGCTGACAAAGGAAGGTGTGGCCACCTAGAAAAGGGACCAGAACACGTACCTCAGCGCCACAAACTCCCAGTTCAGTTGCAATGAAACATAGAGCAATGACACCCAAAGCAGTGGTCAGAGGAGGCCTGGCTCAACCATCCCCAGAGACATGACACAAGTACAGGACAGCCCAGTTTGAGGACTAATGACATATATCCTTACTGATCAAGAACCATGAGGTCTCATGTCCAGGGACATCGAGGTGAAGTGTTGGAAAGATCTGCGATACTACCTTTTATAGCTATCTGTGATAGCTCAAATAGCAGGAGAGTTCTGCAAGGACATATGGTCTGAGGGGTAGAGCAGGAGGACAAAGCTTTACAGCTCTACAAGAAGTATTGCATTACTGACAGGCTAGCAGGGGGACACGGGGCTTCCACCAGCACAAGATTAACACCCCCAAACATAAAGACAGACACACATACACACACAGAACCTGTATTAAAAAAAGGTCCCTTTCTTGCAGAAATGTCGCCAAAGATGACCTAGCTGTTTCATGACGTAAACTGCATTGTGCATTTAACTTTCTCTAGATGCCATTTGGTTATGTGCTTCTATCACTTCAGGTCGCATAGAAATGTACTTCATTAGGGTAAATGTATTACAACCTCAGCCATTTTCCATAAATGTATCCAGATTACCAGTGTGTATAATCTGTGATGCTGATGCACGTTACAAATGTGATAGCAACACATGTAACCCCTGTGAATGCCTATATCAGAGTTGTTCACAATAGTGAGCATCAGCTGGGTTACTTGGTTCTGGCTACCAAGAAATCACCCTAAAATCGTACCAGATGTGCATAGCCCTTGCTTGGCTCTCCTTCCCACACGGTCAATCCCAGACGTCACTGTTATAGACAACTTGAATAATAATGGCTGGTCGGTGCCTAGAGATAACACCTCAAGGTGTATGAAAGTACAGTTTACCGTCAACCAAGAGTTTGGCGGCGTGGCTGTGCTAACAAGTCCATTTACTGGAGGACTCTCAAGTGATCAATGCACTGGACCGGGCAGACCAAGGGTTCCTGAGAGGAAAACGTCTTCAGGAGCCAGATGGTTACTAGTTGGCCTGGGAGGGTCACAGGATCTGTGTGAGGCAAATAGGTAGATTTGATGAGGCCCCGGACTGATAGTTGTCGATGCACGTAATAGTGCACTAACTCAAATAAATGTGGAGAAAGGCAAGAAAGTTGCATGCTATAGATCCACATTTTGCTAATAATGGTGACACGTGGTTGTGGTGCACTATGATCTATAAGAATGCCATCTGTCAGGAAACTACGGGCATAAGTGTAGGTCTTAGGCTATACAACTGGTGCTAAATAGCGTGTGAGGCGGTTGAGTAGTGAACTCATCGAGTACGTGGTGGTGACTGTGCACGTATAATTAAAAACAAATGGCATCAGTGAAAAGAGCACGTATCTAGTCAAAAATTGCATTAGGTGCTTATCTCCTAAAAGTGCACGTAATCCTTGCATCAGGGTGCTGACAGTGACTTTCTAGTTTTGTGCCTCTGTTTGAAGGCGGATGCCGTATGATGCCCGGATGGAGACGGCTATCTACGAGTGAAGTACACTTACCGGCGTGTTGTCTTTGGTCCGATCTTGCTGTTTCCATGGCATGTGAGGAATGGTGGTTGCCGTGGAGATCGCATAGATCAGGACACTGGGGAAATGCCCAAGACTGCACGTGACATGACGTTGGACCAATGATTGCGGGGGGGTGCGCGTCGAATGACGAGTGGCTGCATGGTAGGCGGGACAACGAGCGGGATAGGCTCGCGTTGTGCCCAATGGCTACATGGCAACAGGGGAAGGAGGCTCTGAAGCTGACCAGAGCCAATCACAAGTGAGGTGTGTTTGGATGGCCGTATGAGCCGAAAAGGAAGCCTGTCTAATGAGCTCTCAGTGTTGTTATTGAAACAAGGAGTAGTGCGGATTGAACCGCACGCAAAGGATGCATTCTTGGGAATGTAGTGCCTGGTGTCGGGAAACCAGGATGGCAACATCGGTGAGATAACACTATATACACAGAATAGTGTTGCAAAATACCGCAAGTAATAAAAGCAACAACAGTACATGCTAGTCGTATTAGAACATGTTCAATAGGGGTCAACATGGTGCACGATTTCGTGGAATGACCCAGTGTTATAGTATGTGCCGGACTCGGTAGAGGCAGAACTACATGGTGGTTGTGTTGCGTTTGAGTAGTATATATTGGTCTATCATAGTGTGGTTGATGGATAACACTTTTTCAAATCAATGTAAAACCAATTATGTTGTAAAGCTATACATGTTGTTGATGGAACAATTCAAGAACACATTAAGAACATCATACAAGATAAACCACTCGTGGAACATTTTAGCAAAAAGGGACACACCCATAAGCAATTCACATGGACCATTCTACAACAACTTCAACCGCAGAAAAGAGGAGGAGATATCAATCTAGCCCTCACCAGACTGGAGCAAAAGTGGGCCCATAAACTAGACACAGTGAAAAATGGATTGAATATTACCGTTGAATGGAAATACTTCTGGGATTAACTCACAGAGCAAAGTGTTCACACATGTGCCACGTTTGCTACTATCCCTTTTTGTGACCTAGCATTTTGCGACCTAGCATTTTTTGTACAACCTCCCATTTAGGAGACTACGCAATGTGTTCTTGAATTGTTCCATCAACAACATGTATAGCTCTACAACACGATTGGTTTACATTGATTTGAAAAAGTGTTATCTATCATCCACACTATGATAGATCCACACCTGGGTAGACCAATATATACTACTCGAACGCAACACCACCACCACCAAATCGTACACCATGTTGACCACTATTGAACAGAAGAAGAGGCTGAATATAGAAATTAAACAGCATGGGGGGAAAGGGACATGGGGGACAAGGCAGAGCCCTGGGGCACCCCACATAGAAGGGAAGCAGAGGCAGAAGAAAAGGAAGTGTTATTGTCTGGCTTCGGTCAGTCAGGAAGGATGCAAACCAGGAGAGGACCTGTCACAAGAGGCTGGCCAGGGCAAGGCAAATCACCAGCACAGGATGGTTCACTGTGTCAAAGGCAGCTGAGAGATCTAACAGAATCAGGGCACCAACCGCCGCCCCCACCCCCGAGGTCTGTCAACCGAGCCAGGTCGTCGAAGACTGAAGCAAGCACGATCTCTGTACCCCGACCAAAGCGGAAGCCAGATTGGAAAGGGTTGAGGAATAAAGAGTGCTCTAGAAAAGAAGAGAGAGGGGGAGAGACCAAAGATTCCAACAGCTTCATGAAAAAGAAAGAAGTGATATAGGACGAAAATTAGCAGGTACAGAGGGGTCAAGAGAAGGCTTTTCCAAGAGTGGAATGACCACCAATTGCTTTAGCTCGATGGAAATTGTGCCTGAGGAACTAGAGTTATTAACTCCTTATGTGACCCAGACTAGAATGTGGAGCATCATTTCTTTTAGTATTCTCAAAGGGATTGCATCAGCAGGCGACACAGATTTGAGTCACATGGTGGCTGCTTCAATATCATCAGTAGAAAACATAGGAAAAACAGACCATTGTTGGTCAGGAGATGGAATGAGGGCACCAGAGCCCAGTGCATATGCCAGATACACTTATCTGGTCACGTATACTACTGACCTTAGTTGTGAAGAAATTAGAAAGATCACAGGAGGCCTGAGAGTGGGTCATGCTGGCAGAAGTGTCTGGTCTAGATGACAGTGTGCTTACCAAAGATAAAAGTTCCTTTGGGCGAATGCAGGCGTTTCAACAACCTCTGGGTGTCGAAGGCGGATTTACTGAGATGAATAGTTTGATGGCAAGACTTAGAAGCCTGCAGGAACCCTATTTTACCATGTGAGGAATATGAGAGCCACCACTTTCTCTCAGCTTGATGCTTTTGAAGTCGCAGGGCTTTCAATTTATCGTAGAAACAGGCCGGGGAAAGACGACCCATAACCTTGCACAATTTAAGTGGAGCCAGTACATCGGCAGTCGATTTGAAAACTTAAATCAGAACAGAAAAATCTATTTTATCTGAGGTGCGACACTGAGCCTGTATGTTCGAGACAATGACTGCATTAGAGGTCTTGTGCTAGCTGCGTTGCAGCCAATACTTAGAATAAGAGTTTGCGTGCGGAATCCTGGCACGACTAGGAAAGGGTCAGCCTAGTGGTCGGAACAAAGAATAGGTAGTGGCATGAACGTTGATACCAAAGAGGCGCTTGCAAATACCAAGTGAAGCATGTTTCGAAGTGAGTGAGTCGGGTCACTAATACGTTATTCAAGGCCCAAGTTGATCATGGCTTCAAAAAATTGACTTACAGAGAGGGAGATTGGGGGATAAAATTTAAGGTTGAACTCACTGATAATGATCAGATTTCAGTATTCCGGTTCTAAGTCTGTGGCAAACTCAAGCAATTGACCACAAAAGGAGGTTGGAGCCAATACCTCCTTTTGTGATAAACCACCAAGATATCCAAACTGAGCAAAGCTGCGATGGGGACTCTAACTTAAAGAGCTTCCATCGTAATTGTGTGGAGAACTGGCACACTAGTGATTCCTAGAACAGTTTTAAAAATGACAGCAATTCCTTCACCTAGGTGGATTGACACTCAGTCCAAACAAACAATACCATACGAGTCAGGTAAGAGCTGAACCACTGACAGGCCAGAAGAGTCTCTCAGCCAGGTTTCGGCAATGCAAGCTATATCAGGGGCCATATCTATCAGAAGATTGTGACAGAATGCTCCATGCGAAACCAGAGAACAGGCGTTTAGTAACAGGCCCTTAAAAGTATCTGAGGGTGTTGCATTTAATGAAGGTGGCTGGCGGGCAATGTCTTAGTGGAAGATGCCAAAGCTAAGGGTTCCCTGCATGTCTAAGTTATAGTGTCAAGTGAAGGAGCCCAGGCCACGGGCTGCACTTGGACGAGCACAGACAGGCTTAACTTAGGCGCAACTTCAACGCACTGAGAGCGTGGCAGATGCGCCCTTCCGCTGCGCCTGTCCACTGCGCTCCTGTGTCGGGGTTACTTTTAAAAGACGCATATTGCCGACGCAGTCCCGGCCAGCTGCGTGTAGGCAGCAAGGAAAGACGCAAGTCTGTGATCAAAGAGTTAAACCTCTGAAACACACTGTGGCGTGTGAAATGAGACCAGGCACCCTCCGCCCTAGCGGCATACAAGGAAATCAAATATAAATTAAAATAAAGAGCTAAAACAATAATAGTGCAATTTTACTGCTAACGGCATCCAGTCAACCATGCCCGGTCACATTAACAGGAGCCCAAAAGGAACTAAAGGTAAAGTGAAAAGAGTTGCTTCAGCCACTGTTTGCCACTTTCAACGAGGCCTATGAGCAGGGAGAACTCCCATTGTCCCTCCGTGAGGCTGTAATCATCCCACTCCTGAAACCAGGCAAGCCGGCCGTGGAGTGCGGGTCTTACAGACCGTTGTCCATGCTTAACCAGGACAGCAAAATACTAACGGCGGTGTTGGCTAATAGACTGAAGAGGGTGATTAAGAAACTGATACACTCAGATCAGACGGGATATGTTCCAGGTAGGAATATCACCGATAACCACAGGAGGCTACACCATGTCATAGACCAAACTGAGGAAGACACGGGCGAGCTAGCTATAGTGTCGTTAGACGCGGTCAAGGCCTTCGACTCGGTACGATGGCCCTGGCTGAAAGCGGTCCTGAAGGGGTACGGAATGGGACCTGGATACCACAGATGGGTCCAGTTGTTTTATAGCACCCCAATGGCGAGGGTCAAGACAGGGTCCACAGTCTCAGATTCTTGGCAACTTTGCAGGGGGGACAGACAAGGATGCCCCTGGTCACCCATGCTATATATACTGGCATTAGAGCCGCTGGCAATATTCCTGCGACAACAATATGGGGAGGTGGGTATAAGCACTGCCAGTGGAGAGCATCTGATATCATTATATGCGGATGATATGCTCCTTTATTTGCGTTACCCAGAGGAAAACCTACAGTATGTGCTAGTGGTAATAGAATGGTACGCTATCCTCTCGGGCATATCAGTGAACCCTGGAAAGTCCAGTCTGTTCCCTTTGGGCAGATATAGGAATGTCCCAGTGCAGAGGCTGCCTGTCCTGCCAATACCATGGCAGCCCGTGACATTTAGGTATTTGGGAATAAATATTTACCACAAGGTCGAGGCAGAACACAAGCACAACACGGAAAAGGCGATGGAGGGGATCAAGAACCTCATGGTACAGATTGCCCTTGCTCAAGATGGTGGTCCTGCCTAGACTTTTGCACTTCTTCGTAAACGTCCCGTTTCTGATACCTAGGAGCCTATTTGCGAAACTTCATAGCGTGTGCAGGTGTTTCGTGTGGGGCAGCTCTAGGAATAGGGTTGCTCTGTGGAAGCTCCAGAATCCATGTGACAGGGGGGGATAGGCCTGCCTAATTTTGAACTCTATTACCTGGCGGGGCAGCTGCAGTACGTGGCCAGGTGGCTCTCGGCTGAAGACTCGGCGGAAGCCAGGCTCCTGCGTGGAGATACAGCCCCATACTTTCTGATGGAAGTGGTGTGGTTGTACAGAGACAAACTGGTGGGCAAGGGGCGGCTACTGAGGCTGGGCTGGGAGATCTGGCACAGGATATGGAAGATTGGGGGGGACTCGGAGCCGTACTCCCAGCAGGCCCCTTTGGCGACGCTGTGCAGGAGTGACTCGCAACTACTTGAATCGGTCCGCAGATACTGGGAACAGGTAGGCTTAGCCACCCTCGGGGACATATGGCAGGAAGGGGAGGCAGTGGACTTTCAGAGGTTGCAGGAAGAGACGGGATTGGTGGTCAGTCAAAATCTCGAAAACAAAATCTCGAATGACAAAAAGCACGAAACAAAAATCTCGAAAAAAAAAATATCGAATTTTTTATTTATTTATTTATATATGTTTTTGGGGTCAGGTAAGTAAAAAAAAGGGGTAAAATAAAAAAAAATGAAAAAAGGGGGGTTGGGGGGAACCCCCCCATTTTGAAAAAAACGCATTGAAAAAAAAATTCGTTATTTTTTTTTTCGGCCTTTTGTTTTCGAGATTTTTGTTTTCGAGATTTTTTTATTCGGTATTATCACTATGAACCGACGGGATTACATGGTGGCCAATATATAACCTACACTAGGCTTGTGAAAAAGACTAGAGAAAGATGGCCTGAGACAGTGCTAGCGGAAGACCCAGACGCCTCCCTGGAAACCATGTATGATGCATCAGAGGGCGGGGAACGAAATATCGAGGATATATGAGCTCCTGTGAGTAAGGGCAGGGAAGGAGTTGCTCCAATTGAGACAAGATTGGGAGGAGGAGGTGGGAGGACCCATGACAGATGGGCAGTGGGAACGGGCCCAGAGGTACCACAAAAAGGTGTCCCGAAACGCGAGATTCCAACAGCTTCAATTGTACGTTACCCACAGGGCTTATTTAACCCCCGGGAAGATCGCAAAGTTTGGGGGACCAGCTACGCAGCAATGCCCCAGGTGTGGGGAGGTGAATGCGGGACTGCGACACATGTTTTGGGCTTGCCCGGAGGTGCATAGATTTTGGGAAGAGGTCAAGACGAAACTGGCAGGGGGGGGGGTGCTGGATGTGGAATCGGCCTGGTCATGCATGCTTGGGCTTTTTCCTAGACCCTGGCATTTGAAACACATAAGCAAGATGAGGGACCTGATTTATGTTTTGGCCAAACGTAGGATTGCCATGGGCTGGAACGCGGCCCACAGACCTAGGGTGGAGTTATGGTGGACGGACCTCTTGAGGTGGGCGGAAGCTGAATCGGTAGTCTGGTTTCAAGCGGTCACCAGGGGGGGCGAGGAGGAAGTAGGGCCCTTGCTGGCCTGGCGGCAATTGGTGGCCTCGTTGGCAAACCCTCACCAGGGTGACAACGAAACAGAGGACCCGGATGATGACTGCCTAAGTATTGTGCTACCCAATGATGCTCCCGTAAACGACATGTGAGAACCGGCTCTAGTTTAAGGGGGGAGGGGGGAGTTTTGATGAAAATGTGCTGGAATATGATGCTTTGAAACAGTTGTAGTGTGTTTGTTTGATTTTAAAATAAAATAAATATATTTAAAAAAAAAAAGGTAAAGTGAAAAAAACAACAAAACTTCAGGGGGCTGACAGCCTTACCTGAAGTATCCGCATGACGACAGTGAAAAAGGGAAGCAGAGTGGCTGTCTGTTCTGCAGGCTTTCATCCCTGTTGATCGAGGAAGTGTGTCATTGGAGGTGGAGCCATGTATAAACACACCAGCTGAGTGGCTGTCCAGAAAGTCCAGAGTTAATCCGTACGCTCGTTAACCTACTGAGATCGAGTATGGAGCCTGGCCTGAATACCAGCGAATGGATGAGAAGCCAAGCACACTTACAATCCAGGTATGGAGAAACTGTGAGCCACTGTACCAAGGTGAGAACTATGTCTGTGTCCGAACTCGAATATGAGACAACAGCTAATGTAAACATTTTAGCAAATATCTTTGACCTGACATTGGATATCTCCCCTGATGCGAAAGAGAGTGATCTTGCTGTGAGCATGCAGGGGGAGAATGTTTTTAATCCTAAAACCCCCACCCCAACCAATGCGCACGCACCAAAAACCTCCTTTTAACCGCCCGCCCAGTTAAAAATTCTTAGAAATAAGAAAGGACCCCCCACGACCCATACTGCAGTGCCGAATGGAAAACCTTCCCTACCAAAGGACCTATAAAACCACTTCAAACTACCGATAAGAGACAAACCGACCCTGCCTTGCATAGCCGAACAAGTCTTACTAGTTGACGAAACAGAGATGGAACGAGATTGAAAAACACCATTGGAAAGCTCCATGCAATCTGCACTGGAGGCATCGCTTTTGGGGTCTGAGAACCTTGAGAACTTGGCAGTAAGGACTCAATTACTCATAACTCCCGTCTCAGAAGAGAAGCAAAAACCATGCAGTTCGTGCCAAAGACAGGGAGTGATGGTCTGTGATGGTCCGTCTGATGTAGAACTGATTGAGAATAACTGCGCCTCGGCCGATGCAGTTGACACGGTAGGAACCGAGTCACAGCTGACCTCTGAGCGTGAAACGAGGACCCCAGTTAAAACAGTTGTTTATTTAAAGAAGAATGGGTCCACAAACGAATTAAGTAGGCCATGCGAGAAAAGCAGAAGACATGACTCCCAAATGTGGATTATGCCATTCCAGCTAAGATGCATGCCAATCACTCCTTGCACAACTGAGCAACCAATGAGGAGCGAGGTGTGGGTGGAAGACAATCTCTCAACCTCCAATATGACAGAAGAAGGTATTAACATCCCGTTGTGAACGGGAAGAAATAAAGTTCCTTCAATAAAGACAAGTTTGCTCAATGCCACTCTAATTGTCGGATCTGCAAGTAAAATTAATTATTCCAAAAGACTGAGAAAAGCAGAAGCACTGCATCTGGATGAGCCCCATAAAGGATCAGATCGCTAGCCCCAGTGAACGTACTTTGCATCAGCGTCCGGGGCTGCGTGATGAAAATGATTTGACAACTTCTAATACTAACTCAACCTCAGAATCAATATCCCCTCAACCAGAGAATTTAAGACACAAAAGAAGTAGTCAGAGGAGCTCAAGCCATAATAACCAAAGAAATGTAGTAAGTTTCCAGACTCGGTGTACGCTAATGTCAGCCCTTACATTATCACTGGCACCGTTCTTGAAACTATGGGCCTCATTACGAGTTTTGAGGCAGCCATGCCCTTAATAAGGGCATGGCAGCCTTCAAACTCGGGTCCAGGTTCCTTGAATGAGGAATTACCGGGCCATTCCAACCTTGGAGGACCCGGTAATTCATCATTCAATGTACCCATCCCCATTCGAGCCCCCATAGGACTCAATGGGAATGGGGAGGGAGCTAACAATGGGCCTGTTAATAACAGGCCCGTTGTTGGCTCCCTGGTCCCCTTGCGGGACCCGCAAAGGACATCTGGTCTGACCAGACGTCCAGAGCGGGTCCCGCAAGGGGACCTCGTAATAGGGCGGAATGGGTTTAAAAGGGCCGGCACCTATTCCCCCATTCCGCCAGGGTCGTAATGAGGCCCTATGAGTCCATTAATGAGAGCTATAAATATCAGACTACTCTGCTGGCAATGGCTCACACAAAATTGATACAAATAGAGGCCTTCATAACGACCATCCAAGAAAGATTAGATCGGGAAACGAAATCGAAAGCACTCCTTCAGAAACTACTGTGGGATCACATGACAGAGGTTGCGCCCAATAAAAAAGTTCAACTAGAGGCGGCGAAGGAAATCTTGAAATGGGGTAAGGAAGCCGTTAAAAGATTCCCCCTTGCCCCTTCGGTTGAAATTAGATCTAATAATTCCCCCCCCTTGCTCAGCCAGCTAAACCGAGTCCAAAGGTTTACAATGGCGAAGTAGAAGGCATAACCACGGATTCAGCAGTGGTGGAAAAAAAACCTTTAGAAACCAAAAATTCGACCAATACTATGGCACTGGAAACTACAGCAGTGGCGAAAACGGTGCCAGCGAACACTGAATTTCCTGAAAATCAACCTACAGTCCTGATACCCTCAATAGATAAACCTTTGGTAGCAGACACTGACCTGAGTAAGAAAATGACTATGGAAGAAGAAACAAATGTTAATACCAATGAAACTTTCTATTCACGAAAAAAAAGAAACAAATAGCCAGAAACCACAAACGTTTACAACAGCAACAACTGAAAGAAATCTAAAAACATACCCTCAAAGGACATATCAAAAACAAATGAGTCGCGTGGCTTCATCCCAAATCTAAAAGAGCATTTGCCTGACCTAGGGAAAGTCCCACAAAGGTCTGAAAACAGCAAGGTCGAAGGAATTAACGTTATCAAGCCCTTGCTAAAAAAAAACTCCTGAAATTGAAGATGTAAAACTAGATAAGAGTGGAGATAAAAGTAATCTAATTGGCAACCAAGATCTATTGAATCTCTCAGTATTTGAAGATGAAGAGCCGGTTCGAGCTGCTGTTCCACCAGCCTTAATAAAAACCTCTGGGAAGGGCTTAATTTGTTATAAACCCATAGACGTAACTGGGGGCGAAACTTCCCTTAAACAAAGAAGACAGCCCGGTACAAACGAGGACGGACATCGAGCCGAGCCTAAAATTATGAACATTAGCAAAAAATATCACCAAAACCTCAGGAAGGCTCAAAATTAAGAAGTCCAGAGTGATCCTGGAGAGAATTCTCCCCGTGGATGATGAACTAATGCTGAACCGCTTGAATGTGTATCGATTATTCCAACATATACCAAATCTCCATGTCTTAGACTAAAATGATATTGCGGCAATTGAATTCCCTATTCCCAATGGACTTGACAGTGTATGTTTGCATATAAATTCCAAAATCATCTGCTCTCTGCTCTGATCGAATCAGAGGCCTTTTGGCCCCTGGGGTTCAATATTAGTGAAATGAGGCCTGAACAGTCTGCAATCAAGAAACAAAGACAAGACACCTTCCATTTGGTATAAATAATGCTTATAAGAGTGAGAAGCTTGCAAGGAAATGTGTTCCTACTAGCATCAAGTCAATAGATGGAGGAACGCTAGATCAAGATCTTGAAGGCGAGTACTACAGCGATGTAATTCCCTTTAAAAGTTACAATCAATAGACAACAGAACTCTAAAAGACAGATAGTGGTTGAGAACCATCCAAGTAAAAAGTTTAAAAAAAATTGAATGGTGAAGAAAACTGGGGTTGGATGTCAAGGGCTTTGAACTCAAATAAAGAACAATAATGTTTAAAAACAACCCTCACATGAAACTATTTCTATTTGAAGATGGACTACTTGAGGATTTAATCACTTGTTTCATAATAGAATGACTCATCTACAAAAATACGATATTCCTTGCCTCCAGAAGACTTGGCTATCCAGCCACCCTGTGGTAGATGGATACACTCTTTTTCTAAACCCTGCAAAAAAAAGGTGTGAAAGGCACACCGACTACATGCCTAATAAAACTCATAAAAACTGGCTTAGGTCTGAAAGAGGTCAAGAACAAAAACCTGAATCATTACATGCAGTTAGTGGTATTGGAGACAGAGAAAACTACTGATATGACTCCTGGTTAAGTGATTGTTAACTTGTATTGGAATCCAGTGGCCTGGAAGGCTGAAAGTTTTATACAGGTGGTAATGGCCTCAATTGACAACTGCAAAATACAATATTCTGACCCTATGACAATTTTGTGTGGCAATTTAAACATAAATTGTATGGGGAAAGAGCAGTACAATTTTAAGGTGCAAGAGGGAATCAAAGTGAATAAGAAATCCTAAAGTCATGTCCTGCATAAAAGAACTTGAGAAACGAAGTTTCCATCTTTTGAATGGTCAAACTCCAGGTGATATCCCGCAATGCCCACATGGAGAAGAGGGGAACAATCTTCTATTCTTGATTATTTCTTCGTTGCAGATAATGTGTCTGCAATGGAGGTAATCAGAATGGAGTACAGTGATAATTATTTAGTAGAATTGGTTTTATGCTCCCCAAACCAAAAAACTGCAGAAGCATGGAACATGAGGTAATAATAGATCCGGGAAGAAACCTATCTAAATACCGATGACATATGACTAATCAATGACAAATATAAAGCTGCTCTAAGAGTCCAGTAATGGGCCTAATTATGTACCCTTGTTCAGCGATTTAGAGGAAATGAAAGCTCCTGGGCAAAAAAATACAATTCAATCCTAAACATGTATACAGTGTAGTAATAGTGCAGAAAAAAGGTCAGTAAAAACGAGATATCAGAAAATTATGATCTCTCCAGGAACCTCAAGGGACCAATAGCATAAAAAAATACAAACAGTATATAAATTGGTTGTCTGGACAAAAAAGCTTAATATTGCTGAGGGATGCAGAAATGATAAGTTACTCACTGTAGTGACTAACATACTCTTAGTCCATAGTCCCCTTTCCTTCATACTGTATGGGCGTCCCTTCCTAGGGACCGGAGACGAAACCTTTTTCACCAGAAAAAACCTTCTTCCCCTTTAAAATTAGAGGCGCGGCCCAGGCAGCATGCACTACCCTGACTCCGCCCTCCGGCGCCACACCTCAGTCCCCATTGACGAGTCGACAATAGATTTAACATTGCCTAATGACACCAGTGTTATTAGGGGGGAGGTTGGTGAGATGTATGGAGGAAAGGGGACTATGCACTAAGAGTATGTTAGTCACTACGGTGAGTAACTTATAATTACTCTTATGTCCCGTCCCCTTTCCTCCATACTGTATGGGCGATTACAACGGATTGTAGCCCCAGGGTGGAGAGGAGACCCTGCTTAAGCAAATAGGTTCCTGAAAACCACCTGTCCGAAAGCCGCATCAGATCTAGAGCCGGCATCCAAATAGTCATGCTTGCAAAAGGCCGAGGGACAGGCCCAAGTGGCCGTCCTGCCTATGATTTGGCAAGGGACATGGCCCTGGAATGCGATGGCCGTTGCCTTGGCCCTGACTGCGTGGGCATGCATGTTGGCCAGGAGCGGCTTGTGCTGGCCCTCCTATGCTTCTTTGATGGCAGAGACCATCCAGCGGGATGTGGAAGCCTTTGAGGCCTGATAGCCTGCCCTCGAGCCACCGAAAGTGATGAACAGGGGGCGTCCGACTTGCGGAAGCCCTTGGTCCTGTCCAAGTAAAATTTCAGGGCACGCCTGACATCCAAGCAGTGCAGCACACTCTGTGCTTCGTACTTGGGATCAGGAAAGAGTGTCGGAAGGACTATTTCCTCGTTCAAGTGAAATGCAGATGGAACTTTGGGCAGAAATGCCGGATGCTTCCGCATTACAACCTTGTCCCTGTGAAAAGTGGAATATGGTTCGGAGGCGACCAGTGCCTGAATCTCGCTGACTCTGCAAGCCGAGGTTAGGCCGACTAGTAAGGACGTCTTGATGATGACCAGCCTAATGTCCACAGAAGCCATTGGCTCGAATGGTTTCTGCGTCAGGGCGCCCAAGACTATATTCTGGGTGCGGTCTCTTGACGGGCGGGTAGAGCCTTGCAAGACCAGTAAGGTGTTTCTTGACGACAGGGTTGGAGGAGGAAAAAATACCTTCCCCCGAGTTCCTGTAAGCCTCAATGGCTTCAAGGTATGTACGGCAGGCGTCGACCTGTAAGCCCGAATGAGCGAGGTGCACCGAAAAGGAGAGCACGTCGTCCAGATTGCAGGCCAGAGGGTCAATTCTCTTGGAGTCTGCCCAGAGGCAGAACCTTGTCCATTTGCTTTTGTACTGGGCACTAGTGGCTTTGCTCCTGGCGCCCTGTATGATCTCCAGATTGGTCTGTGAGTGGCTAAGGTGCCGAAGCGTTACCTGCTCAGGTACCACGCTGTGAAGGCTAGTTTCCCTGGCGCGGAGTGGATGATCCTGCCCCCCTGCTGCGCCAGAAGATGCGCTGGGCCCGTCGGGAGGTGTATAGGGGACACATCCGAGAGGCTGAGGGGCTCCAAAAACCATGGTCTGGCCGGCCACCATGGAGCAATCAGAATGATGCGGAGCCGGTGCGACTCCTTGATCTTGCAAAGCACCCTGTGGATCAGTGGAGTGGGCAGAAAGGCGTAGGCCTTCATGTCGGTCCACTGGAGGTGAAATGCATCGCCCACAGAGCCCTGACCCTGCCATGAAGCGAACTGGGGGCACTTCTTGTTGTGCCAGGTGGCAAGGAGATCCACTTGGGGGAGACCCCACCTGTTGATCTCCTGAATGACAAGGTTGTTTAGCTGCCACTCGTAATTGTCTGCTATGAGCCTCCTGAGCCTGTGCGCCTCCAGGTTGGATTCCCCCGGGAGGTGGACTGCCGATAGGTACATTTCGTTTTCCAAGGCCCATTCCCACATGCTGATCGCCAGTCTGCCCAGAGGAGGGGATCTGGTGCCTCCCTGCTTGTTGATGTAGTACATGCTGGTCGAGTTGTCTGTCTGGATGAGGACAACTTTGCCCTTGAGAAGTTGCAGGAATGCTCTGAGCGCTAGCGAGATGGCGTTCTGCTCCAACCAATTGATGTGATATTCCTGCTCCTTTCGAGTCCAGGTGCCATGGACCAAGAGATCGTCCAGGCTGGCTCCCCAGTCCTCAAGCGAGGAGTCTGTGGTGATGGTGGCGTACGGAGAAGGCGGCCAGAAGGGCTTTCCCGTCCGTAGGTTGCAGTCCCTGGACCACCAAGTTAGGTTCGGGTAGAGAGATGCTGAGGAAGTGGAAGGTGGCCCTCTTGATGGCCGAGATCTTGTCTTCCGTCGGGAAGAAGTTCTCGGAGCATGTGTCCCAAATGAGTCCCAGGAACGTCAGAGTCTGCGTAGGGAGCAGCTGTGACTTCTTGAGGTTGAGCCAGAAGCCCAGGTTGTGTAGTGTGTTCATAAGGACATGGGAGGAGTGGTGGACCACCCCCAGAGATGTAGCCCTGATGAGCCAGTCGTCAAGGTATGGATAGATGTGGAGGCCTGCTTTCTGAGGAGGGCCGCTACAGCGTTCAATAGTCTGCTAAAGACCCTGAGGGCCGAGTTGAGGCCAAGTGGGAGGACCTTGTATTGGAAATGGTAGCCCATGATCCTGAACCGTAGGAATGAACGATGGGGCTGCCAAATCGGGACATGTAGGTACGCATCCTTCAGGTCTACGGAGCACACCCAGTCTCCCTTGTCCAATGTCTCTGCTATAAAAGCTGGCCAGCACAATTCCCAGGCCCGCCTGATTCTTCTTCTGAATGGCAAAAATCCTGGAGTAGAAGCCAAAGCCTCGCTGGGAGGCTGGATCTTCCTCCACTGCCTGGCTCTCGACGAGTGACCGGATCTCCGCCAAAAGAGTTGCTGTCCCAACCTGTGGGACTGGAAGGGAGGAGGGGGGAGAGGCTGGGATGGGTAGGGAGTACCCCGTGGATCCAGGGATCCGCGAAATTCTGGCGACAGAAATGTGTATGGAGAGCAAGCCTGCCCCCCACCAGAGACACATGGACCCAAAGGGGCGTGTCATGCCTTCCTTCCCTCGGAGGCTGAGGCTAGGGGCTGGAAAAAGCCCTTACTTCCCCACAAACCCTTTTTTGTTGTTTGTGCCGGTTCTTAGAGGGCGATCGGTCCGGCTGCCTAGATCTGCGTTCCTGGAAGCCGCAGAACTCTCGATATGTACAACCCTTCTCTGAGCGACTGCCCGGGCCCGAGGGACGCGAGCGTCGGACCGAGACCGTTCCCTGCCAGCTTCAACCGAAGGCGCGGACGGAACAGTGCCCTGAGATTGAAAAATCTCCAGCATTTTCTCCCTGAATGCCTCCCATTCCTCAGGAGTAGAGGATTGAGTGGGACAAGCCACTTTCCTCGTGGAGCCATCATCCGACAAGGACAGGGAAGGCGAACGGTGGGAACCACTCCGGGACCGAGATCCCCTAGACCCCCTCGTGTCGACAGTGGAAAGACCAGTAGTCTTTTTGGATTTACTGGGGTTTAGGTTACCCAACCTCCCTGCAACTTCCCCTTACGCTCCAGCAAAGCCTTGGCAGTCAACGACTGGCACTTCAAGCAGTCGTCTGTGTCGTGGCTCTCGGCCAGACACCACAAGTAGATACAGTGCAGGTCTATGATGGACATCTTGGACTTACAGTACCGGCACTTTTTAAAGCCAGACCGCGGGCTTGGCGGGGTAGAAGAAGAAGACATTATCAAAGTAGATAGCACGAGGCACGCAGAGTTCTCGAAGCAAACACATTTGCGGAAAAAACAGACCTGAGGCTAAGGGCGCTGTCCATGCTACTTATAACATCCGATGACATCACCCTCAACGGAGGCCTTTGAGGGGCATCGACCCGACGCCATCGACGCCGGGCGCCATCTGCCGAAAAATGTCCAAAGCAGCACAGTTGTGGACATTACATGTCAAAGATGTGGAATACGTTGGAGGACACAATCCATTTGAAACATTAAGACATACGCCTGGAACCAAAACCCTACAACAGAAAAAAACTCGGAGGATCGTCTTTCCCTCACCAGGCACCCAAAACCTGGAATGACCTACCTAAGAATATACGAAATACAACAAACCACCTAGCATTCAGGAAACTCCTCAAATCATGGCTCTTCAAAGCATAAACACAACGGAGACGCACTAGAATGCCCAGACATTAAAACAATGACGAAAATAACTCCAACCTCGACCACTCTCAAATTGGACAAACACTCAACCGAAAGAACCAACGACTCGACAGAGCATAAGACACCATGGAAAATAGCCACAAAGCAAGGCTGCTGAGACTGACCACATACCTAGACCCACACGAAAGCCCAATTGACACACCCGCTCGTACGTACCGGACGAACACATCCAGACCGGCAGACGCATCTAGATAGACGCTGGCCTGCGTCGCATCTGGATCGATTGAAGGATAACATAGGATCGATTGAAGGATAACATGCCCGCACCTAGAAAAACGTGAATGCTAACGTGCCACACCTAGAGTTGTGAACACCAGCCTGCGTGGCGCTCAGATGGAGTTGTGAATGTTAGCATGCCCACACCTGACGGGTCTCTAGACACTGGCCTGCGCCGCATCTGGGTGGGAGTGTGAGTGTTGGCGTGGCCACACCTGGATGGAGTCCTGGGCATTGGCCTGCGCCACGTCTAGATGGGAATGTGAGGGCCAACAAGTGCCACACTCAGACAGAACTGTGAATGTTAGCATGGTAAAGGTCAGGTAACCCATTAACCAATATAAGCTCAAACTCTGCATACTGATCTCACTCAAAGAACTCACACAACCATCTCTCGCACAACAAGCCGCACACACTTCACAACACTGCAACAACACATAAGCCCGAACAACAGCACACGCGGACTACTCCGATCCGATACCTGCACCAAAGCTCAGCACTCGGTGTATACCGAGTTGAAGCTGCCAACAGAACACCACTCCTCTCACTATCTTACTCCCTTCACCTTACTAAACCCATCCCACCTTTATCATTTACAGATCCGCCTGAGCGCCTGGGGACCAATTCCGTTGGTGACGGTGCGCGGTACAAATATCTTTAACATTTAACATCTGACACATAGTTGCATTTCCACATATCTGACATTTTTGCATACAGTTGTCTCTTAATTCTATTGCATCTGAGTCTGACAGCCATCCCGCCACGTGTTGGAATTGCCCCACTAAGTAGAAAACTTCAAATTGTGGGAGGCGCACTCAGCCCTCTGTGTAGTACCTGCACAGGACATCGAGTGCGACTGTCCTTCTACCACTTTCCCATATGAAGCCGCCCAGTGTCGGGTTTAGCTGTCTAAAGAAGGCTTCTGGTATGCGATACGGTACGTTTATGAAATGGTACAGTAGGTGTGGAAGGGCTACCATTTTCAGGAGGGCAATTCCACCCATTACCGAAAGGGGCAGTTTTTCCCAGAATTTGATTGAGGCCTCTAGACCCAATTTTACCTTTAATGTATTCTGTGTATGGGTGTCTCTAATATCGTGATGTATATTAATTCCTAGGTATCGGAAGGAGTGGACTTTCCATTGGAGTCCTAGGCGTGGTAGTTGATCTTCCTCAGCTCCTATCCACTCATCGAGGGGGAAGAGGCAGGATTTCGTCTTGCTGATTGAGATTCCAGATAGCGTTGCAAAATTCTCCAACACTTACAGATATGGCTCTAGGTTGTCTTCTGGTATCTTATGTATAGCAGAATGTCGTCTGCGTATAGGGATATCACTTGTAATGACCCGTCCACTTGGAGCCCTGTGTCCTTAAGTGATTTCCTCTAATGTATTGCAAGAGGTTCCAGTGCTAGGGGCAACAGATGGCAGCCCTGCTTCGTGCCTCTATGGATCGGGAATTGATTGGAGATGTATTTACCTGTGCGCACTCTCGCCGTTGGACTTGAGTAAAGCCTGCATATCCATCTCATGAACCCATTTCCTATGCCATAATGTTGCAGGGACGCAAATAGTCATTCCCATCTGGCCAAAATTGAATGCTTTCACAGCATCCAGTGCTACTACTGCACAACCTTCGTGACAGTTATGGTTCGGTCTATCACCGCCTGGAGTCGTCTCAAGTTTCCTGATGTGGCCCTGCCCAGGACGTAACCCGTTTGGTCCGGGTGTATAAGTGTTGTGACAACTTTCTAAAGTCTTTCTACAAGTCCGGCTGTGAGGATTTTAGTGTCCTGGTTTATTAGTGCTATCGGCCAGTAGGATTCACATAGCTTCTTATCTTTACCTGGCTTTAGGATCAGGAGTATCCCTTTATCATATGCCTCTTCTAGAATTAGAAGCAGTTGTGCAATTAAGTGTGTATTCACTGTAGAACTCTGCCGCAATGCCATAGCATCCTGGTTTTTTTCCGGCTGGTTGTGTGGCTTTTATTGTAACGCTCACCTGGTATCCACAAGGACGCTACCCAGCCGGGTTACTCGCTGGTATGCTTCTCAGCTTTGCCCTGATGTGGTCTGCGGGGAAGGTTCTGCCTGAAAATACAGGAGGACTGTGTTCAAGACTGACCGACTGGGGTAAGCATCCTCCCTCCACCCCCGTATGATTTCAGTCCCTCTGGTGCCCTCTCCTCACCTTGTGGTAGAATAAGGCGTGCTCTCCGACCTGCCTCCTTTGCAGGGGCGCGTTGTCTTTCATGGGCGAGTGCGGTCCAGTTACTTCACTGACGCCGGCCAGTTTGATATTGTTCAGGTAGGTTTTATTGCTGTTCTTTACTTTTCTTTCTATCCTGCATGCCTTTCTTTGTTTAAAATGTCTCTTTTTTTCTCCCTTAGGTATGCAGAGCTTCAGCGCAGCAAACTGGCTTGGTTGAGCTCTGCTGGTAAATGATGGCGCATTAAGAGCGCTATGATGTGGTAAGTAAGCGCTATGCGCAGCGCCTTTGCTAATCTGTGTTTTCCTTCCTTGTAGGTCGCTGTGTTCTTCAGCGCGAGTGGAATGTCTGGAGTGGTGCCAGCCGAGAGGCGACCAGCCAGGTAAGCCTTTTGAGCAGTTCATAATTTGTAAATGTCTCTACTGCCTTCTTTTATGTTGCCTCTATCTTCCTCTTTCAGGTCGTTCTGTCCGGGAGGAGTGCAGATTCGAGGAAGCTGTTCTCAGTAGCTGCGAGTGTTTAAAGATGAGGACTGCAGGTAAGATGCTGCTGCTAATGATGTTCCTTTTGTCTCCTTGCAGGTTCTGCTACTCCGAGGTTCGAGGGAATAGCTGGACACAGTGAGCGTCACGTTGCAAGCTGCAAAGTAACGCGAAGCGTGTTGTCTTGCTCGGGTGTGGTTTAAATAGCCCCAACAAAATAGTCCAGGTAAAGTAGTCCCTAGGCTACCACACCCAAAACACTAGACCGCATAGCTTGCTTCCTTGGAATCAAGCTATATGGATGCCTCCATGTTGGCTGACAACACATGTTTTTCATGGAGTATGAGCCTGGCGCCATAGGCGCCAGGATTGGCCCCAAGAGGGTTTTGGAAGAGGATGCCAGGCTCTAGAGGCCAGAGTCCTGACACCACCTGGCCAATGGGTTTGCCAGAGGGGGTTTTGGGCGAGGGTTGTGACAATTATCCCATGTATCTCGTCTATTGTGATTGACGCTTCTAGCATTTCCTTATGTTCCGCTGACACTTCGGGCAGACCAATGTCTTCTAGGGTTTCTTTTATTTCTATCTCTCTAGAGTGGGTGGTGTCCTCGTAGAGGTTGTGATAGAAGGATCTCACTTATCTCTTTCTGCAATCTCCAGTTTGCCCCACATTCGTCTGTTAACTCAACAATCTCTTTTCTAGTGTTTTTGAACTTGGTCAACCTAGCTAATAGTCTACCGGGTTGGTCACCTTGTCTGTGTAATTTATCTGTGTAGTTTGCATGACTGTAGTTACCCAATCTTTCCCACTGGTCGAGGCATTCTTATCTGAGTATTATGAGTGTTTCCTATACATTCGTCCCTGTGGCCCTTCCAGCTTTTTAATCTTTGCCTCTGCACTCGCTATTGGTTGTTCTTGGCTTTTTTGCACTCCTCCTGCTTTGGCTGCACCCCTTATTACCACTTTGAAAGTTGCACCAACTCACACATCATGGGAGCTCACACACTCTTGGCCCCCATCTAATGCATTTAGGTAACTGAGCAACCACTTAATCGTTGTCCATCTCCCCTGCTACCTTGTATATGTGTAACCTATGTAACCCTGCATCCATGTAATCATTATTGTATTTGATGCAACCATGTAACTTCACATAACTTGCTAAACCTTGCAACCATGTTACAATTACATTTCCATACATTTATGCAGCTACTGTGATAAGCTAATTGTAACCATGTAACCTTACCTTCATTTATTGACCAGAACAGCGCCTAGATGCCCTCGGGCTTGGTGCGCTATATAAATTGCAAAATAAATACTGTCTGTATTTCTTTAACGCTCCCTGGCTTATGCTCGAAATAGTCTTCCACCTGGTGCCCTAGATCTTCCCAGAAGACACTATCTCACAAAGTTTCAGCTCTTAGATTCCATGCAGGTATAGAGGCCGGGTGGTTAGAGTATCCACTCAATTATCAGCGGCAAGTGGTCTGAGAGCGTTCTACCTTCATATGAAGTGGCTACGATGTTTCCCAGCTGTTCTCTCCTTGTAAGAGCAATATATTCTCGTGTATATCTTGTTTACGCTCCAGAAGAACGAGAATTCATTCTGCTCCCTATGTATCCACCTCCATATCTCTTAATTCTAGTTCCTTTATTAGTGTGTTCAGAGCCTTAGTCAGGGGGGACGGGGATCGGGGTGCGTTGTCTGATCTGT
Source organism: Ambystoma mexicanum (assembly GCF_040938575.1). Lineage (NCBI taxonomy): Eukaryota > Metazoa > Chordata > Amphibia > Caudata > Ambystomatidae > Ambystoma > Ambystoma mexicanum. The sequence continues at coordinate 375,240,275 of NC_090935.1, read as the reverse complement.
TTAGGACAGGGTCTATTGTGCAGTTGAAGTCCCCTCCCCAAATCCACATAATGCCCTTCTAGGGGGTCAACTTTGTGTATAGAGAGCGGTAGAATGCTGCTGCATTGTGATTGGGAGTGTAAGTATTGATTAGGCAGACTTCTCTTTTATCGAGGAACCCATGTACTAATTTTATTCTTCCTTCTGGGTGTGTGTGAGTGTGTAGTAGATGAAAAGATCAACCAATTGCTATCCAAACGAGTACCCCTCTAGTTGGAGTATGCGTACCAGAACCCCTTTCCCTTCCATTTCCCGAGTATTTGGGATTGCTTTGCTGGCGTGAAGTGTGTCTCTTGTAGCAGGGCTATGTGGATCCTTTTGCGGCATAAGTATGTTTTGATGTAATTATTTAGGCCATTTACATTCTACATAGCTATTTTGAGGTTCTCAGCCATCTAGCTTATGTCTCCTGATTTCCAGTTTCACTCGTTCCAGGGGGAGCTTCTTGTGCTGTCTTTGCTTCCTGTCGTATTGATTAGGCCCTTCCGTGGTCTGTGTGGCAATTTGGAATGTTCCTGCCATTAGCGTCTCCTCACCATTCCCACGCGTTCTCGGTTCTTCGGGTGACCGTCTTCATTGTCTCCCTCAAAGTCCTGACCCATAGATTCTCCTTAGGTTTCTCACTGTCTAACTGTTTGGACCGTGTTGTAACTTGAACAAAGTAACTTCAACAAAAACTCCAGTACAACTTCTAATGTGTTGCCCAATGGTGTATACCCGTAGAGCAGAGGTCTTCAAACTGTGGGGCGCGGCCGCATCCCAGGGGGGGAGCCAGAGCCCAGCATGAAATGTAAACTTTTTTTTTTTTATTTTAGATTGGAGGAAATGGAAAGGGGCAGCTCACACGGTCAGACTGGGCCATAAAACGGGCTTAGGCACCAATGAAAAAATGGCCAGCAGTTGCAAATGGATATTCAGTGTTTAGTCACAGACTGTTTGAATAGTACCCAAGAGGTTGTTTTTTGTTCAAATGTAAACAAATGGTGATATTTAAAGAATATTTATTCAGCAACAATAGTCAAAACTACTAGCTGCATAATGAAGTAACTCCTCAAACTGTCCCACATTGGCCAAAAAAGTGGCCCATTTTTACTGGCCTACACTAGCATTTTCCATTTTTGGTACGATCATCGCCCTATTACCCTATAGACCAGTCCAAGCCTGCCGGCCCATCCATAATGGGTGAGGGGGTGTCCACCCTCTGGCCTCCTCACCCATTAAGGAGGAGCAGAGGAGCCAGCCCAGTGAAACACTGAGCACTCCCTCAGCTGCTTTTTCCAGCTGAGGGAGTACTCCTGGGCTGGCTGAACTGTCAAAGGGAAACTCTGTTTGTCTTTGACAGTTCATTTCCCCAGCCGCACATGATCACTGAGCCATGCAACGCTGGGGGTGTTTTGCTTCGCCAGCCTTGCATAGCTCATTAGAAATGCTGGCTGGGGCACTGCATGTATGTATGTGCGAGGGGTTGCTCCTGCACCTCCTCGCACATACGGGCAGAGCAACCTGGAGCGGGGCATTTTAGCAACCATGCGAGGTACGTTTATGGCGATTTATTTTTTATTTAAATGTGCATGGATGAGTGTATGCTTGTGTTATGGGACTGTGGTGTGAGCAGGATGGGCGGCAGCACTGGGATAGTGTTGGGAGTAGGGTGGGGAGAGCCCAGGGTCTGTACTGGGAGTAGGGTGTGGTGACGGCACGCAAATGTTCATAGCGATTTCTACATACTTTCCATCTGGCACTTTTGGGGGGGCCCAGCCTGCCCAAACTTTGCTCAGGGGGGGCCCAGGCCAAAAAAAGTTTTAAGACCACTGCCGTAGAGGCTTAGCCACCCATCGCGCATCGGAATTTGGTGGCCTAGTACTGGGGAGTACTCTTAGTTCTTTAAGATGGAGGAGTAGGATCGAGTTCCCATGCTCATTGGATGGGGGAGCCAGGCTTGACAGTGGTGGTTCCCAGTTACTGCCCCCCCCCCCTGTTGGCCTTGGCCAGGGACTCATCTGTCCATGTGAGTTCGGAAAAAATGAAGTGTGCGGGATTCCCGTCCAAGTTCTCTCAATTTGGTCTTGCGGTCGGTGTCCTGCTTGTGCTTCCTTCACCTTTTCATTCACTTATTGGCTCCGCCGGGGCCTTCATGTCTTTCTGGGATCTGCTCCATGTTATGTGCATCCATCCAGATGTTTACTTCCTCTGGCGTTTCAATGAAGAGAGATTTTCCTTTGTGTAGTGCTTCCCATTTTGCAGGGTAGAGGAGCATATATTTTATGCCCTGGCGTCGAAGCCTTTCTTCAGTTGGTACAAACTGAGCTCGTTTCCTTTGAACTTGGATGGTATAATCCAGATAAATTTCCAAAACTGCTGAAGCTTGGATCTTTTCCTTGTCCTGGTTTTCTGCTATAATGGGCCGTGGGGGTGCTCCTGGGCTGCGGGGGGTTCCTCGTAAGTGCCATGTGGGCCCTTTCTACTGTGAAACCTCCTGGTCCTATTTCCCTGAGAAGCATATTTTCAATAAAGTTGGTAGGGTCTCTGCCCTCCGCCCCAGGATCCGAATATTACTTTTCCTTGCCCTTCCTTCCGCATCTTCGGCTCTGTCTTGTTGCATCCGGACTTTGGTTGTCAAGTTTGGGACGGTTATTCACAGTTCTTTAGTGGTGGAAAAGGCCTCCCCTAGTTTCTTTTCTGTATTGCCCACTCTACTGGCTAGGTTGCACACATCTTGACGCAGGAGGCTCATGTCGCTTTTTATTTCCCCTACATGGGTTTCGATGGATGTTCGCAGGGCTGCTATCACCTCTAGGACCTTATTGCCGTTGTCATTCTGTTGAGGATAATGCTCGCTGCCCGAAGGATGGGCTGCTGGGTGCATGGGGTCTGACTTGGGGTCATTTATCTTTGCATACGTATCCATCGTTATATCGTTATTCCTGTTTTGTTCGAGGGGTGTTAACTGGGTGTTTATGTCACTTAAGGAGGATTTTGAGTTCTGCTCTTCTACACCTTTTTTGTTGGTCCTGCGTTTGATTGAGCACCTTTTTCCCTGCTGCTGGTTGGTCAGTTGGCGGCTTGCAGTATTTCTTGCAGCATGGAATACCTTGTGGACTTCTGATCACAGGCACCTGCCTCAGTGCTGCTATCAGGCTTGTGTGGGCTCTAGTATATCCAGTTCCGGTCACCGGCTTTTTGCATCTAAGTTGAGGCAAATTGGAAGCAGGCATGTGTTTGTGGGCTGGTTGTTATGCCGTGCTGTCTCCGCTCCTTGTGCGTCTTGTAAGGATCCAGGGAAGAGGTATACTCGGGCTGTTGCGGCTTCCTACTGTTTTCATTAGGGTGGGTGGGAGTATAAGCCCTCTTTTCTCTGGCGGGTCGCTCATCCGCTGCCAGTGTCTGGGCTAGCTTGTTGCTGCGGTGTGCTGCCGCTCTATCAGTTTCCTCTGGGGCCACTGAGTGATCTCGCTGCACGCTGCTGGGTCTGGTGTCTTCTCCAACGGCTTTGTCTACGGCACTAAATGGCAGGCTTCATTCTGGTCCGCCTTCGCTCCCGGAGGGCTTCTCCAGTGTACGGGCTGCTTGCTTGGGACGTCCTCCTTCAGTGGGTCGCGGGTGCCATTTTGTGGGCGTCCCTTCACAAACTATCGCCACGGATTTCTCCTCATCTGGGCAGCAAAATCTTCCAGAAAACTAAGAATCATTGTCTCGCATGAAAGATTAGAGTTAACAGGATCAGGCAGGGAGCTCACTCAGGTCATGTCCTGCTCAGATCACGGCCAGCTACGCCCCTTGCACTAACTATGTTCATAGATGATATATTCAGAACAGTTAATATTTAATTATGAGTGAGTTTCTAGAATTGGTAAACTTATTAACTGAAGGGTGATGTATGCTCCTTAATGTTTTTAAATGTCTTATGTGTTTTGCTTTATATTTTCTTATTCGATCACCCTTATATAATTGTGTAATTGTATATTGTTTTTCTTTCTTTTTTCCTTCTTTTTATGCATCTTTTTATGAAATGGTAAAGGTTTGAAATAAACCAAATACCTTAAAAAAGATTTTTTTTAAAAGAAACCAGTAATATAAGCCCCGAAATGGGCCGTCCTGGCTAGCTGCTTGTAGCGAGGAAAGACTGCGGCGCGAGGAAAGACTGCGGCACCAAGAGCCCACGAGTCAGCGATCAAAGAGTTACATTGCTGAAACATGCAGCGGCGTGTGAAATGAGGCCAGGCACCCTCTGCCCTAGCGGCGTACAAGGAAATCAAATGCAAATTAAAATAAAGAGCTAAATAAATCATAGTGCAATTTTTACTGCTACCGGTGTACAGTCAACTGCTGCAGCACGGTCACATGAACCAGAGCCTAAAAGGAACTAAAAGTAACGTGAACACAAAGAAACAAAAGAATACATGGCCAGGGGGCTGACAGCCTTACCTGAAGTATCCTGAAAAATGGAAAAAGCATGCATTTATAGTAATAGGCTCTCTAAGGCCCATCTACGCAAATATTGTTATGACGTGAGTGGAGGGCTACATTAGAGACGGGCACGCTAACCAGCTCGCATTGCGTGTCAGGAGTTTCTTTGAGACTCTCGGCCTAACTCTTAAACCGAGATTCTCAAAGGAATCTGCTGCAGTCTACGTAAAACAGGAAATGGTTAGACAAGAGACACGACAGGACAGGCCTAAAAAGCCCATTCTATGTCAGTGTCTGTCAACCAGTGCTTAATTTGTGGGGGTGTTTTTGCCAGGGCTCAGCCATGGCACTTATTTTTGAGCCACTTTAATTTTTTATTTTTACAGATTAAGCACTGCTGTCAACTGACAATATGTAAAACTACTGCCAAGCAAATCTATCAAGCAAAATGCTCTCGATAACTGTTATACACCATTCCAGATACACTAACCACTCACAGTTTAACTGTTTTATTGGCATTTCTACCAATTTAAAGCCAGATGCTGTATTTTTTTTATTCATCCCATTCTCTTTCAACAGCAGCAGCACGTTATAAAAAGCACCCTTTATGATTGAGTGCACCCACATCCCAAAGTCTAAAACATGTGATAGACGGTAGATGCAGCTAGTATAGACGCAGTACTCTTCTTATATCACTTTATCATCTGAAAGCTAAATCTCTCTTTGGCTGGCTCTAAACAAGTGGGACAGACATAGCAGAAATAGACAGAAGCTTCATTGAAAGCCAACTATCCAGACAAGCTCATGATCCGTATTTCAATTAAACTGTTCTTTTCTTAATCTGAGTTAACAAATACAGTTCTCAAATTTAAAGGACTTCTGAGCACAGTATTCTAATACACAGTGTGATATATTGATGTTATCATTCTCTTGTATATTAAATTGTGTTTAATTGCATGAAAAAATGTCTGATTTAACTTACTTTAAATTTTCATTTGTTTAATAAAAGGGAAAATACTCACAGCATCCGTGACTTCTATTTCATAAACCTTCTGGAACGTCTCTCGCTCAAAAAAGAGCAATTTCCCACTGCCACTGTCTTTCTTTACCGATGTACCCGTTACAATCAATTTATCATCAGGACTAAAGCAGCAGTCCGCCCTGTGGTGCAGGTTCAAAAAAGCAACACTCAATTACCCAGCTCAGTCAATGCAAATTAGAAAAGTCTCCTTACAGTGATAGTTACATATAAGCAAACGGTCGTGCTTTTTCAAATGAGGGGAGACAATGACGACAGTACATTAGAAGACATTTTTACACCGATCTTCAAAAATGGAAATTGCACCTTGCATGTTGCACTACATCAGATTAATCATTGCTACAGGCAAGTCCATTCCACGACATGTACCCATTAGATTATACAGGTGAGTCCGATGAACATGTTTATTGAAAGGAACTACCAAGCAAGAGTGTATGTTTTAACAGGAAGAAGACAATGATAAGGGTAGAAATGTGAGGCAACATGGAGGCGCTGGACCTCCAAATGTCTACTGCATCTAGCCGGGGTCTTTTGCAATCGTCCTTTAGGTTTTGGTTTGATGAAACAGAATACTGTTCCTCAAGACATAAAACTGCATCATCGGCATACTGATGACGCTACAGCCATGCATCCCTATAATAGTGGTGAACTGCTTAATCTATAAATTGAACAATGTAGGGGGGAGAACCCGATCAATATGGGTCCCACTAAGGACAAGCCCCACTGGCAAGGCATAGAAATCAGTGCTCAGATCAGGGCTCTGTCCTGCAGAAAAAAGGAGATTCATTCAAGAACCGTTCCCTGTACTCTGCAAGGGCCCCAGGTTGGGGCAACAACATACCATGTCAAGGACTAATGACATGTCCAAGATGACAAGGAATGAATTATAGCCATGATGGAAATCTGCAAAAACACACACTCAGATCAAGGAAGACTAAGTTTTCTGACCAGCTTTACAGCTGAGGGATGGTAGAGAAGCCACCATCTTACAAATATTTTTCAAGTTGGGTGAAATCCAACTTCGAGAACATTCCCAGATTTGGCGAACATTGGCAAGAAAATCAACATCAGAGCCTTTATAACGAGGGATTTAACCAGGACCATCTCATTCACAATACTTTGAGGCCCAAACTAGGAGTTAAGCGAATAAATAAAAATGCATCACAAACAGCTTTCGCTTATACCATATCTCCCCTCCTCTCACATCGACGTCACCATACCCTTCAACAATTATGACCATCACCCAACCGATCAACCAAATAACCCCTCTAGCAAAATATAGAAGCCCCACAATAACCACCACAAGCCATTGTTAAACAACTCCCTCATCATCATCATCAAATAAGAAGCCAGAAGCCTACAAAGAGCTTGGCAAAAGAACCGATGCCAAAACATGCCCCTCCAACCAGGCTATCCATTAAAGTGTTCCAATTCAAATACAGGATGGCCATTCACAGTGCAAAAGACTGTCACTATCTCTAAGAACTTCAGTCTGCCACCAAACACACAGAAATCTTTCAGAAATGAGAAGGTCTCACTCAAAACCACCATACCCCCACAGCACACCCCAAGCACCTCAGTTTGCAACTCCCTCACGCACTTCTTCAACTCCAATATATACAACAACACATTGGACTCTTTCCACCTCATCAACCAATACACCCTCATTGCCCTCAGAGCCAAAACAAAACTAGTACACTTCCTGGATGATGCATGCCAATCACAAGTCACATCGAACTGCATAACCAGTCTGGTTCCACGCCTCCTCAAGAAACCATTCCTTGACCCTCACTCCCCAAACAATACCGTCTGAACACAATCCTGCCATAATTCGCCAGAATCATGGAACGCTATGTCAGACGCCAACTCCAACAGGACATGACCACAAATAACCTCCTCAACCCATCCTAATCAGGTTTTGGTCCCAGCCACTTCAAAGAGACTGCAACACCTCATATCCTAGACAAACTCCACAACATAATTGACAAAGGATACTAAGGCCTTCTAGTACTCCTCGATCTCTGAGCAGGTTGCAAAACCATTGCCCATAGTATTCTACTAAACATTTCGTCCCACAGGATGAAACATACAGGTACTATTCACAGCTAGTGTACTTCCTCACTGACAAGGCACACTTCATCTCCATGCCCCCCTATCAATCAAATTACACTCCAGTCAAATACAGAGGATTTACCCTTATGTTGAATCCCTCAAATAAATACTCAGCTGTTGCAAAATCTACTTTCATCAAAATTCAGGTGACGCACAAATATATTTCAAGATTTGACCCCCCGCCCCACTCTACACCCTCAGAAAGGATCTCATGACCATCACCCTTCTTCCGCTCTCATCATTTTTCCCCCTTCCTCTTCAAACTGATATCTCCTTCAACACCACAATGTCCTCCCGTCTCCTTCCGCATAACCTCTCCCTCAGGCATAATATCCCTCTTCTCATCTTTCACTTTCCTCTCCGAGGTCATAGCCCTCCTGGAGCACTCCTACGCCTCTAACCACAAATCTCTTCCTCTCTACAAGATCTCTGCTCCAAGCTGCTCTCCTCCTCCTGGTCTCTGCCATTGTGCGTTCTTCACTAGGCTCTCCAGGACAGGTGTCTTCCAGGGGCTGCTGCTCTCCTCCTGCCAGCTCTCTCATTTAACCCTACCGACTGGCTTGGAGATTTGTAAAGCATCTTCCCTCCTCCCCTTAGGTGGTGCATAGCGCTATGGTGTGGACCCATGTAGTAGGTGTTGGCCTACCCTCCAATTGGGCAATATGCTTGAGGTCAGGTGTGCCGGACAGAAGCTATATAAAGGCCTGCCACCATATTAGATCAGCTTTGGAGATGTGCGAGGCCTCTCCCCCTTTAGTCATTGCTTCTGTTGCCTGCTTCACTCTGGATCCATCTTATTCTCTAGCATGTGATAACCCCCTGGTAAGTGTGGAAGGCTGTCTGGGGAGTTTATGATTTGCAAATGTGTAAATCCTGTGATGCTTACCGTAGGAGTAGAATGGGCAGTGTTGATTTTCCTTAGCTTGCATACACAGCGAGTAACTTCCCTTGTGTCCATGTATAACATTGCAGCTGCAGGACAGCTCACTGTATTCCAGGCATCACTCACGCTACATACTGTTTCCTCTGGTACTGGGGTTAGGGAAAGAATATATTTCCTTGCTTGCGTGTGATTATGAAATACTGCAACCATTCTTTCTGAACGTCGAAAGCTTCATGTCCTATGCTAGGATTTTGGATCTGGCTGCAGGATTCCTTCCATTCCCTTGCCCTTAGTGTGAGTTTCCTAAAATCTCCAAAATGGACTCAAAGTGCGTCTGTGGCGCCACTCTATGACTGTCTGCTGCCCAAGCACTGGGGGCTTCATCACAATACCTATGACCCCTTTTGCAACAGCAATGCAGGCTCATAGAAGAATGGCAGACAAATGGGTTCACTGGCATGGCAGCATAGTCACCAAAGAACCTTCTATAGGAGCCCGAGGTCATGGATCCACCACTCCCTACAAGTTGTAGCTGAATGAGTAAGTGCTCCTCTCTCTCAGGGATCCCTTGCATTCCTAATACGCTGGATATCGAGGGAGATAGCCTTTGCCAGCCCATCTATGGAGACTCAAAGGTGTTAGATACATCAGTCATCTGTTTTCGTGAGATGCACAATGGCCTTGAAGATTCTTGTCCTGCATGTGGCTGGGCAGCTGCCTTCCGGGAGTCTGATATGTTCTCATGTCTACAGTTTCTAAGTGTATTATTTGTTAAACAAGCCTGGATTCTTTCTTGATTGGATGTTTTGGTTGAAGACGAGTTGGGCACAGTCTGTGCAGTCTTTCTTTGCTTGCTATTGTTGTGTTGGGGGAGGAGACTTCGGACTATTCAGTCAAAAGCCCAACATTAAGCAAAGCGTAGAGGAGTTGAAGGCGAGTTGGGCACAGTCGGCAGCGAGGAGCCTGGATGCCCAGGGCATTTCTATGTGCCCTGGTTTTGAGTCGCCGAAGGAAGAATTTCAGCAGTGTACTTCAATATAAGTACACTTCCTCTTGTTCTAGCCAATACAGGAGTGCATGCAGGAGTGTGGTTTCTCCGTTTTCTGGGGATATCCATAGCCTGCCGTAGCCAGTGTCGAAGCTTTAGAAGATTTTCATACAGCCTAACTAATTGACCACATAGAACAGGCTCCGGAGTCATTTTCTATCTGCTCCTCTGCGGACACTACATCTTGTGTGCACTCGTATAGGGGCGAGTCCCTTAATATATTCGCATCTACTGATGTTCATCTGCTCATATTCTGCAGGGGTTAATTGCCCCGATTTACACATTTCAACGTTCGGGGTTGGAGATGCAATCCTCCTATTTGCCTGCTTACAGTTTTGGATTTTTGCCCCTCCACCTTGGCTAGCACAGCTTTTACAGTAGAAGCTCTTTTTTTTCTCTTTTTTGGGAGACTCTTGGGATATGAGAGATATCTTTCAGCCCTATTGGAATTACCTCTCAGTGCCTTTTTTTGCCTGAATTTTAAGGTTTTAAACATACTAAAGGATATTTTATTTGACACTTCTAAACTTTATACGTGTACATTTTCTTCTTCTGCTCTTGTGATTGGTGACTGATCCGGGTTCTGCAAGGGTGCGTCTTACACATTCAGTCGAACAGCCGGAAAACAGGAAGCCAGTAGAGGAAGGTGATATTGTGATCTTTGATCGCCTGCTCAAGATGCGTGAGGGATTGAGGAGCAGAATGGGTATGGACGACCCGGGCATGGGTATGGACGAGCTGGGGGAAATCTACTGCTACGGCCTGGCCTGCGCATTTGCACACTCCGTGTATGGGTCGCAACCCTAGGGTCAGGGTGAACCAGACTTCACCCAAGGAGGAACCAGGGTTCTGGTCAGCCACCTCCCCTGCCTTGTAATGTGGCAAATGATATCCCCCCCACCACCCTGTGATGGTCAGGAGTTACTTTTCAATGGTACAGTTACAAGGGGGAATCTTGCGGCAATGTCTTGAACAGCTTGCAAACGCCAAAATGGCCACATACTGGGAAACTAAGCACCTTGCGGTCTGGTTTGAACCAATTCTTTACCCAGTCTCCAGTAGCAGGTCAAATAATTATTGACTCCTATTTTGTGAAATCAATTGGTACCAGTACAGAGAACAAATCTATTGTACCGATTAAAGGGACAGCGATTATAGACCACTCTATTATGCTAAATAGGAATTATACTGTTGATTTCAGGGACATGCCCAATCTAAGTATCACTGAATCTGTGGATGCTGCGCTAGGCAGCCAAGCCGGCGTTCGCCAGGAAGGCCATCTTACTAGTGGGACTCAGCACATGTGTGATGCTTCAAAGCCCAATTCACCAATGGAGTTAACCAATTTCATTACCAATGATGGCCTTAATGTCGAAAATGTAATCCAGGCCCCACTGGGAGAGGGTTTGGAGGTCTCGGGGAGGCTGAATTACATCATACAATGAGAGAGGAGGATGCGGGTATTCGCTTAATCTATCCCACCGTATCAGCGCTGAATATGGTCCTTAGTTCATTTGTAAACCTGTATGACAACATTTGGCATGAAGTAAAGGAACATAACTTTATGCTGATAGGTGTGAATGATAAACTTGAGCTGTTGGGCATGGGTAACTTCTATTCACCCTATCACCGCAGTACAATAGCAATTGGCAGAGTTGATAGGGATTACTCAATCGGACGGGGGAGGCACTTATATGGACGCAATTGTGATAAGTGACAACTCGATTGAGGTTATAGAGGCGGGCGCTGTGAACCATGATCACTCTATCGAGCCTGAAACCTTGAGTCTGAATCTTCCTAGTCATATACCTACTACTTCTATAATGAATGGGAGAATGGTGCCGCAAATAACCATTCTGTAAGCCAATGGAGGTTGCAAGAGAGGACTAAATTAAAAGGTAAATTGGATGTAAATTGCTCTCTATTTTGTTTCAAAGGCAAAAAGCCTACCAAAAAGCCTAGGAAAAGACCATTGCCTTTGGGGAAACCAATACGAGGAGTGCCCCCTTTAGTAGACCAAGTGAATAAGTGGGGGGGGGGGAGAAAAGTATATCGGTGGCAATGTCGCCATGACTAAGGACCCAGCCATGAATTTGATGGTAACTCAGAATAATAAGTGTAATGGCAATATGATACCATGCAGTGTTTCCCACCTTCAAATCTGTTTCAGGGATTCCTCAACCCAGACTATTAGGGATTCCTCGACGCAGATGGTATCAATGGGGAGCAAAACCTCAGGTGGTGGGTTACTGGGCATTACACTTAGTGAGACCCAGGGGTGTATTGGGGAGATTCCTCAAGGGTTGTTTGTCCACGATGGGAAGAGTTTGGATCAAGGGGCCCCTTCAGGTGAACACTAGTAGGAATACTTTTACCCCTAGCGCTCAGCTTGGGGATGGGGTACCTGATTTTGCTCGACTCCCGATTCAAAGAGTGAATTTGACTGAATTGGATAAAATCTACAGCACCCAAGAGACACTGCATGATTCTAAGCATCTCCATCTATTGAAACCCACCAATAATGAATGAAACCCGTCCATAGGGGATACTTCTAGAGGCTCAGATTTGGGGAGCAAATTGAATCATTTTTAAAATTCATTTTTCATCAACAGTGTATGCGGAGTATACTGCCAAATTTACACCTGACTCTGAAGGCGGGGGGGTCGTGCAATTTTTGAACAAATTGTACACGCACAATGAAAAGAAACTGGAGAAAAGGTCAGTGGTTGCAGGCGGTTTATCCAAACCCAAACTAAACAGTGTTTTACGGCAAACCAAGGACAGTGATGTGCAACATGGAGGCCTGGTATTAAATAAAATGGATTAAAATGCTGGGAAGGCACTGCCATGATATCTTGCCGTAAATTCCATGGTTGAGCCTATTATCGTCAGTAGACGTTGATCGAGTGGCATTTCCGAACCAAGCAAATAGGGACTGTTTTCTATTATATTTTAGCTCAAACTTGGTGAAGGAGCTGATTTTTTCAGAGAGACTGAAGTTGAAAGAGCTACGGGTTGATGTAAAAAATGTGTCAGATGTGGAACTGGGGGGTGGAAGCATTAAAGCTGGGTAATGCTATTTTACTTCAGGAAACACGGTTATTGGATGCTCCTCATCTTGACGGCTACCAGGTGCTCACTCAATCTGCCAAACCAAGTAGGGAGGGGGGGGGGGGCAACATCAGGGGTTTGTTAATTGCAGTAAAGGCTTCTTTGGGTATGAGGGCTCTGCTCCCGAATCTTCTGTTTGGGGTGATGGCAGTTTCTTTGACAACTGCTATTTCCCAGAAGAGCTTGCTGGTCCTGAATGTGTATTGGCATAGTGGAGCTGGAGCATTGGTTAGCTTCCTGAAGTCTATCTCTGATTGTATAGATGCCTGGGTTGAGATTTTTCCAGATGGGAAAATAATAATAGTGGGAGAATTTAACTCCAATTGTATTTTGCCAGAAATAATAGAGGGTACTTGGGACGTGACTGGAGATATGATAAATAAAACCCTCAAGGTTCAAAATGGCTGGTAATGGCGGACTACTTTGGAGGACAAGGGATTGTTTGCCATGAATACAATATTTTGGGGGAGGCACAGGTTAAATGCAGTTGGAATTAGGGGCAGAGTTCCTCGACCTTGGATTATATTTTCATGGACTCCTATTTACAAACCTGTTGTGTGGATTTCTCTGTCCAGACTAATAACTGGAATGGTCAAGGGATGCGGAGCACTGTATTTAAAAAAAAAAAAAAATTAAAAAAATAAAATAAAAAAAATAAAAATCACGTTCCAATAAAAGGATGCAGCCCGTGGTAACAAACTGCACAGGGAATGCTATTCGGTGGTCAGATCGAAATATCGAGATCTTGAATACTGATTTAGAGCTGATCATTAGACATGCCCCTCCTGATTGGAAAATTGAGGTTTTTAACTCCATATGCTTTGATAGGTTTATGGGGGAACTTAATTAGCGAGTGAAATTAAACCCCAAATTTAACAGCCATTCCTCTGGGAAATCCATTCATGTGTTTAATGAGGACTTGGCTGCTGCGAAGAGGAAATTGCACAAAGACATTAGAGCTGCGATTGGGTGGCAGCCAAGTAGATTTTATTGAACAACTGAGCAAGCTAAAACAAAAATATAGAAACTTCAGTAAATCTAAGAAGGAAGCCTTACTCCAGGGTGACTCAGAATGTATGTTACAAACTTTGAATTAACACAATGCTCTGGGTTTTTGGGCAATGATTAACAACTTGAAGCCTCTGTTCCAAAGTAGTGTATTGAATGATGTTGCGGAGGCCCAATGGAGCAATTTGTACAGAGAGAGTTATGGCCGTGAGATTGTGCATACGGACCATATCTCGATGGTTGACAAGTACATTCTAGTTACTCCATGGGTTCCTGGGTAAGAATATGCAGAAACCTGGGTAATGACAAAAAAAAGGGAAAATGTCAAGAGCATCAGGGGCCAACTCTCTAACCAATAATGCTCTGGAGTTGGACCCATTGAATTTTTCTAAGGTCCTCATTTTTCTAAGGTCCTATTGCTGTTATTTGGCAGCATTTTAGATTCAGGGATCTTTCCTTCCTCATGGAGCACGGCCAATATTATGCCCATCTTTAAGAAAGGATCTAGGGCAGACCCGAAAAACTATTGCCCTATTTCCTTAATTGATGATGACTGCAAAATCTTTGCATCTTTATTATTGGGCAACTTGGAAGAGTGAGCTAGGTCAACCTCAAAACTAAATCAATTCCAGACCGGTTTCTGCAAGAGACATTCTACTCATTTGAATGGCTTAGTTTTAAAGGCATTGCAGGACTCGGCTTCGGCCAATGCAAATGGTTGTACATATTTGGCATCAATCAATCTCTCGATGGACTTCGATAAGGTTAATAGGAGTAGACTGTGGAGCAAATTGGTGAGTTGGGGATTGCCGAGTGGGCTTTTGAAACTCTTGATGGGTCTCTATGAGAATTCTGGCATCTGTATCAGGCTGAATAAGGAGGGTCCTCTCTCAGAAATAATTAATACATTTGTGGGTTTGAGGCAGGGAAGCTCTTTAGCACCCTGCCTCTTTAACCTATATGTCTCTGACGCAGTGAAGTACTTGGTCGGGTCTGGCCTGATTGTCCCTAAGATTGGGTCAATCAGGGTGGAATGGTTGGCATATGCCGATTTCCTTTTATTTGATAACTCTTGGGTCGGCCTCCAACATTTGCTATCCAAGTTTTCTGAATACGACAAAGTTAATGGTCTACTAATCAATCCTAGTAAGACTAGGATTTCGGCAATCTCTCTGGAAAAAAAGTATAAACCTAAAGACTGGTCTCTAGAAAACAAGTTGATAGGGACGACAGATTCCCTGGTATATTTGGGTTTTCAAATAAGTACCCAGTCAGGGTTGAAAAATATTAGAGAGACTCTAGTAAATAAAAGTAAGATGTTAACCAACCAAGCCTTACAAGTTGACAGAAAATATGGCTCATTCTTTATTAGACCTGTATTCACTTTCTTTGAGGGAAAGATTGTGCCAAAAGTGATATATGGACTGGAATTAGTTTGAGCTAATTTTTAAGGTATTGGATAACATCGAGGCCAAACACTGGTGAAAATGTTAAAGGTTCACAATGCTATAACTCTGGCAGGTCTTAGATTCGAACTAGGGACTACTTTATTGGTTGCTTGAGTGGAATGGTGGTTGCTTGCACTATACCTGAAATTGATTGCCCTGATGTCATGTTCATTATATGACGATCCGGAAGCACAAATGCAGGTTACAAAGGATCAGCAAAATAATAGCCAGTTTCTATTATCACTAGGAACCAGGTGTTCTGGTATTCTTACTAATCTGGCAATGGATCGTGACACCTTGGTGTCCAATCCGGAGAAAGTGAAGAAATCCCTTTATGATCAAGACTGGGTGTGCACTACTATCCTATTCCATTCCTATCCCTCTCTGTGCGATTTGGTATATGAATACAAGAAGCACGGAGCTCCCTCAATTATCTTGGCTCAATTCCCTAATCGCAATTTTAGAACAATTCTTTTGAGGTTAATGTGGAACCTTCTTTTTACGAAAGAGGTTATGTTAAGGAGAAATATTATCCTCGCACAAGGCATGGGTTGGAGGTTCTGCCAAGACACCCCTTTGGCACCTCAAGACACCTGGTATTAGAATATGTAGCACTAAAGAACTGTAGAAAGAAATGTATGTCTAAATTGTGTGATGGGAATACTGAAAGGAGGGTATTAAATTGTTATTACAATTGGATGAGATGTGTGAATGTTAACTCTGTATCAGAGGGATTAGCGCTGGCTGGCTTTTTTATGGCAATGAATTTGATGAATTGATGTTTTTACTTTGTATTTTTGATTGTTTTTGTTTGTTTTTCTAAAGCGTTTTCTGGATTAATTTATATTTTTAAACTGAGTTTTTGTTGACTGTTCTTAAGGATCGATTTGTAAATGTTTATTTTTCAAACCAGTTACAAATAAATAAAAAAATAAAAAATAAATGATGTTTTGCTGTCCCACTGGACACTTAAACAGATTGAACTTTGGGTCGCCCTCTCCATGTGTTTTTAAGGAAACGTTTGTCAAGTTCATCAATTCGTGGCAAAACAATCTTTAGCCTCTCTGCAGGTTATGTATGCCATGGTTCTCAATTTTTATATATTTCATACAGTTTCTTTTCTCTCATTAAAGACATTTTCTTTACACAACTCCAGCATTTCCCACCTGATATTTAAACATGTCCTTGTCTTGTTTTCAAACAATTGAACCCTTTGGGTTCTTTCTCTTCCCAATTCTGATATTTATATTTCGGGTTTCATGGACTTCTCAAAGTCTTCGCAGCCTCTGTCAGGGTTGTATTAGCAGGGCCTCGGTATGGCATCTGCCTTTTCTTGTTTTCCGGGCTCCCGTAACGCTTGTGGCTGTCCGCTTCTCTCAATGGCGTTACTACTTCAGGAGCGTTTGCTTCCCTTATGTTAAAGTCTCTCAGGTTCTCAGGGCCCGCCAAAGTCATAGGACCCTCTGATAGGCTTGTTTCCTATCTGTTCAGATTCACAAGCTTCCTGTATCCTCTTCAGCTTCCCTAGCCTTGATTATCAATGTTCGCACCTCTCAATGGTGTTCTCTCCTTTGGAACGTGTGCTTCCCTCCTGTGGCTCGTCTCCGTGGCAAATGTACTTCTCGTGCAGAGCTCAGGGTTTCAGGCTCCCCTCTGCGATCTGGTATTAGCGTAGGTTGTCAGGCCCTCCACGGCTTCCTCGTAGTCATGCCACCAGAAGAGACGGTTGTTTCTCATTCTCCCTTCCGACATTGGCTTCCCTGTCGGTTATGTAAGGGAGGCATGGTATCGCATGTATGACACTGACACAAAAGGTACAATTTGTAAAACCTTTATTTAAGTTTCAATGGGGTTGGAGAAACTCCTACTGTGCCCTATAGCTAAAATGGGAGTAGTCTCGACCATCACATGATAAATAAAACAGTCCTAGTAGAGTCTGTCAAATCAAAGAACAAGTTACTCTCTTAACTGGTAACGTTCTTTCAATGGGATGGTCCGACGACGTATTCCATATCTATGACAGTAATCACCACAGCTGTGCTGCTTCGGAACATTTTCGGCATCTGCGTCGATGACGTCGATACGCTGTCCTCGAGGGCCTCCGTCGAGCCGACGTCACCGGATGTTATATGTAGGACGCACAACGCCTGTAGCCTCAGTTGTAGTTTTTTCCCCAGAATGTGTGGCACCAAACCATTGCCAGTATGACCCCAGAAAGCCTTGCGGAAACGTAAGCTGCAATCGCATAAGAAATTCTGTAGCTGGGTAGGTAGGGAGGGAGCGATATGGAATACGTCGTTGGACCATCCCATCGAAAGAACGTTACCAGGTAAGAGAGTAACTTGTTCTTTGAGGGGATTGGGTCCTCCGACGTATTCCATATCTATGACAGACTCCCAAAGCAGTACCAACGTATGGAGGAGGGAAAAATAATTTAGAATATAGAAATTTAGACTGCCCAATCAAATTGCAGAGTAAAGGACCGCCTTACCAAAGGCCAGATCCTGCCCATGGATAGAATCTAGAGAGTAGTGTCGTACAAAAGTATGGACCCAAGCCCATGTGGCTGCTTCACAAATGTTACGAATAGGAACACCCCTCTGCAGGGCAGCAAAGGAAGCCCTACCCCTAGTAGAATGGGCCCGTAAACCTACCGGAGGGTCCTTACCCGCCAAGCGGTAACATTCAGAAATTGCCAAGATAATCCATCTAGACAAAGTCTGCTTAGTAACAGCTTGTCCCAAACGCCTTCCAGCGTAACCAATAAAGAGCTGATCGTCCACTCTGACCCGGGACATGCGAGAAATGTAGAAACTTAAAGCTCTCCTAGGATCCAACCTATGGAGCCTCTCCTCTTCCTTACCAGGATGTGGAGGAGGATAAAATGCCGGAAGAACAACCTTCTGGCTTAAATGAAATTCCGATACCACCTTCGGAAGAAAGGAAGGACGAACTCTAAGGACAACCCTGCCCTTATGGAACACAGTGAAGGGTGGCTTAACTGAAAGTGCCTGCAACTCACTCACTCTGCGAGCGGAAGTGACCGCAACTAAAAACACAGTTTTAAGGGTTAGCAGCCTCAAAGGACAAGAATGTAAAGGCTTAAATGGAGCACCCATATGCAGAACCTATCGCACTTCCGGTTGACACTGGAGGCGAAGAGATACACCTGAGGGGTCCCCCAAAGGGCGAAGATCTCCAGGAGAATCTCCTGAGCAAGCTCCCACTCGTGAGAGATTGCGCTCTGCCTGCTCAGAGCGTCCGCCGTCTCGTTTTTGTCTCCGGCCAGATGAACAGGTCATCCTGCGGAAAATCCATAGGTGGCGCAGACCACTCCAAGTATTCCGTAACCCTCGACATAAGGCGCCGGTATGAGGACTTGGCATGGGTGCCAGGCTCAGGCCGACAGAACTCCACCTCCGGAGAGGTGTCCAGACCACTGGCATCATGCAGTGACTGACGCAGGTCTTCAATCTGGCTGTGACTAGACACAATCTCGTCAGGCACCTCCTCAGGCACCAAACCATCCCCAGATCCCTCATCCCCCTCAGAAATATAATCCAGATGGTGGAAAGAGGGCACATAAAAAGGGACAAAGACATGCTTAGCCTTGGCCAGAACCTTCCTGGGGGGTTCCACCGTGCCACAGGGTACCTCCGACAAAGCAGCCTCGAAAGGCGGCGACGGAATCAGCGTCGACGTTGAGCAAGACGCCGACAACTTCGCCGGCGTCGACACAGGCCTCGAGGGCAGAGCCCCGAGCGTGTCCTTCGACGGCCTGGGCACCGATGGCGTCGACGACTTCCTCAGAGGCGGAGCCTCGAGAGAGTCCCTCGACGACCTCAGAGCCGCAGGCGTCGATGTCTTCCTCGAAGACCTCACAGGCTCACACGGTCTCGAGGGCGTCGAGGACCGGGACCTGGAACGAAAATGTGTAGAGCGACCAACCTTGTCCGACCGGGACCTTGAAGGTGCCCGGTGGTCGCGACAACTGCTAGAGCCCGAAGGCGGACGAGCGGTATCTCTAGCACGGTCACGGCCGGTGTCCTTAGACGGCGCGGACGGACCGGAGCCCTGCAATGGAAAAATCACCATCATCTCCTTTCGGAAGGAATCCCATTCCTCAGGAGTGGAATGCTTGTTGGGACAAGCAACCTGCCGACGGGCGGAGTGCTCGGATGAGGACTGGGAAGGCGACCTGTGACAGTGCTTCCGTGAGTGCCTCGAAGAGGCAAAGGAATGGCGAGATCGACTCCTGGACCAAGACCCCCCGCACTCACGACGACGATGCAGAGAGTCGCCCCTTGAATTGTCCGTCGAAAAGTCCAGTGGATCGCGACTTCCGGGGCTTGGCCACCTTACCCACCGACAGCTTCTTCTTACGCTCCCGCAAGGCCTTCGATGTAAGCGACTGGCAGTCGACACAGTCATCCGTATCGTGGTCCTCCCCGAGGCACCAGAGGCAACAGTGGCATAACACAAGCTCTGGGGGCCCCCCTGCAAGCCATGCTGAGGGCCCCCTCGCAACTCTGCAAAAAAACACGAGTCGCACCACACTCTGGGTCGCCCTAGATCAGGGGTGCACAACTGATTTTGACAGAGGGCCGAAAGTACCTTACATGAGGGCTATAGTGGGCCGAAAAGTAAATGTGGGCGGGGCGGTAGGCGGGGCGTGGCAGGAGGCTTTTTAAACCCCCAATTTGTACTAAACACATGGAAAAAGAATGTTTTTGAGAGGTAACGATTTTTATTTGCATTTCAAACTTACATTTTGTACTACACATTTTCCATTGTTATAATTTATTTCAATTTAGTTATTGTATCTCGCCTGTTTAATTAACTTATATATATTTTATTGACCCTAGATACACTATGCCCCATGGCCCCCTCACCCCAACCAAACACTATGCCCCATGGCCCTCACCCCCAACCAAACACTATGCCCCATGGCCCCCTCACCCCCAACCAAACACTATGCCCCATGGCCCCTCACCCCCAACCAAACATTATGCCCCATGGCCCCCTCACCCACAACCAAACACTATGCCCCATGTCCCTCGCCCCCAACCAAACACTATGCCCCATGGCCCCCTCACCCCCAACCAAACACTATGCCCCATGTCCCTCACCCCCAACCAAACACTATGCCCCATGGCCCCCTCACCCCCAACCAAACACTATGCCCCATGGCCCCCTCACCCCAAACCAAACACTATGCTCCATGTCCCTCATCCCCAACCAAACACTATGCCCCATAGCCCCCTCACCCCCAACCAAACATTATGCCCCATGGCCCCCTCACCCCCAACCAAACACTATGCCCCATGGCCCCCTCACCCCCAACCAAACATTATGCCCCATGGCCCCCTCACCCCCAACCAAACACTATGCCCCATGTCCCTCGCCCCCAACCAAACACTATGCCCCATGGCCCCCTCACCCCCAAACAAACCCCCCAACTCAGCACACACACAAACATGCACCAATACAGACCCGAACCCCCACCCCCCAACTCAGCACACACACAAACATGCACCCAAACAGACCCGAACCCCCCACCCCAGCACACAAACATGCACCCATACAGACCCGAACCCCCCACCCCCCAACTCAGCACACACACAAACATGCACCCATACAGACCCGAACCCCCCACCCCCCAAATCAGCACACACACAAACATGCACCCATACAGACCCGAACCCCCCACCCCCCCCAACTCCAAACCCCCAACTCAGCACACACACACACAAACATGCACCCATACAGACCCGAACCCCCCACCCCCCTATATCAGCAAACTCTCAAACAAGCACCCATACAGACCCGAACCCCCACCCCCCAACTCAGCACACAAAAAACATTCAAATCAAAACATTTATACACATCGACACACATCCGACACCCCCCCACCCCCGCATCTCAACATACACACAAAATACATTCAAATACAAACATTCACACACCCCCCCGCATCTCAACATACACACAAAATACATTCAAACACAAACATTCATACACATCCGACACACCCCCCACCCCCGCATCTCAACATACACACTAAATACATTCAAATATAAACATTCATACACATCCGACACACCCCTCCACCCCCGCATCTCAATTTACACACAAAATACATTCAAATACAAACATTCATACACATCCGACACACCCCCCACCCCCGCATCTCAACATACACACAAAATACATTCAAACACAAACATTCATACACATCCGACACACCCCCCCCGCAACATACACACACAAACATAAAGCAAAACAAACCCGACACACAAACACAAACAGACCACTTACCGGAGACGTGCTGGAAGGCAGGCAGGTAAGCGGCAGGTAAGCTGGAACGCTGGAATCGCACTACGACTGGCATGGTCCAAGGCTGAAATGCCTTCCGGCATCAAGCCTTATGGACCACGCCAGCCGTAGTGCTGGCCCTCCATTGGTGCAGCACACACGCATTACGTGGCTCGTAGGAGCGACGTGATGCGTGTGTGTGCTGAGCCAATGAGGGCCAGTGTTTTCACCGGCCCGGAAGACAACAAAGACTTTCCTAATGGAGGGCAGCCGCGGGCCGCCCTCCATTAGGAAAGTCTTTGTGCCTCGCGGGCCGGTCAAAAGGGCATGGCGGGCCGCAACTGGCCCGCGGGACGTATGTTGTGCACCCATGCCCTAGATTACCATGCTTGCGCAATACGCAAAAACGTGTTGCTTAAGGGGTATGCCACACACTGTACTAGGAGAAAGATAAATACTTGTTTTAATGCAATATACAGCACACTTTCTGAGAAAATTAAACTAAAAAGCCACAGTGTTTGCTATTGTTGTGTAGGGTAACAGCAATCCAAAACATGTGTGTCACCAACAGTGCACATGAACATTAATGCTTTGCTATTACAAATGCCATGCCACAATCAAAACATGACCAACTGGCTGTACAATGTAGACCAGTGTAGACACATAATAACATTACAGTAAAGCATGCCAGGACACATTAAGACATACCTAGACTGGTTGCACCAAAATGTCAGTCGAAGCAATAAGACTCATCAAAAAGAGAGCACACATTCAAGCCTGAGTCTCTGTGGTCTCCAACAACACAGCCAAACTCTTTAAAATCTGCAAGGAACTGGCCAATCCTGTTAAGGTTTCTACCTTTCCTGTTCCCTCAACAGGCCCTCTGAACGGCTTTGGCCTCTCAATTCTCTGCTAAAACTCAGGACATCCTGTCCACTATCTCCTCTTCCTCTCCCTCTCTCGGCCCCTTTGGCCATCTCTTCCTCTCCTCCTCCTTTCTCCTCTTTCTCTCTAACACCTGACGAGGTTTCTAGACAAGTCCAATCTATGGAAGTGTCGTCGAAACAGGTGCTCGCCTGCTCCTGCAGAACCATTCAGGACCACATTGACACCCTTGATCCAGCCTTGGTCGATTTCTGTAATCATTCTTTGGCCACTGGAACTTTCCCCTCTCCCGAATTCTTGGAAAAGCTGGCCAACTGCCAGCTTACTCTCCACACTGAATTTGTTGGTTGTCTCCATGACCATCAGTATAGCATAAGAGCTGCCAGAGGCATGGAAACTGCTCTCCTGAACACCTGTGAAGATCTTATCTCTAACCTTGATTCCAGTATTCCTTCTGTCCTCATCATCCTGGAACTTTCCTCTGCTTTCCACACGGTCAACCACACCATCCTGATCAATTGACTCTGTGAGAACCTGGGCATCATGGATGAGGCCCTGGAGTGGCTGTCCTCCTTCCTCTTGGACAGCCCCTCTTAGGTCCAACTTTGTCCCTTTCACTCCGCCACCTCTCTCTACATGTGGTGTTCTCCAGGGCTCCATCCTCTCACCCTGGTTTTTCAACCTCTACTTGGCCCCTTTGACTGATCTCTACCTTCTCCTCTAATTTACAGTGTTATGCGGATGACACTCCGCTTTCCTTCAGGCTCCCCTCAGACTACGCTCCTCTCTTGCTCATTCCTGGTGTCATCTTCAACTCTACTCTCTCTTTCTCTCCTCACATCTCGGATGTCGCCAAGAGGTCCCACTACCAGCTGCACCTCCTCAAAGGGACTCTTCCATTTTTCACTTTCCCACAGAAGCTCACCGTCTCCAGAGCTCTGGTTCTCTCTCTAGGTTGGAATACTGCAACAGCCACTTTCTCAATCTGCCTTCCTCTACTCTCCACCCTCTGCAACTAATCCAGAACAGGACTGCGAGACTTATCCTTGGCCTCAAGCCCAGGGACTGTATCTCTCCAGCCATGAAATCTCTCCACTGGCTCTCATGGCTGCAAGGATCAAGTTTAAGACCCTTTTCATTGTCCACAAGGCTTTTTGGGGCTGGGATCTGCACTACATCCAATGCTATCTTCCAAAATACCTTCCTTCTAGAGCCCTAAGGGTTATATGCTTATCCAGGCAGAGAGTGGGTGGGTAGATCCTTCTCCCCTGCAGGTGCCTCTCTCTGAAATGGCCTCCCTTACCCTCCCAGACTTCAGCCGGATCACCTGAAGTTCCGGAAGCAGCTCACAACGTTCCTCCTCTCCTCTGCTTTCTCTCTCTCCCTCCCCTGCTGAACTACCTGACCTACCTGTCCGCTGTACCAACTGGTTGCTTGGCTATCCTCTGTCTCACTGAGTTCAGGCTCTTACTTGATCAGTAACCCTTGCACTGGCTCCAGGCCTATCACGCAGCTAGGGGCTGTAACTGTAACCCTACAGTTCCTTGTTCTCCTTGCACTACCCAGAGCGGCGCTGCCCTGGCGGCACTTACTCAGAGCATTGCTGCCCTGTTTTCCCCTCCCCTCTCCCTTGCACTTCCCCCTCCCTTTCCCCTTGAATGACACAAGGCTTAGTAAGATAATTTGTCTTGTCCTCCCTTAATTTTCCTTCTCTTGTCGTGCCTAAAAACACTTGTGTACAGGTGTGTTATATATGTCTTATCATATCATAACATATTTTATCACAGATGCACAGAAAAATATACAGTGCCGCAGTAAGAAATGGCTAGACTGGCAGAACCCAAATGTCAGTCTAGCCAGGTAATTACACTTAGCAGGACTGCTTTATCAGAAATGCCCAGTTAAAAAAAGTCATACCAAACTGAGGAATGACTAGACTGGCTGCACCAAAATGCCTCTCTAGCCACTAATACCACATATCATGCCTGCTTAGCATGGACATGGAAGACCATTATGATTTATTGCGCAACCCCAACCCCCCCACACATCCCTTCTCCCTCCCATCCCCTACCCCAACCTCCAAAATCAGCTCATTGGCCCAGAATTACCTCTGTCCCTCTTCCTTGTCCCAGTGCTTACTTATGAGGCTCCTTGCCCCACTGGTAAGTACTGGAGGAAGAGTGGGAGTAGGAGTAATGAAGATTACAGGTAGCTAAGTCAGGCATTACCTTCATGTACCTCTACCTTATCCCAGTACTTGTGTATGAGGCACAAGTACTGGGATAAGGGAGTGCCCCATACACAAGTACTGCCTCATACACAAGTACTGGGATGAGGAAGAATAGGGATAGGTGTAAAGAAGATTACCAATAATTAATCAAGGCATTAAACACAAGTAGTGGTGCAACACCATTGAGCTGACTGGGCTGCAGCACTCCCCCCCCCCTTCCACTGAAATTGTGGGTTATGTTGACTTGACCTGGCTGACCTACAGAGAAGTTGCCAGACAGAAAAGGACACAGATGTTAAACGGCACCTGGGTTTTGCCGTTAACAAGGGCACGGCCCAGCAATTACTAATGTACAGCATTTCACTGTTTGTACCTGCACACACCATTCACCATATTTAGACACGCACACCCAGCAATCCATATATTTAAGAGTGCACTCTTTCACCACACAGGCACACCCAGGTAGCCACCCATACATTTAAGTGTGCACCCTTTCACCATACAGGCACACCCAGGCAGCCACCCATACATTTAAGTGTGCACCCTTTCACCATTCCCTCACACAGTCACCTATACATTTAAGTGTGGACACTTTCACCATACAGGCACACCCAAGCAGCCACCCATACATTTAATTGTGCATCCTTTCACCGTACACGCACATATGCATACCCAGCCACCCATACATTCACCATACACGTACACATGCACACGTCATGGGTTGAGGGGAGCCATAATACTTCAAAAATACATTGGGCCTCATTAGGACCCTGGCGGTGAAGGTATGAATGGTGCCAGTAAGGCACCGGCACCGTTCATACCGTCCCGCCGCATTACGAGTTCTGCTTGCGGGTTCCTGACAGCCCACTAGGTCTTTCCTGGCGGGTGGTGCAGCACCCGCAAGCATAACTCATAACCGTTATCAACGGTGCCGGCGCAACCATGCTCCCCACCCCCATTCTGCCCTTTTGGGCAGAATGAGGATCGGGAGCCCGGCAATATCGCCACCCGTGAATGGGAAATTATCGGCCCATTCTTCTCGTAATGGGCCGGTATTGCCCAATCGCGGGAGGCGGTGCCGGTAGCAAGCATGGAGGTAGCCGTGCCTGACATACAGGCACGGCTACCCCCATGCTCGTAATGAGGCCCATTGTTTCTTTTTGAAGTCACTCTGACTTCCTAAAGAAATTATTTCCGTTAAGGACTGAACCATAACGGAAATAATTTCTTTATGAAGGCAGAGTGATTTCAAAAATAAAATATTTATTTTTGAAGTCATAGGGCTTCCCCCACCCCATGACATGGAGGCCTCCAGCCTAGGGTCTTCATGTCATGGGGTGGGGTAGCCACCGGACTTTTTGTATTCACTCTGCCTTCATAAAGAAATTATTTCTGTTACAGAAATCATTTCTTTAGAAATGCAGAGTGAATTCAAAAAGAAAATTAAAAAAAAAAAAAATCTTTTTTTTTTACTCCAAGTGGGGGTCCTTTCCAGGCATGTGGTCGCGGGGCCCCCCGCACCGCAGGGAGTGCGGGGATCCCTGTTACGCCAGTGAGAGGCAAGCGTTGTGCGTGTCCATCAACAGCATCTTGGACCCGCACACCAAACACTTCTTAAAACCCGACCGCGGGGTTGAAGAAGCCGAAAACAACATCTTCAATACACAAACGAACAGGTTCAAAGAACCGAAAGAACAGGATCAGTAGAACCGAGGCACGTCGAGATCTCCGAAGTAAACACGTTCACGGAAAAAACGGAACTGAGGCTACCGGCGTCGTGTGTCCTACTTATAACATCCGGTGATGGCGGCTCGACGGAGGCCCTCGAGGACAACATATCGACATCATCGACCCAGACGCCGAAAATGTTCCGAAGCAGCACAGCTGTGGTGATTACTGTCATAGATATGGAATACGTCGGAGGACCCAATCCCCTCTAAATGGCCTATACTAACAAAACCTAAAACCTGCCCTATATCTTGTCAAAAAGTTTGAAAAGGAGAATATGTATGCAAAGGAAAGTCAGTGTTCAAATATAAAGAATAAAAGTGGCTGAGTCAGCTCTTTTCAACATGTTGGACAGCACAGAGTAAGGCGGTCCTTGTAGGCAAGATGAGACACTCTGGCTTAGGCTCTTAACACAAAAGCAGTTCAATACGTGGATTCAGGACTTCGAAGACCGCTCGGATTTCTTCTTTTTCTTCTCACCTGACGGGCTCTTTCCCTCCAGCCAGTTGGCGAGACGAAGATGGCGGTCCCTCATGGTCCGCTCCGACATGTTCCCGCAAAACGCACAGTCCTCCTCCACGTGCGTTTTGTCCTCGTGAAGACAGTAGAGGCATAAGGAATGCTCGTCTTCCTTGAACACGTTCTGCAGCTGGCATCCAGGGCAGGCGCTGAACCGCTTCCCGGGCGACTAGCTCCCTTTCTCCTGGGCCATGTCCGGGGTAGGCCTCAGAAACTTCTGGAATCCTCCAAAATCGTCGTTCGACGAAATCTTCACCCTTGAGGGGCGTAAAAACTTCTGAAACGGGTCCCCGTTGATCGGATGTAAAGACGGTGGAGCTTGAGGCTCAATTTAACCGAAAAATGAGAAATTCTCTTTGAAAAAGCGCGAAAACGCAGCAAAAGCTCGAGAGCTACAGCACGAGGACTCCCAACACTTGAACGTGCGGTAAAAATCGGAGGATGGCTGCCGGAGGCGGGGCTTAGGGAGAGGGCAGTCATTGGCTGTGGGCAGTATGACCCAGAGATCAGTGATTGGTTACTACTAGGAAAGACAGATCAGAATCAAAACTTATACTGAATTTTTTCTGTACCGAGGATTCCCAGCCTGACGACGGGGAATATTCATGAGCATGTGAATCCATGCCAGACCCCTTGCTGGAGAATAGCGGTTATCATCACACAATACAATGGCACTCTATCGACTTTTGAAAGATGAAGGGCTGAGTCACCCCAGCCAGGATTCGACTTATATGGGGCAGGCTTGCCTCGTGTGAGAGGAAAGCTCTCAACCGGTGATCTGTTCACCAATTTTTGCTGATCTGAAGTATTTGTAATGAAAATAAAAAACATTGTTGACTTCGGTGTATTTCTAAATTCTCTGTTTGATATTTTATATTTACTTGTTATCTTTAAAGGCTTTGCCTAACAAATATATTGTTATTCCACTGGTTCTTACATTGCACCTATGCTCGTAATTAGGAGAACCTCTGCTGCAAGCGTCGGCCCCTAGCTTTGGTCATACTGAGCCTGTCGCCTGTGGGATCTTCTGACCACTTTCAATGGCAGGTCTGTCACTGCATGATCCTTTTGTACTGCCACTACACTTCATCACTGACTGCCTTCTGTAGAAGATGCTATGATACTCTTCTGTTGCTCTTCAGCTCCCTCACGTGTCGAGTTCCCTCAAATTGTTATTTTTCTGACATGAGGTAGCATGAGGTGTTGCGTGAGTACAGTTGCATCCAAGCAGATACGTATCAGACAAGCTCATAAGCATCCATGCGCCTTCTCTCCGAGGGGAGGAAGGGTGGGCGCATGTGAATCTAAGCAGATACAAGTATCAGAAAAACGATTACGGTGAGTAATGTATCCATTCTGAGGCTTGTGGAATCTGCTTAGATCACATGCTGTGCATAGATTAGGGAGCAGTGTTAAAAGAAGGTGATGGGATGTGAGAAGGTTCATGGGCAAACAAATGTCTTAGAACCGCTTGTCCCACTTGTGTATCTGTCTTGGAATGAGTGTCAATGCAGCAGTGCTGAGTGAAAGTGTGTATTGAGCTCCAAGTAGCTGCTTTGCAAATGCTGTCTAGAGGGACATTTGCAATGAAAGCCACAGTGGTTCCTGTGCTGCTTGTGGAGTGAGCTCTGGGTGTAAAAAGCAGTGTCTTCTCTGATAGGGAAAAGCACACTTGTATACATCCGACTATCCACCTAGAGATGGCATTCTTTGAAATGAGGTCACCTTCTCTGCCTGGCGCTATGGAGACTAGCAGTTGATCTGTTTTTCTTAGTGGTGTGGTCTTGTCTACATACTAGGAGACCGCCCTCCTCACATCTAGTGTGTGGAGTTTTACCTCAGCTGAGTTGGTGGGTTCCTGGCAGAAAGCCGGTAGCTCAATAGACTGGTTTATGTGAAAATTAGAGGTGAATTTAGGGGAGAACCTAGGGCGAGTACGTAAAACCAGCTTGTCTTTGTGTACAACAAATAAAGGATTCTGCACTGATAATGCTTGTATTTCACTAACTCTTCTTATGGAAGTGATGGCCACTAAGAAGGCAGTTTTGTAAGTCAGGTGTTTGAAACTAGACTTATGCATCGGCTCGAGAGGGGGTCCCATCAGCTTAGCGAGTGCAACATTGAGATCCCATCCTGGCGGCAGGTTCGAAATTGGAGGGTGGAGTCTCATTACTCCCTCCATGAATGCTTTGATGACAGGTACCTTCCACCATGAGACCTTATTGTGGGAAGTGGTATAGGCTGACTTATCCGCCAGGTGGACCTTTAAGGAGTTGGATACCAACCCTGCATCTAGTAAGTGGAGCATATGAGTTAGAATACGTCTCATTTGCTGGTAGGGTTTTCTTAATGGATACCTTACTGTCCATTGTTGTCTGCGTATTGGTACTTCAATAGGTGTTGCTTTTCTGATAGGTACTGGGCAGAGTCCTACTGTCGCTCTCTGCTGGTTTATTTGCTCATCATACGTCACATATCTTGGTGTGAATGTTCCTAGTACTTCAAAATGGGCGACTGGAGTGTAGGCTTTATTTGGGACCTCCTCTACACTCCGCCCTCTGGGCAATTCATCGACCACTTTCACCTTCTTCTTTGGATTAAATTCACTCGATTCTTCTATAGTTATCTTCACTCCATCGCCTGGGTTCATTCCTTCTTCATCTTCTGGGTCTATACATGATGGTATGAAGAAGTGTCTCTTTGGAGTCCATATCTGTATTACTCCTTTCAGGCTTCCTGCCGTCATTACATGTTCGTCTTTATTCCATGTCATTAGTTGACATTGTCCATTTGGGCTACAGTAAAACCATCTTCCCACATAATTTCTGTGTTTCCTGGGATAGAGAAACTTTGTTCCTTCTGGTACGTGAATGCTGGCCTTCACAAAGTCTCTTATTTCTTAATCAGTCAGGTCTTTTGGCTTCCATCCTGGCTTGACATCAATCATGACCTTCATCCCTATGGCTTTTTTTCTGCAGTTTTCTGGCACTGAGAGATTATTATTTTGATAACACAAAATCCTAGTAATATCATCACTAGCAGGGCTCCCAAAAACTTGAATATGTCTGCCATCCATTGTGGGACCCACGAGAAAAGTGATCCAAACCAGCTATCATCATCAACTTCGTCGGTTTCATCGATCATCTGGTTCTGTAGCTTCGTCAGCATACCTATGGCTTCTGTTAAAGTTCCATTTTCCTCATCGTGAGAAGGAATAAATGTGCAACATGATTCTCCAATTTTTGCACAAACTCCTCCATCCATGGCTGTGATCATGTCAAGGACATATCTGTTCTGGAGAGTCATCAGTCGGATGGCTCTTAACTCTTCCTTAATCGCATTGAATCCTTTTATGGTCGTGTTGATCGTCTGCAGTAACTCCCATCTGGTTATCTGTAAACATTTATTATTAACTCCAACTTGGATTCTTGGCATACAAATCGTTGTGAATACTGATGAGGTAAGGCTGAACAGCCTGTGTTCATATAGGATTGCATGAAATGCTTCTTCTGATTTAGCAGAGAAATAATTTTCTCTCTTCATTCACGTCAGCAGTTCCACAGATCTCTTTTTCCTCAGGTGAGCATCTGCTTTCGGGAAACTCAATATTCAGGTCACTTTTCGGGATTCACAATGTCGGAACGTGGACATTCACTATTGTGCATATGCCTCCCCAGTCTCTTGGCAGTCTGATGTATGCCTTGGATCTGCATGCCCAATAATGATCCATAATTACTGCACAGTTCCATGCACCATCCCTGGAGCATCAAAGACTCGTCCACAGTTCTTATTCTCTCCCATCTTTCTAGTGCCATTATTCCTGAAGCAGAATTTTGGGCTTTCAAGTGGCACTAACTGCAAAGGTCCTCCTCTGTCTTCGACCCATGTCAATAGTTTTGCAAGTTTCAGCCACAATGGCTTGCATCCATTCTGCATGATGTCAACAGTTTTGTTGTAGAGTCTAGTGATCACCCAGGCTCTGCAAATCACCATTCCTTTGTCCCACCCATCTGGTGAAAGCACTGTTCACCAAATCTGCATTTGGGCTCTATTCTTCCACTTTCGAGCTTCCTTTGGAGTTTTTCCTTGGACATTTAGTCTTGGGTTCACTTCCCATCTTATTCCTGCTCCTTTAACTCCAGGCTTCTCATACCTGATCACATGATTCCTAGTATGAGCTCTGTTTCTTGTCTTAATGTCTTGAACATAATCATCTTCGTCGGGATAGGCTATTTCAGTAGCCCATATTAATGAGGCATCACTACCCATGAACTGGCCTCTATTTTTGCACATGGCTACGTGTGAAAGACAGTGTGCTGCCTGGACATCAATTTCTACAGCTACAAAGATCTTGGATTTTCCCATGCTGTATGGTAGGAGTGCACAAACAAAGCATTCCCCTTGTGAATTTCGTGTTCCAACTTCCATCATGTGCAGGTACCAAATATGATTTCCCAGATGTGCTGTGCTGTCCAGGTAGTCGTTTAGCTCATTGTCATCTCCATGCATACTTCTCTTGATTCTTAGTTTTTTCCTGTAGTTTGCTATAACTACATCCCTGAATGCATCTGTATGGCTTTTTTTTGCTGGAGGATTCTCGGGTATCTTGGTCCATGGTGCAGGCTTCCTTATCTGTGCCATTTGAGTGGACATGAGTCTGGCAGCTCTTTCTCTCTCTTCATACATCCTTCTCCTGCTGGTTGCAAATGCCCATACCAACCACCCTGACACTGGTCCGGTATATAGTTGTATTGAAGAACTGGTACTTGTCCCTTGCGTTGGAACATATGTGCTGGGCAATACAGTCTCTGTGGTTTAGTTTTTTTAGTTCCTCTTGTATTTTCCTCGCTCTGGCTATGGACAGCCATAATGAATCTACTATCAGTTGTG
Source organism: Ambystoma mexicanum (assembly GCF_040938575.1). NCBI lineage: Eukaryota > Metazoa > Chordata > Amphibia > Caudata > Ambystomatidae > Ambystoma > Ambystoma mexicanum. The sequence goes on along the minus strand of NC_090935.1, from coordinate 375,208,613 downwards.
TCTGTGCAGAGAGCTTCTCCGAGTTGGTTTTTGATTTCTTAAGGGTTTCTGGTACGACTGCTTCTGTTGGCTTTCTTTTGAACGCTTCTTGGTTTCTCACAACATCTGCTGTGGAGTTTCTTATGGCAGGCAGTCTCTTCTTCTCTACTGCTTTGGTTTGTGGTTCTTGCGTCATTGACACTAGGCCTGTTTCGTGTGCATTCAGTGTTTGCATGCGTGTAGTTGTCAGTAACCTTTCTTCATTCATTCCGTGCCGACCGATTCTCCGGCTTTTCTGTTTGTGTGTGACCACAAGTGTGTGTGTCATTGCTAATCACATCCATTTCAAGTTCATTCATTCCTCCATCAGATCTTCTAGGGACTGGAATGACTATATAACATCTGGGTGCTTTTGTGGGTTTCATACGTGCATCATTAGGTGGGTGCACTGGAATTGGAACGCTTTGTGCACCTATTTAAAAAGGCAGTTTTGATTGTTAATGTAAAACAATGATGATAATGATACATAGATACATTATGACTCTGTATGTCAGGAGGCAGCATTTACTTACAGAGAAGCGTGGTCATCTCTCCTCCTGTGGGAGGACCAGATTGCTGCTCTGGACCCCCATCTCGATCATTCGCCAAATGTCAAATTTATTGTATTCCCTTAACCAATATTGTCTTTTAAGTTCTGTGTTTAAGAGTGTCAGGTGCTCCACAAGAGTCCCCCCTCCTGCGGATGATGGATTGTCTCTTATTTCAGTATACAGTTCCTTTGCTAGACTATGGAAAAAATCAAATTCAATAACACTTCAGTAAGTCCTTTTACTGTGCATGTTCAAGGGAAGCTCCCTGTCCACTCCTCGGATTTGCTTCAGCCCTGAGGACATTATGTGCTGATCAGTATGAAGAAATAAGCACAAAATAATAACAAATGTAATAAGTGAAATTCTTGACAAGGCTTCCTCGATCTGTCCCTCGGCGGAAATCTATTCAGATAGTTCTGTTGATGGTTCGAGAGCTCTATCTGTAACATGATTCCATGCAAGAGCATGCCCATCTGTGCAACATTAGCTGGATCTCTGATGAATGTGAGGACGTCAACATCGACAGGTCTCCCCACTAGCTCTGTAAAGTCAGTGACTAGGCGAAAGAGGACATTGTGAGCCAACCTGCTGTCCTCAAGTGACAGGAGCATCCGTCCTGACTTGTCGAGGCTCAGGATTATATGAGGTTCAGGATTATATAGTTTCTCCTTAATGTAAACAATGTCTGCACTGTCCGGTCGCGTGGAGTGCAACTAGAATAACAATTTTATTTAGGAGTTGGTTTAGGTCTTCTGTATTTGCTGGATCTCGAAGAAACGTAAGTGTGTTTGTTGTCCTTCCGACAACAGTTGGACAGTCTTCGATTATGCGAAAGAACAATGTGTTGATAAACTCATTTATTTCCGTCTGTGTTTGAGACATTTGGTTCTTTCTCACTGTACTCAGGAAGTAAGAGAAATTGTTCGGCAATGACAGTGAGCAGTTGTCTTATGTCTTTTCGTTTTCAGGATCTTGAAGAAAGTCAGTGACATTGGTGAGCCTCCCTACCAATGACGGCTATGATTTTAGCACAAGATAAAAATAGGTGACCACATCCTTTGCGATATCGCTACTGCGGGACACCATATGTGATTCCGAATAGGGTCTCAGTACGGAATGAGTCGGGATACTGTATTTGGTTCCAATGGAAGTGTCCTGGGTCAAAATTTGGCATATTCTTTTCTCATCAAGGCTTAAGTGTGCCTCAGTTCAAAGTTCACAGGCTATGTTGTGGCTTATACGTGCAATTTTTCTTCTTTTCTTCACACTGCAACTAGGATGCACAGAGTGTTCGTTTTTTATGTGCTTATCCCCTTTTTTGCTTAGAGGAAGTGCCCAATTTAAGCCACAACTTGCAAAAAGTTATTTGTCTTTGTCTAGCTGGTCATGCATCGTCCTTCCTCGTCATGGATCTCATCTGCACATGCTGTGGTTCTTCCCTGTCGCTCCCTCTCGTTGGGGTGCAGGCAGGAGGACTTCTCCGATGTAGGGTTTGATATCAGCGAGAAAAATCCACGCTCTTCTGCCTTGTAGTTTCACTGCAGATGGAGTGCAGTCCTCCACTGTGAAAGGATGGTTGAATCTCGGCTTGTCCCACTTTTTCCTTGTATGATTCCTTACAAGGACGGTGTCTCCAGGGAAGATGTATGGAACACAAAGTCCTTGAGCTGCGTCTGTAGTAGTATCTCCTGTGTTCTGTGCTGCCCTGCACCCCTTTCGTCGTCGCTGCAGCTGGTCTGAAATTACAGTAAGGCAAGATGTCATTCAGTTCAGATGGTTTTGCATCTCAGACCCTAAAATTCCTCCTGTCGACTGGGCATCACATCTAGTTCTATCTCGGGGTGTCAAAGGAGTTCTTATTCTTCTTCCTGTGGCTATCTCGTGTGGCGTAAGATGATGGTCCGAACTGGGTTGGTTCCGAAGTGCATACAGTGGCAAAGGAAGACAGTGCAACCATCCCATTCTTAAGAGTTAGCTTCAACTTGGCTATCCTTTCCATTAATAAGCCGTTGAGCCTCTCACAGATCCCGTTACCTTGCGGATGATACACCGATGAGAACTTGTGCTTTATACCAAGCAGCAAGCTAATCTGTTCGAATATTGCATTAACAAAGTGAGGGCCATTATCTGATCTCATGACCTCGCACATCCCCCATCTGGCGAACACCTCTCTCAATAAAATGTTGTCCGCACAGGTAGAATCTGGGTGTGTACATGTACCTGCCTCAATCCATCTAGAGAATGGACACACCACAACAATTAAGTATCTGTACCCATTACATACTTGAATCATGTCGACGTAATCGGCATGCAAGTGCTGAAAAGGCCCATTTGGCCTGGGGATGACTCCTCTCATTACTTTTAATGTGTGCCCAGCCGTGAATTGCTGGCAAATTATACAGTTCACTGTAAAGAATGCAACGTGCTTAGCTAAATTCGGTTTGAACCAGTCTTCAGCGAGCATTACTGCTAGATTCTCTTGTGTCATGTGCGCCGGATAATGTAACTGCTCCAGCGCTATCTTTAATAGGGCTACAGGCATTACTGGTTTACCAGTGCAGTCTTGTCGCCACAAGCTGTCAGAGGGGTTTAAAGAACACCCTGAACGTTTCCACAGGTTCTTCTCTTCCTGTGGTGCCTCCCCCCCTTGGAGTTCCATTAGCTGTGTTTGCCCCAAATTACTGTAACTCTCATGTGCAGTTGGTGTAACCATCATTCGCTCGTTGACATGGGTAACTTCCACTGCCATGATCGTCTTACTTTTGGATACCATACGCTTGGCTTCCGTGTCTGCTGCTTGATTTTCGCGCGAGACAAAATCTGTCCCTTTCGTGTGGGAGGCGCATTTCACGACCGCTATGCCCACTGGGGGCTGTAGTGCCTTAATCAGCCTGTCCAATAAGGCTGCATGCTGCACTGGTGTGACGTCCGCTCGGAGATAGCCCCTCCTTTTCCAGCACGCTAAGCCTGTGTGCACTGTTGATGTCACATAGGCGGAGTCACTGTACACTGTTACTTCCTGGTCTGCGTGAATCTCAATGGCGAGTATCAATGCCAATATTCTGCAGCTTGCACTGAAGAATGAGATGGTATTCGTGCACTAAGAAGCACTCGAAATTCTCCATTTGCTGTGTGTTTCATCACAGCAATGCCAGTATATCTTTGTCCGTCATTTTGATCGATCCTCGAAGACCCATCAATGAAGACGATCTCTCCTTTTGCCAAGGCATTTTCTTTCACCCTGGGAATTTCATCATAGAATTCTTCATAATTTACACAGTCATGTATCGGCTCTCCTTCAGTGACTGGCTCTGCTATAAACATAGCTGGGTTCACTATCTTACATCGGACTACCTTAATCGATGGATGGATTTGATATGATCACTTCATAAGCAAAAGCTCTCTGAGATGTCAATGTGCCCTTTGGTTTCTCTAGAATGGCAAATAGTAGGTGCTCGACGTACAACGTCATGGAGCATCCCTTCACAATGGTTGTAGCCTTCTCTATGGCAAACGCTGCAGCAGATAAACTTTGTTCGCAAGGAAAATGACCTCTCATTACTGGGTCCAAATTCCCACTGTAGTATGCCAGGGGCTTGTACCCCCAACGTGGTTCTCTGTGTGAGCACTGCTGTCATAACGCTGCCATTTGTGTGTGAAAATAGGTAAAATTCCTCCGAAAAATTGGGAAGCACGAGAACTGGTGCTGTGCAAATAGCTCTTTTGAATTCAGCAAACCCTTTCTCCATGGTCTCAGACCATTCAATCTTTTCTTTCGTCACTTGGGCCTTCTTTGGGCCTGAAGTAAAGGCTTAGTGTAAGAGCTATAGTCGAAGACCCATGCCCTAACGTAGTTGCACAGGCCTAGAAAGCTCTGCATTTTTCTTATTATCCTGTGTGGCTTAGCCGTGTTCAGTATGGCTTCAGCCCTTTCTGGGGTCACTCTCTTTCCTTCATGTGAGATCAGCTGGCCTATGTACAGCACTTCTTGTTGACAATATTGTAACTTTTCCTTTATATCATTTCTCAGCCAGTATAGTCAATAGCTGAACAGAATCGCACCTGCATTGCTCTTCTGTTGTGCTGCAAATGAAGATGTCATCCACGTATTGCAGGACGACACTTTTTAGTGCAATATTGCTCAAGTCCATCTGTACGACTCTGTTAAAAATAGATGGAGACTCACAATACCCCTGGGGTAGTCTTGTGCTTTTCAGACGCATCTGTCTGAATGTGAATGACATCAGATCTTGTGAGTCACAGTGCAACAGGATTGAGAAAAACGAATTTTTCAAGTTAATCACTGTGAAATATTTTGCCTCAACCGGTATATTACATAGGATTGTAGCCGGGTTAGGGACTAAAGGGAACTCTGCCTCAACATCATTTATTGGGCCTAAATTCTGGATTAGCCTCCAAGACCCCCCCTTTGATTTCTTGATCGGATAAACCGAAGTGTTGCATGACGACTCTGACGTCACTAAGATGCCTTGTTCCATCATTGCAGAAATTGTCTTAAAAATCCCCTCATCTGCCTCTCTGGACATGGGATATTGTCGGGCTTTTGGTAGAATTGCTCAAGGTTTCAGTTTAATCTTCACTTCTTCAACCCCCTTCAAAAGGCCTGCGTCATAGGGTCCTGTGGTCCACACACTGAGAAAGGCTCCTGGGCCATGTCGTTATCAAAATATTCAGGACGGTTTTGTGCCAACATCATTCTCTGAGGTACTTCCCTTTTGATCATTTTTGCCCAAAAGATGAGACTCACTTCCACCATTGTCTCTCCCATATCTGTTTGTCCTTCAAACAGATCGTCATCGATGACGTCAGTCACTCGATATCCTTCTTCAATTGCAATTATTGCGCACCATTGTCGGCCCTCGTCATCGTAACCGTCAATCAAGGCCACCCTCCCTCGTACTGCAGCTGTGTCTATCATCAAGGGAAATACTTGTCCCTTCTCCTCGTGCATCGGTATTCTTGGTCTAAATAAGAACTCATCAGGGGTTCTCATGATTTTGTTTGCAAGGGCTGGAAATCCTTCCATAAGCACACGCATACGATATGTGAATATTTCTGGCTCTAATGGTATAGCCCTCATGGCTGTGTATCCTGCGTATGCTCTGATCATTTCGCATACATTTGAATAGTGCATTCCTGGAATAGTGCATTCCTGGAGGTGAACATATTATGCCCTCCTCCGTGAACGAGATTGTCATGTTTACCTTTGTCATTAAATCTCAACCCAAAAGGTTTACTGGGGTCTGACGTGAATATAGTAAAGGTACATTCATTTCACATTCTCCTATGGAGACTGGAAGTGCATTTGTGAAGGGAACAAGACTTGTAGCTCCTGTAAAATTGAGTATTTATGGCCTTACCGGACAAGGAAAACTTGCCTTTGCGTATGCACGAGCGTGTTGCACCCGTGTCAACTAGAAAGGAATATTCTTTATCCCCTATAACGACATCCACCCTAGGTTCCCTGTGAGGGTCTGGTGTCACTGGTAGATAGAACACATTAGGGTTCCCAGTGAGTTGTCCTAGTCCATATACACATTTGGCCCCTGTACGCTGATGGATTTCCCCCATTCCCATTGTTACCTCCCAGTCTAAGGTTCGGGGTCTGCCCTGTGCTCATCATCTGTGATAATTGCAACGTGCCGGTTGGGATTGTCCTTGTGGAAAATTCCCCATGCTCTGAGGTTGCACGCCTTGTTGCACTCCTGGCGCTTGTTGTTGCACTGTGTGATTCTGTGCTGTAAAACTGCAGGTTTTCAACATTTTTTTTTGACATTTTGATTGACCACCCTTCTGTCTGGAAAAGTTCTGAACTCTCTGCCTGGGCGGATGCCAAGCGTAGGTGTGAAATTGTGCTCCTTCTCGCTCGGCTGGTCACGTGATTCCCACACCGTGATTTTGACTAGTTTCTCTCAATTTGTGTATTTGATTCTTATTCAGCTTTGCTACCTGCCTACGCTTCCTTATCTCAACCTTTCAGAGAGAGGATATTCTGTTCTTAAGCTTCAATTAGATGTAGCTACTGTTTGTTCCTTCTATTGGTATGACCTTGGCTCTCCTGGCACGAGCTACATCTGCCTAGTTTCGATTCAGCCGTCTCTTCTCGTTTTGCTAGAATATGAATCTCTGCTCATGCGGCCTTTAGTAAGCTGGGTTGATTCTGCTTCGTTTGCAAAGTGGAATTACACTTATAATACTGTGCTTCATTTTGAGGTATATTATGTATAATGGCGCTTGCCGCACTATTCATCTACTTAGCATAGCAAGCCGTATTGTTTTCTTAGCTTTCTTGCGGTTCCAAGCATATGTACAGGTGTCCGCTCGTTGAATATCTTCATCCTGTTTAGTTTAAGCTTCTTTGCATTTCAACATTGTTCTCCCTTTTTAGGTTCACGATATCCTTATTCATAGAGTTTCGTCTCTTTGTGTCATTCTCGGGTCATTATTTCTTCTATCTGTAACGCCTGTCCGGGTCCCTGTGAAGTCACCATTCATCTTCCATTAAGACCTTTTTTGTTTCTTCCGGGACTGTACTTAGGTGATCTTCATTTCGTCTCAATTGCTGGTAGGGTTTTCTTAATGGATACCTTACTGTCCATGGTTGTCTGGAAATCGCTACTTCAATAGGTGTTGCTTTTCTGATGGGTACTGGGCAGAGCCCTACTGCGGCTCTCTGCTGGTTTATTTGCTCATCATACGTCACATATCTTGGTGTGAACGTTCCTGGTACTTCAAAATGGGCAACTGGAGTGCAGGCTTTATTTGGGACCTCCTCTACAGACCCTTTCCTCTGACGGAGAGAACAACCCCTCTTGTGTGTTCATGACAGCTCCTAGGAACTGTTTGGTTGTGCTTTGCACTAGGCTTGATTTTTTATCGTTGATGGAAAAGCCCAACTGGAAGAATAGGTTGATAGTTCTCTGAATGTTTTGCTTGCAAATTAGGGGGGCTCCCCTGTAATCAGGTAAGGGTACACCGGGATTGCCTCCCTGCGCAGGTGTGCTGCCACCACCGCCAGTACCTTTTCTGAAAACCTTTGGAGCAGATGCTGTTCCAAAGGGTAGCACCTTGAGTTGGTAGTGCTGGTTCGGTATGTTCAAAAGCAAGAATCTTCTCTGCGCTGGGAACATTGAAATATGAAAATAGGCATCTTTCAAATCCATTGTTGCCATGTAATCCCCCTTTTTTAGTAGAGGGATTACCTCTTGTAGCGTAGTCATGCAGAACTTTTGTGGCTTTACATATTTGTTTGCAAGGCGCAAATCTAATATTGGGCGCATTGGTTGGCCGGGACGACTTCAATGGCGTCCTTTAGTAGAAGCGTGGTGACTTCCTCATGGAGGATACGCTGGTGTTCCTTGGAATGGGTCTTTTGTCGTGGGGAGTGGTTCTGGGGTTGCTCGAGGAGCTCTATACAATATCTGCCTATTGCAGTGGACAGCACCCATCTGTCTGTGGTGATTTCCTCCCATGCGTGGGTGAAGGGATGGGAGGGCACCTGGAGCGGATAGTCACTGCTTCTGAGGTGGAGTGCCCCCTCGGGAGGAGTTGCCTCTACCCAGTCTGCGGGATCTATGCGCTTCTCTAGGGTAATTCTGGGAGGACTACCCTGATTTTTTCCTCAGGCAGTACCTTGGCTTTGGGTATAAGTGGAACCCCTATGTGAACTTTGGCCGGGGTGGGCGACGAAAATTCCTGTTTTCCCTCTGGCCAGTAGGTCTATTGGTCAGTTGGCCCATAGATTTGAGAGTATCATATTCCTCTTTGCCCCTCTTTAAGGCGTCCTCGACAGCCTTGCCAAAGAGCACATTGGGCATGTTGATAAAAGTAGCTTGGGTCTCTGGTTTAAAACCGATTGGCGCAACTAAGCGTGACGCTTGATAATTGTCCCTTCAGCTATTATCCTGCCTGCGTTATCTGCGGCGTCAAGATTGGTTTTTAGTACGCAACTTGACAATGCCCTGCCTTCTGCAGCCACCTGGGCAAGCTGAGATTTAAGCAGTTCCGGGGAAGATGAAAGTAAGACAGAGACCTCATCCCATTTGTGGCAGTTGTAGCTGGCCAACAGGGTCGAGTTGTTAGCAATCCTTGTCTGGAATGCCGCGGAGGAGGCCACTTTTCGGCCCATTGTGTAAAGTCTCTTGCTTTCCTTTGTCAGGCGGGGCCTCAGAGGAAGCCAGGGGAGTACCAGCCCTTTTTCTAGTTGTGGTAACAACTAATGAATCAGGCTTCAGTGCCCTCCGATATACAGTGTGTCAGAAGGGGCAGGTCTAAATAGTTTCTCTATGCAGGGGTTTACTGGCCGCGTAAGATTAGAGGTATCCAGAGATGGCTGTATTTTTCACTGAATTGGCTTAAGGAGAGGGATAAACTGAGTAACAGCCTTCTTATCCTTTAAGATTTCCTCTACAAAATCTTTATCTTGTTGTTCTTCCTGGCTAGCCATCTGAAAATGCCCTGCCGCCTTGACAAGCACTTCATTCAGAAGGGTTTGATTGTCAATTGGTGAGTCCATGACCAGGGGGTCCTGATCAACAGGTGAGTCCATGGCATACATATTTGTCTCGGGTCAACCTCAGGGTCCTCCTCATCCCCGTAATAAGGGTCTGCTGCATCATCCCCGTAATAAGTGTCTGCTGCCTCTTGCACTGGATTCTCGGGGCGAGACCTTTGAGCAGGGGGTTAAGCAGGTTGTGCAGGGATCTGCAACATAGAGGGTGCTGTAGTGGGGGCGGGTGGAGTGGAAACTTTTGAAATAGTCAGGGTCCTTTTCATAGAAGTTGAAGGACATCCTCCTCATGACCCTGTCTATGTCTTCAGCCGACCATTGGACCGAACTAGGGATGAGGAATGGTTGATAAGGAAGCCCTAAATCTTCATCTGTGGGAGGAAGTAAGGTAGAAGGAGGAGCCTTCTTTTTCAGGGTGGAAGACAGAGAATCCTGAGAAACAGGTTCTTTGGGCCTAGCATCCTGAGATTTCTCCTTATGAGGGGTTTTATCCCTATGAGGGGTCTTCTCCCTATGAGGGGTCTTCTCCCTATGAGGGTCTTCTACCTATGAGGGGTCTTAGAGGTCTTTTTCTTGGATGCCCTCTCTTTACCCTGGCCCCCTGAAGTGTGTTTGCCCGACTGTTTGGGGTCTAGTACCTGACCAGACGCATAACGTCGAATTTCGGGTGCAGGCTCAACTGGAGTCTCGTCCGCGGACGATCAGCCCTCATTGGGAGTTTTTCACGCAACATCTGTACCGTCCTTCGATGGCTGGGACCTGTCATGTGGCGATCTCGATCGAGAGTGCTCAGAGGACAGAGATTCCACCTGGACGTCAAGCGGTGCCGTCTGCTCGACACATGTGTCGAGTCTCGGCTTTGGGTTGTGTGCTTAGTGGAGGATGAGGTGATAGCGCTTCCGCCGCCAGGTTTTGACCCCAACACAGTTCCAGTGCAGCATGTGTCAAGGCACAGGGGGGCAGGTATGCAAAGATCCCACAAAGACCGTCACTACAGCAGGGTGACACCAGGAATGTAAATGATTGCGGCGTAGTGCACTCTCTTACATCGCAACCAAGAGGAGCTAGGACTACGGAATTTGCAGCAGAGGGCCCAGGACCACAAGCTGTCGATTCCTTAAACCTTGAGTGTCAACTCGGGATGGCAGCGCTCCTAGGTGATACCCCGGGTTCGAGCTGGTCAGTTCACTCGACGGCCCAGGAAAACTTCTGAAGAGGCTCTATTGGAGGGTTATCAGGAGATGCAGAAAGTAGTTGTTCCCACTACTCCAAAAGGGTCAAAGCGCCCTTGCAGGACTTCAGTGATCAATGCAAAAACAGGGGTCTGACGGGACAACAGCAAGCTCAGGGTGCCAAACCTTTCACCAAGTCTCCGCCGGTTGCACAGGTCTGCTTAAGCGTTTCAGGATACTTGGCTCCTTCTGTAGTTCGGTCTGAACTTAAGGTGATCGACCTTGAATGGATGCAGAGTCCCTTCTCTTATCCAAGATTTGTTTGCGCTCAAATCTGGGATATCTAATCTAAGATCTGCTCTCTTGCATTCCTGCCAGGCGTGGGCCAATCATGGCTCACAGTGGTTCCAGTCATTCCGGCATACTAAACATAGTGGCACAAGTAGAGTGGATTGGCACTAGACAGTCCCAACCCTCTTCCTGCATTAGCACACGTGACATGCAGGAGCCTGTGAAAGGTGCGGTTTTCGTGAGAGGCTGCATGCCCAAAAAAGGAATTCAGGGGTCGGCTCGACGTGGGGGAAGGACAAAGGACAAAATGACCCAAGGACAGAACAAAAGACTTCATGGCACGGCCATTTTAGGCACTGGCCACTGTCTTGAGACAAACGGGATACGGTTTGTCAAAAAGAAGTAAAAATACTATAAAAGTAAACCGCTACCAGCAGTTCATCCTAGGAACACTTTTACAATCACCAATAAATCCTTACAGGGTGTCTCGGGCCATAAAACAAAAGGACCCCTATGCGCTGTACTGTACAATAGTCTACCATGTAAAACCACCCTGAGACGGTGATTGAAGCAACAACAAAAAAACGAGTGATGGGTACTATACCCCTGAGACGCAGTGTATTAGATCAGGCTATCTTGGACAACGAAAATAGGTGTTTTAAAATAGGCCCTTGCACTTATTTCGTTCTCCATCCAGGCAAGTTCAGGATGCCTTCTTAGTAGTGGTTTAAATCAATAGTTCTTTCAGGCTTTCATTCCGACGCCTAATTCTTAAGAAACTAGGGTCATATGTCATACTGGGGAAATAATCAGGAGACAAAGTTATTTATCCAACAAAGCCAGAGAAAGCTTGGAGAACAAGGAATGCTGTTTTGTCCCTTTCCATACAGTACGACATCAGAATGACCGTTAGGCAATCCTGCTATACTTGGACTAATGATACCATCAGAACCATAGGCATTTATCCAACCACAACTCCAAAACGTTGAGTATGAATAATAAAGTCCTTAAAATATATAAGTGTTGCAAGTGCTGTGTAGGTCTCAAATTGCCTCGCATCAGCACACTTACCAAGGCAGAATGATGCCAAAGGACTATATACATAAAGCACCACACAGACTTAGGGCTTAATTGTTCAAAGGGAAGCATCAAAGATTAGAGTGGATAACATAAACGTTCTACATGATAAAGATCTAATTTTCTGCCCTTAATACTAAGCAATGTCATGGAGAAACGCAAATACGGCTGTTAACAATCTTGCTATGCCAGCTAATTGCGGTGATAGTTTTTCTTCAAGCACAGGATATTTCTTTGTGCAGATTCTTTGTGCCCCACACAAGCATTTGTGAAATTCACCAATGTAGAAAGAGTATTACTAAAAGTATAGTTTCTTATAATGATAGTGTACATGAATCACAAATCTTTTCTGCAGGGGAGGAGGTACATGCACATTGCTCCTAAATAAAATAAAAATGGTTTAAAGGCTGGTTTTGGTCATTTGCCCAACCATACATGCACACAATATCAGAAGAATTTAAGCAGTACGAGGGCACAACCTTGGCAATACTAATTATAATCGGGCAAACTGGAATGTTTTTGGGAATACTTCTCATCAACCACCAACCGATGATTCATTTGAAATTACACTATACTTCTGTAATGCAAAGGTAACGTATTCGAAATATTTTGTATCAAGCTTTGCCAAGTCCAATAAAATGAAGTGTAAACTGAAATGTGCAAGTCTCGAGTAGTAGACTACAGTGATTTAATAGTTATGAAAAGGAGCGGGATGTATAAACTGAAGCAAAATGACAGTATCCATGTTGCAGGCTCTGCCTAGAGTTGAGAGAGACAACTTTGATTTAACTTAAAAATATCTTATTGCTTCTTCGTAAAGATGTCAGACAATTTGTTGAAGTTAGAAATGAGCTGCCTGATTTTCCAGACACCAAAACGTCATAACAATACCAAAGAAGATGTGTCTACACTTGCCCAATTGAAAAAACGTTATAAACTTATCACAAAAGGGCAGTTTTAGAAATCTGACATTACAGGTCACATCACAAATGAAGTGTATGCCCTGAAGGGAAGAGGGTAGCAGGATTGTGTTTAGTATATGCAAACTATGTGAATCACATGTTTAGGAAAAGCTTATTGAGTACTTAAGGTAGGCAAGCTTTGTCTGAGCGATGGAAGTAGAGAATACCCCACAGGGCACAGTTATCCTTTCTGTGAGTGCTGCTGGGCATGGCACGTGACCATGTGTTCAGCCCAGTCACTCTACAAAAAAGACATTAATGTAAAAACATAAATGTAAAAGGGCCAAAAACAAATGTATTATGTTAAGTACCTTGACGCCCTGCCTCCAATATCCAAGGCAAAAGATATAAACTTAAATACAGAGCATGCAACAAATAAATCCGTAATGGCAAGGAGAAAAGTCAGCGCAAGTTGTAAAAAAAAAATAAAAAAAAAACAAAGAAAACTCACTAAACCTTCCTTGTGTGACAATGGAGTGCGCAGAAAAGCCAAAACGAGGAAATAATACTACTGATTATAACATAGGCAAATACAATTAAACAACTGATCTGGTCTAGCCCATTTCCCCTTAACATGTGCTATAAATGACCTTTCAATACATTTATTTTACGCAATTGCACTGGATAACCACTTCGGGGCTCATGATAAAAAAAAGGGGTTCAGGTGAATTAAATCTTCTACAAATTGGACCTCTGTTTACATATGGCTGGAGAAGGATAACATTAAATGGTAACTAAACGAAGAGGAGTTTATCAGGAGCTGAAGTGTGGCAGTGTGGTGGAGAACGCAGGGCTGCAGAAGACTGGAGGCGGCTCAGAGGAGCGGAGGACAAGGCCTTCAAGATGGAAGCCGTGGATCCTGGGCCGATTGGAGGTTTTCTGCGGGGGAGACGGCAAAGGAGACTCCGTAGGACAGCGTGGATAAGTGAGCTGTGGGACGCAGCACCCCGGGTGGAGGTTGGTCCCCCGCGTCACAGAGGAGCAGGCACTAATAATTTGGCCACATCGGGGCAGAGACGATGCACAGCAAGGTGCAGTAAATCTCTGCCATAGCACGCCAACATCGCTGCAGGACCCTGCGAGGGTGCTGGTGAGAGCGGGACAGGTTGCAGAGCAAGGCCAGACAAGGCTATCGGCAGTCGAACAACAAGCTTTTTAGGCCAGTGCACAGAAGGGCTGCAGTGGCAGCTAAGCCGAGCCCATGGGAGACACTTATTAAAAACCACGTCCACCGTCACCCAGACAGCCAATATAGAAGAAGTAGCAGTACTCCGGCTGTTTGAAAACCCGCAGAGGGGAATTGTTAGACGCCCCCCGCCAATCAACTCCCCCCCCCCACTGGAACTAAACGAGGGGCTGGGATCCATCTACAGTGGGTGCCAAGTAATTACTTGCAGGGAGTCGTGGCAGGCCCACCTAGGCATCAGGATTGGAGACATACATCTGAGGACCTTTCCAAGGAGGGCCCAGCAGATTCACCTACTTTCAGCAAAAGAGGAGCAGACCCCCAGCAGCGACTAAAGCCTGCAGTGGCACACTGTTTGGGGGGCAGGGTTATATTTTGCTTGAATCAGCAGCCCGTGCATCAGCAGTGAAACCAACCCAATGTCTGGGGCCGGGACGAAAAGGAAACTCTGGGTCCGACCTGGAGGCGGCCTGAGCAACGGCCTAGGTTGTGGCTGCTCCTGAGGCGTCACTGCAGCAACGTGCTGGCAGACTGTCTACCAGAGATGGGGCTGATCCGCACATATGCCAGTAAAACATCACTGTGGTAAGGCCAAACAGTGGAAGTGGCAGTGTCAGATGGGAGTTACTGGCGCAAGGTTGGTGTTGGTGACAAATGGCCAAAGGTGTTATACTGAAGTCAGGGGGAGGTTGGTGGGAATTGAGAAGACCTGGCACAGAGAGAAGAATGGCTAGTGATCTAAATATAGTTGCATGGAACATCACAAACCTCAATAGTTTTGTTAAGAGACTCTGGGTACAGGCTTATGTGAAAAGGAAAGGAATAAACATTGCATTACTGCAAGAGATGCATCCAACTGTAGACCAACAGTTTTATTGGCAAGGAGTGGGTGGGAAAGATGTATGGGTCCCTTTTCTCGAGCCATGCAAGGGGTGTCCTGACATGGGTGGCACCAACGGTTCCCTTTCAACTACTGGTGTTTAAGCACAATGATGAGGGCAGGATGGCGCTGATACACGGGCTCATTGAAAACAGGGAGTTGTGCATTATCAACACATATGCTCCTAATAGCAATGCCACAACATTCTTCAACTCCCTCTACTCCAGGGTCGCTATGTTCACGGATGCCGTGTGGATATGGGGCAGGGACTTTAATTGCACACTAAACCCCCTAGTGGACAGGTTGGATGACAAATACCAAAGCTGCACCCCTCTGCCCCCAGCGAGAGCACTCTGCACCACGCTGCAAAACCTGGGACTGGTGGACGTATGGAGGAGACACCGTGGGGATGTGAGAGGATACTCGCATTATGCAGCAACATCTGAGGAGTGTACTTGTCTCGATTACTTCTTTAAGGGGCAAGATACAATGGGGGAGTTTGTGACGTTCGAATATAAAGCTAGGGTCCTTCTGATCATGCTCCGCTGGTTGCCACTTGGCAGCGATCCTGTTCTAGATCACAGATTCCGACCTGGCACCTCTGATTCGAGTCTTTGCGAAATTGGGTCGGACGGACATTGAGTTGCTGGAGGGTAGATGGGAAGAGGCGGGGGTCTGTGGGGCACCTACTAGTTTTGTGCCAGACATGTATCAGGGAGTGGGAGCATCTCAAAAATTCGACTAGGTCAAGTACACCCAAAGGGACGCAGAAGAGGATAAACCGGGCAGATTTCTGGCGTGGTTGTGTAGCAGAGAAGAACTCAGGGAAATGATCTACGCCATAGGGAATGGGAAGAGCAAAGTTGTGAAACCCCAAGGGGCGATTAACAAGGTGTTCTCAGAGTACTACGAGACACTGTACTCTGAGACACTGCAAGGAAACGAGGGCAAGATCACGGAGGTCCTGGCCACGATAGGGTTGCCCCAACTAGACGAAGGCGGATATGGTGGACGCTGCGCTTACGGTAGACAAGATCCTGTTGTTTACATGGTCCCTGCTGACAGGCAATACTTCCTGCCTTATTAGCAAACAGATTGAAGGGGGTAATTGGCGAGCTGATACATGCTGATCAGACAGGGTATGTACTGGGTAGGATCACCGCTTGGTACCTATGACGACTCCATCATGTGATGGATGGCGCCAAACACCTTGGGATAGACTGCGCAGTAGGTTCTCTGGGATAATTCATTGATTTTTTTTTAATTTTATTTCTATCGCGCTCGTACACAAGTGTTTCAGAGCGCGACAAGGCAAGGGAGGGGAACAGGGGAGAACAAATCAGCGATCTTACTAGGCCCAGTGACATTGATAACGCGCAAGTGCATGGGAGAGGGGGGAGGGGAAAAGTGCATGGAAGGAGGGAGAAGTGGGAAGTGTGAAGCAGAGGAGAAACAGATAAATAACAATACATAAATAAAGGCAACAAACAGTGGTAATGCAGCCAGCAATTTGCAAGTGCTAGGTTTAAGGAAGCAGACAGGGTAGGTCTGATAAGTGCAGGAAGAAAAAGGGGGGGGCTGTATGGGTACAGATACAGACCCCAGTGCAAGGGGTGGCCCGGAGGCAGTGCGGGAGGGTGGTAGGGTGAGCAGGTACCTGGACCCGAAGGACAGAGGGTGGCCAGGTGCACAGTGCCAAGAGAGAACAGATCAGCAGGGGAGAGGGGGAGCGAAGGCAGAAGAAAAGAGGAAGGCCTTGAGGTGCTTCCGGAACCAGAGATGGCTCTCCTCAAGTTTTAGAGTGGCAAGGACGCTATTCCAGAGGGAGGCCCCAGCCAAAGACAGAAATCTACCCCCAGCTCGTTTCTTTGAAAAATGACTGACCCTTGAGGGAGTTGGAGGTAGCGGAGCGAAGAGCTCGAGAGGGGGGTATTTGCGGAGGGATAGCTGAAGGTATTTTGGACCCAGGCCCCAAAAGCCTTAATATCCACCACAATGGTGGATGGAATTTGGCACCTAGTCTCAATGTATGCGGATGACATGCTCGTTTATGTACATTCGCCGGCTGTGAATTTACCACATATTCTGGACACAATACATCGGCTCGGGGAGCTCTCAGGTATTCATATAAGCAGGGAAAAGTCCTGCCTGTTCGCACTTGTAGAGCTTGTCAGAGTAAGCCAAGACAAATTTCCCGATTAAGATTTGACATGGCATGCAGAGACTTTTTCGGTATCTTGGGGTAAATGCTATGCACAATATGGCTGCTTCCCATAAACATAATACACAGAGGATCCTAGATGGCATCCTCCGGTAGATGTCGTTTTGGCAGCGACTGCCCCTATCGGTGACTTCATTAATATTGCCTATTACATTCCCAAAAGGTTTTTCATAGATTTGGACTCGGAAGTGCGATCATTTCTGTGGAGAAAAGGCAAGCACAGACAGGATTGCGCTGGGGATTATGAGAGAGGTACAATAAGGCTGATTAACTTAGAGTTTTATTTTTTTTTCAGGTCAGCTGCAGTTTGAAACAAGCTGGCAGGCGGATGATGATACACTGGATTCAAGGCTCCTGCAAAGGGCGATTTGGCAGTACTTCTTGAAGGAGGTTTTATGGCCGATAGATCTTGGCATCTCGCCTGTGCCCTGGCTCCTGTAGCTGGGTAGGACACTATGGCATAGGGTATGGAGGCTGGTGAGTGTTCAAGGACCCATACTCTCGGAACATCCAACTGGTTGCTCTTTCTAGGAAGGGGCGGGACCACGCGTTACAAATTAGAAGAAACTGGTAGACTCACGGTAGTCACATTAGGGGATTTACAAGCAGATGGGGAACTGGTAGATGTTTAGACATTAATGGGGAGTACCGGCATACAAAGGGTACAATTTGTGATGCACAAGACTGTTGGCAAGAACACTGGGGGCAGGTGGGCGGACTTCCCGAGGGGCATAAAAGGTGACCAGGTGCTGGACACTATGTATTACGTGGCAGAGGGTGGACAGACGGTCTCTAGGTTGTATGAATTGCTACTGAATGCACATTGTGCACCGGCACTGCGGGTGCGTGGGAGGTGGATGTGGGTAGATTGTTCACAGATGCAGAATCAGTGCACACAATGGTATATACCAAGCAGGTATTGAGAATTTCCATATTTAACCTCATCCAGTACTACATAGGGCCTTCCTGACCACCCAGCAGAATTTCGAAGTTTGAGGGCGCAAATGCTATGAACTGCCCCAGATGTAAGCATGAAGTGGGCGACTTCTTTCATATGCTTTGGTCCTACCCAGTTATTGGCAGATTCGAAAGGTGGGGAACAGAGCTGCTAGTGGCTGGGATACTGATGCTGGCCTGGTCCGCCAAGGTATGCTTGCTGGGTTTATACCCTAAGGGTGGGAAACATGGGAAACTCCTCTCCCGCATGAACAACCTTATTTGTATGTTAGCTAAGCAGAGGATCGCTATGGCTTGGAGGTCACTTTAGGGGCCCAAGATTGAAGCCTGTCCGGCGGATCTAGAGAGAAGGCCTTTAGCTGAATCTGCCGCATGTTATAGGACAGTGCAATGCGTGTTGAGCGAAGGAGGCATGGATGTGGCTGCTTGGGATGCATTGGTGCAGGTGATGTTCCCCCCCCCAAACGTGCATCCCCCGTAGGTCTGTGGGTGTAATGATGTCCGTGGCTCTACCCCGGCTGAGTGTTGACACCGCATGGGGCGATACGTAAGCGAGGGAGGGACTGTTTGGTACAAGGGGACAAGAACGCTGACAAAGAAAGAGCTGAAGTAATTATGAGCCTAATCACAAAACATAATTCCAGACATATCTGGGCTATAATAAATGAGGGATCGTTGAAGCAAAATGCTATGATGACAAATGGGGTAAATTCCAATGAATGGGTGACCCACTTTGCACAAGTATTTCAAAATCCAACCATAGCAGTATTTGCAAATGATATAGAGCCCTACACCATGGAACGTCTCCGAGTCATCCAAAAACTAAACATTTCGAGGGCCGCTGGGCCAGATGGCCTCACAAACATGTTAAAATCCAATAAAACTCATCGGTCACTATTCATAGAAGCTCTCTTTCAAATGATTTCAACTACAAAAGAACTTCCGGTGTCTTGGTCCTCGGCAGTGGTTCTACCAATCTTCAAGAAGGGCAATCGGGAAGATCCCTCCAACTATCACCCTATTGCCTTTCTTGAAACCCTCTGGAAGATTTTTGCAGCATTCCTTCAGAATAAATTGTCAATATGGGCAACCGGCGCCGGCATTTTTGACACCTGTCAAACCGGATTCACAAAGGGCGTCGGCACTGAACTAAACATAATTCTACTAACTATATTGAAAGTGGAGGCCTTAAAAGGGGCAAAAAAGCTATTGCTCGCATTCAAAGACCTGCAACAACCTTTTGATAGCATAAATAGAGCCTTGCTATGGGAAAAGCTGCAGAATTGATCGTGTCCTGTCGACCTTCATCCATTGATGGCCTTCAACTCAAATACCTCGACCCGAGTCCGTCTCAATGCACAGGGAGATCTCACGGACGTAATTCCGACAAAAAAGGGCATAAAACAGTGTTGCCCATTAGCGGCATTACTTTTCAAACTATTCATTGCCAACCTACCGATCGCCTTAAGGAAAACAAAGTCCTTTCCATCACGAATAAACGGTCAGCAAATTAGTTGGGCCATCTATGCGGACGACCTTGTGCTGATGGACACCACCCAGATTGGGTTGCAAAGACTTCTATCCGACCTCCAAGCTTATCTCCATCAAAACGATCTTGTAATAAACAAATTATTTTTGTTTAAAAATCAAGTATTTTAGTTTTTAAAAAAAATTAAAAATAGTGGGCTTTGGCCCAAAGTCTGGAAAAAGAGAAGACTTTTAAATGGAAAGTAGCTGGTGAACAACTTGAGTCAACGAATTGTATACGCTATCTGGGGGTGCTCTTTAATGAATCCATCCGTGAATGGGATTGGACTCAAGATTTGATACTTTGCATGAGTAATTTGTCCCTACAAGGAGCCAAATTAAATGCAGCATGGGAAGTTCACTTTAAAACCCGTGTTGTTATTTTACCTGAAAAAGGTTGTTTCAACTATTACCTTTGGAAGTGAAGCCGGTTGGAAGAGAAGTCAAGATTTCTGAAGCTACCTAGAAGGTCTCTTCTGGCGGAAACTGCTCAAACTGCCCACCAATGTCTCAATGAAAGCCATACGATATAAGCTGTGCTCGGAATCCCCATACGGGACTGGGCTGTGGAAATCTGTAGTTGCACTAAGGAAAATGCGCCTAATTGACACAGCTTTTCCTTATCGTATCTTAGCCTCGTCTAATGAGTCACCTCAGACTGGATTACTAAAGACTTGTGGGGGATAGAATTGACAAGATCTTGACCTACGCTGATGTTAAAATGGAAACAGTTCTTTTTAAACCTCAAGTGGCAAAGAAAAATATAAAAAGGTGGAATTGGATTCAAAATAACGAAAAACTAAATAAATTAGCGCTGTCATTTTACAATGGACCTGCAGCATGCAGAATTGACCAGATACCGCATTATTTAACTAAATTTCCATCGCGTTATCACAGAGACCAGTTCTTGAGATTGAGACTGAGCTTATATAAAACCAAAGAAATGCAGTTTTTAACACACGATAAAGAAACTTCAAAAAATGTATGCAGGTTTTGCCATGCTTGAGTTGAATCATCTAAGCATCTGATTACGGAATGTATGGAGTTAAACTCAAAATGGTCTATGTACTTAAGTAAATGTGCCCCCCTAAGTGGAAACATGGAGGAGTGGTGGTTTTTGATGCTTGCAGTTAAAAATAACAAGTTAACCTGCGCCGTAATTGATTTTATGGACGCGATTTTGATAATCGAGTAAATTCGAGTTATATGATGTTGTCATTAGACCTTTGGGGGGGGGGTGCATTTGGTGAAATCCAACAAGAAGTAATGTGCCTTAAAGAACTGGCATTGAACAACAGATGTACTCCTCACCCTTGGAGGACCAGTGTGCAGCCCCTGGTGCTAGAGACTATTGGCTTTTATGATGCGTGCTAGGGACCTGACCCTGCGGCAGGACATGGGCTGGCCATCAGCAACTTGCCGGCAAGGTGGGGGAATAATGATATGCTATAAACCATGTTGGGAGGGGACGGGCAGACGAACAAGGGGGGGGATTGTGCGTTGGATGTATGCCAGTTTTTCGAGCGGGCTGGGGTTTGCACGTCTGAATGTAATCTGTTATGAGGCATGTCAACCTATGTTTTGTTTAATAAAAGTGTGTTATACAAAAACAAAAGCTATCCTGCAAAGCAGTGCATAAGGCACCGGGCCAGAGACCCGGTGACTTGCATGGCATACATGGAAAGGATTCTCAAACCATGGCAAGGATGGAAAATATGGTGTTGAGTAAATAGTGTAGTCACCAAACTGTGTTGGCTTGAGTGGCTCACAGTTCAAGTTAAGTAAAGGAATGTAGTTTTCTTTTAATTAGTGTGACTTGGTTAATCACAAACCATTGCACACAAGTATATCAAACATGCAGCATATATAATAAGAAATGAATCCATAAATCTAATACAAATACAATGAATGTACAATTATTGAAAAAACAAAATCGTAAAATGTATTTACATTGTAGAAATAAAACAAAGAAAATTATTCGTGTTTGAGCAGGTTAATAATTGTATTTCATAGTCTGTAAATAACATAAGATATTGATATGTATTTCCCACGGACAATAATATCATAATGCTAATTTGTGTCTGAAGGAAAATAATTACACATATAGTCAGGATAACTGGCAGAATATAAATACTGTAATTTTGTAAATTGAGTGAAAATACTGTGCGTTGTCTCTAGAGATTGTTTGCACAATCTACATTTATGATCTGCTTGTGGGATACTGTACCTAGGTCCAATCAACATATAGAATGGCAGTTGGTAAAATCTGAGCTGCATCTTGAAACATCACAATTTAATGACACTAACAATTAAATACTGTGCAGGGGCAAGATAACTAAACTGCCTAGAAAATTCCACTAGAGTTTTTTTTTAGAACATAGTCAGCATTTTAACTCCAATCACATAATAAAGCCTTTTTTTCAGTTGGAATTAAAGTTGATTTAGATGTAAAGATAAGTCGACTTGACAGTTGATCAATCCATAAAATAATTTACACGACTAAACAAGCATTTGTAAAGTTTTACATTTGGCCTCCCCCTGTGCAATGAGCTTACCAAAGTATCCAAGTAATGAACTGTAAATGGCAGTAA
Organism: Ambystoma mexicanum; assembly: GCF_040938575.1. Classification (NCBI taxonomy): domain Eukaryota; kingdom Metazoa; phylum Chordata; class Amphibia; order Caudata; family Ambystomatidae; genus Ambystoma; species Ambystoma mexicanum. The sequence goes on along the minus strand of NC_090935.1, from coordinate 375,186,650 downwards.
ACATTTTTAAATACAGTAGGTTTTCCTTTATTTTAAGCAAGTTCGATAAGGAGGTTAATCCAAGTTCCAGTCTCATGCTTGGATTGGGAAGCTCCAATGTAATCGCAAAGCCGATCGCCAAATCTTAAATTCTAAAATGATTTTCCAATCAACATGATTTTCAGAGCATCTCTAATGTCCAGATAAGATTCCCCAGTACCATGCTAGACTTCTAGATGGTAAGCAGTCCCCGAAAAGAGGAACCAAACGATGAGCAGGGCAATTTCTTTATTGACAGAAATTTGCTTAAGGATCTAGAGTTCATATAGTTCTGTAGGCGTGTTCAATCTACATAAAAGCACTCTGAGATAAGTACATTGTCTGGCCTACTATATAATTTTGCCATCTAAAGAATGCTCAAAGTTAGGCTTATAATGAGATTCACCACAGGTCAGTTATCTTATTCTTGTTATAATTAATGCTTAAATGATTGGCTTTGGAATAAGAAAGTGTGTTAAAGGAGCGATGTAATCCAAAAGGAGTCTGATCTAGAATGACAATGTAATCGGAGTAATTCAACCATAAGATAGGTTAGCCGTTGATTTTCTATAGAAAGGAATTGAAACATTCTAGGGTGTGATGGATATGTGACATACACATTGAACAGGGGTGCACACTTTAGTTTTAAGTCAGTATTGATGCATATGTTGTCGTCAATTTCCCCATTCTGTCCAATCTAATTATTTTTGAAGTACCTGTATATAGTTGACACATAAGATACAAAATTGGCAAAGATAAGCCCCATACGTACAGTTTCTTCCACAGTAACTGATCGCTAACAGTGTCATCAAAAGCTGCAGATTCATAAATAAATGTCACGAACAATGAGGATGCCGAATTAAAGAGTGTCAGATATAATATTGCATCATGCATGTGTTGTATACAGCCCTGTAAAAGGACAAAAACCTGTATGGCTGAGATGTAATAAGTTCTTAGTTTCATCCCTCATTCAGAGATCTTTTAGAAATATGCTGTCATAAATCTTATTGGGAACATCCACCACAGCCAGTAACATATAATTGGACGGGTCAGTAAGGGAACCTTTCTTATATACTGGCACACGCAATGATTTCTTCCAAGAGCCAGCATGAGTTTGCTACAAATTGTCTTGAATTTCTCATTAAGTAAGTAGGCCTCAAGTAATGGGTTCTTTTTGAGTGTATTATTAGCAAGCCCATTTGTGCCAGGGGCTCTTGAATGTTTAAGTACTCAAATCAAATTACATAGGTCTTCCTTTGTATAGGTGAGTTCTCATTAAGGGTAAGGTAGTGCAAACAAAGAAGGAACTAAATTGACTTAAGTATCACAATATAGGTCACAAATGTGATTAACCCATACGATTTCATAGGATTCATTTCATATTTGAGTTATCATTCCATTTTTTAAAAATAAGTATCAAAAATTGTTATTGTCATTAGTATGCAATATCTGATATACAAGTTGCCAATGCATAGCATGCACATATGTGTTGATATTGTGCACCCAATTTTGATGATTTGACTGAATATTATCAACTAAAGTCATGTTATTTTGCGATTCAATCGCAGTATTTATTTGCAGAGCTCTTAGTGAACTTCTAGGTGTACACTTTCGGCCGCTATAGTGGCATCAAAAACTCTTTCTAGTATCTGCAAATTTAGGAATTGCCTGGGACACCTTCATGGCATTCATTAGATAAGCCTGAATAGCAGTGAATGGTAGCACTCTACAAGTAGAAGGTAGTGAGCTGTGTCAGAAAGAGAAAAGTATTAAGAAACAAGTGAAGGCCTAGAGTGAACTCTTAAAAAAGCAGCAATAAGTAGCATCTGTGAACTGAAGTGCAATTCATCGATGCAGCCATGAGGGACGTTAGGTTTATGCTGGGTAATGGCCTTACGGAGAAGTATTCCAAGGGTGGAGGAATAGCCAGAGTACTGGCTTCATCAGAAGGAAAATTGCACAGAAGCAGTGTTAGCAATATTTGCTGCCACAGTGAATTGATCAGGCCAGCGCATTGGGCAGTCAAAGAGTTCCTGTGGCTGTTAAGATACGTTATACACACAAGTGGTGCCAGCAGAAGAGGAGGGAGTACTATGATACAAAATTCATACAAGTGGTACCAACAGAGGAGGAGGAGAAGGAAATGGATGTTTCCCTAGACAGGGTAGTCTTGGTACAGTAAGGGAAGGTGACAGAAAGTGAGAATAATCCATGAGGAGGTTATGGAGGTGATAAGAGGACTCAAAGCAGGGGGAGCACTGTTCCTCATGGGGTGAGCATTTGTTTATATACATTTTACACAGAGAAGCTACCCGCAAAACAAGGTGTATGAACAATGTAGGGAAAAGAGGTAAGAGGTAGCTAGCTACCCAAGGGCTTGTGAATGGCAGATTATATGGGGTTCTTCAAACTAGACAGACATATGTCGTTTTGAGGACCGTACCGACTATCACAAATAAATGTAGACATTAAACCGTCTCATCAATGACAGCCAGTAGAATTCAGCAACTGTTCAGGGGAATGGTGCACAGAGACCATACCGTTTTCATTCCAGGTAATCGACAGGTAGCTTGAAACGACTTACCAATGTTATGATGGGAATTGAACAACCAAACAGTTATCTTGTATGTACCCAATGAGGATGTTGCAAAGGCTGGAGTAAGAGAATTATTTAAGGGGTTAATCAGCCTGTTACACAGGGCACCATGGTAGTGGTGAAGATTAACAGGGATAAGTTAGCCTTTAAGCAACAATGAGCACTGCAGCTAGAATACATGCTCTCTCCCCCCGGTGCTTGTGCTTACTATAGAGACGTTGGTGATTATGATGAGGTGAGAGCTGGAGGAGTTTGGGAATAAAGGAAAACAATGTGAATCAATCACATAATATATCTCAAAGAACTGCAAGTGTCATTGTTCATTAAGATAAAATAGCTATGATCGGTCTGAATTTATCTTCAGGCTGGATTCCTCAAAAAATTCACAATAGCTAGGAATTTTGTCAGAGGAACGAAAGCATCACAGATTGGCTACTGAAAGATGCAAGTGAAGGGATTAAATATCATTGGATGAAAAGGACAATGGTGGAAACATTTAAAGCAAACAACATGAAAGCTCTCGAGAGGCTGGCGGGGAAGGCAGATGACGTTACCACAGACACTAAGAAAATAGTGTCTTAGTGTCTGTGTTGTTATGAAGCAGTTGTGCAAGTCTGGATCTTGCACCACAGCCACAATTCAATGTCATATGAGTGAATGAATAAGCCACATCACATGTTGGGTCCTAGAAGAAGGGAGACTCAAATGGACGCTAAAACAACCTCTGCACACAGGGCAAGGTACACCTAAGCAGCCAACGCCAGGAATTTGAAGGATGGTGATGCGGAAGCTGAGGACACATTTGCCATACGGAGTGGGCTTCTTTGATTGCGCAATGAACTTTATGAACGTACATTGCACAATCAGGGAAGTGGAAGGAGGCAGAGGAGCAGCAGTTAGTGGGGAGGAGTAGGTCGGGAATGGGGCAAACGCCTTTGGAGTGGGGGAAGGAGTTAGAATAAGGGGAGCAGGGAGTGACAGGGTTCTGGGATGTCCCCTGGGCATTAGAGGAGTTGAGCGAAGGCAGGACGAGGAAATTGGCAGAGGGGATGAGAGGGGAACTGATGTGTCCTCTGGAGATTGAGCAGGGGTAAGGCTAGGTGAGCAGCAGGAAGGGAGGTGAGCAGGGGAAAGGGGAGTTGAGCAGAGAGAAGGGGAGGTGAGCAGGGGCTCAGGGAGTTGACCAGGGGGGACAGGGAGGTGGGTCAAGGGCAGGGAGCAGAAGAGATCCATTTCGGTACTCCCTTTGTACAAAACAGAATGCAGTGGGAGTTTCTAAATGTATACATTTCGTGCTGAGCAAATACAATCCCGTACAGTGCAGAATTCACTCAAGGGATTGGATAGAGGCAAAAAGAAAGGAAAGCTGCTGGGAGACTTCGTACGCAAAACCACTCGAGACCCTCAGTGACCTAGGTAGAGGACATAAATTAATCTTCACGAGTGAGTTTCTGGTGGAAGGTGGGTGCAGGATAAATAACTAGATTTCAGGAGGAGACAAGGAGAAAGTGGCCAGGATTCGCAAACATACCTCTGTACCTCTGCACTGCCCAAAAGTGGCATACATGCTGGAAACAGGTGGCGCATGCAGATCTAAGTGATACTGTTGCATTGTGAAACAATGGGTATGAAAAGGTTCCGCAAATGTGGAGTAGAGATACAGGAGAGGAGATTAAGGGGGTGAATGACAGCATGCATAAAGGTGAAGGACGTGGCATTGAATGCCAGACTAAGTATGAAACATATGGTTCTCTCAAAAGGATGTTACGCCAGGTACACACAATACATGAGGATTAAGACTGCCGGATGTATGAACTGTGACGTAGAGAATGTTATATTCCATCACTTCATCTGAAAATGCAGAAGAAGTAGCAGTTTTGGACTAGGGCAATGAAAGATGTGAGGTAGGTAGTGGGACTAGATTAACAGCGAAATCTGGTGAGCATGTTCTTTGGGGAAATGCCCCATCTACAGCAGCTTCAGGCGAGATTTGTAAAAGTAGTGAATGACCTGGCAAAAAGCAGGATAGCTCTTCGATGGAGGACGATGGCCTGCCCTATTATAGATGGGATGACTTATGGGGGATGGGGATTTAGAGCATACATAGCTCATAGCAAAGGATTTGGTGAAAAGGGAGCGAAAGACAATAGTGGATAAACATGAGATTGGAGGAGTGGGATGATGAAGGGAACTGCAGAGAAGGCATGGGGGAGTGGATAGATTAGGGGAACAATAATAGACCGAACAATGTATGAATTGGTAGTACCATGATAATATTCCCTGAAGAAATAGATGGAGGCTCAAATGTATGCATTGGAGATGGGGGCAGGTGTTAATTAGATGCAGAAGCTGTCTAGGACTGTGCTATATGAATGTGGCGATTTGGACAGATTGGGCACCTACTTGGGCATTGTGATTATCTTGTTTTGTGCTCTTCCTGCATTGGAAATATGATGTTGCTGGAAGCTTATTAACACATTTGTAATCCAGACTGAAAGGCATCAGGTGGGTGATGTTTGGGTGTAACATTTGTAATGTTTATTGTTAGACTAAGGATAAACAAGATGAGCCCCTTGCTACATTATCACTGTTTAGTATGCTGAAAACGAATAAATAAATCAACATTTTCTGTTTTGCCTATGGAAAGGTCATTCCACCTTAAAGTGTTGCATCCACAAACCTATTTCATGTATATACCCATGTGTGTGTGTGTACACACCTAATTACATAATATATCAATGCCATTCTGTGTATGAAACAGGTTAAATGTACAGTTAAATACTGACCACAGTCCTGCATTGATGTCTACTCCACAACCTCCTAGTATGAACGTTCACGTTTAATAGTTCAATAATTGTTGCTCAGCAAGACAGGTGGGTATTGTTTCCTCTCCAAAGCAGAGAATAATGGGGGAGGACACTGTAAATTTATAAGCAAGTCCATCCACAAAGATATGACAATTTTCAACAAGAGCACAATCTCAATGTTATGATGTGATGTAAAGAATTGGTAAGAACGCAGTACACAATCAAAGTACTTTGTTTTTAGTCAGTACCTAGTCAAAAGAGGAACACTAGAATTTGCCATGAACTGAAATGTTGCTATTTTAGTTCAACAAGCTTGCAGAAAACATTGTTTGCTGTGAAAGAGGCTTATTTTTCACTAATATGACAATGCAGTTGCCAAAACAGAATCTTAGTCATTTTCGCTGTGTTTAAAAAATAAATGTAAATATGTATATCTCACTAGGACACACATTTTCTATCAAAAATGATTAGCAAATCAAATTTAAAACAGTTCAGTTTGTGAAGGGTGTGTGAACATCGCATACTCCCTCAGGCTACACATGGGTTCACTGTACTTGCCTTCGCCCGTTTCTCCCTACTGATACCCTCACAATTTGATACACATCACTAAATATAAGTCCTCTAGGCCCGCTTGCGACCCATGCCTGGGAAGAATTTTCAAAGAACTGTAGCCTGTAATCTTCCACTACATCCTGGGCATAATCAACTGCACACACTCTTTGGACGTCGTCCCACCTTTCTTTAAGGAGGTGGCTATCCTGGACCTAGAGAAAGCCAGCCTGGTTCTCTCCAGGTTCTCTCCAACTACAGGCCTACCTAAAACTTCCCCTTAAATGCCAAACTGCTCGAGAGTGCTGTCTTTGACCACTGCCAGATAAGGACAACTGATTCTAGAGTCCCACCAGGACGGTTTCAGAATGCAAAAGAAGACAGAGTGTGTTGTCACTCCGGATGACTACAGAGGCTGATGACCTCAAACCCTGATGGATCTGGACCAAAACCTATCTGTGTTTTTTGATAATGCCAACTATCTGATCCTGCTGGGACATAGTCAGTCAGCAGCCTCCAGAGCATTGCAGTATGTTGGAGAGCCACATACCCAAGCAAGAAAGGAAAATATCCCGCTCTCCCTTTTCTCGCCATGTCGCACAAGCCTCAACACCTCTAATCTTTAAACTGATCCTCCATCTGCTCTACAACATCACCCGATCCATTGGATACACATTTATGTTGAAGATACTCAGATCCTGCTTGGGTTATATGGGAAACCCTCCAGAGACACCCTCATCTTTAAAACTGTCTCCAGTCCGAAATATCTTGGATGTGCACTGGCTAAAGCTGAACACAAAAAGGGAGATCTGTAAGGATATTTGGCATGTTACAGCACAGAGTACAGCACTACTGCACAGGTAGCAAACAGCACAAAGTACAGCACTACTACACAGGTAGCAAACAGCACAGAGTACAGCACTACTGCACAAGTAGCACATTTCTTTTTGCAGCACCACCACAAGGGTGCGGTGCATTGCTATATGGGTTACCAGATTAACAAGGAAAGACAGGCTATTCAGTCAAAAAACGATTTTAACATATAAGATGCAAATCTATTTTTACAGTTAAAAGCACACGTGCTCATTTAAAAATGCACACTATTTTTCACCTGAAATGCCTATGGTGCGAGAGACACATTTGAAAATTAACAGCTAACCTATTAACCATTAACCTGACTAATAAAACCTTATTTAACATAACCCACTAATAAAATGTGTTCTCCACTGCAGAATTGGGCATACTCTGAACGCCATTTAAATGTGTGTGCAGATTTTTTTCTTCTCTTCTCTGCCTGATTCTCCGTGTTTTTGTGCACAGTAACTGCAGGAAGAAGGAAGTCAGATTTGCAACAATTGCAAATGTATAAGCGAAGCTATTGTTGAGAGTAGGAGGATGAGAGATGATGGATTTCATTGGGACATGTCATACAGAGGGCTGAGATGAAAGTTTTAGTGGGCAGTATCGGGGAAAAAGACAGGCAGACATTTTTCTGCACTACTAGGGAGAAGACCTGGCTGTGGGACTCCTGACTGAATGCAGATCCCTGCGTCCTGCTACAGTCAAGATTTGGCAGTCGAGATTGGGGAGAGCTGAAAGAAGGACCTTTCCACTGGCTGAGGCGTTCCTATCTGCAAAAGCTGAGAATTCCAGGCAATGACCCCGGTTTGAGAAGGCAAGCGTTCCTTTTTGCTGGAGTTAATCTTCAAGGGAGCCACATTCACAAAGAGAACAGCCAGAGAGAACAACTAAAAAGATAAGGTAATGAGAAGTGTGGGAGCTGAGTGTGTACGGTAATATGCAGTCAGTGTAGGATTCCTGTGCATGCCTTAATCAAATGCTAATGTTGCAATTTGAGTTCTGTTCTCCGCCACTCTCTTTGCAGTGTGTCATAGACAATGCTTTTACTGTACCATTTTATTTATTTCTGTAAAGAGTGAGATCGTGTTTAAATGCAACTTTTATAATACAGAAAAATATTTGAAAACAGACGGGTGGTGTATTTACTATTTACCATTACAATGCCGATGATGTGGGGAGATTTTTAAACAGTGCAATGGTCATTTTAAGACAGATGTGTGCATGTCAGAATCAGTATGAACAGTTGTGAGTGACTGTAGCATAGCTTGTTGGAGGTACATGAGCCAACGGGAAGAGAGACTCTCTGAACATAGCTCCCTACCGTATATAAGGTAGTGGAAATTACCACAAGACTACCATATATAGCTCTCTGTCGTAAATAAGTCAGTGAGTTCGCCCATGGTGGCACACCAACACTATCACTGAAAAATGTGGTATTCCTAAAATGTAGGTCTGAGGTCTCTCTAGTGATCACACGAAAAATCTAAGCAAAGATAAGGGATTCTGGACATTGGGGTCACAAATAGAACAAGGGAATTATGCTCACCAAAATACCACCAACCGCGCCTACCACCCACGCATACCAAATATGCATGCCTGGGTGCTGAAATAATGCATGTTCACTGTATTATTGTTGTACATGGCCCAATCTGAATACAAGGAGTGATTATTGCTAAGTTATATTTCGGCGGTAAGAAAATACCGTCAGGCCCCAAATCTCCACAAAATACCCTACAGATCATGTTCATTGGGACGGCTTACAGATTGGCAAACACCATGGGAACCTGTCCCGCCTTAAGGATTAATTATCGAACGCTATCTGTTTTTCAAGTTCCAAGTGAGCACTTACATCAGTTCATGCTTTAAAACGTATCCGTAAAATGTTCCTATTCACGTCCTTGGCAGAGCGGCAGCTATAAATATCCTAATTTTCTATTGCTTTGACTATGAAACAATCTTTTTGGGAAATCAAGTCTAGGGACATTCAAAACCTCCAACATGGCCAGAACACATAAGTATTATCACTCTTATGCTTTGCTCCAGAGAGCACATCTCACCAGTTTGGAACAGCATCCACTGGCTGGCTATGACCAAACAATCCCAAATCAAAATAGTCTGCATTTTTAAGGCTAGCTGTTCAATTCCTGAATTCCAAGTTTACTCTATGAACACTCACTGCCAATAGGAAGCAGTTTCACACCAAGTACCGTTCTTCTTTCATCCAAGGAGTCTTACGACGCTCTCTCTCCCAGCCCGAGGCTTCTCTTTAACCAGTTTCTATGTTCACTCCACTTTTTGTCTTGGGGGGGGGGAGTCAGTGTCAAGTTTGTCCTTCACCTTGAACTGCATTGAACTTCACCTTCACTCACTCTCTGGTCTGATCCTTGGCTCCTTCAATCAGAGTTTGGCACCTTTTAGTATTTTGACTGGGTACCATGGCACAAGGTACTCTTCAACACTGTGCCCTCACAAACTGGCACATATATACTTGTGTTAATTTCCCTTAGCAGAGGTTGCTTCTTCGTGATCCTCACTGTTAACCAGCAAGGTGAATTTGACCTCACTCATCTAGTCTTCCCCAGTGCAGTCCGAAACAGCAGACTTCCCCTATCTTCACCGATACTCCACAGCACAGCTCCGCAGTGCCACGCAGTCTCTCTATTGTGAGATGGAGACATTGCCACCTTTGAACTAACTTTTGGTTCAGGCTACAGTCCACAAAGCCCACTGTACTGGATACAGAAAACAGAAGAAAGACTGTTTATGTTGGGTTCTCCTCAAGATATACAGTACTTCATCCCTATAACCTTCAGGAATCTATGCTGGCATATGTGAGAAACCTGGGTGTATTCTCCTATGTAGCCCCCCGAGAATCCTCTATTCAGGTGGCCTGGGGAGGGCCATTGCTTTTGGATCCCAACCCTGGGGGTGGACAAGCGAGGAAAAATCACCTGAGTAGGGGAGGCCTCGGTTGAATACTCTGGGAGAGACGCAGTATTGTAACAGGACAGCCTTACTGGGATATCTTGATTCCCATGACCCAAGTCCAGGTAGCAAAATACTTCGATCTCATTATATCTGTAATGATCCCAGAGTGAGAAGGGAAAGAGTTGATTACCCAAGACGGAGCGGGAGGAACGTGCAAGTAACACAAGATCAGAGCACTGAGAACAAGATTTATTAATCCTCTCCAGATCATAGGGAATACCTCCTAGGACCCGATACACAAACCATCGGAAGACATTAAGAAGGGGACAACTTCATCCTTAGGGGGAAGAACGAATCAGTAGATGTTCTTATGCCCCCTGTCAATATTCTGATAAGGTCATCAGAACTCAATCTAAATCTTGTTGCACTTCCTAAACTCTTTCCCTTAACATCAAGGGGATGTTTACAATCTTACCCCATCACCCCCTCCACATTTTCAACAAATACTGAGACGAGGATCAGGCAACTAATATCAGTAAAGATTACCCATAGGAGTAACATGGAGAAAATAAGGGAAACCTACCCTAGAAAGAACTCAGGTTGTCCCCCTAATAGAGTCAGGTAGGGTTAAGCATTAAATAGAAACTACTTGCACCTGACTCCATTTGACGGGTTTATTCACTATAAAAGGTATGATCATGCACACAGAAAGGAGCGAGATGGGGATGCAGTCTGGACTGTTGGAGGCCAGGAGCATAGAGAAGCAGGAGCTCAGGCTTTAGGAGGACAGCGGGCGGAAACGCAGGCCTAGTGTGGATTAAGGGATGCAGCGTGGCGAGGGATCCGTGCATCCAGGGATTTGGAGAAGTGCAACCTGCATTCTGCCGGCCAGGTTCAGGGGAGTGCTTGTTCCCTTGGGGCCTGTGCCGACCCCAAGTGTGCCTCAGGGGCAGGTGGTGAGACCCTGATCTCCACCCTGCATTTCCTGCAGGAACCACCTCTCAACGCGACACTACCCAGTGAGTTTTGAGGAGAATGTAAGACATGGGTGAGAGAAGAGCGGTAGAAAGGCACGGACAGTAAAAGCTGCACCGAATTGCAAGGAAAATAATCTGTAAAAGCTGAAAGCAATAACAAAGCAGAAAGTGTAAAGGCTGAAAGCAAGAGCGAAGCAGAAAGTATAAAAGTAACTGAACGGAGCAGGAAGTAAAGCAAAAAGCAGATTGGAGCGGAAAGCGAGCAAAAGACTGATTGGAGCAAAAAGTGAGAGAGTGAAGAAAAGCACAAGGGTGTGAGTGGCCCAAAAAGGAAAAGAGAGGGGCACAAGAAGAGTCAAGAAAAGGTGGCAGGGGCACAATAAAAAGGAAAACAGAAAAAAATGGTACAAGGTAGCACAAAAAGAGTAAAAGACAAGTGCCAGGGGCGTGATAAGAAAAGCAAGAATACACAGTGCAAAGGAAAGAAGAAGTAAAAGGGTGCAGGAAGCATCGGAAGGGGAAAAAAGGCATCAGGAAAAGTAAGAGTAAGAAAACAAAGAGGTGCAAAGGATCAGGATGGTCACATTTAGAAAAAGCAAAGAGCCTGGCATTTTTTCGAAAGCCTCCGATTCTACACCATGAAAGGATGGTATTTAAAAAAAGATCATCAATAAGAGAAAGGTACATCCTGAATTGGTGTTTTGAATTAGAAGGCCTAAACCTGGGGAAGGGCACACTGTGGAATCAAGAAAGAACTGTGATGGATTGTATTTTGTCTTTGAAAGCTTGGAGAGGCCTTAGCTTGGAGAAGGGCACCTTGAAAGGCCTACCAAGGAAATCAAAGGAAACAAAGTGTACTCAGATAAAACTGACTCAGTGCTAAAAGCTGGAAGAGGCATAGGCTCTGGGAAGGGAACCCTAAAAGACCTACCAACCTGCTGAATTTTTGTTTTGAATTAGAGGAGCCTAAACCTGTGGAAGGGCACCGTGTGAAATCAAGAAGAAACTGAGATATTTTGTGTGGTAAAGCTGGAAGAGGCCTACGCTTGAGGGACAGCGACCCTGGGATGCCTATCAAAGAAAGCATCCTAGTAACAGTGGCTTAGTGCTTGAAAGTTGGAAGGGGCCTGAGCTTGGGGAAGGGAACCCTAAGAGGCACAACCAAGTTGGAGACCTGTTCATTTTTGTTGTACTGTTGAAAGTATTGAAGCGTGGGGAAATGAAACCCTGAGAAGCTTACAGAAAGAACTCTGTTACATTTCTTCCATGGTGTTTTGAGAAACTTGAATAAGCTAAAGCTTGGGAAAGGGGTCACCAAGGAACTCAAAGACGCTGAAGGAAGTTTGAATAACTACAAGGGCCCTGTGGAGAAGGTCTTACGCACAGCCCTGTTGATTGAACTCATTTGTGTGACATTGACCAAACAGCACCTGGCGAGAAGACCACCTGAAACCAATTTTATTTTCCCACATTTAGTTGAACCGCTATTTCTTCTTTTCAAAAGACTTCCTATCATTTTTCTACAGAGTGAGGGCAAGCATAGGTTTAGACACATACTTATTTTTGACTATTAGACAACAATGGCATTAGAAACATCAGTTAAGGGAATTACTCCTTTAGAGTTGGGGCCCGTCAGGCATTACACCAAGCCACAAACCCTAAGAAATAAAGGTTTTCAAACTAACCCTTTTGGGTCAGTGTCTCTGTTGATACCATGCCTGTCTCGCACAAATTATCATGCCCATCGTTTAATAGTTATCAAAAGCAACTTCACAGTAGCAGAACCCTAGACTCTGGAATCTGCTTATAGATATAAAGACAATGGCTGGTCCAATTACAATCAGTGTTGATTCCGCTACAATCAAAACCATTTGAATATTGAGGATGACCGTGGTTAGAATTGTAAGCTTAGAGTTAGCTCATTCCCCAGGGCATAAACTGTGATGGCACAATAGTATAGTTGCAATGCACAATAGTTTTAAAAGCATGTCCCATACTTCAACTTTCCAAACTAACAAAATGATGCTGTACACTGAACTCACATGAGCACTGTAAAACAAATATGACTGGATTAGTTGTATTATGCAAGTTACAAGGCAATTCAACAAATTGCTACTAAAAATAAACAATGAATACTTACATTGGGAAGAAGCTTGTGAGGCCTGACACAACATTAAGCGGCTTTTTGAAATTTCTCATGTCCCAGGTTTTCAGAGTATCATCCCCTGCAAAATATAGAAATTACACTTCAAAAGAACAACTTACGGCTCATGGGACAATAATATTTTCTGCTGTACATTTGCTCTTTGATAAAGTCAAAGTCCAAATGAAGCATAAAATGGTATGGCTTGGTGAGCCCAGCACCCATTGCAAACAACAGCCAGGAAAATCTGAACACAATCTTTGTCATGAGGATGTACCTTTTCTATTTGCATCTGTGCCTTGCTTGACTATAGCTGCGAGAGACCTATCGGCCTAACCTGAGAAAGGCTTGGTTTCTTTGCACCTAAGCTTGGTTTCTGGGCCTACTTAAATGAAGCAAGAGCTCAATGGCTCGTTTCCAAGAACAATCTCTATTGCATTCTACTAGAAGTGTAAGAGCTTATGTCGACAGGTACAACAAAAGGACAAAATGTAGTATTACATTATGAATTCACTAGGTTAGAGAAGAGCACCTTAACATTGAGGTGCAGATGTTTTCAGCAATGCAATTTTACCAGCAAATGTAATATACTATAAACATTCACCTTCTGCCTTTTTAATTTGACAGCTCACTTGGCGTTTAGCACAAGCAGTCAGGACTTGAAAATGTAAATTTTTGTCTCAGAGGTTTACAGAAATTCAAGTCTACCTGTGAAAGGAATACACTATAATACATGTTTCCTCTGCCTTTTTGAACACTGCACTGACGCATTTTACAATAAACTGAAATAAACATGTTCACGTTCACTAGGCCCCCTTTTTAGAAAGTATTTCTCACATATGTACATTTCTCACATAATGGAAATTAACATAAGGCTGGACTGCTTTAACCCATGTAAATTGAAGCACTTTTTTAAAACAGTGCAATATGTCTAACAGCTCTCTCTGCAAGCTAAGTGATCTATAGTGTAGATTTACAACGTTTAGATACTACACTCACAACCCTGTTTTTCCCACATGCCAGCCTTGAATGTAAAACTTTCGTAAATGTGTTTTTATCCTCACTCCTGTTATTTGCCATCTGATAAAGAAGGTCTTTGTGGCTTCAAAAGCTCATTCATTAGTGCATCACATCACAAGGGGGTGGGGGGAGGGCTTGAAGGCAAACTCTGGAAATAAGTGTTAACTCTTCCCCAATTCCCTTCCTTAGATACGAACTAGGGCTCCAGTCCCTGAAGTATCACGCCAAACGGAGGGCATTATCTGTCTACAGGCAGATAATTGTCCCCAAAGATAATAGACTTTGGGCCTCATCACGAGTTGGGCACTAACCCTGGCGGTATTACCGCCGGGGCTATTAGCCCTACCGCCAAACCCCCCCAGCGCTATTAGCGCTGGATCACAGGTTTGGCGGAACGGTAAGTCCCCACTCTCCATTGGGACCATTAGAGAATTTCCCATTCCCCATTGGGCCTACAGGGGAATGTTTGGCGCTATTACCACCGGTGGTGGTATTACCGCTAGCGGTATAGCACCCAAAATCGCAGCAGATTTGCTCCCAGCTGAGAGCTGGGGGTAAATCCGCCAAGCCTGTGATTTGGCAGACCCTTAAATGCAGCGGTAACAGCGTTACCACTGCATTTAAGGGTTACTGCCAAACTCATGATGAGGCAGTATATGTGGACATAAAAACAATGTTGGAGAATAATACAAATTAATTTCTAAGGGAACTAAGAACTTATGCGTTAGCAATACTTTCCAACTGTGATTGTCTAGAGAAAGATCTGACAGATAACCCTATGTATGTAAAAGGGTGTTTGAAAAAATGAACTGGATTCAAACAATAGCAGAAATGCAGAGCACCAAGCTCCACCAGTCACTATCACCTTGTGACAAACCAATAGGTTTCTTAGCAAGATATCTAAAACGTTTTCCTAATCCTAGAAATAGATCAGATTTTCTCAGATTCTGCCTGAATCTATTGCCGACAAGGAAGTTTCTTTTTATCAGATATAAGGAACAACCTGAGGACAATCAGTGTCCCATGTGTAGTAAAAACATACCCCAAACCTTGAGACACATATTGTTGACTTGTGATGGCACAAGAGAAATGAGAACAAAGGCGTTCACAAGATTTGTGGTCAATGTAGGGTGGATAGACATGCCATCATTTTGTGAAAGATTAAGCTCTGGTCACGAATTGCAGTTAACATGGGAGGTCGGAAAGCTACTGCGATTAGTGAATGTGATGGGAACCGATTGGAAAGTCACAAATCATTGAGAGCGCCCCTGTCTGGTGTACATTGAAAATAGTGCTCTTTTTTCCCCTTGTGTACATGTCTTTTTATACAATGTTTTTATGTTATAGAAATGTAATTTCTCCTGTTCTTAACTTGTTTAAACTTGCTTTTTTTTTGTGAACATTTGTTTTTAGATCTTGTATTCCCTTTTGGTTTCTGTTTAGTAAAGGTTTGTAATAAACCGTATACTAATAAAATGAAAAAAATATAAAATTAGTTCATCACAGCATAATATTTTCAGTAAGTCCATTTAACAGACAATCAAGAAGAGAGTCTTCGACAACTTATGAGTCAGGGGTCAATTTGACCATCAACGCAGCCAGACAACCACATCAGGCATCCAAATCAAAACTTTTGGACACAAAACCGGGGATTGGTCTTGCTGACAAAAGGATGGCATGACACATGGCCAGGTAAACGAATGACAAAGGATTGGGTTAGTGCAAATGCACTTGTCCTTTCACGCATAAAAAGGAATCCCTAAAAATTGCCAATCCAGCTATTTTGCCCATTTCAAACATTTCTGATGTGACCAGGCTACTGGAAAAGGTGGTCCGAGACAAAGGTTGCCTTAAATTAAACAATGACCTGGGAAATTGGTTCCAAACAGGCTTAATGCTGGAGAGCGACAATTAATCTGTTGTAGACATGAGGTCGAATATAATACAGTTGTTCAATATATCCCAATAGGATAACAGGCTGCGATTTCTATCAAGGTAAAGCCTCCAAATGGTGTCAAACCTTTCTAAATGACTGCTCAGCAGGCTCTCTTGTGGAGCTTCATAGTGCTTGGATGTATTTTATTAACCTATACATGTTACATTAAATACACCGTGTTTACTGTGTTTCCTTTATAACAATTAATTTATATGTATTCATATGAAGTAGTGCCCCCAGGTCTAATAAATGTCTCACTAGACACTTTCTGTACTAATCCTACTTGTCCTAGTATTTTTGAAACCCGGAAAGTTAGTAAAGAAAATCAAGTGACTTGTTGTGCCCATCTCAGTGGTTGGGAATACCAGAAAGCAACTAAAGTGGGACAGAAGAATCTTCATGGTGGTTCCCTTAAGTGTCAGTGCTTAGAAGAGAAAGAAGTGGACAAAGGGACCCACGATGCTGATACCAGTGGAATGAGAGGCTATGAACAAAGTGAGAGATCTATTGATGCAATGGAATAGTTTGAAGTAAAGCCAGCTTTTGAAAGGGAGGTAAAGACACCACAAGAAACCCAGAGGAGTAGAGGCCAAGACCCTCAAGTAGGGAACCAAGGAACTGTAAATTAAGCAAGACAGGGGATACCTAAGAGAAGGTGGAAGAGTCCCAGTGAAGAGCTAAAGGAACTATCTCTAGATAGACTATCAAGGCTCAGGCAGCCTATCCAGGAGAAGGGAGTCCTTCTTCGAACCCTTTTTGATTAGTTAGTGCAACCCCCTTTTTGATTAGTGATCGGGTCAGCGCATGGTCGTTTTTTGACAGAGGAAGGACTATTTGATTTGGACTACATCACCGATGACGAACATCATAGTGAGATTTATGGTAGGCAAGTCGACCCCCCTTGTTAGGGACAGGCAGTCCTTTTATTTATTAAAACAACATTGAAGAACCCACTACAGGATAGGGTTCATTCTGAAAGAATATAGGCCGAAACGCGGTGACATATCCTGGCGAAATGTTTTCTGAACAAAGATTATTTTGTATAAAAAAATGGGAATTGTCTGTCTGTTCCGAAAATGGCACAATAGTTCTTTAATTTGATGGCAGATCAAGAAAGCCACCAATGAGACAACCCGAGAAAATATTTTTTATGTATTAATTTAATTGTGAAAAGCAAATAAATGGATTATTATTTTTCTAAATCTGGGCTATGTATGGTTGGTCACATATTTTGTTTAATATAACAGAATGTGAATCAAAGGTGGTGTGCACGGATTTGGAGAATTGGAGACGGGGGTAGTTCATGTTTCAAACCCTTTTTTCTACATATTTCCCACTCTACTTGAACACATTGTACCCGATAACAAAATATATTGAGCGTGACCTACCTTACACATTCTCTCATCCAGTCACAATGCGATTCTCCTAGATTCTTATTTGCTACTCTTAACACATTCTTGGCTCCACCTGTTTCTAATCCCCTGCTACTCTTTACTCATGAGTCTAATGATTTTGCAAACTTCTTTTTACTCAAAGTACAGGAGATTAGATTCCAAGATATTCTGCAGCTTCTTCTCTTTATAGTCCCTCTGTGCTTACAAACTCAAATCGTTTGTTCTCTTCTTCTGCCCCTGTCTCAGATAGTGATGTCCTATACATTGCTGCTTGCTCTCATCCTACCTCTGGCTCGATCTGATCTACTTCCAGCTTCCTCGGTTATTCTCCCTTCACTTGTTTCTTCTTTCACCACCCTCTTCAATTTCAATCTGTCCATATCATCTGCTTGTTTTCCATCTTACTTTAAATCTGTTACTGTTATTTCATTGTTAATAAAAGCTTCTCTGGACGTTATGGAGCTGGTAAACCTTCACCATATCTCACTCTTGCCTTATCTATCCAAGATACAGCAGCCTATTATCCCTTAACATCTTACTTATCATTCATTTTCATCATTGTTTCCAAAATCTAAGTCAAGAAGAGAAAACCACACTAAAGGGACTGCTTTTCAATGAATCCATTATAATACGAAAAGCAATAAGGGAGGAGCCACTGTCATTCTCAATAGAAAAGACTACATCGAGGAATGTATGAGACAATTAGAAGAGGACCAAAGTTATCGAAAGCAGAGGAAAGGAGATGGATTACAAAGAAAGAAGCAGAATTCCTACGAGCAGACAGACCAAGGATACCGCAATTTTTATATCCTCCCGAAAATTCACAAAGCCCTAACTAGATCTCCAGGGAGACCAATACTTGGTGTTAGAACCCTTATCCAGGTTCCCGCACCATTTCATGCAACCAATGGTCAGAGAGATGTCCTCCTTTATCAAGGATACCACACAGATCATAAATGAAGTAGAAGGGAGACCATTTAACCCAGCCGAAGAAATTCGGATATGTCTTGATGTGGTATCATTGTACACTAACATACCACAGAGGGCCTCACTTGAGGTTTTGGAAGAAAGACTACTCATGGGGAACAAACACCGAAACCCTAGCTTTGTTCATCCTCTGGTGCGCGGAAGTAGCACTAATGGAAAATTATTTCCATTTTAATGGATGCTACAATAAACAGACACAGGGAACGGCTATGGGGGCGACACTAGCCCCGAGCATCGCAAACCTCTATATGGAGGCCTTCGAAATAAGTACGATCTATGGTGACAACAACCCCTTTCGAGATAAGATCCAGGTCTGGAAGAGGTACATAGACGATATTCTACTAATTTGGAAGGGCGATGAGAGTGAAGCTATCTCGGTCATCAAATGGCTGAATGAGCAAAATCAACATATAAAGTTCACTGAAAATTACAGCAGAGAGGAAGTGAATTTCCTGGACATTACAATAAAAGTTGACATCAACAATGGAGAACTTTTCGTGACACCATATAAAAAGCCTACTGACCGCAATGAATTATCGCATTATACTAGCTTCCACCCTAACCATACGGGGGACAACTTGCCTTTTGGGCAGTTTTTATGCTTAAGAAAAACAGCACAAACAGAGAAGACTATATAGAAGGGGCCAACAAATTGAGAACAAATCTACAAGAAAGAGGCTACCCTAAAAAATTGACAAACCGAGCTATGAAGAGGGCTGACAATAACCATCGGGAAGCGATACTTGAACAACAACCGGTATCTAAAAAAGAAAAAAGAATGAAAAATTGGTCTTTGTCAACACGTACAGTAATCTGTCAAATCGGATTAGAAAAATCATATACAGAAACTGGACGATTATGGAAAAAGGAAAAAGCCCATTGGAAAAACCACTAATAGCCTTCAGAAGAAGCAAGACCATGAAGGATCAAATAATGCGCAATGATATCACAAAGCAATATAAAATCCAACCAACACTTACAGAGAGCTGGGGAATGAGAGCACCGGAGGGACATGTGCCATGCAGCAGCTGTACGTGCTGCCCACAAACAAAGAAATCAACCCAAATAGATTTAGGCCTTAAGAGCAATTGGAAACAGAAAACATTAACGAATTGCAACTCCAAATTTGTTGTTTACGTGATATGGTGCCCCTGTAAAAAAATCTATATAGGGAAGACTGAAAGAAAAAGAAAAACCAGGATAACGGAGCATAAGAGTTGCATAAGGAACAGAATTCATTCCGCACCAATGGTAGGACACTTCATAGAAATGATCCATAAGGCAGAAGAATTAAAGTGGTCCGTGGTGTATCAGGTAAAGGAGAGTAATAATACGAACATCGATAGGAGGAAATTACTAACAAAAGAAAAGGAACTAATTTTTCTTACTAAATGTTGCAAGACGGGTCTCAATGAACGAGTGGAGTGATACCTCATGGACCAATGGGAATGGATGCTGCATGGTCCTTTACACAGAAATGCACACTAAATGGAAGTTATAATGTATAAAACACAGAAATGAACACATATGTAGAAAGTATCTGTCCTAAAAGCAACCGATGAGAAAATAAAAAATGCAATGGGAATGGATGCCTGATGTTGCTTTACACAGATAGGTGCACTAAATGGAAGTTGCAATCTATACAACACAGAAACGTGCACAAATGTGGAAAGTATCTGACCAAAAAACAACTGATGATAAAATGCTAATAGAACTAATTCGCTTTCCTCCCCTGGCGGATAGAATATGAGAATATGGGGAGAGGACATGGACAAACATATGCTGAATTTGAACATTGCAGGATTAGGAAATAAGAGCCTTACGAGCGATGCAGGATCGGCGGTAAAAGAGATACACAACACGGATTAATGAAGGCAGAAAAAAGGACCACCTTTTCCGAGACGATGACGCGAAGGCATCCGATTGGATGAAGGGGAGCGCGCCTACCAACAGGAACGTACAAAAGAATACGAAAATGGCCACAAGTCGGAAAGAGGAAACAGCTGGATGCGGACGGGCCCCTTCAACTGAGAAAGAAGAGACGGCAGAGCTCGGCAGAGACGAGGGAACGCCGGAAGCGATTCGCGAGACAGAGGGACCCAGCCATGAAGATGAAAGGTAAGAAAAATAGCGGGAGTAATGAACGGTAGACTAGAGGAGGGTCACAATATAGCGCGGGTTACTCTAATTTAAAACAAACACTTTACCTTGGTAGGTGCCCACGCTTAGAAAATCTTATGGAACTGAAGGAAAACCACGTGGGAATTTGGGACGAGTGAGATTACAATCAGTGAGTATGGCTCAAATATCTAATAGCCCTAAAATGAAATTTAGCCAAAACAGAATATGGGATATAAGACGTGAAACAGTCTATATTTCTCACCCTGACTCTACTTCGTATGAAAACCCTGGAGGAGTCAGAAGGAACTATAAACTACTGACGTAGCTGAGTGTTCTCAGAAAAATGGGAACACCGAACTAAGGTACATCTCCCAGAGCAATGTTAACAGCTATATTGTGAACAACATAAAAAAGACAAAGTATTAGCCCATTCGGGAGCACTTGTAAGCCATATCCCTGTACTTATATGTTTTGAAATAGGTGACTACAGAAAAGATAACATACCAGAATTGGGAATAAAAGAATATTCAGAGATAGACATCTGAACGGATGGAAATAAACAACCAGGATACTAAAATTAGAAGGTAATTAATGTACTTTTTGGTATGATTCTTGAGGAAACTGTAAAACTCTGATAAATAGCCCATTGAAGAACAGGGGAACTACTGTTGAATATAGAGATGGTAGGCTACCAGATTAATGGTACACCACCTTATGAAATGATGCCGATGTGATGTTGTCCTCCATCAAGTCATGCATGTCAGTGCCAAATGAATGAAGGAAGTTAATCCTACTCATGGTAAATTAATACCCTAAACGTAGTAATAAACACTACAGAGAAGTTGGACTAATAATTAATTCCATTCTTCATATATTTGCTTTTCACAGATACCGTTTTCTGGAATTCTGGCCCAGAAATGAAATAGACGTCAGTGGAATTCATGAGTCCCGACCAAGAAGTCTAAAGAATACAAGAAGACCAAATGGTCACTACATAACAGAATGTTGCTATATGAAAATTAACCCCTGAAGAATTTCCTTAAATTGTGTAAATCGATATAGGAAAGAAACATGTTGGGTAGTGTGGATTGTAGAATGAGAGGATGTATGGATGACATGAGTATTAATGAATAGAACATCTAATGTGGGGATATTCGAGCACCCAGTGAAGAAATTAGAGGACATAAAAAACAAACTAAGAACTGAAAAATCTGTCCTCATTTGATGAACTATTTGTGAGCAAGAATAGGTATTAGGTAACAGAATGTTATGTAGGTCTCTTTTTCGTGGTCAACGAGGCCAAAAATAGAGAAAAATGTGCAATAATTGATCTTAGATAAAAGTGTAATAATTTGTATTAGAGGAAATTGTGAATGTATTTTTAGTGATGTTTTTATTGAGAGTAAATAAATTGATATTTTGATAAAAAATTGTTTGGAATTAGAATGTTGTGATATAATGAACTAAACAGCATGCATAAATGAGTCAGAAAAAGGTACTGGAGAAGCAAGGGACCCTTTAAGCATTAGTGTGGTTTACTCTAGATTCTTTATGTGTTGAGGGTTGTCTTAAAGAGGTCCAGAAAAATATTCCCTCTAGTCTCTCGAAGTGTTATACATCATCTTTTCCCACCACATCAATCTGGATTCCACCCTGTCTCTTCAACAGAAACTGCTCTTCTCTCGCTTTCCAATTCAAATCTTCATGCCCGACATCTAAAATGTTCTTCTATACTAATTCTGTTAGACCTTAGCGCTGCTTTCGACACTGTACATCACACTATGTTTCTTTCCAATCGGTCTTCACTTGGTATCTCGGAAATGGCTCTTCAGTGATTTTCATCTCATATATTTTGTCGTTCTTTTGTGGTGTGTTGGAAAAATTCTTCTCATTCTTTTCCTCTTGCCTTTTTGGGTTCCTCAAGGTTCATTGCTTGGTCCCATTCTTTTCCGTCTTTACAGAACTGATTTCTTTTCACAGTTTTCAGGCACATTTCTACGCTAATAACACTCAAATCGTGCTTTCTGTCTTTTGATGACTCCATCCATCAACGTCGATCTCCTTGCCTTCTGGTGGCGAACAGCTGGATGTCCTCAGGATATTTATGCCTTAAATCGAAGACGACGGAAATTCTATTCTTCCTTACTTCTTCTACATCGTCACCATCTTCTATAAGTTTTCCTACCCTTAACCTCCCTGTAACTCCTCTTGTTCGTGATTTGTTTTCATCTTTTACTCTGTCTTCTCTGTTCAAAAGCAGATTGCAATTTCTACTATTATTCAATTCTGTCCCTTCTATCTCTTCAATATTAAGAGAATTCGTCACATAACATTTTCTTCTACTAAATTATTATTACAAATGTGTGTCTTGTCTGATCTTAATTGATATTCTTTATATTTTGGTCTTCCAGACTATGCTCTCCCTCCGTTGCATTTTGTTCTTTACTTAGCACTGGCTCCCAATTGGACCTAGATTTGAGTTTAATTTTCTCTGCACAGTGTTTAAATGTGTTCATGCTTTGGCTCCAGATTATTTGGCATCTTTTGTTTCCCAATATCATCCTCCTAGGGTTCTTCATCTCAATTTCACCTTTCTGTTCCTCGGCCCACTGTGCATTTTATCACTTTTATTCTTTTCAATTACTTGCTCTGATAATCTATAGACTTCTCTTCTACTGGACATTTGTTCTTGCTCTATTTGAGAAACATCTTAAACTTCATCTTTTGCAGTCTGCCTTTCCTCATCACGTTTTCTCCTGACTTAGTTGGTTTGGGTTCTTTTGGTTTTAGTTTTTTTTTCCCCTCCAGTTAGCTTAAGGCTATTCTCATTCATCATTGATGACTTCAATGTGACAAATGCCATTTGGTAAGGGCAGGATAGTCTGATTGTTTTTGATTTTTATTAAAAATATGATGCTGGAAATGTTGTTTCTGAAATTTAAGTCTGCTAATCATAAAGCTCCATGACAAAATCATAGTTCACTCATGTCCCTTTGCTGTGACCAGGTCACAGGTGCATTCTAGCCTTCTGCTGAAAGCCAATGTTTCAAAAGGTAGAGGGTTGTTTATTGGTTTGCACCTCTGATTTAAGACATAGCAATTGTGTACCCTAGTCAGCCAGTAGCACATTAAATAGCAAATACAAGCAACATTTGGTTATGGCATGATGACTACTGGGGCTACACAAACAGAGAGGGGTTCCATCATCTTGTTTTCTGCTAGCGCTCCCTACACCTTCTTCTCATACCCACTTTTTGCAGCCAAAGGAGTCTGGGTATATAAGAAGGCCAAGGACACAAGTTACAGGAGCTTGGATTGGACTCCTGACAACAGACTTGATTTTGACAAATTCACTGTAGCAGTTTGTCTGTATTACAAATAGGAAACACTGTCCTTAGTTGATTCATTTTTGGACTTCCAGACAAGAAGGACTCTCTGAAATTCGGTTGGGATTACAAACTATTCCAAAGTCCTCTGTCATACAAGTAGACACAGAGTGCTTCAAAGAAGAGGAGAGCAATGCCCCCTAACCATACCCAGGGATCATTGGGGTGAACACAGCTGTGGACCAAGGCCTCTCTTCTGCTGCCTGTACACTAGAACCAGGACCCTGCTCACTGGTGGTGAAGGACACCCTGTAGGTGCCAGACAGGGTTCCCGGCATGGAAGTGAGGAACAAAGGACTCACGTTGTAGTCCGAGTCCCTGGATTAGGCCTCCTAGCAGCTCATAGTCCAGAGAAGCTTGGAACTCTGTTCATCATCGAGGCATCTTTGAGCTGGCTCAACCACACTCAACTATCTGAGTCGCTAAAGAACCTGCATGCACTTACCTGTCCTTTGAGCCACCAGATGCTGACTCAACCTATTGATGCAGACAGCCCTGACTCAACCCCTTGCCAGCTTGCTTTCCTGGAAGCAGCCGACTGAAACGCAGCCTCTACCTGCTGGAAGCATGGACTCACCCGTACTGGACGCAGACTCTACCCAGCAGAAGCATCATCTTGCCGCCGACTCGAACACCTGGAAGATTTCTCCTGAATGACTGACTCGACTGTCTCGCATGCCAACTTGATCCACCGGGGCTCACACCTCAAACTGAACCAATGCTGCCTCGCCATTGAGAAAGCATGGCTTGACTGTAGCAAAGCGCCTAGAGCCCGGTTCGACGCTGTTGAGCTCCAAAGACAAGAGAGGAAAGTTAAATAGGCACTGGTCTGTCGGTCCACTTTAAAGGACATTAGTGACTTTTATGCCCCTCTTCTTTGCCTTTTTAAAGAACATATTATTGAGCATTGACATGTTGCTGAAATTGTTTGCCCGAGCAACCCTGTCTTTACGCAGAGTGCCCCCTTTATGCTCAAAGTCTGCATTCTCTGTGTTTCCTACACATGAATGGGTCATTAGTGTTTTTAATTAGTTGTGAACTTTCTTATTTTTTATTAAATGTTTAATAATAGTATTTTAATAGACTCTTTTGGTAGCACCATAATATTGTTGTTAGTGTTGCAACTGCATCAGCTCACACACACCCTGAAGTGTATTCTCTGGTCACTGGCCCGTGTTACTAAAGGAGGCAAATGAGCTATATCGGTCAGGCTGTGCTTGTTTCACTTTTGTAATAGGGATCACTACTTGTTTGGCAGTATTATAGGGATGAGCAGGCAGTTCATTCACCACTCAACCCTGTTCCCCTGCAGAGCAGTAATCATTTCAACAAAGTAACCCCACCACTTACTACACAGGACCTTCATATTAAAGATGAGACTGAGCAATCAGTTGAGATGAAAATTCAGAATGTGACGGCAGACCTATACAAAACCCTGAAAAACTCTGAAGCACATTGATTCCTGTATGGGACATGCAGAGACCTCAGTCCAGTTGCTTCATGAAGACTTGATCTAAATGTAGGGTGGGTTAGCAGACATAATACACGATATGAAGCGGTTGGTAAGAACTACTGAAGTTTTGGAGTACATGCAACGACTGGATAATCTGAGGATACATAGCCTGGTGTAAGGAACCAAGGTGTCGGACCATAAAAGCTGGCTGATTAGGATATACGAACGCATCCTTCCCTGGAATCACAAAGAAGAGCAACGCTTGGTATAGAATACACAGAGTGGAACCGATCCTCAAGGGTTGTAGAGGACTGATGAATCAGTGAAGATTCCCCCAGAAAAGCCGATGTTTTCCGATCCCGGACCTAAGGTGGTGTTCTGCAGATGGATCACATGCTCAACTTCCCCCGAGAAACCAACATTCTAATAGCTTATTGCAAAACAGAAGAAGTTAGAAAACTAATTTTCCCTTTAGGGCATTGTGAGGTGGAAAACCCAGAGGTACAACTAAAAACCACCGACCACACCATACAGGCAGCATGCCAACAGTCAGCTCAGCAAGAGGATCCACATTGCCCGGAGAAGCAAGCATCCGAGATGACTCCCGTGAGGCCAGTGGCAGAAAGGGTCCAAACTGAGACCCTTACAGCTATGAAATGTACTGCAGGTTCGGAGGAAAATTTACAGCAAGAGCCAGGGACTAGCGGACCCCTAATCCAGATTGGGAAGGCAAAAGCAGAAAAACTGTCGGATCACGGGACTACCGATCACAATATGTACCGTGGCATGGCCCGGGTTAAACACAGATCTCTAAAATGCAAAACGAACATAAAACAGCAGAACCATTACAAAAATATCTCACCTTATGCCAGGAAAACAGCCCGAGAAAGAATTATAAGAGGGGAGTTGGGGGAGAGCAGTGGAACCAAGAGCTAGGGTCCTGGAGGGGGGTGGGAGAGAAACAAACCCCAGGTGCAAGAAATGGGGAGGCAACGTTGTTGAGACCATTAGTCACAGCAGGGAACACTAATTGGAGGAGAGGGGCAGAAAGTTGTTTAAATGCTGAATACAGAGACTCATGGGCTCTCTCTGCTTTCCCCAGCAACAGCCGCACGGAGACGACGTGGAATGGAGTGAAGCAGCAGAAGTCTTCCACTTGGCATATTAAGGAGCGGAATCGAAGAGAACGGGGAGGGCCGTACTCGCGACCCAATTGCTGAGATGTGCGCCATGCTGAAGGATACAAGCGTGGCAACAGTAACTCTGCTGAACATTTTCTTGTGAGACAACCGGAAGCAAGACGTGCATTTCTCCTGAATCACAACATGTAAACAGACCTCTTTGACTGAAAGAACTGGCCATTTGGGACCGTTAAAAGAGAGCCTCTGATACAGGGAGTAGGGCATACTCTGTGAACTGATTGCACAACCAAGCGCCAAACCGACCAGGGGTGAGCAGTGCCTGTGCAGTGGCTGACAAGTAACGTTCTGGTTGCAATATTTAAGTTATATGAAGTGTGGCTGTTCCAGCACTGAATAAAGTATTTTAAGTTAACCTGCTATCTGCCTCTCGCCGCCTCATTTACAGTGGTGGCAGTGGTGGGATTCAGATAGCGCCGGTACAGACACCATGGAGGCCATTATCAAAACGCTAGCAGAAGGACAGCAATAATTGCAACAACTATTGCAAGTCCAAGGGCATCAGGCTCAGGCAGACCAGCAAGCACTACAACAAGCCATACAAGTCCAGAGTACTGCCCAAGAACAAGGAAGAGAAGCTCTGCGGATATTAAGTGAAGCAGTGGCTACCAACCGGGCTCAACCAGCCATCCCACCTACCGTACAGAAGTACCAGGTGGGAGATGACCCATGTCTTTTCTTTGTTCATTTTGAGCGGATCGCTAGGGTGGCTCAACGGCCACAGGAGAGGCGTGCCTTCTTCCCACCACCCTTACGCACTGGGGCAATGCAAGGGGCCTATCAAGCTGCAAATTCCACAGGGAACAGTGAAGTTAAGAAGACGATTTTAGAAAGATTGGGGATGGATGAGGAGTCCTATTGTATTAAGTACCGGGAAACAAGTCTAAAGCCTGGGCAAACTGTTCTATCACATTCAGGATTTGGCTTAGAAATGGTTACAACCAAGCACTGCCACCACAGGACAGATAAAGGATAACATTAGAGCAATTTATTGAGGCCTTACCAAGTCCCATTCAAAGATGGTCCGGCAACATCACCATCTGTCCTTACCCGAAGCAATAGATGTGGCGACAGCATACCAAAAAGCTGGGGTGCCCTGAACCTTCACAGGGCCAACAACAAGGCTGAGCAATGAACCCCTAGCCATGCGCCCCTGACCCTACCGGGCAGCCCCTCCAAAACCACGTATGAGGACTGAACAATGGCCAGCCAATGGAATGGGTTTACCAAAAGTGCAACCCCCACAATGTTTTGAGTTCCCGGAAAGCAAAACCAGAGCCTATGGAGATCGGGACCATTCAAACACAAGCATTCAGATGAAAAGTAGCACCCTATGTGATAGAAGTGACGGTGGATGGACAAACTGCCTAGGCCATGATGGACAGCGGAAGCAGGCAGACGGCCATACAACCACATGTGAGTGATCAAGACAATGACAAGGTGAGGAAAATAGCTGTAAAATGTGTTCACAGGGTTATCAAAGAGTATCCACAAGAGACTTCACCCTAGGAATCCAGGGGGAGGAGGTTCTGGCAAAAGCAGCTGTTATTCCCACACTTCCCACCCCGATACTGATAGGTACTGACCTCCTGGGTTTTGATAAATGGTTACAGGAAACCCCCTATGCACAAACTGAACGGGTATGCCCGCCTATGAAAACCCGGTGATTCAGGGCACAAAAGAAAACTAATACCACATGGAGGGAAGAATACAGGGACATAGATCTGATAGACTGGAGGTTAGGAGACCATTTACCATCCTTCCGAACAGAAACTGGGCTAGATGAAACCCTAAAAAGAGCAAGAGAACAAGCCCAAGATCAATCAAGTACAGAGGCTACAACCCTGTACTTCACAGAGAAGCAAGGTTTGCTATATAGGATTACACGAGGCCCTGATGATAACGAGAAGGAACAATTGTTGGTTCCCCAGTCCTACAGAAAAGATGTAGTCAAATTGGCACACAACCAAAACATAGGGGGCCATTTGGCTGAAAATATGACTTTGAAGAGACTATTACAGAACTTTTACTGGCCAGGAATATATGCCGTAGTAACTAAATATTGCCAGGAGTGCCACACATGCAAAAAAACTAGCTCCCACATGCCGGCCAGTGTACCCCTGCAGAGCTGCAGAGGATGCCCCTGATCAGGGAACCGTTCCAAAGAATAGGACTAGAGATTGTTGGGCCCCTGAAGCCAAGCATCAGAGGCTAGAAGTTCCTACTAGTGGTTCTGCACTATGCCACTAGATATCCAGAGGCTTTTACCTTAAGAGGAAGTTCTGCCAAGCGAGTATGCAATGTACTTCTTCCCTATTTCGCCAGAGTGGGAATACCTCAATACATAATCACGGACCAAGGAAGCAACTTTATGTCGGTGGTAATGAAAGAAATTTGTAAAACCCTGGGTATTACACATTTAAAACCATCTGTGTATCACCCACAAACCGATGGGCTCGTGGAAAGATATAACAAAACAATTAAACAAATGATAAGAAGAGCCGCGAGTCCCACAGGTTTAGGATAGGCTAGAGTTCTACCCTGGGTTTTGATGGTGTTAAGAGACACCCCACAATCGCCTACCAGGTATTCACAGTTCAAATTATTGTTTGGAAGACGGCCACGTTCCATACTAGGGTTGTTAAAAACCACCTGGGAGATGCAGGAAGAGAAGAACTTGACTGAATATGTAAATGATTTAAGAGGGCATCTTGGAAAACTGTGAGAGTATGCTCAAGAAAACCTAGGGCGAGCCCAGTAAAAACAAGATAAATAATATGACTAGGGTACCCAGCCTCGATCTCTGAAGGTGAGAGACAAAGTGTTGATACTACTGCCTACCAGTGCAAACAAATTGTTAGGACAGTGGAGGGGACCATACAAGATTACAAAAGTATTAGGACCAGTCAATAATGAAGTGGAACAACCAGATAGACGAGTTAAACATCAGAACTATCATATAAATCTGCATAAGCTATGGAAAGAGATTTCCACTACGGTATTATGTACTTTGCGATCAGGCTTATCGGTGCCGGAGCAAATGGTACCTAATCTATCAAGCGGCCTGCAGGATGTTAGGTTGGGGGACCAGTTGAACCAGAACCAGAAATGCGAGTTGTTCTCCAGTCTTGAACAGGTTGCCAATGTGTTTTCAGTCTTACCAGGCCGAATTCATATGGCAACACACTCCATACCAAAGGAGGCAGGCAAGATCATACGCCTCAGGCCATACCGCATCCCAGAAGCAAAACGTGAAGACCTAGCATGGGAAATCAGCGACATGTTGAAACTGGACACCATTATTCCATCAAAAAGCACCTGGTGTTCACTAGTGGGGCTAGTACCCAAACCAGAGGGTATCACAAGATTCTGTATGGATTTTAGGCAATTAAACTCAATATCCCGTTATGAAGACTATCTACTGGAAAAACTAGGCGCTGCAGCATACTTAAGTACCCTGGATTTAACCAAGGGGTATTGGCAAATACCCCTTAACCCACAGGATCAGGAAAGAACAGCGCCTTTGCCACGCCCCAAGGACTATTTTAATTTACGGTGTTACCCTTCGGGTTACACAGAGCCCGGCAACTTTTCAGGCATTGATGGACAAGGTCCTAAAATCCTAAAATCCCATGAAGGTTATGCAGCAGCATATTTGGACGTGTTTAATAACACCTGGAAGGAACATTTAGCACATCTGAAAAACGTGGTCAAATCCCCAAAAAAAACCTAAAACAACAAAGTATCTTGGGTACTCCGTTAGAGGCGGGCAGATCACACCCCTACTTGACAAAATGCAAGCATTACAAAAACTACAAGCACCCAAAACCCGTAAGGATATGAGCCTTCCTAGGGTTTGTGGGATATTATCGAAGGTTCCTACCCCATTTTTCCACAATAACGGCACCACTGACAGACACATTGAAAACGAACCAGCCACTCATAATTACTACTGAAGCTAAGCAAGCATTTCAGACCCTAATCGATGCAATTTCCAAGCAACCTGTTCTGCATTGCCCAGATTTTTCTAAAGAATATTCTTTTTGCAGACCGATGCAGCAGGGTGTGGATTAGGGGCCGTCTTGTCAAAGGAACGGATCAGGAACTATGTCCTATTGCATTAATTAGTAGAAAACTGCTTCCCCATGAACTTCCGTATTCAACCTTGGAAAAGGAATGTCTGGCAATAAAATGGGCGGTGGGGTTCCTCCGATACTACCTACCGGGAAGACGTTTTACTATATTCACTGATAGTGCCACTCTATGGTGGTTGGCCACCCAGAAGGACTCGAACCATAGGGTCCTTAGATGGTTCCTAACCCTGCAACCATACAATTTTGTCACCTTACACAAACCGAGTACCAGGTTGTGGCAGATTATCTGTCTCGAGCATTGGACCAGCCCGAACAGCATGGTCCTTTGATGGGAGTGAGTGAGGTAGAAAACCCAGAGGAACAATTAAAAACCACATTTGCCACCGACCACGCCATGCAGAGAGCATGCCAACCCAACAGTCAACACAGCAAGAGGATCCACATTGCCCGGAGAAGCAAGCATCCGAGATGACTCCCGTGAGGACAGTGGCAGAAAGGGTCCAAACTGAGACCTTTACAGCTATGAAATGTACTGCGGGTTCAGAGGCAAAATTACAGCAAGATCCAGGGATTACTGGACCCCTAATCCAGAACGCGAGGGCAAAAGCGGAAAAACAGTCGGATCTCGGAACTACCGATCCCATAATGCACCGCGGGGATGGCCCGGGTTAAACACGGATTTCTAATATGCAAAACAAACTTAAAACAGCAGACCCATTACAAAAATATCTCACCTTATGCCATGAAAACAGCCCGAGAAAGTAGTATAAGAGAGGAGGGGGGGGAGCAGTGGAACCAAGAGTTAGGGTCCTGGCGGGTGAGAAACAAACCCCAGGTGCAGAAAATGGGGAGGCAACGTTGTCGAGACCATTAATCAGAGGGGGGAACACCAATTGATGGGAGGGGCAGAAAGTTGTTTAAATGCCGCATACAGAGACTCATGGGCTCTCTCTGCTTTCCCCAACAAGTGCCGCACGGAGACAACGCAGAATAGAGTGAAGCAGCAGAAGGCTTCCACTGGGCATATTAAGAAGCGGAATCAAAGAACGAGGAGGGCTGTACTCGTGACCCAATTGCTGAGGTGCATGCCAAGCTTTTTCTTATGCGACAACCGGGAGCAAGACGTGCATTTCTCCCGAATCACAACCTGTCAACAGACCTCTGACTGAAAGAACTGGCCACCTGGGACCCTAAAAAGAGAGCCTCCGATACAGGGAGTGAGGCATTCTCTGTGAACTGATTGCACGACCGAGAGCCGAACCCACGAGGGGTGAGCGGCGCCTGTGCAGTGGTCGACAAGTAACGTTCTGGTTTCAATATTTGAGTTATATGAAGTATGGCTGTTCCAGCACTGAATAAAGTATTTTATGTTAACCTGCTATCTGTCTCTCGCCTCCTCATTTACAGGCCTTCAAGTCCCATAATCACTGAAGTACTGGGACGAAGAAGAGTGCTAAAGAGGAACAAAACCTCAAAGTGCAGCTTGTTAATGGGAATGACCCACACCTGAGGGAGATTGGGAGGCTAAAAAGACCCCACAGGTGCAGGCCATTAGTGAGCAGAGGGAGCCGTGTGTGCAGTGTGAACAGCAGAAGTAGAGACTGGAAGAGGGGGAAGACGCCGGGACCACTGGTGAACAGAAAGCGGTAACTGGTCCTGAGAGGGTCTTTGCCTCCAGAAGAACAAGTTACTTTCTTACTTGGTAACGTTCTTTTGATGGGATGGTCCGACGACATATTCCATATCTATGACAGGTAATCACCACAGCTGTGCTGCTTGGGAAAATTTACGGCGTCTGCGTCCCGCATCGATGACGTCAATACGCTGTCCTCGAAGGCCTCTGTCGAGCCGACGTCACCGGATGTTATAAATAGGTCGCACGACGCCCGTAGCCTCAGTTGTAGTTTCTTCCCCAGAACGTGTGGCACCAATCTTCTGCCAGTATGATCACAGAAAGTCTTGCGGAAACGTAAGCTGCAATCGCATTAGAAATTCTGTAGCGGGACAGGCAAGGAGGGAGCGATATGGAATATCCTTGTACCTCAACCTTTCAGAAGCCAAGCGTGAAGGTTG
Organism: Ambystoma mexicanum; assembly: GCF_040938575.1. Classification (NCBI taxonomy): domain Eukaryota; kingdom Metazoa; phylum Chordata; class Amphibia; order Caudata; family Ambystomatidae; genus Ambystoma; species Ambystoma mexicanum. Next base: position 375,154,108 of record NC_090935.1, on the reverse strand, counting down.
AGGGATCTGACCTCTGGATGGAGAACCAGACCCCCTCCCTTGAGAGCAGATAGTCTCGGTAGGGAAGACGGCGTGGAGGGCAGATCGACAAGTTGAGAAGGTCCGGGTACCACGTTCTCCTGGCCCATGCCGGAGCAATGAGGATCATCCGGGAACCGAACCTCCGTGACCTCCGCAGCACTTTCGGGATGACGGTGACTGGAGAAAACGCGTAGAGCAGTGGGAAGGACCACTCCGCCACGAACATGTCCCTTAAGGCTCCTCTTGGAGGAAATTCCCGCAAGCAGAACCTTTCGCACTTTCGTATGACACTGGAGGCAAAGAGATCCACTTGTGGGGTCCCCAAAGGGCAAAGATCTCCAGGAGAATCTCCTGAGCCAGTTCCCACTCGTGAGAGATCGCGCTCTGCCTTCTCAGAGTGTCCGCCGTCTCGTTTTTATCTCCAGCCAGATGAACTGCTGAGATCGAAATTCCCTGCTGGATGGCCCAGAACCAGAGATGCATCGCCTCCGTGCACGGAGGAAGTGACCCTGCCCCCCCTTTTTTGTTGAGGTAGTGCATGGCCATTGTGTTGTCCGTCAGAATCAGGACAGTCTTCCCACGCACAGTCGGCAGAAAAGCCTTCAGGGCAGGCCTGACGGCCCTCAGCTCCAACAGACTGATATGCAGTCTGGACTCCGACGGAGACCAACGACCACTGACTGTCAACTCGTTGGCATGAGCTCCCAATCACGTGAGGGATGCGTCCGTCACGATCGTCGCCTCCGGCCAGAGTAGCCAAAATGGAGCCCCCTTCATCAGATTGCCTTTGACGGCCCACCACAGAAGGTCCTGGGCGACCGAGGGCGGCAACGGAACGGGGTCTGACATCCTGCCGGAGGACTGTGACCACTGCATCTTGAGAACCCATTGCAGAGATCTCATCCGCAACCTGGCCTCTGGTACCAAAAGAATGCAGAATGCCATGAGGCCGAGCAACCTCAAGATCTCGAACGCTGGGAGACTCTGGGCAAGTTGAAACTTGTGCACCATCTGCAGAATGTAATGAGCCCTCACCTGGGGAGGGGAAACACTGCCCCAGGGACGTATCGAGCACTGCTCTGATGTACTGGAGCCGCTGAGTTGGCGTCAAGTGGCACTTTAAGTTGAGGGAGAAGCCCAGCTTGTGAAGGGAGTGGCAGGTGACTTACAGATGATCCAGGACTTGCTCGGGAGAGCGCGCCCTGATCAACCAATCGTCCAGGTAGGGGTAGACGTGAATCCCCCCTTTCCTGAGATACACTGCCACCACCACCATGAGCTTGGTGAAAACCCTCGGAGCGGAGGTCAATCCGAACGGCAGGACTCGAAACTGAAAATGCGAGTTGCCAACCACACACCTCAGGAACTTCTTGCGCTTGGGATGAATCGGCACATGAAAATAAGCATCCTTTAGGTCGAGAAACACCAACCAGTCCTGAAGTTGAAGGGCCTGGAGGACTTGAGAGAGAGAGAGAGAGAGAGAGAGAGAGAGAGAGAGTAACCATCTTGAACTTGTCCTTCCTGAGGAGCTTGTTCAAACACGCAAGTCCATGATGGGTCTCAATCCCCAGTCTTTCTTCAAAATCAAAAAATAAGGGGAATACCATCCCTTGTTTCTCTCCTCTACAGGCACCAGTTCTATGGCGCCTTTCTCCAACAGGGATTTAATCTCCTGCGCAAGGAGCGGATCCCGACTCTTCAAAGAGAGATTCCCTGGTGGATTGTTGTGAGGCCTCTGCCGGAAAGGAAGACAGTAGCCATGGGCTATGATCTCCAGAACCCACACATCTGAAATAATGGCACGCCATTCTACAAGATGCTGCGCCAGCCTTCCCCCAACTGGCGAACCATGGGACATGGCCTCATGACTGAGTTGAAGCGACATTGCCCGAGGGTAAAGAGGCAACTGCCCGGGTGGCCTTGGCACCTTGAGTACCTTGTTTTCCACCACTGGCACTCCTACGGTGGCCCCTTTGACTTGCAGCCCCTCTCGATCTACCAAAGGAAGAGTAGTATCGAAAGGAACCTCCCCTCCATTGCTGTCCCCTAGGACGAAAAGGCGGAGGTTGGCAAACTGCAGCGCTCAACGACTTTGCTGCAGCTTTGGAGGTCTGCAACCTCTCAAGGCTCTCGTCAGACTTGCTGCCAAAAAGATGTACACCATCAAAGGGCATGTTGAAAAGCCACGCTTGCACATCAGGTGCAAACCCCGACTTCCGCAACCATGCAAATCTGCGCATTACGGTACTCGCCGCCATGGACCGGCTGACACAATCTGCCATGTCCAGACCTGACTGAACGGATTCACACATGGCATCCTTGCCATCCTGGACAAGAGCAAGAAAGCCATCCCGTTCCTCCCCTTCTGGAATATGTTCAGCTGCCAAAGAGACAATTCCACAGAGTATGAGTGAAATGTGCTAAGGCACACACAGAGTTGGCTGCCTGTAAAGCCATACCCCCTGAAGAAAACACTTTCTTCACCCGGCCATCAAAACGCTTGTCGTCCCTATCAGGAGGGATGGTATGGTACGACGCCTTTTTTGCCGGGGCTGTAGCCGCCTGCACCACCAAACTCTCCGGAGTGGCGGTCCGTAGTCAAGTAGCTGGGGCCGCTACTGGCAGGACGGTATTTTTTCGGCTTGCCCACTGCCGGGAGACACTCCGGAGCAGTCCAAGCCGCTGCCACCCTTCTTTGCAAGGCCATATGGAATGGCAGTACCGGGTCAGTTGGTGGACCTTGGTCCAGGATGTCTGTCAGGTCATCCTGCAGAAAATCCCCTGGTGGCGCAGACCACCCCAAGTACTCTGTCACCCTCTACATGAGGTGCCGGTACGAGGATTCAGCATGCGTACACGGCTCAGGCCTGCCAAACTCAACCTCCGGGGAGGTGTCCAGACCACTGGCGTCGTGCAAAGACTAAATCCCTGGATGAGGGCACATGTTTGGACTTGGCCAGAGCCTTCCTCGGGGTTTCCACCGGTCTCCGGGGCGCCTCTGAGAAATCCTTCTCGAAAGGTGTCGACGGAATCGGCGTAGACGGCGAGCGTGTCCTTCGACAGCCTCGACGACGATGGCTTCCTCGTAGGCGGAGCCTCGAGAGAGTCCTTCGACGGCCTCGGCGCCAGAGGCATCGACGTCTTCTTCGAAGACCTCACAGGCTCCGACGGTCTCAATGGCATCAAGGACGGGACCTGGAGCGGGCATGGCTAGAGCGATCCACCTTGTCTGACCGGGACCTCGAAGGTTCCCAGTGATCGCGACGACCGCTCGAGCCCGAAGGCGTGCGAACAGTGTCTCTAGCACGTTCCCTACCAGCGTCTTTCGATGGCGCGAACGGAACAGAGCTCTGCGACTGAAAAATCGCCATCATATCCTTACAAAACGAATCCCATTCCGCAGGAGAGGAATACTTGGTGGGGCAGGCACCCAACCGACGGGCGGAGTCCTCAGATGAGGAAGGCGACCGGTGACAGCGCTTCCGTGAGTGCCTAAAAAAGGCAGAGGAATAGCGGGACCCACTCCGGGACCGAGACCCCCTGGACTTACGCCGACGATGCAGAGGGTCACCCGCGAATCGTCAGTCGAAAGCCCAGTGGATTTCGACTTCCGGGGCTTAGACACCTTACAGACAGAAAGCTTCTTCTTACGCTCCCGCAAGGCCTTCGATGTTAACGACTGGCAATCGTCACAATCGTCTGTGGTGTGGTTCTCACCGAGGCACCAGAGGCAGGCGTTGTGCGGGTCTGTCAGCGACATCTTGGAACCGCAGTCCTGACACTTCTTGAAACCCGGCCGCGGGGTAGAAGAAGACAAAGACATCATGGAAATCTTTACAAACAAATGGGTTTGAAGAACCGATAGAGTAACTCAGAAGAACCGAGGCGCGCCGAGAGCTCCGAAGCGAACACGTTTGCGGAAAAAACAGAACTGAGGATACAGGCGTTGTGCGTCCTACTTATAACATCTGGTGACGTTGGCTCGAAGGAGGCCCTCGAGGACAGCGTATCGACGTCATCGACGTGGGACACCGAAAGATTTTCTGAAGCAGCACAGCTGTGGTGATTACCTGTCATAGATATGGAATACGTCAGAGGACCCAATCCCCTCGAAACCTTAATTGCAGAGGTCGCCCAGCGGGAAGCAGGAGAAAGGGAAGCTTGCCCTCTGAAGACATGTTTTGCAGAGGCTGGTGTGAGGGGTCTGAAATTTGACACAGATAACTTTTAGATGACTTCTCAAATGATGCCATTTTATCAAAGTATAAGTTTCAATAACTGCCTCACTATCCCTACCCTGACAAGGATTTCCTTGCCTATCAAAAGCTAATGCAAACACTAACAAAGAATATCTGGCCCTCATAGTTAAACATAAAATACAGAAGAATATATATGGCAATTCACAACGTCAGCAACTGCATTTATAATGTATTCACAGTCTTTCTTTAGAATCTGGGTGAACTCCCCTTGCCCAGGTTTTAGGTTAGATTCAGTTCCAATGTGCAACAAAAAGAAACAAGGAGATCCAGGTTTGCAACAAAGTTCCAACACAGTTATTTGCTCCTTCACTCTGTCAAAAGAAAGTTCTATTAAATCAATATTCAACCAAAAGAACAATTCTTCTTCCTTGAACAATAATCTCCACTTCTTCAAATAGCACCAATGGTATTCTTGGTCAAGGTGATTTACCACACTTTATGAATATCAAAGAAAATCCCACTCTTTGTCAAATCCAAAGAAACACAACATCTATCAAAGGGTAAAGGAATACAGCTTCTTATTAAGGAATAAATAAACACATCTTCTTCTAAGATCTCTTCTTTATAGCGCCATAAATCACAGTTCAAATCTTTGGCAGGATTACTTCACAGCACCTCCGCTTTCACCTGGTTGACACTCACCCCAGGTACACTTCTACAAAGATTCACCATGCAGGTTTTCTCGCCTGCCCGATAGTGTTCCACACTCAACCGTGCTTCTGAAGTTTTAAATCTATTGACAACCAGAGGTTTTACCACAGCTTCAGCAGTTTGCAACTTTGCGACTTTTAGCAACTTTTCAGAAAAGACAATAGTCACATTAGTACCCATCAACACCTTCATGTAGGAAAGGCACTCTTCCTCTGAACATTCGCCTTCCAGAAGGCCTCTCGTCTTTCTGCGACATCAACCACCAAAATGCCTTTAAGGATGTAATTCTACCTTTCCTCCCTGATAGGATTTGGCAATGTGAGTTATACCAATTATTAGGGAACAATCTTAATCAACAAGCTTCGCCCTTTCACAATCTTGCATTTGCCCCTTCTCTTCCTGCCAACCAAAGCAGATTAATTGTATGGTATGCCTGGCTGTCAGTCTCATTTGGCTTTAGACAATGCTTGTCCAACACTTTAGGCTTTGGCAATACCGGTAACACTCTTGGCATGGGACAATGCTTTCACCCTGCAACTCACAATTTAAATTTCTGCCACATTACTTCAGTGCTACAATATTCTTCTTCTTTATAAATGATCCTTTTTGTTGGCCATCACTTTCGGAATCCTTTTTAAGCAAAGGTGATTAGTAATAGTTTAACATTCAATTAGAACTATTCCGGCAATTTCACTTCTACTCAACTACGACATGTGTCATCTTCATTGTTTCACAATCAACAATCGGGTCTGACTCACTTTTACTCATATGTGAGTGCTACCTTTGTTGAATTGCATTGTCCGACAATTAACGGTCTGGTGTACAAGGCTTTCACTCACGCGCGAGTGATTCTGCTTGGCTACAGTTGCCTGCCTGTTTTCGCGCAAGAGATCAGAATGCTCAGTAACACTCACTGGCTTCTGTCATCGCTCTCTTCGCATTATGCAGGACTTTGACTGTTTCTGGCTTTGTTGAACACACACTCTTCCTCGATGAAGGTGTCTTCATTCCCGCTATGCAGTCACGGAGCTCGTCTCACCCCTGGGACCCTCGGCTGGGCACCAACTTGCAGCCACGGTCTCCGGCACGCTTTTTGCTCTGCAATCTCTGCAGTCAGGTTCACCTGCAGAAAAGCAGTCTTCCTTCTCGCTTTCTGCTGCGCAACCTCTCCACTTCCGATTTAGTGGGAACAGGACCCTCTCAGGTCAGGCAGTTAAAATCTGCTTGGTTACATTCTCAGCGTCACTTCTTTCCACCAACTTCTGCTTGGACTACCAACAACGTTCTTTCCTTCTACTGCTGCTACTACTCCAGCTCCATATCCATTTAATGGCCTGCACCTCAGCGGGACTTTTAAGCCTCTCTGCTTCCCTCAGGTGTGGGTCATTATGCTTAACAAGCAGACTAGTCCTGCAACATTGCTCTTGAGACCTCTTCCCAGTACTTAGGGGATCATTGGACTTGTAGTCCGCAACACCAGAATTAGGCTTTTTAGTTAGCCTATTTTTAAATGCAGGTTTACCTCTCGTAAATGTATTTAAGGAAAAAGCACAAGAGTGTAGTTGAAAAGGGGAAGGCAGTTCGTTCAAGCCGTTATTTATAGATTTCCTTTGACTGTACCTCTGGGAGTAAGGGGAGTTCTTAACCTTAGACATTTCAGACGGTCTTTCCTTTCTTAGGATGTTTAGGGATTTCATATTTGCTTTAACCACATCAAGAGGTTCAATGAGTGGTTCAAATACATCATAACGACAATAAGCCATTACATGCCTTGGTATCCGCGAAAGGTTCTTCCCTTTTAAAGACAAATACTGCATCTCTTCCCACAGGATCTCCTTGCCTATCTGGGCCTCGTCTCCTCCCTGGTGATCCTTTCGCAGAACACCACCCCCAAGGTCAGGAAGCGTCTGCTTTTCCCTGGCAACCTGGGAGGAGACTTTAGGCTGGGGTTTAGTGAGGGATACGTCAGATTCATCACACTGTGCAGCGGGAAGCGAAAGTGTGCAAAGCTTTTTTCCCCCCAAAAGGCAGTCTCAGGTGGCAGGCGAGTACTAGAGTGCCCCTGGAGAAAAGAAAGCTCTGTGTACAAGTGGCACGGGTTGTGGCAGACAAACCATCTGATTACCAGATCGCGAGTAGCCGCTGAAGCAAAGTATCTGTGAGCAGCAAAGGAATCTGACGCGCGCGGCTTACCAATGAGTTCACCAACTGATAGTGAGACTGGAGTGCTCCGTGACCATTTGCATGCTCGAGCCAGGTGTTTTCAGATTAAAAAACGACCATGTATGTGTGAAATCAATACTGAAGGCAATTTTGAATACCAAACTAACAAACAATAGAAATTATTATTATGCAAAACCAAATGACTGACTTTAAGCATTTGAGTTCATTTGGAACCCAGCAACAAGATGGGACAATACTCCTAGAATCGAATGCAGACAACCATTGCCCAAGCCATAAGAAAGTAAGAGCAAGTCAATGTAAAACCAACAGATATTGCCAAAGTCAAGAGGGGACAAATGAAGGTTCCTAAATTGTTGAAGGTTCCTAAAGTATTCAAGCTTAAGTACAGAACAAATGCTGGTATAAACCACCACGGCCAAAGCCAAGGAAGAAGCTGAATAAAACCATATCCGTGTCAGTATTTGGTTAATTATTTAGTGGGGAAACAAAAGTCGCAAGAAGGCTGCCCTAATGGAAAACGGTTTTTCAGAAGGAGAGGAGCATAACTTGCAGAGGTTTTGGAAAATACAAAAGAGTACTAAAGAGAACCAATGTGAATTGTGCCTCCCTTGAAGAAATGTTCAAAGCCTGATATTATAAAGTAATGAACTCTGCAAAACCTTTGTAAGCTGATGCTAACCACGGAGGTACTTGTTGTATGCAAATTACTGTTCAGGCAGGGGAGTATACCCGAACAGCGACCTTTGAAGTAGTACAACTGGCATGGGAGTAAACCAGGTAGAAGTTGATGAAGTGCTGTGAAGTGGTGTTATCAAATTATCCCGACAAACTTTCATTGCTGAAGTAAGAATTGTATAACACTGCTTCAGAAGTATTATATATCTTCAGAAATAAGTTGTTCCCAAAGCATCCTGACAACAATTTACGTTAATACTGATGAACTAAGGAACTATTCTCTGTTTATGTGAAGATTACTTTAAGTCTTATTACAAGAGGAAGAGAAATAACCTTTGTTGAACCACTCGAGTGTTGGAACCTTTTGTTGTCAGGTAGGAGTCACAAAAAGAACTGCGTTTGAACTTTGCTACAAACCAGGATTTACTTATTTATTTTTGGAATGGTGGAACAGAATCCGGCTTAAATGTGGGGAAGGGGAATTCACCCAGACTACAAGGAGATACTGTTGTCATATTGCGAACTTAATTGTTATATTTTACTATTGCCTTTCGAACTCGCATGCATTACCTTGTTGAGTCACTGTATGTATAAGTGTGAGGGACAGAGATAATTTGTTAGAGTGTTTCCTTTAGTTTATTTTAGTCATGGAAATCCTAGTCATGGTAGAGCTAATGAGGCGTTTACCCAACCTTTTGAGTTAATAAAATGGCATCTTTTGAAAAACCTTCACAAAGTTGTCCACCTCAGGTTTCTGACCCCTCACAGGACACACTGCTGATGTTTTAATGAAGTACCATGCCAAGAGCTATAGAAGACCTTCTGCATGTGTCCTGAGAATTAAGCACCATAATCTAGCTGGGACAGCTGCTACTCATTTTCAAAGCCATCGCTGTTCTCACTTTGCTGAAAATACAATAGTTAGGTCAACAACTGAAAAGCTTAGACAACTGGTTATCAAATAAAGATGACCTTTTCCCTTTATCCGGTTCTTTATTTGGGAAAGAAAATTGACTTGAAGCACTACACCTGAAGAGGTAGCCACAGCAGGCTGTGAGAAAATGTAGTAGAACCTTGGCCCAATGTGAGAAGAAAGGTGGTGATAGTGCAGATAACTCTGCTCCATTCACAGCTAGCGATTTCACAATATTATGATTTGACTCTAGGATAGCCCATTAACCAATAAAGAATACCAAAGTAGCACACACTAATTACGTCTTGGTAATGTTCTTTCTGATGACGTTCCTCCCGTGGAACGCTCATCTATTATATGCATCTCCACCCGCCGCCTGCTCTTCGAAAAATGTTTTGTTGCCAGGGGGCTCTAGATGGTTTGGCGTTGGCTCCGCCTGACGCCTCTACATGCTGGACATGACTTTGGGGCAAGTATATATAGCGGTGCAGTACCCTATGATCTCAGATCCAACATTTTTCCATAGTACTGTGATGCTGAGGGACTGTAGAACTAAGGTGTACTAGGTACCCCAAAAGTGGCAAATAGGGAGGGTGATGATGAATCTGTAGGAGGAACATTCAGCAGACAGAACATTACTGAAAGTTAAGTGTTCTTCTAATGGACACCTTCCTCCCAAGAATTCCTTATCTATGAAAGACTCCCAAATCATAAAATGACATGAAAGATGGAGGGTAGGAAGGGCACCACCTAAACCAGAAAACTTTGAAGGGCAGCTCTGCCAAAATGAGCATCCTGACCAGACATTGAATCCAAGCAGTAATGCTTAGCAAATGTGTGCAAGGACGCCCAGGTCACTACTGTAATGCTCACCTGGTATCCACGGGGACGTCACTCAGCCTGTTCTGACCTCTTACGACCTCGTACCATTCCCTGGAGTCTACTCGACTGGAGACTGGGCTTGAAACACAGGATTGGTAGAGTTTAACTCCCTATTGTATCTGTGTGCTTGAACCCCTTCTTCCCCGGGGTCCAACCCTTCCCTTTGATCCACAGCTCACCTTGTTTTCTTGGAAAGTGTGCTCTCCCTCCTGCTTTCAGCGCAGGGGCGCGTTGTTTGATGCGGGCTCGTTGCTGCCTAGTTACTTCACTGGCAAGAGTCCGACAGGTAAGTATAATGAGTCTTTTGAACAGTTCTCTAACTTCGTTCCTTTCCTTCCTTAGATGATGGCCGGCGTCCGGGGATGGCGACGTGCTGCTGAGATGAGTAGCGCTGAAGGTGAGTGAGAGCGCGATGTGACCCTTTCGTATTTGTATTGAACGGAGTTCTTTTTCTGTGTCTTTTAGGTGCTGCAACGTTGTCAGCGTGGATGCCGGTTATGAAGAAGAAATGCGGTGAGTAAGCCCGGCATGTGTGTGTTTGTTTTAAATTTCATTCACTTTTTGTGTTTTTTTTTTTTCTTTTCTTTATATGTATATGTATGTGATAGGTCTATGTATTTTGTATTTGTATTTGAAAGGTTCATTTATTTCAACTAAAACAAATAATTTTTAAAAAAGTAAGCCCGGTATGCAGCGCCTCTAGATGTTTCCACACTAACCTGGAGTGTCTTTTCCCTCTTGCAGATGGATGAGAAGTTCCAGAGACAGAGTTCCCCCAGAGCGGCTGGGATTCAGGTAAGCGTTTCAAGCTCGTACAGTCTTTAAAAATAAGCGAAGATTTGCTCAATGCTTACTAATGCCTTTTTTCTGTTCTTTTCCCTTTTCCTTACGAAGCGGCGTGCCGGGATGGGAATGACACCGCGGAAGATGCCCGCAGAACAGAAGGAGCGATGAATGATGGGCAGAAGCGCCGCAAGGTAAGGCTGTTCCCAACGGTGTTCTTGTTCTTGCAGGAGCTGAGCGCAGAAGAAAGATGCAGGCATACTGGAGACCGATCCGAACAGAAAACACAAAGCATGTTTCTCAGCCTGGGCGTGGTTTAAATAGTCTCTGGGTATCCCAGGTGTCTCTAGGCTGAACCACACCCAAAAGACTAGACTGCACATGCAGTTCAGGGAACCGAAATATGTGGGGGCATTCATCTTGTCCCCATCAATGCACTACAAGTCCAATCCCCAATGTTATCCTATGGGAGCGAGTGAGTCTGGTGCCACAAGCGCCAAGTCTGACTCCAAGTGGGTCTTTGGAGGGATGGAGAGGGCCTTGAGGGCCATGTAGGTGATTGTGGCCTGGCTCCAGTCTGACATCTTGGAGGGCTGGGGACATGAGGGGCAGGAATCATGACAGCACTCCCCCTCCCCCCCCCCCAAGGCCCCTCTCAAGGTAGCTCTTCTGTCTGGTCCTGGTTTGTTTGGATGGTTTTGATGAAATCGTCTAAGGAAGCGAGGTGCATGGATGTACTCAAGGCTTCCATGTCCTCTCTTGTGGACCATACCCCTTCCAGTTTACTAAGTAGTATAATTTGGATCTGACGTACTTTGAATCCAGAATGTCCTTGACTTCGAATTCTGGCTCCCAGGCGACTACTACTGGCTGTGGTGGCGTGGCTACCCGGGTCCCAGGTTTAAGGAGAGACACGTGGAACACAGGATGAATCTGCATGTTTGACGGCAAAGCTAGTCTGACCGCCACAGGATTTATCACGGAGGTGACGGTGAATGGACCCAAGTATCTTGGATGGAAAGTTCGGGTTCCTTTAATAGACACGTGTTTAGACACCAGCCAGACTTTGTCTCCCACTTGGTAGTTGGGGGCCTTTGCTCGGTGTTGATCAGCAAACTTCTTTTGGCGATTCTTAGCTTGAAGTAGGTGTTCAGCTGCCCTTTTAAAGGTTTGAGAAATGGTCGTGTGCAAGGTTTTGAATGCTGGCATTTCCAGGGTTGTAGGAACGTCCAACTCAGAAGTACGTGGGTGCCTGCCATACATGGTATAAAAGGGTGTCTGTCCAGTGCTGGTGTGTAGGGAATTATTATAAGCATATTCAGCTATCCATAATAGGTCGAACCAGCTTCCTTCAGCTTGGTGTAACATGCAACGCAGATACTGCTCGAGCGTCTGATTTGTCCTCTCAGTTTGACCGTCCGTTTGGGGATGGTGACTGGTGGATAGTCGGATGTCGATCTGGGCCATAGAGCAGCATTTTCTCCAGAAGTTAGATACAAATTGAGTACCTCGGTGTTAGGGAGAATTCTCTTATAAGGCTAATTTCCCAAACCTAGTGAGTCCCCCAGTAGCTTTGCTGGATTTTTTTTTTCTCCTGCTAAGAGTGAGACTCTTTTTCTCCCACTCTTAGGCATGATTTGAGGTATGTCTTGGACTCTTTGTGTGCTTATGGGCTATGGGGTTTTCTTTTTACTCCATAGGGTATCATCTATTTCGTATGTGTGTGTTACACAGCACCCTCAGTGCAGTAACACAGGGGTGTCGTAGTGACCCCCAAACAGACTCCATACCCTGGGACCGACTACTGTCTCCCAGGGCATGTAAAGTCACCATTGACTTTACTAGTCCTAAATTGTGAACAGAACCAGTACAAACCATCATATTGTGGAAGGAGTTAATTATATTGCCCCTGGGTCTGTTTACAAGGGGGCACTTTCCAGTCCCCCCTTGTAGAGTTTCTGGCTGGTGGCAGTGGTTCCCAACCGAAATATTCCACCGGAATATTCTCTATGGGATTTTCCCATTGATTTTAAATGCACCACTTTTTGGTGCAATGTTAAAGATACCGCCGGTTTACTTATTTAATATTAAACCAACGGTTGGGTCTGTTTGCCAGAACTCTTTTCTAAAATGGCGTTCGTGTCCGTCTCTGTAACTCTGACCAAGGTCGAGCCCTTTGTTCCACTTTTTGACGGGCTTCCCCACAGGAGCCCTCCAAATGGTGCCACTCTGTCTGGGTTCCACAGGATGGGTGGGGAGGGGAATTGGCACCCTGCACTGCATTGCCTTAGCAACTGAAGTCGCACTCTGTTCTGATTGGGCCAGTGGTGAGCCGCCCGGCTCACCACTTAGCATGTTTGAGTGACTGCTAGGCTGTTGAATTGGGGTTTTTCTGCATAAAAGCAGGGCCTTTGGAACTGGAACTTAAAAAGTCGCCACAGGACCTGAGAATCCGAAGAGGGAAGAAGCTGAGCCATCTGCAACGACGACCCCACCGGTGAAGCCCTGCTGCAACTACCTCACCACTTTCCCGACGACAAGAGAAGATCTTCTGCTGGACGAGTCTTCTCCCTCTGACCTGGTGGGACCAACCAGTTCACCCCTTTCATCTTCCAAAGACGTCTCTTGGTCGAATCGCCCATGCCAAGCACCCCGGCGGCCGGATAGCCAAGTTTCACCACTTTGACCGTGAATAAAAGGAACGCACTTTTTATCGACGAACTCCGCGGCTGGTTTCATCCCGGTGCAGTGCAACGACTCCACGTTTCCTCCTCGATGAGATCCTCTCTTCCCCTGGTCGAAACGAACTGCAACCACTGCCAGGAACAACTAACACCGCTGGAGCTTCCTCTCCCTTAAAGGTACTGTGCCCTGCCTGGCCTCCCTTTCTTTGGTTTGCCCAAGGTGACCCTTAAATCCTTGGCTTTCCAACCGGGTTGGCCCCAGACCTAACTTTACCTTCTTGAATCACCCCAACCTCTTTTGAACATTCTGCAAAGACTTATAGTGCATTTTAAACCGTGTGATCCTGGGCACATTTTGCTTTGCTCCATTTAAAGTGGGCCTGGCCTATGAACTTTGGCTCTACAGTATATACTGCCTTCTTTCCTTGCTAAAAGTGTTGCGACCGGTTTTATTTCTATGCTCTGCCTTTTTCTCTCCCTTTAACTGAACTATTGGAGTGCCATCAGGTTATGCGCTCACATCTGTTTAACAAATCGTGGTGTTTTAACTCTGACTTTTCTAATAGTTATCAAGGGAGGTGTGTATACTTTACCTGAGTGTGTTTTAACTTGCTTTTGATTTAGAGTGCTAGTATATTGCCTAAAGTGTGTTTTAAATAAATAATTATATACTTTTTATACAAAGCTCTGGTCAGTGTTTGCTTGCCCTACTGTGTTTTTAGCCCTATTGTGTATATTCTATATACTGCCCTACTCTTCTTGAGAGAGGTCTGACTGCTCAGCCACAGCTACCAGGTAAATATGGGTGGTGCAGACGGCTACCAATTGGGTGTATTGCTTACTCCTGTAGTCTTAATCTTTTTGCAGTGTTCCCTAAGGGAACTGCACAGGATTCTGCCAAACACTCGGTCTGAGACTAAAAGTGAAGGAAACCAATGGAGGCGTACAATGGCTTCAAGAAAAACCTTTTCCAGAGTGGAAGCATTTGTGAGCCCCTTAAGAGGAATAAAATGTGCCATTTTTGAAAATAGGTCCACAACCACAAGAATAGTGTTAAACCCTTGATTGGGTGGTAAATACGTAATAAAATCGAGGGACAACGTGTGCCAGGGTGCTGGTGGGATTTCCAATGGTTGCAATAGCCCAGCCGTTTTCTGCTTGGATGACTTGTTTTGTGCACACACTCCACAAGATAGGATGAATTGGATAATGCCTTTACGCCATGTGGGCCACCAACAATTTCGTTTTACCTTGGCTAGGGTTTTAGCGATTCCAGGGTGACCCTCGATCAAGGAATCGTGATAACCGGGCATGACTTGTTCTCGTAGTTCTTGGTTTGGTAAGAATAAACAATTCCTGAAGTACAGCAACTGATCTTTTATCATGTAATGTTCTCCTTGTGCACTCCACGCTTGTAATTGCTCCGGACTCATCAGGTTTTGGATTTCTTCATGTAATACTTTCTGAGTTATAGTTGCTGTGATTCCTAGGAGCTTGTCACTCGGGATGATTGCTACTGGGTCAGGGGTCTGATACCCTTGCTCTTCCACCCCCATACGGGAAAGGGCATCGGCCTTCCCTTTTTTCACCCCTGTTCGAAATGTAATCACGTTGTCATATTCAGCAAAAAAAAGAGCACAACTTAGTTGTTGTGAGGATTGGGCCTTTGCCGTTTTTAGGTACTGGAGGTTCCGGTGGTCAGTTATTACGGTGATTGTTTGTCTGGCGCTCAAGTGGTAGTGCTGCCATGCCTTAAAGGATGACTTAATGGCCAGGAGTTCTTTGTCTGTGATAGCGTAATTGAGTTCAGGGGGTGTGAATTTACGCGACCAGAAGGCAACAGAGTGTAACTGGCCCGTTTTGGGGTCCTTTTGTGAGAGGACGGCTCCCATAGCCATGCTTGAGGCGTCTGTTTCCACCAGGTATGGGAGATCAGGGCGAGGGTGGCGTAAGATTGGGGCAGAAGTGAATCTTGCTTTGACTTCCTGGAAAGCTTCCTCGGCTTCTGTTGTCCACTGGAACTTTTTGTTGCTTTTCCTTAGCAATGACGTGATGGGATGCACGATTTGTGAAAGTCCTGGGATGAACCATCGGTAGAAGTTTGCAAAACCCAGCATACTTTGAACCCCCTTGAATGAATTTGGGGATGGCCAGTTCAGGATAGCATCTACCTTGTGTAAATCCATTCAGATTCCATTCGGGCTGAGAATAAAGCCCAGGAATTCCACCTCGGAGACGTGGAATTAGCACTTTTCGAGCTTGGCGTAGAGCTGGTGTTGACAGAGTTTCTCCAATACGGATCGGACGTGTTTAACGTAGTCCTGCTTTAATGTAGAGTATACTAGAATATCGTCGATGTACACTAGAGCACAGACATCAATCAATTCCCGTAGGACATCGTTCATGAAGTATTGAAATGCTGCAGGCGCGTTGCAAAGGCCAAAGGGCATTACTTGATATTTGTACAAGCCGTATTTGGTGCAAAAAGCGGTTTTCCATTCGTCCCCCTGTTTTACGCGAACAAGGTGATATGCTCCCCTCAGGTCTAGTTTTGTTTAGATTTGGGCATCTTTGACTTGATCAAACAATTCGGGGATCAGTGGCAGGGGGTAGCCTGTTCTTTCTGAAAGACATCTTGAAAGTCCTGGTATTCACTTGGTAGGGTGCCGATTGCCACAGTCGCAAGCGTGGAGGTTCTGGTGTTTATTGGCTGTTTCTCTTGGCGATAACATGTGTGGGCGCAAGCCTCGGGAAAGGGCAATTCTTTTGCTCGCCAATCGATTCGAGGATTGTGAGCTACCAACCATGGCATTCCCAAAATCAACCGGAACTGTGGTGCCTTAATGAGGTCGAAAACGATAGATTCTTGATGTCCATCCTGGCACAGAAGGGTTAAAGCTGCAGTGCGTTGGGATACTGGACCAGAAGCTATTTCCGTGCCGTCGACTGTGGTAACAGTGTCAGTGGTTGATTTAGGGCGTAACGGAAGCCCCATCTTTGCCGCAAGATCCTGGTAGATGTAATTCCCAACAGCTCCACTGTCAATGTACGCTCTTACTGCGTGCATCTGAGATGGTTGATCAAGACCACAAAATGGGAGGTCTGTAGTTCACTTTCTTTGCTTGACAAGTGGACCCCTACACTTGCCGGGCTGGGGAGTTTTCCGATTCCTTAATGTTATCTTTCTTGTCCGTGGCCCCTACCGTCCTCCTCGGTGGCCTCACAGGGCACTCTTTAAGGAAATGACCTGACCTTCCACAGTACAGACATAACTGCTGCTGTCTCCCTTTATCCCTTTCCGCTTTAGTCAAGGGGGATCTGACCCCTCCGATTTGCATTGGTTCTCCTGAACCTTCCGTTGTGCAGGCAATATTGTCTTTTGAACGCACATACATAGGGCGAGGGTCCGGTCTGGTTCGATCTGCTCTTCGGTCCTGCAACCTATGATCCAGTTGAACAACAAGATCAATGAATTCTGAGCAGTCTTTCGGGGGGTTCACTACTTGTGCAAGAACATCCTTGAGCTCCCCCCGCAACTCCCGATGAAATAACATGGTTCTCTTCTCCACTGGCCATTCTGCTTCAAGTACAAGTCTATTGAACGTGGCTATGTATGTTAATAGGTCGTGATTCCCTTGGCGTAGGGACAGAAATGTCTTGTCTAATGCCTGCCCATGAGTACGACGGGTGAACAGCTTTTCCGTCTCCTGCTAAAAGCCCCTGAAGTCATGCAGCAAAGGATCGTCTTGGGCCACAAAGGGTACAGACCAGTCTGCGGTGCTACCACTCAGGTAGTATAGCACAAAAGCGACCCGTGATTGGTCATTCGGAAAGGCCCCTGGTCTACAAAGTAAGTGCAGGCGGCACTGGTTCATGAACGTTGCAAACCTCTTGTGATCCCCCGTAAATCGTTCGGGCGGGCCCAAGGAAACTGCCCCAGGAAGGGTTATCTGAACGGGATTGGCTGATGGTGCTGGCATCGAGGGCACGCTTCCCGGCAATGGTGCATGCCCTGCTTTTGACTGGAGAAGTTGCCGGCTTAAATCATCAGTGCATTCTTTGGCTATCAGCTCTCTCCTCAGGATGTTGGTCTCCTGCCTGGCTGCATGTACTTCGGAACATAGCTGCCCCAACATGTGGGCTAACTGGTCGGTTTCTGACGTTTCCATGACGCCCAGGTGGATTTCGATGTGAGGCTTTGTGTTCTGTAACGCTCACCTGGTATCCACGGGGACGTCACTCAGCCTGTACTGACCTCTTACGACCTCAAACCCCTCCCTGGAGTCTACTCAACTGGAGACTGGGCCTTGTTTTCTTGGTAAGTGTGCTCTCCATCCTTCTTTCAGCGCAGGGGCGCGTTGATTGATGCAGGCTTGTTGCTGCCTAGTTACTTCACTGGCAAGAGTCCGACAGGTAAGTATAATGAGTCTTTTGAACAGTTCTCTAACTTCGTTCCTTTCCTTCCTTAGTTGATGGCCGGTGTCCGGGGATGGCGACGTGCTGCTGAGATGAGTAGCGCTGAAGGTGAGTGAGAGCGCAATGCGCGATGCGACCCTTTCGTATTTGTATTGAACTGAGTTATTTTTCTGTGTCTTTTAGGTGCCGCGAAGTTGTCAGTGTGGATGCCGGTTATGAAGAAGAAATGCGGTGAGTAAGCGCGGTATGCAGCGCCTCTAGATGTTTCCACGCTAACCTGGAGTGTCTTTTCCCTCTGGCAGTTGGATGAGAAATTCCGGAGACAGAGTTCCCCCAGAGCGGCTGGGATTCAGGTAAGCGTTTCAAGCTCGTACAGTCTTTAAAAATAAGTGAAGATTTGCTGAATGCTTACTAATGCCTTTTTTCTGTTCTTTTCCCTTTTCCTTAGGAAGAAGCGTGCCGGGATGGGAATGACACCGCAGAAGATGCCTGCAGAACAGAAGGAGCGATGAATGATGGGCAGAAGCATTGCAAGGTAAGGCTGTTCCTAACGGTGTTCTTGTTCTTATAGGAGCTGAGCGCAGAAGAAAGATGCAGGCCTACTGGAGACCGATCCGAAAACGGTGAGTGTCACGCTGCAGGTGCAAAAAACACAAAGCATGTTTCTCAGCATGTGTCATGATTCCTGCCCCTCATGTCCCCAGCCCTCCAAGATGTCAGGCTGGAGCCAGGCCACAATCACCTACATGGCCCTCAGGGCCTCTCCATCCCTCCAAAGACCCACTTGGAGTCAGACTTGGCGCTTGTGGCACCAGACTCACTCATTCCCATAGGATAACATTGGGGATTGGACTTGTAGTGCATTGATGGGGACAAGATGGATGCCCCCACATATTTTGGTTCCCAGAACTACTGCATGTGCAGTATAGTCTTTTGGGTGTGGTTCAGCCCAGAGACACCTGGGATACCCAGAGACTATTTAAACCACGCCCAGGCTGAGAAACATGCTTTGTGTTTTCTGCACCTGCAGCGTGACACTCACCGTGTTCGGATCGGTCTCCAGTAGGCCTGCATCTTTCTTCTGCGCTCAGCTCCTGCAAGAACAAGAACACCGTTAAGAACAGCCTTACCTTGCGGCGCTTCTGCCCATCATTCATCGCTCCTTCTGTTCTGCGGGCATCTTCAGCGGTGTCATTCCCATCCCGGCACGCCGCTTCCTAAGGAAAAGAGAAAAGAACAGAAAAAAGGCATTAGTAAGCATTCAGCAAATCTTCTCTTATTTTTAAAGACTGTACGAGCTTGAAACGCTTACCTGAATCCCAGCCGCTCTGGGGGAACTCTGTCTCTGGAACTTCTCATCCATCTGCAAGAGGGAAAAGACACTCCAGGTTAGCGTGGAAACATCTGGAGGCGCCGCATACCCCGCTTACTCATCACATTTCTTCTTCATAACCGGCATCCACTCTGAAAACATTGCGGCATCTAAAAGACACAGAAAAAGAACTCAGTTCAAATGAAACACGAAAGGGTTGCATCGCGCTCTCACTCACCTTCAGCGCTACTCATCACAGCAGCACGTCGCCATCCCCGGACGCCGGCCATCATCTAAGGAAGGAAAGGAACGAAGTTAGAAAACTGTTCAAAAGACTCATACTTACCTGTCGGACTCTTGCCAGTGAAGTAACTAGGCAGCAACAAGCCCGCATCAATCAACGCGCCCCTGCGCTGAAAGCAGGACGGAGAGCACACTTTCCAAGAAAACAAGGTGCGCTGTGGATCAAAAGGAAGGGTTGGACCCCGGGGAAGAAGGGGTTCAAGCACACAGAGACAATAGGGAGTTAAACTCTACCAATCCTGTGTTTCAGGCCCAGTCTCCAGTCGAGTAGACTCCAGGGAAGGGTTCGAGGTCGTAAGAGGTCAGAACAGACTGAGTGACGTCCCCGTGGATACCAGGTGAGCGTTACAGCCTGGGCGTGGCTTAAATAGTCTCTGGGTATCCCAGGTGACTCTGGGCTGAACCACACCCAAAGGACTAGACTGCACATGTAGTTCAGGGAACCAAAATATGTGGGGGCATCCATCTTGTCCCCATCAATGCACTACAAGTCCAATCCCCAATGTTATCCTATGGGAGTGAGTGAGTCTGGTGCCACAAGCGCCAAGTCTGACTCCAAGTGGGTCTTTAGAGGGATGGAGAGGCCCTTGAGGGCCATGTAGGTGATCGTGGCCTGGCTCCAGCCTGACATCTTGGAGGGCTGGGGACATGAGGGCAAGAATCATGACAGCAACTTGCACAAATCCAGGGCAAGCATTCTGTGTAGCTGAATCGAGGGGGGGGGCAACCGTCTGGTGGAGTGAGCCCTGAGACCTTCATGGACCTCCTTGTCAGCCAGATCATAGCATTCCAAGATGCAGAAAATGATCCACTGAGACAGGATCGGTTTGCACTGGCGTAACAGGGGCCCCCGCACACCCCACGGTGCGGGGGGCCCGCAACCACATGTTCTTGTAGGGGGCCCCACTTGGAGTAAAAACAAAAAAAAATATATATGTTTTCAAATTTTTATTTTTTTTACTTTTCTTTTTGAATTCACTCTGCATTTATAAAGACATTATTTCTGTAACATAAATAATGTCTTTATGAAGGCAGAGGGAATTCAAAAAGAAACTAGGCCTCCATGTCATGGGGTAGGGGAAGCCCTATGACTTCAAAAATAGTTTATTTTTTTAAGTCAATCTGCCTTCATAAAGAAATTATTTCCGTTACGTTTCAGTCCTTAATGGAAATAATTTCTTTATGACTTCAGAGTAACTTCAAAAAGAAACAATGTATTTTTGAAGTATTATGGCTCCCCTCAACCCCATGACGTGTGTATAGTGAAAGAGTGCACACAAATGTATGGGTGGCTGCCTGGGTGTGCCTGTATGGTGAAAGGGTGCACACTTAAATGTATGGGTGGCTGGGTGTGCGTGTGTATATATGGTGAATGGTGTGAGTGCGTGTGTTCAGGGGCGCAACAAAACCTACATTTCAGGGGGGCTAACCCTTCAAATGTTGGGAGAGGCGCTAACTTCATGTGTGATGGAGATGAGCAAACTAATTTGTGTGGGGGCATCTAAGTTCTTTACGCATTTTAAAGAGACTATTCGCGTGCAGCTTCAATGTTACAATCAGTTAACTCTCTCCTTTAAGTCTGAAAGCACCCACTTATGGACTGCTGTGAGAATGACTGGTCTCCTGTTCCCTCTCTACCCTTCCAATCACTCCCCTAGCTTGTAAGTACTAAACCCACATCACAATTTCAATTGCTTAAAAAATGTGGCATTTGAATGCAATTATTAACACTGAAATGCTGTACATTAGTAATTGCTGGGCCAGGCCATTGTTAATACCGAAACTCAGGTGCCGTTTAACATCTGTGTCCTTTTCTGTCTGGCAACTGCTCTGTAGGTCAGCCAGGTGCCCTTGGGTAAGGTGCGCACTACAAATAAATAAATAAATGCAAATACAGGTCAAGCCAACATAGCCCACAATTTCAGGGGGATGGGGCAGGGGGGGGAGTGCTGAAGCCCAATCAGCTCAATGGTGTTGCACCACTACTTGCGTTTAATGCCTTGATTACGTATTGGTAATCTTCATTACTCCTAGCCCTATACTTCCTCATCCCAGTACTTGTGTATGAGGCACTATGCCTCATACACAAGTACTGGGATGAGGTAGCGGTACATGAAGGTAATGCCTGATTTAGCTACATGTAATCTTCATTACTCACAGTCCCACTTTTCCTCATCCCAGTACTTAACTATGAGGCAAGGAGCCTCATACGTAAGCACTGGGACAAGGAAGAGGGACGTGGAGGTAATTCAGGACCAATGAGCTGATTTTGGAGGTTGGAGTAGGGGATGGGAGGGAGAGGGGTTGTGGGGGGGGTTGGGGTTGTGCAATAAATCATAATGGTCGTCCATGTCCATGCTAAGCAGCCGTGGTATTAGTGGCTAGAGAGGCATTATGGTGCAGCCAGTCTAGTCATTCCTCAGTTTGGTATGACTTTTTTTAACTGGGCATTTCTGATAAAGCAGTCCTGCTAAGTGTAATTGCCTGGCTAGATTGGCATTTGGGTTCTGCCAGTCTAGCCATTTCTTACTGCGGCACTGTATATTTTTCTGAGCATCTGTGATAAAATGATATGATAAATCATATCTAACACGCCTGTACACAAGTATTTTTAGGCACAACAAGGGAAGGAAAACAGAAGGAGGACAAGACAAATGATCTTACTAAGCCTTGTGTCATTCAGATCGTGCGAGAACGAGAAGTGCAAAGGGAAAGGGAGGAGGGAGTGCAAGGGAGAGGGCAGGGGAAAACAGGGCAGCAATGCTCTGAATAAGTGCAGCCAGGGCAGCGCAGCTCTGGGTAGTGCAAGGAGAACAAGGGACTGTAGGGTTACAGTTACAGCCCCCAACTGCGTGGTAGGCCCGTAAGCAAGTCAAGGGTGACTGACCAAGAAAGAGCCTGGACTCGGTGAGACTGAGGGTAGCCAAGCAACCTGTTGGTACAGCAGACAGGTAGGTCAGCAGGGGATGGAGAGTGTGAAAGCAGAGGATCATTTTGAGCTAATTCTGCAACTTCAGGTGGTCCGGCACAAGTTTGGGAGGGGCAGGGAGGCCATTCCAGAGGGAGGCACCTGCAGGGGAGAGGGATCTACCCCCCCCACTCTCTCTCTGGAGAAGCATCTAACCCTTAGGGCTCGAGAAGAAATGTATTTTGGAAGAGAGCATTGGATGTAGTGCAGATCGCAGCCCCAGAAAGCCTTGTGAACAATGCAAAGGATCTTGAAATTGATCCTGGCAGCCACCGGGAGCCAGTGGGGAGATTTCATGGCTGGAGAGATACGGTCCCTGTGCTTGAGGCCAAGGATAAGTCTTGCAGTCCCGTTCTAGATTAGTTGCAGAGGGCAGAGAGTAGAGGAAGGCAGATTGATAAAGTGGCTGTTGCAGTAGTCCAGTCTAGAGAGAACCAGAGCTCCGGAGACAGTTAGCTTCTGGGGGAAACTGAGAAAGGGAAGAGTGCCTTTGAGGACTTCTTGAAGACATCCGAGATGTGAGGAGAGAAGAAGAGAGTGGAGCTGAAGATGACACCAGGAATGAGCGAGAGATGACAGTAGGCTGAGGGGAGCCTGAAGGCAAGCTGAGTGTCATCCGCATTACACTGAAAGTTAGAGTAGAAGGTAGAGATCGGGTGGGCCAAAGGGGCCAAGTAGAGGTTGAAAAACCAGGGTGAGAGGACAAAGCCCTGGGGAATGCCACAGGTAGTGAGAGTTGGCGGACTGAAAGGGACGAAGTTGGACCTGGGAGCGCCGGTCCAACAGGATGGAGGTCAGCCACTCCAGGGGCTGATTCATGATGCCCAGGTTCTCACGGAGTCGATTGATCAGGGTGGCCTGGTTGCCCATGTCGAAAGCAGAGGAAAGTTCAAGAAGGATTAGGACAGAAGGAATGCTGGAATCAAGGTTAGAGATCAGATCTTCACTGGTGTTCTGGAGAGCAGTTTCCTTGCCTCTGGCAGCTCTTAAGCCAGACTGGTGGTCATGGAGACAACCAACAGATTCAGTGTGGAGAGTAAGCTGGCAGTTGGCCAGCTTTTCCAAGAGTTTGGGAGAGGGGAAAGTTCCAGTATCAAAAGAATGATTACAGTAATTGGCCAAGGCTGGATCAAGGGTGTCAATGTGGTCCATGATGGTTCTTGGGGAGCAGACGAGCACCTGTTTCGATGACACTTCCATAGATGGGACTTGTCTAGACACCTCGTCAGGTGTTGGAGAGAAAGAGGAGAAAGGAGGAGGAGAAGGAGAGATGGCCAAAGGGGGCCGAGCGAGGAAGAGGGAAAGGAAGAGGAGGTAGTGGACAGAATGTCCTGAGTTTTAGCAGAGCAGCGAGAGGCCAAAGCCAAACAGAGGGCCTGTTGAGGGAACAGGAGAGGTAGAGACCACAACAGGATTGGCCAGTTCCTTGCAGATTTTAAAGAGTTTGGCTGTGTTGTTAGAGGCCGCAGAGACGCAGGCTTGAATGTGTGCTCTCTTCCTGATGAGTCTTATTGCTTCGACTGGCATTTTGGTGCCACCAGTCTAGGTATGTCTTAATGTGGCCTGGCATGTTTTACTGTAATGTTATTATGTGTCTACACTGGTCTACATTGTACAGCCAGTTGGTCATGTTTTCATTGTGACATGGCATTTTTAATAGCAAAGCATTAATGATCATGTGCACTGTTGGTGACTTGCATGTAGTGGATTGGTGTTACCCTACAAAAAAATAGCAAACACTGTGGCTTTTTAGCCAATTTTTCTCAGAAAGTGTGCTGTATGTTGCATTAAAACACATTTATATCTTTCTCCTATTGCAGTGTGTGGCATACCCCTTCAGCAGCACGTTTGTGCGTATTGCGCAAGAGTGGTAATATAGGCCGGCACAGAGTGTGGCACGACCCGTGATTTGTTGCTGAGTTAGGGCCGCCCCTCAGCGTGGCTCACAGGGGGGCCCCAGATCTTTTGTTACGCCACTGTCTGTTTGGTGAAAGCCCTGCCAGCTCAGGCATGTACCCATCAAAAGGTTTGTCATCCCTTCTACACATCCTTGTCCGAGATGCGTAGGACTTAAAGGCCCGCACCAGATGCAACCAATGGAAACGCTCCTCTGCCTTGGAAGGATGAAGCAAGAGAAGAAAAAGACAGGCAGATGGATCTTTTGAGAGAGATGGAAATCTGAGACCACCTTCAGGAGGAAGGAGGGTCTAACTCAACGTTGCCTTTTCCATGGAGAAAACAAAGTAAGGAGGATTAACTAACAACACCTGGAGCGCACTCACTCCTCTATCAGAAGTGATGGCATCCAGGAATATCACCTACACATTTGTGAAACAGAACAGTAACACTGGTGGTGCCTGCACTCCAGCTATGGGCCGAGAGGTGATTGTGGTGGCTTCCCTGGTGCTGTGCTTAGGCATTAGCTAGTCTACTTGGCTAAACAAGTTGGTTGGCAGACAGTCCCCTTGTCTGCCAAGGGTCATCTGGCAGGTTGCGATTTCAGGGGCCTAGCTCTTAGTCATGGTGTGCCGCATAACAGGATAAGAAATCCTTCATTCCAGTGCATGTAAACCATAACAAGGGGCACAGGACATGCTGACCTTGCGCTAAGGTCAGCCTTCCACCTCAATGGGTATTGGGAGACGAGGAGGCTGTAGGACACAGCACCCCGTGGATCTCTTGCTGCCCACGATGAGCTTTAAAGGGTAAACATAGGGGCATAGCGCTGCAGAGAATGATGGTGCTGCACACAGCAGGAAATTTGCTCTGCGTGAGGATTGATTTAGGTTAGTGGGAGGTGGTGTAGGTAGAAAGTGTGTTCAGGGGGTCTGATATACAAGATTCCGGCAGTTAGGAGGAGAAAAGATGGTCTGGGGGCATGCGTTATGACAAGAACCACTTGTGAACAGGTGCATTATAAATGCCATATCATATCATAATTACGTGGTGTGTTTGCCATGAGGTTTGGTATGTTATTTGTGTGTTGGGAGGTTCGTGGGTATTGGGTTGTGGCATGAATCATGTGGTATGAGCATTTTATGTTCTATTGTGGTAGGAGTGTATTGTGTTCTGGCATGTGCTGTAAGTTCTAGTTATGTGGTATTATATGCCACGACTACTTTCTTCCTGCTTGAACTATTGTTACTGTAAGGAATGTAGCACTGTCGTGTATTTATGTAAAATGGAAGATAAAATGTGGTAATGAAAGAACGATGAGTGGAGGGACAATGAGCAAGTTACTTTCTAAAAATAGCATAAAACAAACAAAGGTTTATGGACATGTATTAGGAATCCAAAACACTAACAAGCCCAATAGAGAACATCCATGGGTTTGGCAAAAGAGTAAATGCAGCAAAAAGTGATTTTAAGGATTCGAAAGCCAGACGCTTTTCAATTTAATGTATACTGCATGCTGTACAGATCGGTCTCCTTTATGTGAAAGTGTGAATATGAGAGTGCCCAAACTGATTTGGACAAAGAATATTACTTTCCTAAATTTTTCCAATTCTATATTTCAAACCTCCAACACTGTTGCAAGGGACTAATAAAGCTGTACTTCTCTGCTATCCCATTTCCCTTCAAGGAAACAGCTGAGGCCTCCTTAAGGCACCAGGTGTCCACGGATGTACCTTCTTCTGATGAAAGGGAGGAAGGTGTTGACTTTGAACAGGTCCCCAACACCCGGAGCAATGATCCTTTTTTTGATCCCAGACATTGAGCATGTGTGAGGGTCCCCTGCTACAGAAACCACATCTGTGTTATTGGTTGAGTTCCAATGCTAGCATTGAAGTCATGTTTACAAAGGCTTGTCTTACAAAAACGTTTCTTTAGCTATTCATTTTATTCATTGTAAAATACAAATATATATCCAGCAGATGAATTAAATTAAGAGCTCATTTGTAACTCTGGGACAATATTGTGGGAAGCAATATTTACATGCATTAGCTTTTCTGCTATTGGACTACAGTAACAGTATTTCCCTAATGCAAAAGCAGCACGTTTACAAACGATTTTATGTACATGAAGTACAAATGTACAGAAGTGACCACAATTAGCACAGCATGTTTATCAGCTAACATAACCTTCTAGTAAATATGTCAACCCTGAAAAATATCAGATTTTCAAATATCACTTGAGGCTTACAAGATGTTCTGTATGATTTTGCCACCAATTGGCTCTTAGCTAATCAGTTCAAGGTGCCTCCTACGGAATAACTCCCAAAGGCAGATTCACGGCAGACGATAGTGGATGGGCCCTTCACTTTTACACTGTAGCCAATTTGGGTAAGGGTTTCTCAATGAACTTTGTTGAAAGGGCCTCTGAATATCTGTTATTTAGAATTGGCTCCCACCTGCTCATGCCCACCATTTACATAGCTTTCATGCGTTATTTAATACAGTTGTGTCCTGGGTAGAAAACACAATTCTCACAACCGACAACCGACAACCAAAGTCAGTATATTTCACAGACCTCATTTTGATTAATAATAAAAGCTTGACAGCTTCCAAGATGGCCACGGTTTGCATCAGCTTTGTTCCTCAGCTGATGAGTGGGACAAGGAGTACCTCTCCCCTGATTGGTAGAACCACCAACAGTCTTGTTATGGTGTGTTGAAGTTGTATGGAGCAAAATGAACTGGCTCAGTAACAGTGTTACTCCATTGGTGGAAAGATCGAGCCCCAGCAGAAACCAGTGTGTCTCAAGCTAAACAATATGGCAGAGTCACAGTCCTCTGTGCCAGAATGAAGATGAGGGAACAGAGTGAGTGCCCTTACCTTCCTACACCTTTCATGGAAGTTGATGAGTGCTCCTCTCTCGGAGACTGGCAACCTCTGTCCTATTGTTGCCTTCCTTGGTCAGTGTCTGGCAGCGCAGTGGGACAATGGTGGGTGGGGGTGGTATGGCCGGAAATGCCACATGATTCCTCTTGGGGTGTAGGCTTGCCATTATCCTTTTGCTGTGGAGGTCAATGTCCAAAATAAATGGGCCACTTTAATGATCTACATCTACAATATATAAGCTCGAGGGAATGCCCCAGGTAAGACGCTGTATTACATCAATGGAGAAGACCAGGACCAGAAGCTTTTGACGACTGTTTAAGAGCAACCGCTCTTCCACCTAATGAATCTCCCTTACCAGAAACCAACAACCCCTCTGCCTATGGTAAATCCCCTAGGAACCCAAACCCTGTTGCACTCGGAAACTACATGTCCCAGAATCGCTGTTTTCCCATTGTGTATCCAAATACTCCTAGTCGCCCTTCTCCACATCCCTTTGATTATCATTTCCCTAATTCCCAGTCTGTTTTGACAAAACACCATTGTTCCCATAATCCCCCCTATTCATTTCACCAACCCTACCAAACTCTAAGCCCCCCCTCTTTTCGACACAAACACTTTCTTATGCCGTGAAAGACAACAGACTAATATCAGAGCCGTTTACCTGACATGTCCCAACCCAAGGGTCAGGCATAGCCAGGCAATTGACATGAACTATACGGCCCTTACCCTTTCCCACAGGGATAAAAGGCGGAGCATCGTCCTTATGATCCGCAAAGAAAGTAGGTAAGACTATTTCCTCATCCAGATGGAAAGAAGGGAATACTTTAGGCAAGAATGCTGGATGCGTTCTCAGGACCACCTCATCTCTGTGAAAGGTAGTGTACAGTTCTGAAGTCACTAGTGCCTGGATTTGATTAACTCTACGTGCGGACGTAAGACCCCACCAATAGAGCTGTTTTAATGGTGACCAGCCTGATGTCCAAGGACGCCATAGGTTTGAAAGGTTTGTGCGCCAGGGCGCCCAACACTACATTGAGGTCCTACACAGGGTGTGGTTTCTTGATGGGCGGGTAGAGCCTGGTGAGGCCCGCCAGATGTCGCTTAACCACTGGGGTTGGAGGAAGAGAAGACTTCCTCCTCCGAGTTCCTGTAGGCTCCTATTGCCACCAGGTAGGTGCGGCATGTGCCTATTTGTACCCCTGAGTGTGCGAGGTGTGCAGAGAAGGATAGCAAGTGGCCCAACGTGCAAGTAGGCGGCTAAGTCTCCTTAGAGTCCGACCAGTGGCAGAACCTAGTCCATTTACTTTTGTACTGGCTCCTAGTACCATCGCTCCTAGCGCCCTGAATGGTGCCTAGGTTAGCCCGTGACAGCCCCAGATGCTTTAGTGTGACCTGTTCAGGAACCATGCTGCAAGGGCTAACTTCTGCGGGGCAGGGTGGATGACCCTGCCCCCCTGCTACGAGAGAAGGTGAGCCGGTTTCAATGGCAGTTGAATGGGAGGTCTGTCCAGGAGGCTGAGCAGCTCCGAGATCCATGGTCTTGCCAGCCACCACAGAGCTATCAGAATGATGCTGAGGTGACATGATTCTCTTATCTTGCAGAGCACACTGTGGACCAGGGGCGTGGCAGGAAATTAAGATGCTGCCATGCTGTTCCACTGCATCTGGAACGCGTTGCCCATGGAGCCGGACCGCTGCCAAGACGCAAACTGCAGGCACTTCCTGTTGGACCAGGTGGGAAAGAGATCCGCCCGAGGATGCCCTCATCTGCTGAAGATCCCTGCCAGGACCGGATCGCTCAATTGCCATTCGTAATTGTCTGCTCCCAGTCTGCTGAGCTTGTCCGCCTCCAGGTTGGACTCCCCCCGGAGGTGAATTGCACTCAAGTAGATGTTGTTCTCCAGGGCCCACTTCCACATGCTGACCACTAGACTGCACAGATGGGGGACCTGGTGCCACCCTACTTGTTGATGTAATACATGCTGTTGGAGATTTCTGAATGAGGACCACATTGCCACAGATAAGCGGCAGGAAAGCCTTGAGAGCGAGTTCCAGCCAGTTGATATGGGCCTCCTGCTCCTGGAGGGACCAGACTCCATGGACGCTGTGGTTGTCCAGGGTAGCGCCCCAGCCTTCCAGGGAGGAATCCGTGGTTATGGTGACTTGCGGTGCTGCCTGCCGGAAGGGCTTGCCCGTCCGCAGGTTGCAGTCCGTGGACCACCAGACAAGGCCCTGGTGGAGAAGAACAAGTTACTTCTTACCTGGCAACGTTATTTCGATGGGATGTTCCTCCGACGTATTCTTTATCTTGATAGATCATCTCCAGCTTGCTGGCCTCGGAAACATTTTTTCAGTAGAGGGCGCTGCGCGCCGACGTCCCTCGAGCCGATGTCCCTCGACAGCCTCCGTATCGGCGCCGACGTCATCATGCGTATAAATAGACTCGCGCAGCGTCCGTTGCTCAGTGCCGTTTTGACGTTTAACAGTTGCTTTACATGAATTGGTTATTGACCCTAAAGGAGCGTAAGCTGTAACCAAGAGGGAAGTTTTACTGAGGGGATGGATGGGAGGGGCGATAAGGAATACGTTGGAGGAACATCCCATCGAAAGAACGTTACCAGGTAAAAAGTAACTTGTTCTTCGAAGGGATTGTGTCCTCCGACGTATTCCTTATCTTGATAGACTCCCATAGCAGTGGTGTGCAACTGGAGGTGGGAGTACAATTGCCATGTTTCCCTTCAATAATGAACAGAGTGCAACACAGCTTTGCCAAATCTAGTCTCTTGGCTAGAGGAGGAATCCAGGTTGTATAATCTTGTGAAGGTATGTGCAAACGACCATGTGGCAGCCGCACATATGTCTCGAATCAGTACCCCTCTTTGGAGGGCGGAAGAGGCTGTGATACCCCTGGTTGAATGAGCCCTAAGATTTTGAGGAGGCTCTTTCACTGCCAGTTTGTAATATTCCAGAATAGCCAAAATAATCCATCTGGAAATGGTCTGTTTTGTTATCGGTAATCCCAATTTGTGCCCTGAGTAACCTACGAACAGTTGGTCTGCTTGCCTAATCCTAGCAAGTCTGCTGATGTAAAAGCTCAAAGCCCGCCTTGGGTCCAGCCTATGTAGCCTTTCTTCCTCTTTCCCCGGATGGGGAGGGGGATAGAATGAAGGCAAGGTAATCTTCTGAGTGATGTGGAATTCAGAAACCACCTTTGGGAGGAAATTAGGCCTCACTTGTAGGACAACTTTGTCTTTATGAAAAATTGTATGGGGGGGTTTACAAGGTAGAGCTTGTAATTCGCTCACCCTCCTAGCAGATGTCAATGCCACTAATAAGACAGTTTTAAGCGTGAGACAAGAGTGGAGTGGTTCAAAAGGAGCACCCATCAGGAAATTTAAGACTAAATTTAAGTCCCATAAGGGAACTTGGAATGGTCTTGGAGGATAGACAATGGTTAATCCCAACAGAAATTGTATTACTAAGGGTAACTTGAAATACGATGGTTCCTCTGCAGTGCGCTTGAAGATCGATAGCGCTGCGAGATAGCCCTAGATGGTGCCAACCTGAAGGCCCGAATTTGCCAAATAGAGTAGAAAAGATAACACCGTTGGTGTACCACATGAAAAGGGATCGATATTCTGTTCTCTACACCAGCTGCAAAATTTGTTCCAACGGCAGCGGTATAAAGTCTTTGTTGCTGGCCTTCTGGCCGAAAGCAACACCTCCATGACGTCATCTGGAAGGTCCCAATCCTTGTATCTCAACCTTTCAGATACCAAGCGTGAAGGTTGAGGGTTCTGATGTCTGGATGGAGAACCTGATCTCCCTTCTGCGAGAGAAGATTCTCCTCGAGTGGAAGACGAATTAGAGGGCAGATGGACATGTCCAGAAGGTCTGGGTACCACGTTCTCCTGGCCCAGTCCGGGGCAATTAGGATCATGGTTTTCCGGAACCTTCTCAACCTCCTGATCATTTGAGGAATGACAGGGACTGGAGGAAACGCGTACAGAAGTGGAAACTCCCAGTCCACTACGAACGCATCCCCTAGAGCTCCTCTCGGGGGAAATTCCCTTGAACAAAAGTGATTGCACTTCCTGTTGATGCTGGTGGCGAACAGATCCACTCGAGGGGTTCCCCAAAGGGTGAGGATCTGTTGAAGGACTTCCTGAGCTAGTTCCCACTCGTGGGAGACTGTACCCTGCCTGCTCAGAGCGTCCGCCGTCAAGTTTTTCTCTATGGCTAAGTGAACTTCTGATAGAGAGATACCTTCTTGGATTGCCCAAAACCAGAGTTGCATCGCCTCTCTGCACAGAGGCAGTGATCCTACGCCTCCTCTTTTGTTGAGGTGGTGCATGGCCACTGTGTTGTCCATCATTATCAGGACATTTTTCCCCTGTACAGACGGCAGAAAAGCCTTCAGCGCTAGTCTGATTGCTCTCAGCTCTAACAGGTTGAAATGTACTAGGGACTCCGATGGAGACCAACGACCGCTGATGGTCAAGTCGTTGGCATGGGCTCCCCACCCCGTGAGTGAAGCATCTGTGACTACTGCTATCTCCGGCCATGGTTGCCAAAACAGTTCTCCTTTCAAAATGTTCTCCTGACAGGCCCACCACTGAAGGTCTCGAGCCACCTTGTCCGGAACCTGAAGGAAATCTGTCATTCTCCCTGAGAATTGCGACCACTGATTTCTTATTGCCCACTGAAGAGATCTCATTCTCAGGCGAGACTCTGGCACAAGGAAGATGCAGGATGCCATGAGGCCTAGCAACCTCAAAAATTCGAAAGCTGGGAGACGTTGGGCATTTTGAAACTTGGTGACCATCTGCAGAATATCTTGAGCCCTCACCTCTGGTGGCGAGGCTCTTCCCAGGGAAGTGTCCAGGACCGCTCCAATGAACTGGAGTCTCTGTGATGGTATCATCTGTGACTTCTTTAAATTGAGGGAGAAGCCCAGGTTGTGAAGGAAGTGGCAGACATAATCTAGCTGGATCTGAGCTTGTTCCCGAGATACAGCTCTGATCAGCCAATCGTCCAGTTAGGGGTAGACGTGAATCCCTTCCCTCCTTAGACTTGCAGCCACTACCGACATTCGCTTGGTTAAGACCCTCAGGCGGAGGTCAGCCCAAATGGCAGAACTCGAAATTGATAATGAGAGCCGCCAATTGCAAACCTCAGGTATTTCCTGTGTTTGAGATGGATTGGCACATGGAAATAAGCATCCTGAAGGTCCAGAGATACCAGCCAGTCCTGGAGCTGGAGAGCCTGAAGGATCTGAGAGAGAGTTACCATCTTGAACTTGTCCTTCCTGAGGAACTTGTTCAATTCTCCTAAGTCCAAGATAGGTCTCACTCCTCCGTCCTTCTTCGGTATTAGGAAGTAGGGGGGAGTACCAGCCCTTGTTCCTCTCCGCTACAGGTACCGGTTCTATGGAACCTTTCTCCAGCAGATCTACAATTTCCTGCAAGAGGAGCGGATCCAGAACTTTCAGAGAGCTGTTCCCGGTGGATGACTCTGAGGAATGCGTAGAAAAGGCAGGCAGTAACCTTGGGCAACTGTCTCTAATGCCCAAGCATCTGACGTAATAGCCTGCCATTCCGTCAGATGTTGAGTTAGCCTGCCCCCTATTGGTGTCTTGTGAGGAGAGTCCTCAGAGTCATTTAGAGATGGCTGATGCAGATGCCGAGGGTAAATCTTTTTTGACCTCTTTGAACCGACTGTCCTCTTCTTTTTCCAAATGCAGAATAAAAGCGAAAGGACTTACCTCTCCAAGATGTTCCTGAGGGGTGATATGGCGTTTGACGGATTGCAGCTCCCAGGGATTTTGCTGCTGCTTTGGATGTCTGTAACTTTTCTAGGTTGTCATCCCACTTCTTACCAAACAAAGAAGAGCTGTCAAAGGTCATATTTAAAAGTCTGGCTTATACATCTGAAGCAAACCCAGACTTTCGCAACCACGCAAATCTGCGGGTTGTAGTACTTGCCGCCATGGCCCTACTGATACTGTCAGCAGAATCAATGCCAGTTTGAAGGGATTCGCACATTGCGTCTTTACCATCCTTAATGATGTTTAGAAACGCTTCCCTTTCTTCTCCCTCTGGGAGGCAGTCAGCCGCTGATGAAGCACACTCCCAAAGTGTATGGCTGAACCTTACGAGCATACAAGTAGCGTTAATAGATTTCAACGCCATGCTACATGTAGAAAAGACTTTCTTAGCCACAGAGTCGTAGCTTTTGTCATCCCTGTCCTGTGGAACAGTAGGGTATGCCGATCTACTGCCTGATGCAGTTGCTGCTTGAACAACCAGACTCTCTGGAGTTGGATGTTTAGACAAAAATTCAGGGTCAGTAGCAGATACCCTATATTTGGCTGATAACTTCTTGTTAACCGCTGGGATAACCTCAGGAGTTTCCCAGTTAGACTATATTTTTCTTTGTAATGCAGAGTGAAATGGAACCACAGGATCCTCCTGTGGGCCTTTAACTAAAATGTCTGCAAGGTCATCCTGTTGGAATGCAGGTGAAGGTGTAGACCAACCCATGAATTCTATAATCCTTGCCATTAAAATTCTGTAAGGGGTCTCGGCATGTTCCCCTGGGTCTGGTTTGGCAAATTCTATTTCTGGGGAAGTATCTAACTCACTTGCCTCATGTAAGGATTCTCGAAGGTCCTTTAACCTATTTTCCTCAGAGGTAAATTCCTCTGGTTTAGGTGTTGTAGTTCTCTGCAACCCAAAGGGTCTTTTTTTATCCGAATCCTCCCCTTCTTCATAAATTGAAGACAAAGGTCTGAAATGATCAGACCTTGGAAATGGCTTAAATTCCATTTCCAGAGCAGAAGGGGCCAAATTTGTCATAATTGGTTGAGAAAACGTCGACGTCTTCGACGCGGTTGTTAAAGGCTTCGAAAACAACGAAAAAGGCGTCAAGAAAATCGGAAGAGGCCTCGAAGAGCTCGAGAGGATCGGAATCCTACTCGAGGTTGTCGATGACATTCTCAAAGTCGTGTCAGAGGCCCTGGGTATGACCACTGGCTGTGAGGTAGTGACGGCAGTGGGTTTGTTCTTTTTCGGCATCGACGTCTAAGACGGCGTCGATTCGATCGACCTTTGTGTCGATGAGCCCTTCGATAATGGCGTCGATGACGCAGATTTATGCGCCGAAGGGACTTTCGACGATGGCGTTGATGGCACAGCGCCTTTGCTTGAGGGTTTGTGACGCTCTCTAGTAATTTCTTTCGCCTGGTGCAACGACTCCCAGCGTTTTGATTTTTCGGGTCTTTCACCCAGGGTATCACCCTCAGCTGTCTTCGAGGGGGTCGAGGCCGCTTTCTCGAAGACGCTAAGCATCCTTTTACAGAATTCCTCCCACTCAGCCTGAGAGCTATGTTTTGTGGGGCAGGCGAGGAGATGAATGTCTCGACTCTGCCGAGGAAACTTTCGAAGGAGTTTTAACTGTCTAACCTCTCTCAAGCTTCCCCTTGCGCTCGTTCAAGGCTTTCGCCGTCATGGACATGCAGTCCTCGCACTCCGAACATTGGTGCTCCGATCCCAGGCACCACAAACAGATCCTGTGAGGATCTGTCAACGACATTTTCTTTCCACAGTCTCAACATTTTTTGAAGCCAGACCGTGGAGTCATCGGTTCGGATGAGGAAGCCATCGAGTAAGAGTTGGTATTCTCGAGGAATAATGAAGAATATATCTGACTAACAAACTGAGCAATGCGATTCCGAGGCCCACGAAGCGTGGAAAAAAGGAACTGAGCAACGGACGCTGCCCGAGTCTATTTATACGCATGATGATGTCGTCGTCGATACAGAGACTGTCGAGGGACATTGGCTCGAGGGACATCGATGCGCAGCGCCCTCTACTGAAAAATGTTTTCCGAGGCCAGCAAGCTGGAGATGATCTATCAAGATAAGGAATACGTCGGAGGACACAATCCCTTCGAAAGGGAGGAATGCTGACAAGCTCTGCTCCTGATTTCATGAGGCTGCGAAGTGCAGCTGTAATCTCCTCATCTTGAGTCTTGTGTGAGGTACAGCCAGTAGAAATGCTGCCATGATACCTAATAGATGCTTGTACCACCACGATGAGGTCATCTCTCTGCTGAGAAAATGACCTGTGGCCAGGGTCGGATGGGCCGGTTTGAAGAAGAAAAAAAATTGAACTTTTATTTCTTCTCAAAAAGCCTTTCATCCTTCTTAGGTCGATAAATGAGTACCAGCACAGATTGGGTGATATTGTATGCACATTTGCTCTGTAAAAAAAGAGCTTAAACGTAAGTGCTATACAACAACTATCATTTGGCCTTGGCTGTCTGCTTGGATTCACATTAATTTAGTGTACTTAGGAACAATGCTATTTGATGCCACTTCCTGTTTTGTCAAGGGGTGAAAGGTTGTGTTTCATCGCTTCCGGGGATGTCTCTTTGGGGTGGGGTCAAATGACATCACAGGTCAAGAGTTGTGAGGCGAGGGGTGGGCCACTTTTTATTGGGTGACTGGGCCTATTTCTTGTCCCAGTCAGACCCTGCCTGTGGCCCTCTTGATGGCTGTGATCTCTCTTGGAGCTCGTATCCCAGAAGAAGCCCAGAAAGGTCAGTCTCTGTGTAGGCTGCAGCTGAGACTTCTCGAGGTTGACAGAAAATCCCAGTTCATGCACTGTGATCATAATGGCCGAGGAAGTGTGGTGAACCACCTCTGGGGATCTCGCACTGACGCAAGCCAGTCGTCCAGGTACCGGTAGACATGGTGACCTTGGACCCTGAGAAAGGCTGCCACTGCATTCATAAGTATGGTAAAGACCCTGGAGTATGAGTTGAGGCCCGAAGGGTAGAACTTTGTATTGGAAATGGAAGCCCATGATCCTGAACCGTAGAAAGGACCGATGAGGCTGCCAAATTGGGATGTGTAGATACACGTTCTTCAAATCCATGGAGCACATCCAGTCTCCCCCTGCCCAGTGTCTCCGCAATAAGCGCTGGCATAACCATCTTGAATTTTTGAAGAGGGATAGGTTCAGGGTGGAAAGGTCCAACACAACTCTCAGGCCAGCCTGGTTCTTCTTTTGTATGGTGAAAATCCTGGAGTAAAAGCTCAAGCCTCGCTGGGAGGCTGGGACTTCTACCACTGCCTGGCTCTCTACGGGCGAATGAATTTCCGCCAACAGAGATGTTGTCCCAATCTGTGGGAGTGGAGGGGAGGAGAGAGGAGAGGGAGGAATTGGTAGATGGTAACCCAGGGACACTGCGGCTAGGTGTTACGCACACGTGGTTCCCAAAGAGGCGTCGATCGGACCCGGACAGCTGCGGTCTCCACCAACGTGATGCGTGGTGCAGAGATGACTGTCTGGACTGGCCCACCTAATCTCGTCTGCTTGACCCATAGAAGTATTCTCCTGCAAGTGGAGAAAGGAATTTAGCCACCTGTGGATTTTAGTGATGGCTCCCTCCCCCACTGTTCTCGTTCTCCCCACTAGTCACCTCCGATATCCCCTTTTAGCAACCTCACCTTATGTTTTTAAATGATGAGCTCTCCATCCTGCGTGGCATGCAGGGGCGCGTAGATACCAGTTACTTTACTGATTTGAAGGTACTGGAGGAGTTCCGGAGGAATATTGACGCCGGGGTTTATAAAGTTCAAAGAGTTCAATATGTCCGATGTTCACTCTTGTTCCATTACCTTGTTGAATTGCAGCTGGGTCCAAAAGAATATTGTCTGGAGGCAGCTGATAGCGTTCATGTAAGAGTCTGTATTACCCAACACGGTCTGGTAAAAGTTGCATGAGTTTAACTTGTTGTCTTCTCTCCCTTTATAGGTGCAGCATAGGAAGATGTTGCGTATTAAAGGGTAATGCCTCCAGTGGTAAATCAGGTAAGCCTATGGTGGTAAAAGAGATTGTATTTGTCAGATCTCTCGGCTCACCTTGTTATTTCTTTTGTTTTCCCCCAGGTGCTGGAGTTCAACGAAGAAAATGATGGAGGCAGCGCCGAGTCCAAAGATGCAGTGGACTGGTGAGTATGACACGGCGCGGCTGCTGGCGATGCGACGCGTGCTGAAATAATGTCCTTTCCAGGCTTGGAGACATGCTGGATCCGGAATCAGGTAAGGAATTAAAATAATGTCCGTGATCTAACCTTTTCTCCTTCTTTCCCCTTTTTCTAGGAGCTCCGGATTCGAGGCGGGCGTGGCAGAAGACTGGATGCTGACTTGCAGACACGGTGAGCGTTACGCTGCAGAATGCAGAATAACGCGAAGCATGTGCTGCTGTTCGGGCGTGGTTTAAATAGCCTCCAAAGTAGTTCCAGGTAAGAAGTTCCCCAGAACCACACCGGAGTAAAAAATAGTCCCTGTAATAAAATAGTCCCATCCAGGCCTCACGTTGGCTTGGATCCATTTGCAGCATGGTCTGCATGAGGTAAGTAAAGTCTAGGAGCCTGGCGGCTATGGCGCCAGGACTGAACCCAAACAGCCCCCAGCCGGGGCTGCTGGGGTTTTGATAAGTATCTGGATGCCTGCTCCCGGGGCTGATGGACTCGATCCGGATGCCCGGGTGTAGGCATCATGACAGCAGGATACAGGGGTCTGTGAACCTCTGACGCCAAAACTGTGTGTGAAGGGCAAGCCTGGCCCCCCAACTGAGGCACGTGGATCCAAAGGAGTGCGTCATGCCTTCTTTCCCTCTGAGGCTGGGGCGGAGGAGGGGGATTGGAAGAAGCCCTTGCTCCCCCCCCTTTTCTGCTGTTTGTGACGGTGCTGACTCGGCGAACGGTCAGGCTGTCTCAACATCCGTTCCTGAAAGCCCCGGAACCCGCCGAAGACCCGCCCTTTGTCAGAGCGTTGTCAGAGCGTTGATGCAACTGGGTGTATGCCTTGGGCGTGGCCTTCGTGAGGATGAAGACTACGCAGTTTGGGAACAGTTTTTCTTATTATCTAGCTCATCATTGGTGGTGGAATGAAGGTCGCCACCAATTTAGCTTCTGCCAGCCCCTCCTTGAAACGTGCCTGCCTCGGCACTGGAAGTTCTGGAAGGAAGTCGGCTATTTCCCGGCAAAGCCTCTCACTAAAGGCTGCCAGCATAGCCTCTGCGTTGCATTGATGAAGGAGCAATCAGGCGTTGGAATAAACCTTTCCATAAGCCTCCAAGATCATCTCCTCCTTGCCTATAAGCGCTGAAGACGAGGTGGCCGAGGACGACTGAGGCTTGGAGTAGAGTGACGCTGAGGGTGTGTTGACAGCAAGAGTAGATCGCCCTCCAATTGCCTATACTTGGCATTGGGGCGCCGATTGACAGGCTGGGCCGAATGGGGTTTAAGCCATCCTTTTTGGCCTAGGCGACGACGTCCTTCTGAATCGGGATCCCCATTCGAGCCGGAGGGCATAGAGTGAGGACCTCGGCCAGGACCCCTGCCTCCGGTTGTTCGAACTTGGGTTGAGGAAGCCCCAGGTATTCTGCCAAACCTGAGAGCCGTTCATGAAAGGCCTTGGCTGAGGATGGTATGTCGGGGTTCTCCTCCTCGTCGGTGTCCACCAGGGTGTCCCGCTGGTCCGGTGCAGGTGGAGGAGTGCTGGGGGCCGAGGGCTGCGTTGTAGGAACCGGTGGCTGGTGTGGAACCGCCTGAACTGTGGGAGGCAGGGAATCCGGAATCGAAAACCCGCCGTAGGCAGCAGGGGCTGTGAGGGGCCCTGAGGCACTGGAGCCATGGGAGGAATGACTATGGGCACCGGCGGTGGGACCAGCGGGAGCCTGTCCC
Organism: Ambystoma mexicanum; assembly: GCF_040938575.1. NCBI lineage: Eukaryota > Metazoa > Chordata > Amphibia > Caudata > Ambystomatidae > Ambystoma > Ambystoma mexicanum. The sequence continues at coordinate 375,115,519 of NC_090935.1, read as the reverse complement.
TGATCATATCCCGAAGGATGGACCCCATTTGAGGAGACCTCATGAGCATGAGGACATTTTCAAAAAAACATGTTCTCACAGGCTGGTGGGGAGGTAGGTGGTATTGACGGAGTAGCGGGCGGCTCCTGGGGCCTGTGTCTACTCTGCCTGGCTGGTTGCGGGGTAAATCTGCCCTGCGACGCTGATGGATAAGATGTAGACTACGTACCTGATTGAGAACAGTCCAACCTTGAAACTCATTCTACCACCTGCTCCGCACCAGGCGGCAGTATCGGACGGGCAGCCATCTTGTCTGGCGCAGAAGTCATTTTGTTGGGCTGCATGCCACGTGCTAAAGTCGTGGTGCTTGCCTCGCTGGGCCTGGCCTCCTCCAGGACTCTTGGCAGTGTAGCAATCAGACCTACCCTGCACCTCAGGACGGGGCCTGGTAGGCGCGTTGCCCTCAGCTGAATCGCTGCTAGTGCTGCATACAGGCGCACCCTCAGACATCTGTCCGGTACTAGGGCATAGCTCCTCGGGTGGACACCCGGTAAAAACCTTGCGGTCCCTCAGCACTGCCCGAGAAGGATCTAATGACCCCTCGGCCTGGCAGCCGGTAGCTGAAGTAGCCTCGGTATCTGTGCTAGTGTGAGAACCTGACTGGTTCCTCCCGCTCAGGCGTTTCTTTGGGAAGGAGTCGCTCTTGCAGCGTGCGATGGAAAAAAGCAGCCCTACTTTGGGCCTTCACTTGTGTCTGATGAAGTCCTTCAAGTCCTCTCGAGGCGACTTCTCCAAGAGCTCCCTCCACCGAGCTAACCTGTTCTTCAGAGCGTGCAGTGTAAGCGCACCACACGCGGTACAACCTTCCAAGCTGTGATCGTGGCCAAGGCAGCAGAGGCAAAGAGCGTGGGAGTCAAACGTAGGGAAGAGCCCTCCGCAGGTTCGACGCCTGCTGAAGCCCACTGATGTCGACATGCGCCAGGGAGAAGCGTGGTGCCAGAGGACTGATTACCTGATTAAGACCAAAAGACAGAAGAAAGTATCCAGGGAAGAGCGTGTGGTATTACAAGGCCGAAACCAAACCCTGGTGAAAGAGGTCAGTTTGCGTCGACACAGAGAAGAGGACTGGGGAGTGAGTGGCGCGGATTGGTGGAGTCAGGGGTGCGCATGCTCCCAGGGCCAAGCCCACACGACTCTAAATTTAAAGGGGAAGCAGGTATTTTCTGGTGAAAAAGGTTCTGTCTTCCGCCCCAGCGAGGGACACCCAAGCAGTATGCAGTATGGAGGAAAGGGAACAGAACGTAGGAGTAAATATGAGACCATGCAAATGTATGTCGAAAGGGGATGGTGGTTAAATAAATATTTCCAATAAGAGTGTGGGGACTGAGGGGGGGATTAGATTTCTGTGTATAGGGTTGATCCATAATGTTTGGGGGGATGATTTTGTAACGAAATATGTAGAAGTGTGTTAACTGTTGCAAAATGTACACAATGTGAAACCTTTATGTGGTTCGGGAAGACTCGGATTAGTTTGACTCTACGGCGTCGTCTAGCCCCTCCCGGCCATTTGTACAACAAACTTGCTTTACGGACAAACGTGCACTCGCTTCTTAAGAGTTGGGCCTATTTTTCGTACGGAGATCAGCAGTCCACCCACAAAAGTCCAATGCCCAGAGATAGCCCTGAAACCAGGTAGACTCTGCATCATTTGAAGACACTGTATGGACCGACTGTATAGGGGATTCCCAAGTATACCCATAACTAGAAACGTACTAGAATGGCCTCTGATTACATGATTACAGGAAGGAGACACTTGGAAGACCTGGGAGAGGCAATCAAGTTACTTTTCACCCATTCAGGTGGCTATATTTGCTCTAAACTGTACACAATCCCAAATACACCACTTTGTGCACTATATATTTGAGAGCTTTTTTCTGCTGGTCCCAGTAGCCATCCTAACCGCGCATATAAAGTGGACAATTTGTTTGAGGTGCCATTTTGTGGAAACGCATTTATGGGGAAAGACAGAGCACCTTTTAATGATGTCATTGTATTTAACTTTCTTCTTTTAAAACATATCTAATTGTTGGTTAGAAAGCCATGTTGGGATGCTACATTAGAAGGGTCTTTGAACTACGCACCCTGCAGCACTTTCAAAGGTCTAGGACTAAAAAGACCTCTTTGTTCTTTGTTTAGACTAGGAATGGCTTGTAATCATACATTCGAAAAAGAATAAGTGAAGTCTTGAGTGCCCAGGTATAGAATTGGCCATGAAATAAGGATGTGGAAGCCTTTTTGTTTACAATATGGCTGTGTAAAACCAAAAAAATAAAAAATAAAAGGTGCAGTTGGGCAGCATATTCAGTTTAAATGTTTGTACACACCATAACACACCATCACTTGATTGGCTCTCTCCAGTTATTTGCAAAGTTGCCTTAGTGATACTGGGTTCAAGATGAATGCCTCTTATGCCAATTAATATTTAAGTAAGTACATTTAGGAGGGCTTAACTGATTACTGATATCATCTGATTTATTTTTAAATCGGCAATTCTGCAATTGATTAGTTAGGCCTGTCACAGACGACTCAAAGAATATTCCAACTCTCTAAGACCGTTCAAGGAGCACCCTGTCCATCTGTACTCCCTCAGCGACTTCCTTTCTTTCCCTATTCTTTCCAAAGGTTAATGATCTAATAGGGAATGGAGTTGTCCTTTACAGAGACACAATCCTATGCTAAGGTGGGATTTCAACTTGGGAATCTGCGTCCAAACCCTATACTTGCCCTCACAACTATAACTGTACAATGTGTAGGGATGTCAGCAACCAATAAGAAAACCGTTTTTAACCCAAAGTTCTGAGCCTCTTCCAGCGCATAGCTTCCTTTCAGCTCCCCAAGTATAAAACAGTTCCACAAGAGAAAGTGTCAGAATTCCCTTTCTTGGATTTAGGATGCAATAGTCTTATTCAGGTCTCAGGGCTTCCAACCCCAAGTTTCAGATGACAAAGTAAAAAATAAAATAAATAAATAAATAAATAACACACAAAATAGCTTTGTCGCCACAGTTCAGTTCTTGTTGTTTCAAATATTTGCTCAGATGAATTGTAGCTTTCACACACGTTGAAAAATGGCACTGTAAATCAGGCTTCAGTATCCTTTGTTTGCCTGTTCTTTCAAAGTCATGTTAGCTTTCAGTATACTGTGGTCTGTTTACCATTGTATTCATTTTTGCACATAAATATATGATGATTTGCCTGGATTTAAACTTCATTTGCCCTTTTTGAATTCCAACTGTTTTTTTTAATTCTGTTTGATATCAAGGTTTTACTTCAGTTTGGTATTCAAGGATTCCAACTTTTGCTTATAGTTAATTTTCCCTTTGTCAGCAGTTCAACACTTGTTAGTTTCACTTTAATTGAAGAGTTCAATGTTCGGAGACTTTTGAAAATGTGTTTCTTGCCACATGCGACCACTCCGATGCAAAGTATTCAGGAAATGCTCTAGTTCACACAAGCGTGCACCGGGTTTGCCAATCAGCAGAAACTCACTGGTCGCTTTAGGAGTTGGTGCTACAGACCACACTGCCTTCTTCCTTTAGTGTGAGCGCTCCAGTTACTGCCCTCAGACACTCCTGGGGTGGTCCTCCACCTCAGGGGAACTAGCACATTGAGTAAAAAGGAAAGGGACAGCCTTCCTGCATGGCTCCCTTCACAGTTTCAAGTCTGCTCCAAGGAGTCCCAGCTCCCACGGCACACTGTCGGGTTCTCTGCAACATTCACTGGCCTCCTGGTCCTTCTCCTGTCGTTGCCATTTGCTGCTGGGCAGGGCTCCATTTATACACCTGCAGCCCCTTGACAGGCTGCAAGTGTGGATGATTACTCAGCTTTGCCTGCGCCCAATTAATGGGACATGCCTGATCTTCACTGCTCTTAGCAGGCAGCGTCCTCGTCAAAGCACCAGTGTGGTAAAAGTGCATAGTCTTCATTGCTCTTAGTTGCCGCCTCTTGCTCCCAGTACTGTCAAGAGTCAATGTGGGGAAATTAGGGGGGGCTGGCTTACAACAGCCATGAAGGTTGGTTGTCATTAGGGAAAGGGGGATACAATGTCTCACCCAAGGGCAGCCCACTTCCAGTCCCCAAAGACCTTCCACCCACGTGATCCTCCCTTGCTTCTCCGCCCCTAGGGTCGGGATCCAATGCATTTCCCTGGCCACCTGGCATAGGATCCAAGGGGTCTAGGAGTGAGAATACAATCAGGTTTCTCACCCTCCTCTACACTACAACTCCCTCGTTTGCACTACAACCCCCTCCGCCGCACTACAACCCCCTCCGCCGCACTACAACCCCCTCCGCCGCACTACAACCCCCTCCGCCGCACTACAACCCCCTCCGCCGCACCACAACTACCACACCACCCACCTTCCTAATAAAACACCTTTCATTTCACCCACAAACACTTCACATACACTCCTTACATTTTCTCTCCTGACCACAATCATCACAACTCACAAGCACACTCACACCACAGTACCATTTGCACTCACCAACTAATACCTCACCTGCTTCATAAATTAGCCCCACACTCAGTTTCTCATTCCTACCTCCTGCTGGTTTCTTGGTCTGCCACCTCTTCGACCTTCTCTGGCCTCACCCGAACAACCCACACATTCCTGTTACCCTGTGACAAACCTGGCCCTGTATTTCCCAGCCGGGAGGTGTTACAAGCAGCAAAGATGTTAAAGTTAACTTTCTCCGTCCACGGAATAGTGATGGCAGCCTGAGAACGCAAATGTGCAAATTTATGTTAGGGGGCCTTGCTCTGAGCGCCCCTAGGTTAAGGGCAGTCTGGGTGATGATTTGTGCCCCATTGTTCAGTCCTCAGTTGTCTAGAGAGCTGACCGTCGGCTGCAGGTGTTAACCGTTGACACTGAGGAGCATTACACGGCTTCTGTTGCAGCCCTGTGGGTACGAGTTCCCCTCCCTCTGCCTCTGGTGATGGAACACAGGCAGCGAGAGACACTGAAGGATTGCTCTCATTTACTGTTGTCCAGATCCTGAACATTGACTCTAGAGAAATAAAGAATCCAGCGCGCAACTTGTTTATGAGGCATGGTGTGAGAAGAGAGGTACTGTACTGTGATGATGTGATAGAAAATGGAACATGGAGGCTGGAAGGTTAACAAAGAATGTGGAGAGAAGGACGGTTGGAGTGTCGAGGAAGAAGTAGTAGTTAGTGGAGCTCCTTATGTAGACATGCTTATTTTTGTAAATACAATTAAAAATATTGTGACCCTACCGCCATCACTAAATCTTTGGCGACAAGGGGCTCGAGGACCTACCCCAAGGAGCTCAGCAAAGACTTCTCATTCACGCAGAGGTACGTGTCAACCAGAGCGAGAGAGGCAGGCGCACAAGATTATCCTGATCTAACCAGCCCGCTCCTGTGACCGTGCACACGACGAGCGTGTGAGTGGGCACTGATGCGAATGCTGAAAGCGGTTTCATAGCAACACTGCTGTAAAGTTATTGCATGGAGACGTGCAATACTACTCTACCTATTGGTTGTTGTGGGAAGGTGTCTCCTTAACCAATGGCTCGGTAAGCTAAGAGTAGTGTTAAGTTGCCCTTCTGTACCGTTGCCTAGCAAAGAACTAAACAAAGATGCCAGGTTACTGGCACTGATCTGACGTGCAGCAACATTTTACTGTGGCTCAACGGATTGTCAATAATTAAAGACTGATGTTACAATACATAAGAGACTGATATTTAAGAACTATATTCTCATGTACACTATTTATACCTTTGCCATTTGCAATAACCAAAGTTAATCCATTAGAAACGAGTGACTCCAGTGCAGCCGGTGACCACGTGATCATACAAAGTGTACGTGGCTCCACGATGTTCATCTCTGAAGTGGGAGAACCAACCCCATTCCATGAAAAAGATTGCTCAAATCCCTTGGGCTCTATAATGTGTGTGGCACTAATTACAGTGTAAATAGGGAAATAAGCACACTCTACATTGCCTGGGCTCAGCAGGTCAGAGTAATATGAGGATCTACCCGATCTATCGGGAGAAGAGTGTCTCAATATGAATGAATATGAGAAATGAGTAAAAAAGGATAAACACTACGAAAAGAACACCACCATCATATTAGAACACTACAAATTTTGGACAAGAGTTCAGGAAGAAAGAGAAAATATGGAACAGTATGTCACAGCACTGAAAGAACTAGGACCAGTAACTTTAGCCAACAACTGGATAAAAGACTAAGGGACTAATTCATGCTAGAATACAGGAGTGGCAAGGTGAGAGAGAGGCTATGGGCGCAAGATGAACAACCATTTGAGACGTTAGTGTGGATAGCAAAAGAAGTTGAACTCACAGAAAAGTGCATTACAGTGTTAGAAGGCACAATGAATGAAGCAACAATTAAAGTAATGCGAGAGGTGTCTGGAGGGACAAGGGGGACAATATCTGCCAGTGGGAATTGCGCACCTGAAAAAAAAGGGTCCAGGATGTGCTCCAGAGGCTTGGAATTCTAAAATAAAAACATGTCCAGAATAGATGACGCAAAGGGAAGAGTGAGATTTTGCTTGAAGTGCTCAAGTCAAACGAGAATTTGCTACAAATGTCATGGCATGTCACACTGGACAGACAGCCCAAACTGCCCAGTGCTCCAGATTATATGTAAACGGAAGGGTCATCTTGCCAGATTCTGCAGGAACAACTCAACAAATTGGATTAATGAGATATATGATGATGACGATGATGGGGACAAGTGCATATCTACAGGTAGAGATGATGATTAAAGTCCAAAAGCAACAGTTTTCATGAATAAAGTACCCGTTGAGATGATGATTAATTCAGGAGTTAAATACACTTTGCTACCAGCAATGGCATGGAAGGATATATTTGATTACAAGTATTTGCACAAAGTTGACATAAATCCAAAAGCATATGGGGAAGTGCAGACTGAACAGATTGGTTGGTTTCAAGCCACCTTACGATTCAAAGGGAGATAAGCAACACGGAAAGTGTATGTTTCTAGAAAAGGATCTATGGCGCCGTTGAACTGGGCATATCAGAAAAAGGTAAAAGTGAGATTAAACCCAAATGCAGAGGAGGCTGTACTAGCAATAGAGCGTGATAAGACACAAGGCATGCAGGAAATTGAGGAACAAGTATTTCAAAGTGAAATTGGATGTATGAAAGGATTCACACATCAAATTTAATTGAAGGTTGATTGTAGACCAATTGCTCAGAAGTTGCAGAATGTTCCGAGAGATGAGGTTCAGAAAGAAGTGAAGCAACTAGTAGATCAAGGCATTATAGAGAGATTTGTTACTTCAGAATGGGTGTCACCACTGGTAGTGGTAAGGAAGGCCTCTGGGAAGATGAGTGTTTGTGTAGACCTAAGAGAATTAAATAAATGTGTTGTAACCGAAAGACATCCTTTGACAAATATTCAAGATCCAATATCAACCATGGCCCAGGGAAAATATTTTCGACACTTGATTTTACATCTGCTTACCATCAAGGTAAACTTCCCAGATTGTCTTGTCACCTTACAGCATTTATAACAAGGAAAATATTACATCAGTATATCAGTACATCAGTATGAGGGGATGCCATTTAGGCTAATATCTGCAGCTAAAATGTAATGGCTGTCTGACAGTGATGGAGTAATACTTTTTCAGGATGATATTTTGGTAGATGCGGATAAAGTAGACGAATGCTACAGGAGACTGAATGGTGTACTGAGGAAGTTGCATGCCGCAGGTAAGATACTAAGTAAGGAGAAGTGCACCAGAGGAATCTGGTGAGGATGAGGGTACCATTTGAATGGGACAAACGTGGCGAGGAAGAATTTAAGTACATAAAGAAAGTGTTGGAAAGTTCACCAGCATTACACAACTCCAAGAGAGGAAGGAACGCAGTAATGAAAACTGACACCAGCAATATAGGCTTTGAAGACTGAGCAAAACAAAGAGTATGTGATAGCGTTTGTGTCCAGCCTATTGAAGGTGCCAGAGAAGGCATATGCTACAGTTTAAAAGGAAGCTTTAGCAATAAAATGGGAGAAAGAAAAGTTCAGGAGCTACGTGCAGAACACAAAATTCGAAATGCATACAGATCATAAGCCGGTACTGGAAATAATAACGTTAAAAGATTTGGACAAAGTGTCTGCAAGGATAAGGTGATGGGTGTTGAGATTACAGGAGTAGGATTTAAAAATGGTGCATATACTGGGAGTGAGTTACTATGCTGCAGATTGTCCGTCTAGAATGACGACTAATGAAGAAACTGGTTGTGAGGAGGACCAGGAATGTGTTCTGGAAGTAGTGGGGACATCAGTTCTGGACTAAGATTGGAAGGCTGCTTTGGACAAAGACAAGGAAATGCTTTCCATTATGAAGAATTTGACAGAAGGTATGCTAAGCAGGACATTGCTCAGAAAAGTAAATATGCAGAGTTTATGGAACATAAAGGATGAACTATCTGTATAAAATAATAGCCTGAAAAGAGGGGACAAGAGTGTACCTCCAGAGGGGATAAGACAGTGACTAATTGATCTGATACATGGAGGCTATCAATAAATAGTGAAGACGAAGCGGAGAATCAGAAATGATTTCTGGTGGCCTAGGTGCGACATGCAGATAGAGATAGCGGTGTGTGAGTGCAAAGTGTCTAATGGTGATAACAGATGTTCCAGGGAAACCTTGGGAGAAATTAGGGATGGATGTTGTTGGTCCAGTTTGGAGTGGCAGAGTACAGATGTATTGTTTAGTGGTAATAGATCACTTGACAAGATGGGCAGGGCTACTAATGACACCAGATGGGTGTGCAAGGAGAGTGATTGAGTTTCTGGACTTGTGTGGCCGTGAAGGATATCCTGGACACCATTCTGACAGATAAGGGGACACAATTCAGATCGGGGGAGATGAGAAAATATTTTAGAGATCCTCCCATCACACATCATACAAGTGCTAAACACTACCCCCAGACAAACGGTCTTGTAGAGCGTTTTAACAGGGTGATAAAGGAGATGATATGGTGGGCATGGGTGAATGAAAGAGATTGGAAGAACGTAGTGAGAATAATGATGTTGGCAAATAGATTTACGCCACATAATGGCACCAGGCTATTTCCGGCTGGATTGAGGAAGTATAATGCAAGCCGTGTTAAAGTTGATGTGAAGGAGAGCATTAAGAGGAGGTAAATGATGAACAAGATGTTTTTGACAGGTCTGGTGTGAAAAATGTGGTGTATCCTCCATGTAAGGGATTGGATCAGAATTAAACTGCCCGCAGTACTCAGGAAATGGATGAAATAAAGTTCAAACAATTTCTTTTTTTTACTTTATCAGGATTGTTTTGAGGTTAAACTGCAGTAAGGTAAACCATTTTATATACAACAACTCTCTCGGGGAACAAGTAAAGCAAAATAGTGTCAAAATACATAAAGGGCTTAACAAATGGAAAAGTAATCTTCCCAGAATTCCTTAACCTTAGATACAGATTCAGTGTTATAGCGCCAACTACACTTTTTGTGTTCCACTTACAGTCTTTGGGGAAGTTAAGCCCAGCTGCTTCTTGGCAGTCTCCTTCCAGAAAGTATGTCTTCTCCATGATTTAGGATTCATGATGTAAAACAGATATTCTCGTATACGTAAAGGGGGTTTGCCCTGGCAGGCAAGGAGCTATTAAGCTCAATCTCTCTTCCTATTATTTCAAGGTTGTCTCTATGGTACAGGAATCCAAGAGTATTGTGGATAGCCTCCAGTGGGAGTGTATATTTACCACCCAGTGGGGTATCCTAACGCAGGGTCCTTGTCAAATAAATTAAGGAACTCCTAAATATGTGTTCAATATTTACACATCTCTCTCTGTCTATAGGAAAAATTCCTTGAAGTCTAAGGTTACAGCTACGTTTAATTCAATTAGAGCATTTCAAAAACAAGATAAATGTGTTTATTAGTGTTAATAAATGAGGTGTAAAAACTTCTAATATCAAATTATCTATACATACATAGTAAACATTCAGATGAAAGCATACGACATATTGTGTATCATCTAAAAACATCAGTGAAAAAAGGGCATTTTATACACAATTATCATGCACAGTTCCTGCACGTATTTACAAATGAAAAAAATCAAATTGACAAACATGGATTTACATCAATTCCCACGTAATTAAATATTACAGGTGAAATAAATCAAGCTCATGCCAATTAATGTCACATGATATACATATCAAGTCTAAATCTGTTACCATCTCGGTGGTGTCTGGGAGGGGCCTTTTTCAATAGCAACTCTACTCCAGTTTCAATTCTGCTAGGAGTTTCAAGGAAAAGATTCAACCATTATTTTCCAATCAAATCATATAGAAGGAGTTCAAAGTCAGCTGGAATACCAAACCTGGTTCCATTAAACCTTTTTTATGCATTCAACCAGTCATTTGTCCAAAAAGGGGTCCATGGATACCTAAGCTAGAGATCTGAGGTCCATGGATACCTTAACTAGGGGTCTACATATAACACCGGGAGAGAATCTTAAATGGTGCTCCAAACGTACAGGACCAGATCAGGGGGTATGCTTGGTCTACGTTTCAGCGGATAGAACAATTGCCCGCCTTCCTCAGGACCAGTAATAGATGTGACCCGTTATAGAATAGAATAACTGCGTTCAGTGCCCAATGTGTGCTGGGGCATGTTTGATTTAAATGCTGCCATTACTTTTGAACAGATGCTCTTTTACTATGTTGTAGGCTATTATAACTGGAGGCCAGTTGAAATTGGCATTAGAACAATGCTCGGAGCCACTCGTGTTAATCGGCAGCTTCAATTGCAGAGTCAAAGGAAGTGAATGGAGGAATCACTGTCATGATGCCTACCCCCGGGGACCCAGACCACATCCAGTAACCCCGGAAGCAGGCATCAAGTTATCCTAAGCAAGACCAACAACCCCTGCTAGGGGCTATTTGGGTCCAGTCCTGGCGCCTATGGCGCCAGGCTCATATGGAGAGTCAGTCCTGGCGCCTATGGCGCCAGGCTCATAGATTAAAACTTACCTGATGCAGACCATGCTGCAAACTTACCTGATGCAGACCATGCTGCAAGAGCTCCAAGCCAAAAGAGGCTTGGAAGGGACTACTTTACTTAGGGACTATTTTTTACTCGGGCGGGGCTGGGGAGGAATACTTACCTGGGACTACTTTGGGGGCTATTTAAACCACGCCCGAAGAGCAGCACACGCTTCGCGTTATTCTGCATCCAGCAGCGTAATGCTCACCGTGCCTGCAAATCTGCATCCAGCCTTCTGCCACGCCCGCCTCGAGTTTGGAGCTCCTAGAAAAAGGGAGAAAGAAGGAGAAAATGTTAGAACAAGAGCAATACCTTTAATCCTTACCTGAATTCCCGATCCATCGCGCCTTCGAGCTGGAAGAAAGAAGTTATTTTATGCGCGTCGCCTCGCCTGCTGCAGCGCCGCGCTGAACTCACCGGCCTTCGCAGCATCTTCACATTCCACCGCATCCTCATGCATGTTCCCGCCACACTCCGGCACCCAAGGAGAAGACAAGAACAGCAAGGTGAGCCAAGGGAATACACAGAGGAATATTAGTTACCTCCACATAGACTTACCTGATTTTACCACCGGGGGTACTATTCCTCTTCACGGGTCGGCACAGCTTCCACTGCATCTTCGCCGAACCCCGGCCCCTAAGGGGAAACAAAAGGACAGCAAGGTGAAACAAAGGGACTAACAAGGGGAACCCTCCTCACCACAATAGACTTACCTGATTTTACCGCCAGAGGTATTATTCCCCAAGACTTCATACTTTCTCTCAGCGCCTGAATAAGGGAGAAAGCAACAGGTTACATATTGACATAATTTTATCGAACTGTATTGGAAAATACAAATCCTTACCGGTTGCCACGAGGAACTCTTCATTAGGGTCAAGCTGCAACCTGCAAGGAATCGGACAAGAGTGAAAGTCAGGCATTTGAACTCTTACGAACTTTATACTTACGGCGTCTTGCCAGGAATCTCGGAGTCAATAATGTTCTGGAACTCACCAATTCCTTCGAGCCAGTGAAGCAACTGGTTATCAACGTGCCCCTTCGCTCAATGCAGGATGGAGAGCTCATCTTTTCAAACCATCAGGTGAGACTATAAGAGGGGACATCAAAGGTGATCTGTGGGGAGAACAGCAGAGTTGGGGGGATTTACGCTGAACTCCACGGGTGGTTAATTCCCTTTCTCCATTTGCAGAAGAATGTTCCTACGGGCCAAGCAAACAAAGCTAGGTGGGCCAGTCCAGTCTGTCATCTCGGCCCTACGCGTCACATTGGTGGAGACCGCAGCTGTCCAGTTCCGATCGACGCCTCTGTGGGAGCCAGGTGAGCGTAACAATCACATCGTGTGTATCCGGGGTAAGTGTTCCAAAGAAGGAGTGCTGGCCAGTCGTACCTCGGCTGTTACAGATATTCTCACCTGCCAGCCTCATCTCACCGTCCTAGGTCAGTAGAAAACATCTTGTAACATACTCACAACAGTAGGCATTTTTTATGCCCTTGCTTAGGGTTTTAGTGAGGCTGTTACACGCCGTTCTGGGGTTCTTATTCATCCGGCAACCAGATATTCTCAACCTCTGGCCGGGAAGCCATCATGGGCTAAGCTGCTTTTATGGTCTTTACCAGTATCTATGATACAGCTCTTAGCAAACTCTCTATTATCTGGTCACTGCCAGTCTCTAAGGTATGGTTCTGAGTAATCTGGTCACTAGTTTTGTAAAGTCGTTCCTAAGAACTCCTGCAGCCTCAGGCAAAAATGGGATAAAGGCCTAGACAGAACAGACTTTATTCGGCATTCCTCCCTTTCCCCACCCCCACATCTAACGTCAGTGGGTGCTCCAACAGTTTGCAGTCCCTGCAACACCTACTACAGAGTTATTCACTATTTTATAGTATTGTCGTGTATATGATTATCCACCAATGTTTCATATTGGTATTCCCTGGCTTTCCTCTTTTTCCAAATCATGATTGGTTATTCTCTCCCTACCCTGACTCTCTTCCGAGTGTTTTCTGTATTTCTTAAGCCTCACCCAGTGTGTGTCTGATAATATTTCCCCGTTTGTTAATGGGACTGATTAGCCATGGATCAGGGCTTAAAGAGCCCGTATGGAATTTTAATTCAGGTAGAGTGGGAATGGCAGCTCTGCAGCACATTGAGGTACCGCCCTGCCAAATGCTAGGCAAACTGCAGCCTTGTGCATCAACATGAAGCACCATCTTTGCCTAAACAATCGTCAACCAGAGATGGAAGTCTGCACTTGTGAGCATAACCAACTGTCTGCATGAGTAGGGATGGGTCCCAACATCGTTTTCTGTAATGGCCACTGTTTGCATGAGAAACCAGGGAATGCAAAGTGTACTTTGGCCACATCGAGAAAGACTCCGTCTCCCTACCAGGTCGATGTGCAGGTTGGAGAATTTGATCAGTGTGTATGGTTTCATGATTCATTGTGCCCTCACAAATCTGACCATTAAGGACACTCTTCCTGCCTTCCATTATTAATACGCTCATGTTCTACGTTCCAACACACAATTTGCATAGCAATCAAGCCACACACTCATAGCAATTACAAATAATTAAAAACAAACATCAAATATCAAAACACAACATCTTTAAAATCAACTTACGTACTCCCGGCCAAGGCATTTTATGACTACGGTCACACAAGGCCATGCTTCAGTGGCAGCAGATCTCTGAAACTTTCAACAGGAGGCACCCTGAGGCTATGTCGTCGAGGATACTTGGCACTGTTGTTGTCAAGTCGGGCCGTGATGTGAGGTCAAACAGCCTGCACCGCGTCCCGTGACCTCATTTCATCATTTTTTCCCCTTGCTTGGTTGCGTTAGGGATTTCAAATTATATGGAGGTGCCTTACAGCGTTGAAGGAGATGACAATGGGAGGAAGCTCCCTGGTTGAGGGACAAGCTTAGAGGGCAATGAGGAATCCATGGAAGGAGCATCCATCAAAAAGAACATTACCAGAGGAAATTTGTTCTTCTACTGGATTGTGTACTGCCATAGATTCCTCTTATTAGATATGTACAACGTCCTTTCAAATGGGATGTGGGGGCTGGGGGGAAGACCCCCACAAAAAAAAAATGCAATGAGTTTTTTTCATTCAAAAATTTGCGGTAAAAAAGCCTGCGAAAAAACATCTTGCGATGAAATGACATGGAACCATTAGATAGACTCCCAGAGCAGTAGTAGGAGGCGGAAGGAGCGAACTCCATTGTTGTCAACTACAGCAGGTGTCCTGAACTGACAACGTATCCAGGCAGTAGTGTTTTGCAAGCATGCCTGTTGAAGCCCACATTCCAGTACGTCCAAATATCTTTAATAGGGACTGCCTTTTGGAGTGTTGATGTATCAGCCTTGCCCCTGGTTAAGTGCACTCTGAAGACTTCAGGGATATCTTTACCAGCCCTAGAATAGCATTCAGAGACACAACACAATCCATCTGGAAATGGTCTATTTTGTTACTCCTTTGCCATATCCTGGCCAATGTAGCCCACAAAGTTTTGATCTTGTAGTTTACATGAAGTGATGTAAAAACTCACTGCCCTTTGTGGGTCTGGTCTATGTAGTCTCTCCTCCTTTTTCGAGGGATGAGGCAGTGGATAACAAGCCAGTAAACAAATTGTCTGTGCCAGGTGAAACTCAGACAGGCGTACCCTGAGTGTCACTTTATCTTTTGTAAAAATTGTAAATGGTGGTTTGCAAGACAAGGCGTGAAGCTCGCTGAGCCTACGAGCTGATGAAATGGCCACAAAGGAAGCAATTTTCCAGTTGAGAAGCCTAAGAGGGCAAGAATGCATCGGCTCAAAGGGTAACGCCTTTATGAATGCTAACATTAAGTTCAAATCCTGCACTGGTACCGAAAAGGGGGTCAGGGAAAGGTATTTGTTAGTCATTTTCTTGGTATAACAATGGCAATTGTGAAGAATTACCCTTATTCGGGCTTACGCTTATGGATGGAAAGTGCAACCAGATAGCCCTTGGCTGTTGTAATCTGCAGACCTTGTCTGGAAACTGACGATTCACAAGGTGTGTCACTTCTCCCCAGGGGGAGGCTAGGGAGGAGCCCAGAGCCACTAAATTGAAAACAAACCTATGTATTATTCTATCATGGGACCCAAAACCAAAAGTAGCAAGACAAGGAAGAACACAGGAGGCATAAAGATTGTGGTCTATAATGACCCTGGAAAGAGATGACCCCGGGGAGGCATGAGGATCAAGTCAGTAACAAAGAAGAAAGACTTGTGGAATCAGCATGGGAAGAACCGATGTGAGAAGGCCGGCCACAGACCCGAAGGCAGACGTAACAAGAAGCGCAGTAGTGGCAGGCATAGTGGTATTCACTCATGTTGGGGAAAGCATCTGGTGTCGGAATTCTCCAGCCTGGGAGATTCAAACGCTGACCGACAGCTGCAGAAAAGAGAAGAGCAGCAAGAGGATGCCGAAGAAGCTCTCCGCCCTCCGAATGGAGACGGCTGAGCCCCAAAGACAGGAAGATGCTGCAAAACCACGAGGGCAGAGGAAAAGCCTACGGAGCTGCAGAAGTGTGCCCCGGTCTCAGGAAGTCCCTGCAATGTACCAGAGCCCCATGAGAGATAAGGGAGGTACAAAAGTTCCAGAGGAGACCAGGGGTTGACGCAGAGACTGAGGTGGGTTTTTCCTAGCCCAGTATTAGAGAGGACATTAATGGGCGTAACCAGAAAAGGGTCTGGGACCCGTAACAGTGAGAAAGAGAGCACAATGATAATGAGGAAGCCACTGGCCATCAGAGAAGGGTCTGGGACCCTAACAGTGCGAAAGAGAGCCTCAGAGGAAATCTTTCTTGGCACAGTGATTATGAGGAAACCACTGACCAGCATAGAAGGGTCTGGGATTCCAACAGTGAGAAAGAACTCTCTCAATTGGCTCCACTTAAATCTGTATTTCATGCTTCTATTCGTGTTCTTGATCAACTCGCTCCTCGCAACTCTATTTATTCTTCTCTGGTTCAACTTGGTTGGCCTCCTTTTCATAAATGTCTAAAGTTTAATTTCTGTGTTTAAAGTACTCTATGGTCTTACTCCTTCCCATCTTTCTTTGCTTGTCTCATTTTATCTTCCTCCGTGTTCTCATTGTTATGCTTCGCATTTCCGCCTTGTTGTCCCCGATAATTTTCTCGCCTTGCACCTTTGAACTGGAATACTCGCTCTTTGTCTCTGCGATCTATTACGGTTTACTCCTCCTTTCGAGCCTCTTTACGCTCTCACTTACTATCATCCACTTAGCAAGGTCCTATTGCAATTTTGAAATACTTTGTGATTTAAATATTGATTTTATTATATGTACTGTTTTATTGCTATGTAAAGCGCTTTGGTGTGAGGCGCTATATACAACAAAATAAAATGCAAAATCCATGATATGATGTGGCATTTAGAATGCGCCTGTACACAAGTGTTTCGTGCATTCACATGCTTAGAATAGATTGTATAGCAGTACTCCTTATTTGGCGGTGTGTATGCAAACCAATACCATCATAGCCATACATGCCCTTTGCCATGGAAAGAGCTTTTAGTCGTTGTACGTTAACATTAAAACATACATTAAGATAGACTGATAGAAGGATATACCCCTGTGTAGGCCTACCTTACTGAAACAGATGACGTAGGACTGCTTGTCCCATCTGTATATCTTCTGCATGTTGTTGCTCGAGGCAATAATGGCGGGCAAATGTATGTGGCACCGACCAGGATGCGCCTGACAGATATCTCCCAGCGGAATCCCAGACCACAATGCTGCCCAAGACGAAGTGGATCTCGTGGAATGGGCTCTTGGACGCTTTTCTAGCGGCTTCCCCACCTTCGAGTGGCTAAAAGCAATCGTTGACGAGACCCAGCGAGCCAGTTCTTATTTTGAGATTGCTTTTCCCTTTGCCGATGGGCCATAAACCACAAATAGTTGTTTTGTATCTCTAAAATCTTGAGTACGATGAAGGTAAAACTTTAGAGCTCTTTTCACATCCAATGTATGGAGAGCTTTTTCAGCAACAGATGAAGGAGTTGCGAAGAATGTCAGCAGTACAATAGACGAATGCTTATGAAAGACAGTTGGAACTTTTGGTATGAAATGAGGGTTGGTTGCCACACCACTTTGTCTTTGAAAAATATCAAATATGGAGGAGCAATGACTAACACCTGTAGTTCCGAAAGTCGTCGTGCCGAAGTAATAGCCACCAAAAATGCCAATTTCCACGATAAGAATTTTAAAGATGACGACGACACAGGCTCGAAAGGAGCTTTCATTAGTTCTGCCAGTACCAGTTTAAGACTCCAGTTCGGAGGAAACTTTTTAGTTGGAGGAAAAGTACGAAATAAGCCTTTCATGAAGTGTTTAACTAACCGATCACTAAACAGTGGCGTTGAATGTCTTTTACGAGTGAACCTTGAAATGGCTGCCAGATGAACTTTTATTGAAGAAAAAGACAAACCCCTTTCTGCTAAGTGTAGCAAGTATGGAAGAAGCTGTTCTGTCGCAATATTCAGGGGTTCCAGTCCTGGTTGATCCTTGCACCACATGCAGAATCTTCTCCATTTACATGCATACAAAGTGTTGTGCCTGCGCGGCTTGTAAAATTCAACGACAGTCTGATGAAATAGTTAGGGTACCAAATTCCGAGAAGTCAGGAGCCAGGCTGTCAGGCTGAGTCCGTCCGGATCGTGATGCCACACTGCCACCCCCCTTGTCTCGAGATAGAAGGTTCTGAATCTTCTGGAACCTCACTGGTTGCGCTATCGACAGCTGGAGCAGGTCGGAGAACCACGACTGTCTAGCCCAATAAGGAACCACTAAGATCACCCGACATGGGTATTTGTGAATCCATTGTAGAGTTCGTCGTATGAGTGGAAACGGGGGAAACGCGTACACAAACTTGCCTGTCCACGGGAAGGAGAATACTTCCCCCAGTGAGTCGGGTTGTGGCCACCTGCTCGTGTACTATGCGCACTTCTTGTTCTCTCTCGTCGCGAAGAGATCCAGGGAAGGTTGGTCCCATCTTTTTGAAAACATTCGCCAGCTGTTGGTCGTTCAACTCCCATTTGTACAGCTGATTCATCTCTCTGCTGAGAGTCTGCTTGTACATTTTTTTACTCCTGGCAGATGGTAGGCCAATAGACTTATCTTCTGTTCGAGGGTCCAATGCCATATTTCTTGAGCTTCGGTCGAGAGAGTTCTGGAACAAATACCTCCCTGCTTTCTCAGGTAGAACATTGTCGTCGTATTGTCCGTCAATATTCTCACGACCGATCCTTCTATGTGTGGTAAAAAGGACTTCAGGGCGGATTCCAAGATGGCCGCCTGCTGATGTGGACGCCCGTCCCCTGCGCTCCGCACCGGCGGATAAAACAAAGGCGTCTATCAGCTGTAACACCTACAAATAGCAGCATCCACGATCGTGAGAGGAAGCGGGTGCTACCCACACCCGAGATCAAGGCATCAGACTGCGGGTCCCTCCACATTCGCTGCGGGGCTGAGGAGTGCACTCCTCGTTGAGCGCAATGTCCGTGAGATCTGTGGAGCCACGCGTCTAACGCAACAGCCGCCGGTGTGTGGAGCGGGTTCGGAGGAGCCCGGGTCGGCCAGACTATAACAGGAGCGCTGCGGGAGCGAGGACGGGGTCCGGCATTGTCCTCGCTCAGCACCCGCTCCCCCTGGCAGCTTGAGGAAGCAAAAGGAATCATGCGACTCTGGGGAGCGGGCTCCACTCCGCCCGCGGTTCACGGCGACTGGGGACGGAGTGTCGGAGTTGGAGGAGCGCGCGCATTAGTCCCGAGGCCGATACCCGGGAGCAGAGATTGTGAGGGAGGACCCTGCAGGACTCGGGGGGGGGGTTGCGGTGGAGCCCGGACCAGTCAAGCCACAACAGCAGCGTAGCGGGAGCGGAGGCGCTGCCCTGGCCTAGTGCACGCCCCCCTGGCAGCTTGAAACAACGAAATCCGGCGTCTCTGAGGAGCGGGCCCCACGCTGCCCTCGGAGCGGAGTGACTGAGGGCTTGGTGTTGGGGCTGGAGAAGCGTCCACATTCGGCCTGAAGCTGATCCCCGGGGACCGTGGCTGTAGACGGGAGCCCTGCGGAACTCAAGGAGCTGGGCCAGGATAACATTGCTCTGAAGTTAACTGTTACACAGCAGGTGAACGCTGGAAGTCTGTGAACAGAATTCAACTCGACTTACAAGGTGAGAGGTGCCCTCCCCTCCCCCCTCCTCACCCACCTTACGGCGGCCTCCATGGGCTGGGAGGCTAGACTAGAGTAATATGTGAACCCATACTTACCCCCGTAAAGGAGGAGAAACAGACACTGCAGGCAGTAAGTTTAATAGTGTGGCAGTTGTGCCCATATAGCCTGGCGATCTTCACGACCCGCTTGACTGTGTCACCAAGTCAGCCCCACTCACTCTTGAGAACTCCTTTCGGGGGAGGCCAAAGGGAACAGGGGGATGAACGAGCATAGCAAGCGAGGTAAATCTTGCACGGCCCCAACACACCATCCCATCTGACTTGGAGAACTGGGGTCTGACATGAACATATGACCACAGAGCTGAAACTACTCTGACTCCAGATCCAACTAGCCTGGTACCTAAAAATATATGTCATTGGGTTCCCTCCCAACAGAGTACTCTCAGAAGATAAAAGCGACTCACCCGAGACAGGTTCCTAACTCAGATGCCGGGCACCAGAACCAAAAGCGCCCCGCCTAGGACGAAAGTTGCACCAGGGAGACAAGAACCCCAACTCACCAAGTACTGGGGACAGATAAAGCACCAAGAAAAGACTCCCCAGCCGACACAACCGGAATCATCTGAGCTACCCCCGGAAATACTTCAGAGAACCATGGATACAGATATGGGTGAACTGTTAACGTGCCTGAAAGGTATGGAGGTCAGAATGACAACAGCATTTCAGACCCAAATAGGTCAATTAAGGGAGGACATAAAATCCTCCTTGCAAGAAATCCGTAAAGAAGTAAACAAACTCAGAGACCGTGTTGACACAGTGGAAAGTGGAATCTCCAACTTAACTGAAGAGTACAAGCAATCTAGCCTCCTTCTGGATCAAATAGCCACGGCTACGAATAACCTGGAACTACAAGCAGAAGACCTCGAAAATAGGTCGAGACGATCTAACATACGGGTCAAAGGCCTACCTGAATCGGTCCCGGACAGCAGCTTCATGAAACACTCCAACTGGCCTTCAGTAACATATTAAGAGATCCAGCGCCAGAATCAATTGGAATCGATAGAATACACAGAGTTGGTCCCACGAGGGGGGACCCTGGTGCTCTTCCATGGGATGTTCTGGTGGCCCTCACCTCATTCCTAACAAAAGAATGCATCCTGAAGTCTGCTAGATCCAGCACTGGACTGACAATTAATGGTGGCCATGAGGTCAAATTGATCCAGGATCTTGCCCTCTCTACACTCCACATGATCTTGCCCTCTCTACAAACAAATCCCCTATAGATGGATGTACCATTTTGGTCTGATGTTCAATTGGGAGGGCAAACAGAGGCGAATAAATACATGTGAGGAGGGTCAGGCTCTACTAAATTTGGAGGAAGCCCCGAGCTGCTTGGATAAAGATTTGATACGAAAGCCTCAGGACACTGGGCTCAACCCATTGGAGTGGTCCAGAGCGTGTAGAAGCAGACTAAGGGAACCAAAACGCGGAGATCCACAAATGACTCAAGATCACCAGAAGCACTAATAATACTACTCCATGACCGTGTAAGGCCATCAGTTGTGATCCGTAGGTCTATAGGCTGTAACATATACAAGCTGCTATAAGCAGTCAGTGGGAGATGGGCAATGCCAATCTATGGAATCTAGTAGGACACCTGACAACTTCAGGTTCCTCGTCCCCTATGGGTTGTTGACCGACCCGACGCCCCCAAGGAGCTAATGGGGAGGATTCTAAGGAATCCCGGTTGTTGGGGATGCAAGGGGAGGGAGAGGAGGGAGAGGAAAGGAGGTGGGAGGGGCAGGGAGGGGGGTGGGAAAGCTATCAGAGATCAACACAAAGAGGTGAAAGTAAAGGCTCCCGAAAGGTCCTAATAGGTAGGGAAAGGATAACGCCACAGCAACCTAACGCACGGCAAAAGTGCAAATCTTCACCTTCTAAATGTACATGGCCGAAATCAAATATAGTCTCACTGAATGTTCAGGGATTAAACTCCCCAGTTAAACGCCGGGTTATCCTCGATAGGCTGGTAAAGATGCAGACAGAAATAGGGATACTACAAGAGACACACCTTCTCCCCAACGATGAAAAGCGTTTGGCGCATCGAGCTTTCCCGTAGCAATACTTTGCATCCAGCGGGGAGAAAAAGAGAGGGGTGGCCATACTAATAGGTAGGGCCCTAGCTTTCCAAACAACCCAACTCTGCAGAGCCAAGGAGGGTCGCTATCTGGGGTTGAAGGGGCTGATCAAGGGTAGAGTGTACATAATCCTGGCCATTTATGCCCCTAATGAACACCAAGATATGTACATAACACACCTACTGAGCAAACTTGGCAGCTGGTGTGAGGGTCAACTAGTTGTTGGAGGAGATTTCAACTGTGTGATGGACCCAGCTCTCGATAAAACGCTTCCCCCCCACGGATGCAGATCAAAGAAATAGACAGGCATTGGGTCGCTTCTTTAGGGAATTGGGAATCATCGAGACCTGGCGATTCTTTCGGGGTGACAGTAGGGAGTATACCCACTACTTGGCGGTGCATCTGGGTTACTCTAGAATAGATATGATCCTTGCCTCTAGTACACTAATCCCACAAATAACCGGGGTCGAAATTGGGGTGGAATATCACTCAGACCATGCGCCAGTGATAGTGGGAATAACCTGGAGAGAGGGAGATCACAAAAGCAAACCACCCTGGAGACTAAATGAAGTTCTATTGAGAGAGACAGCGCTTAGGGCACATATCGAGACCTCCATAAATAATTACTTTAAAGAAAACGACAACGGGGAAACTAGTTGGGGGACAATTTGGGATGCAGGGAAGGCAGTGATTAGAGGTGAATTCATGTCACAGGCGGCTGCCTACTACCGAGAAAGGGCAATTGTAACCCATCGATTAGAAACTGAAGTGGGAAATGGGGAAAACAACAAAGAGTGCTGCTCAAGGAGATCCCTGCAGGCACTTCGGAAGATCAGAGCACAGCTCGAGCACCATAGAGCGGACCAAAGGGCCCAGTCACTGCTCTGCACAAAGCAGTCCTACTACATCCATGGGGGCAAGGCAAACCGATTTCTAGCGGCAAAACTGAGGAAACGTAAAACCCGCAATAACATAGTGCAACTGAAAGATGAATTTGGGAATCCACACACAGCAGAGCTAGACAAAATAAAGATCATGAAACAGTTCCATGAGACACTCTTCAACAGCGAAAAGCTTGACCCTACACAGCAAATCGCCTATATAAATTCTCTACCTCTACCCCAAATAACTGAACAAAATAGAATCAGCCTGGGAAGCCCGATCCTGGCGCAAGAAGTCAACTACGCCATTTCGGCCTTGCCAGAAAACAAAACTCCAGGCCCTGATGGTCTCAGCAATGGGTATTATAAAACCTTCCGTGCCCAATTACTCGGCCCACTGACAAAATAATTTAACACCATCAGAGAAGAAGGAAAAGTAACTACAGACATGGAAAAGTCCACAACTATACTGCCCTTGAAGCCCGGAAGAGACCCCTGCGACTGTGCAAGCTACTGCCCTAGAACACTATTGAACACTAATGCAAAAATGTATGCGAAGACACTAGCCACCCGACTGATGAAAGTACTCCCATATATAATACATGATGATCAAGCGGGCTTTATTACGGACCGTCACACACAGGATAACATAAAAAGGTCAATAGATGTTATAGACGCAGGACTTTGGACGCAGCAAGAATTTGCGATAGCAGCTCTGGATGCCTCCCGGGCGTTTGATAGTATGGAATGGAACTATTTGTCGCTAATCCTGGAGCGCTTTGGTTGTGGTCCAAGTTAGAAGAGGCACGAGACAGGGGTGCCCCCTCTCCCCGCTATTATTCGCAATGGCGATGGAACCTTGTGCCATGCTGTTCAGATAAGAAGCCAACATCAAAGGCGTGACCTTGGGTTCCGAAACTCATAAAATCGCATTATATGCAGACGACATCATCCTTTACATGGGCGACCCAGGTAACACCATGCCCAGTGCAATGGCTAGATTAGAGGAATTCAGGCAGGTCTCTGGGTTCTCGATAAACTTCCCCAAATCAAAGGGAATGAACATCACGGCGCAGAGGGCAACGATAGAAAGGCTAGAGAAATCACACCCACTGACATGGGTAAAAGACTCCCTCGAATACCTGGGAATATGACTCACCACGGAACCAAGCAAACTATTCCAGGCAAACATCGCTCCCTTATGGAAGCAACTGCAAGACGATATGCTTAAATGGGAATCCCAGGAATTATCGTGGTTCGCCCGCATCACAGCAGTTAAAATGACCATTCTCCAACGTATGTGGTGAGCTCAATCACGGTGCCTATTTCATCAACCAAGATCAAAGAACTGCAAAACGCAATCCTTAAATTCATATGGCAGGGTAAAAAGCCTAGAATTCAGAAGGGTATTTTAATGCATCCCCCACTTCTGGGCGGCCTTGGAGTACCAGATTTGGCCAGATACATATTAGCAGCGCAACTAGCCCCTACGCTGCGCTGGGCCAAGGACCAACATCATAAAGGATGGTGCAGAATAGAACAATCGGTCACGACGATCCCTTTGATCTCACTCCTGGGTCTGAAAGCTGAACATAGAGGAAGTGGGGGTGCCCTCCTGGAATCCACAAAGGTGTCACTGCAGAGCTGAGATATGGCTAGGAAACAGAAACACATCCTACTAGGTTTGGGCCCATACTCACCGATACTACATAACCCGGACTTCACCCCGGGCCTGCAGTGTAGAGACTGGGAAGGATGGAAAGGCGCAGAGACCCTGACCTTGGCTGAGATGTATAGAAAGAGCACCCCAATGCCAGCAGAAGTTTGGCATCGGGGAAAGGGAGCGGTACAGGTATATGCAAATAAGGCATTGGATAACCCATCCGTTGGTGAAAAGGGCAGGAATACGAACTCGGTCTGGCTTAGAACTAACTTTGCAGGAGGGGAGACCCCAAAAGGAATCACCAGACTCTACAAAGTCCTCTCAAAGTCCCAAACGACGGACCGCTTCCCATATCAACTGACCTGCAAGAATCCCTGACGGAAGAAGAATGGTGCAAAATATGGTCAAAATATGGTCTCCAGATGCATCACGATAAAAGAATCCGCCTACAAAATGCATCTTAGATGGTATATGATCCCACACTATCTGCAAATAATCACCAAGGCCTACTCGCCATACTGTTGAAGAAATTGTGGAGAGAGAGGTGACTTAATTCATATGTGGTGGACATGCCCCAAAGCAGTGGTCTATTGGAAGGAGATTCTGGGCCACATTAAGGACATCACAGGTGTTGCACTCCCGATGTCCCCAAAAACTATCCGACTAGGAGTTCTGCTAGAGGGAAAATACGCAATGTCCGGGGTGACAGCTACTCTCATCACCCACTTGCTATCGGCGGCTAGGATGACCTTAGCGCAAAACTGGAAAAAGGAGGAAGGCCCAATAGTGGCATGGTGGTGGGTCAAGATCTGGGGAGTGCTGGCCATGGAAAAAATATGTGCTCTTACTGCTGGAAAATACCCAAAATTCCTGATGATCTGGACTCCATTCCATGAGTATGTGAGTGACAGAGAAGCCCATTTTTTCAAACTCAGGAGTATCCATGTCATATAAGTGCCATCAACAATAAGAAGGAAGAAACTCAGGACCAACATTACCAGGAGCCTTAACATATGCTGATCTCTGTTATGTTTAATAATATTCTGAGGTGTTAGTTAAAGGAGGGAGTGGGGGAAAAGTTAGGGGGATAAGGGTGAAAAGAGGGTTGTGAATTGTAAATGAAAAATGAGAACACTCAAAGGCGAAGAGACCTTGGTTATTGTTGGTCAACATAAGACTGAGACGGAGGTTGAATAAGAACGTTAATTTACGATTTCTGAATGTTTGAGATATATGTATGCCTTTGTTCCAAAAATAAAGTGTTCAAAAAAAAAAAAAAAAAAAAAAAAAAAAGGACTTCAGGGCCCAACGTACCGCCCTCAATTCCAGCACGTTGATATGAAGGGCTGACTCTTCCGACGACCACAGACCTTGCACTTGCAGGGACTCCAGATGTGCTCCTCATCCAGTCAGAGAAGCATCCATCACTACAGTCATTTGAAACTCTGGTTCCTGTAGAGGCATCCCTCTCGATAGGTTTTCGAAGAGTTGCCACCATTGCAGTGCTCGTAGAAGCCTGTTGCTGATAGTCAATTTGTCTGACCAAAGCCCCCGACTTTGGGACCATCGGTCTGCCAGAAATTCTTGTATTGGTCTTATAAAGAGACAACAGTTGTTTACTAAGGTGATACACGACGCCATGGCCCCCAGTAGTGACATATATTTCCTTACCGACAACCTGGTGTTGACTTTCCACTCCTTTGCCTGTAGCCTGAGTTTGTGAACTCTCTCCACAGATGGGTTTCACCAATCCTAACTGCGTTTCGAAGTCCGCACCCAAAAACACCAAGTTCCTTGAGGGAGTTAAGGAGGACTTCTCGAAGTTGATCACAAAGCCTAACTGTTGCAGAAGTTGTATGGTGGCCTTTAAACTTGCTTCGCTATTATTGTAGACGACCCTCTTACCAACCAATCGTCCAGATAAGGGTAAACATGATGACCTTGTCTTCTTAACCAAGCTGCTACTGGAGCCAAACACTTTGTGAACGTCCTGGGAGAAGACTTTAGTCCGAATGGGAGTGCTTTGAATTGATAGTGGGTTCGTCCGACTACGAACCGAAGAAATGTTCTGTGTCATCGACGCATTGGTATATGAAAATATGCGTCTTGTAGATTTAACGATGCCAGAAAATCCCCCGGCTGGATAGATCAGATAATTTCCTGAAGCGTAAGCATTTGAACTTCAGATTTTTTAGTGTCTTGTTGAGATCTCGAAGATCTAGAATGGGAGGCCACTTGCCGTTGGGTTTTTTGACAACAAAGTACCGGGAGTAAACTCCCTGACCTCTCTCGCCCACCGGGACCAATTCTATAGCCCTTTTTTGTAGCATAAGCACCACTTCTTGTTGTAATATTTGAAGATGGGGCTGCGCCGAAAACGCAGGTGGAATGTTCGGTGGCATGCTTTTGAACTGCAAAGAGTGGCCTACTTTCACTGTGTCTAATACCCACAGGTCAGATGTTATCTTCTCCCAATCGTCGACACGGCGAGACACTCTGCCTCCCAGGACGTCCTGAAGCTCGTCATTGCTGGGTCTTTGACTGCTTGTCCTTCGTGGACGATGAATAACCTCCTCTTCTTCTTGAAGCTTGATAGTCTCGTCCTCTTCGAGCAGTTTGGGTAGCTCGCCTATAGCCTTGAGAGGAGTACGATGGCCTACAAAAGCCCTGATCCCTGGATGACACAAATCAGGAATTTCCTGATGCCCCTCTAAAGGGACGAAAAGAACGAAAACTTCTGCCACTCTGAAGGGCTCCAAGAGAGCGTGCTGTGTCCGAGTCTTCTTTCATGCCTTTTAAGGCCTCGTCTACTTTCTCCCCAAATAATTGTTCCCCTTCAAAAGGCATATCGAGCACTTTAAATTGTACATCTGGTCGAAAGTTTGTACATTTGAGCCATGCCTGCCTCCTCAAAACCACTCCATTGTTTATTTGTTTAAAACCTGATTCCGCCAGGTCTACGGCGATGTTTATTGAGTGGTTTGAAGCCTCTGCCCACTCCCGCACCAGCAACATAGCAGATTTTCTGTGCTCGCCTGGTAGATGTTCCAGTATGGGGGCTAAACGATGCCACATCTCTCTGTCGTATCTCGCCATAATAGCTAGCGAGTTGGCTGCCTTTACTGTTGTTGCTCCTATCAACACTACCTTCTTGCCAAAGGCATCTTGCCTCCTGGCCTCTTTGTCCGGGGGGGTTGTACATTTATGTTGTGACCTCGCCTTTCTTGCAGCAGCTGCCGATACCACCGATTCTGGAGAAGGTTGAGAAGACAAACATTTTGGAGTAGACTCCGGAGCTTTACATTTCTTTTCCAGTCTACCCTTAGTCACAGGCTCCGAAAACAGATGGCGCATGGTTCGTAACCCCTCTTGCCATACGTGATCTAAAATGGGGACCGAAAACACAGACTTCCTCCTCTTCCCCATATGATCAAACAAGAAACAGTCTTTCTTTTCTTCCTCCTGGGCCAGGCCAAACTGGGTACATGCCTTACCCATCATTGTGTGGAACGAACCGATGTCATCCGGCGGTGATGGTTGAGCCGGACTTCTTGGAGCTTCCATCTCAGCCTCCGACTCCCACGTCAGGTCTCTTGAAGGGGATGATGATGTCTGATAAAGACTTTCCTCATTCCGACTCTGACTCTGGTAGTTCTCCTTCCTCCGGGTGTGAGCGTGGAGGATGTTCATCAACCGGAAGGGCTGTTGGTACCCTATGGTACCCTAGGCATTGACCGGGGGGCAGGACCTGGCTCGTCGTCGGCTGGCGTAGCATGTACCACTGCTGGAGGACTAACTTGAGGCAAATTCGCGTCCAATCGGCTCAATAAAGTCTGTAATGTGGACAATACCTCCAAGGACAACACCGCCTGGGGATTGATTAGAGGCGTTGTAACTGGGATACTTCGCCCACTCGAGACCATCAACGCGCAGACCCCCTGTAATCCAAGCTCCGTTGGCCCAACCACCGGTTCACGGTCATCTTCTACGGATGATATGGAAAAGGCTGCCTCCTGTTGCAACAGGGTCTCTGGTAAGATCGGATCGTACACCAGCGGCTACAAGCCTTCCGTTGGGGCCACCGTTGACGATGCCAACTTCTCAGCAGTAGTCGTCGTCTGAATCGACAGAGCTACTGCAGGAATGCCCTGCGTTGATGGTAATGAGGGCGTCAACGATCAAACACCCGTCGACGACAACGGTAGTTGTAGCGCAGAATACTGAGGCGATCCCGCCTTTTTTGAGCTTGACTTATGCTTCGACGAATCTCGACTCGAGGATGACCTATGATGGTCACCTGGGGAGGTCTTTAACAGGTCTTTTCTCTCCTTCTTTGACGAGGAGGAAGAAGACAAAGCTTTTGTTTTTGATGATGATTCCCTCGTGGAATGTTTCTCAGAGGAACTTTTCTCCGTTGAACGTGACTTCTTCGCCGGCGGCTCTGCAGATACAGAGCGGCGGGGGACCACCAGAGATTTACCGCTCGAGGCCAAACTATGTGTAGAGCCTACCTCCGAGGGAGGGTACACTCCCGCTCCGTCATTCAGCCATGTCACCAAACGTCTATTTCGGTCTTTCAGGGTCTTCTGCGAGAAGCCTTTACAAATTTCACAATTGTCCGCCGAATGATGAGGATGGAGACAATACAGACAGTCCATATGTCCATCTCCTTCGTACACCTTTTTTAATCCGCATGTAGCACACGGACGGAATAACACCTTCCCAGACATTGGGAAAGAAAAATGAAAAATCAACCTTGTAAAATAGTAGATGACACAAGGTGATCCCACTACTTTGGAAGACGGTTGAAATCTGAAGGGAGCCGCGGGGGCGGGGATATTTATACATCTACGTCCTATTGGCACAGGCGCAAGCGGCCCAAAACGACGTAGATAGGACACAAAAGTGTCAACATTTTTTCCTATAAAAAACGTCTTTATAAATGTACAGAGGAATCCCAGCCTGACGAAGGGGAATATTCTAAGCATGTGAATCCATGAAAGATCCAATGCTGGAGAAGGTGTTTTCACTTGGAATACAGAGTTAGAATTGGGACCCCGATTAATGCAGTCTCACTGAGAGGGGGGACGCTCCACTCCAGATCCCGTTAGAATGATTGATCATCTCTTTGCCTACCTGCTGTGGGACTAAG
The DNA here is from genome assembly GCF_040938575.1 of Ambystoma mexicanum. Taxonomy (NCBI): domain Eukaryota; kingdom Metazoa; phylum Chordata; class Amphibia; order Caudata; family Ambystomatidae; genus Ambystoma; species Ambystoma mexicanum. Next base: position 375,086,407 of record NC_090935.1, on the reverse strand, counting down.
CAGTGTTGTAGTGGCCGAGATGAAGGTGTCTTGTATGGTGATCATAATGGTGATACATTTATTCTTTGTTTATATATAACAGATTATATGTTTATACTGTCTTTTAATTCTGCAAGTTATAATTTTTCTTATAACTATAACCAATGTGTAATTCTTTGCCTATCTGAATCCAATAACTAATTTTGCAAGGGTCATGAGAACCTAGTCATGTGGTCTCCTAAGGTGGCCAAGATAAAGCAAAACAATTAACGCCGTGAGCAGGGTCCTTGTGCTGGTATTTATGCCAAGGTTTCCTGCCAATATTCTATGAGATATATGATATTGGACTCAACGAGGCAAACACTGTGGGAAGTGAGTAATGTGTGGTGAGGTATTAACGCTAGGGGACGTGTAATATCCATTCGGTAACATGAGCTCCCTATTTAGGAAAAAAGGAAGCTCTGCAGGCGGAGGCTGTCCCGATGTGACTATTCCGGGGTGGACCAAGAGTCTGTATGACAAATATGTTCAGGTGTGGTGCGGGTTTGAGCGAGGGATGGGATACCAGCATAGGAAGAGGCGAGTCTGGATGAATTACTGAGCTGTGTGCAAAAGGTACTGGTGGAAAAGGGAAGAAGTGTTCGGCCCTAGGTAGGAGGGGCATGATATTGTTACACGCCTTCCGTAAACTACATCAACAGAATGCAGAATTACAGGCGAATGTCCTGAAATTAGAAAGGGAGCTGGCTGCTGAGAAACAGCTTGCATTAATGCAACAGCACCAGATGAAGTTATATCATGATAAAGCAGATAAATATCAGGTGGTAGCTGAGCGAGCTGCTGTGAGAGTGGCCCGTTATAAATACATAAAGAGAAGGGGGAGAGTGAATTCTCGCAAGGTAGCAATTGTGATTGCCACTGCGGGGGTGAGATGGGACCCTGATCATTGGGATGGAGACATATTCGATAGTACTAGGACTGAGAGTGGTTCAGAATCAAAAGCCACACCCAAGTCGGAACCTGAGCATAAAGAGGTGGTGGGTAATCCAGTGATACGGCGTAGAATGGGTCGTAATCCCAACAATCCCAGAGGAGGAATACTGGATATGACCGCACTGGAGGATTATTAACAGCAATAAATCTGGGAAATAGTTAGCCGGTTAAAGCAAAGGGCAGGAGAACCCTTGCTGACCTGGATGGTCAGGTTACTTGATGTAGGGACAGCAGGTCTTCACGTAGATGCGACAGACTCTGCTTGGTTTTTACCGTTGATGCAGGAAGTCCAGATACAGGAGATTCTATGTGTAGGCCCTCTGCGAGAGGCTGACAGGAGAGAGTCTCAATTGTCCTCACGGCAAATGGCGGCTCAGGGATGTAATCACAAATATCCTATTGCCTCAGATTGGCCTACTGAGGTAAAGAAATTGTACATGCTTAAATAGGCTATTCAAAGAGTGAGGAAACATGCCATGAAAGAGGTGATCCATTTGGATGATCCCAAGCATATGGGGTTGGTGGCATAGTCTGCCACGGCCAGAAATACCATTATCCGCACCACCCTTCCGGCATATAAAAATGTCATAATTACTCTATTAGTGGGAATGACAGGTAAAATAACGGATGAGGTGGTAGAGGCTATTAGACAATTGGCTAATTTAGGAGAATGGGAAAAGAGAGGAAAGACCCTGAGAATGGGAGAGGGAGGGGCAAAGTGAAAGGCGTACTCCTGGGAAGAGGTTTGACAGTCGCAATTTGAGCTTTTCTAGAAAGGATATGTTCCTAGCATTCCTGAACGATGGGGTACCATGAGGAGATATCAATGGGATTGAGACGCAAGAAATGTATCAATTGTACAAAAAGCAAGGTTTGGATGGAAAGGAGGGTTGTAAACAGGTGAAACGCCAAGAAGTGCTTAAACAAGAGAAAGGGAAGGATTGTTTTTCATCGCTCGCTGAGAAGGGAGATAATGGGTCCTCAGATACGTCCAAGCAATCTCAGTCGACATATACTGATTTGAGGAAAATGGTGAGTGCGATGGTGGCGATGGAATCCACAAAACCTGTACTCAAAATTTGAATAGGATGACGGTCAAACTCCGGTAGCAAATGCCCAAATCAAGATAGACGGCCGACCTCATGTGAAAGTAAAATTATTTTGACAATCAGGAAACATACAAGAGGTAAATGCTTTAATTGATACCGGGACAGAGGCCTTGTTGACACATGGAAATCCTTTGAGATTTAAACGGTCACATTTTACGATAACAGGATTGGGGGGTAAAGAGACCCCTGCGGTACAAACCAATATAGGCATGAAAATTGGAAGTTTGAAAATTGATAGCTATCAAGTATTGGTGGTCCTGATTCCCGAATGCATTATCAGATTTGATATTTTAGAAGGCTTGGCCCTCGGAATAGAAGGTAACCTTTATCAATTTGGGGTCAGTGCGTTCACTTGTACCCCCGTGATTGTGGGACAATTGAAGATGTCCTCGGTGCAGGTTCAGATAGTTACTAAAATAGTGTCCATGAAATAATATTGGATTCCCGGGGGACAAAAGGAGATTTCTGAAACCATTAAAGGGTACGTAGAGGCCGGAGTGCTGCGACCAGTTGCCAAGAAATCAGATGGAAGCTACAGGATTACAGTTGACTATCGCGAGTTGAATAAACATAATCCGCTGCTGATACCGACAGTTCCGGATGCAGTAACACTAATTGAAAATGTAAAAACATTTGAGGGAACATGGTACGCAGTGTTAGATTTGGTTAATGCCTTCTTCTCCATTCCAATCGCGGAGGAATGTCGGGAGCAGTTTCCATTTTCTGGAATGGGAGGCAGTATACGTTTAAAGGCCTTCCAATGGGATATATGCATAGTCCAACCATCTGTCACTGGCTGGTGGCAGAACATTTGGACAAAATCCTGTGCAAGCCGGATGTGCAGACCGTAATCTATATTGACGATATATTAATTAAAGGGAATGATGAGCATAGTGTGCGAGTGCACTCAGTTCTTATTATGGATGGTTTAAGGAAAAAAGGATGGGAAATAAATTAGACTAAAACATAAGGTCCAGCAGAGACTGATCTTTCTGGGAATCCAGTGGCACAATGGACATCGCAAAATGGTGCCTAAAGCCAAACAAAAAATGTTTGAGTTTTCCACTCCGAAAACTAAGAAACAAGCTCAGCAGTTTATTGTGCTGTTTGGATTTTGGAGACAACACATACCCCATTTAGGGAAAAATCTTAGCACCCCTCTACAAAGTAACACGTAAGAAATTCAATTTTGAATGGGGTGAGGAACTAGACGAAGCGTTCCAATTAGCCAAAGACACACTTCAAAAAGTACTAGATTTATGGCCATTGAGGGAAGGCGAAGTTGAACTAAATGTGTCTGTCCAGAGTTTGTGGCAAAGACAGGACAGAAAACGAGTGCCTTTAGGGTTCTGGAGTCGCAAGTTACCTGAAGCTGGTGACAGATATACTCAATTTGAAAAGCAAATGTTGGCTTGTTACTGGGCACTAGTGGACACAGAACAAATGACAGTGGGTCATGATGTATCGATACGATCGGAGATACCAATTATGCAATGGCTACCGAGTTCCCCTAAAACCCATTGGATACGCACAAGAGGCGAGCATTATTAAATGGAAGTGGTACTACAAGATCGTGCCAAAACAGGAAAAGGTGGTGTGGCCAAACTACACGAACAAGTGGCAGGCTTCCGCTAGCTGACTTTGACCCAAATTAGGAAAGCGTGATTGGTGAATCTCCAGTTAAATGGGGAATCCCATATGGTGAGCTGTCGAGTGAGCAAATTGAACATGCTTGGTTTATGGATGGCTCAGCAAAGTATCTGGGAGTAGAACGTCATTGAAAAGCAGTAGCCTATAATCCCAAACTGGAAAAGGTGTTAACCACCTTGGGAAAAGGGAAGAGTAGCCAAATGAATTATATGCAGTGTATCAGGCTTTGAAACAGGAGACGCCCGGGAGTTGTTACAGTTATACCAACTCATGGTCTGTTGCAAATGGCCGGTGATGTGGTTGCCTACATGGCAAAGGAATGGTTGGAAAATCCATGCTAAAGAAGTACGGGGGTAGGAAGTGTGGCAAGACATTGCTGAGATGCTAATGCATACTACAGTAACAGTGTATCATGTAGATGCACATTGTGCAACGGATTCATTAGACCGGTGGTTCAATTCTGTTGCAGATGAACATGCAAAAATTGCTATCATGGACGCAAGGGACGAGGAACAGTATCTGTCAGGGACTGCAAATGGGCCCACCAAAAGTGTGGACATCTCAGAGAGAAAGCTACTATCAGGTTGGCACAAGATAGGGGAATTAGCATCCCGTTAGAGGTTGTGAAAACGATGATCCTGCAATGTCCTATGTGTCAACATCAGAAACAAAGATCTATCCCACATATTGTCCATGGCACATTGAAAGGAGGTAAATTGCCCGGGCAAATTTGGCAAATTGATTACATCGGTCCAATGCCCATTAGCAGGGGATGTCAATATGCATGTACGCATGACCACTGTGGACACATATTCTGGTTATTTGATGGTATTTACATGTAAACGAGCCACACAATTGAATACAATAAAATGATATCAAGTGGCAGTGTATTATGGTGTTCCCTTGCAAATACAAAGTGACAATGGGTCCCCCATTTTAAGGGCAAATTGGTTTCAAACTATTGTCAGGAAAAAGGAATTGAATGGATCTTTCATGTCCCTTATCACCCAGAGGCTTCCGGGTGGATGGAGAGAATGAATGGATTGTTGAAAGCACAGGTATGCAAAAATGAAGAGGGTACCTTGAAAGGATAGCGTGAACGCATGGTGGAGGCTTTGCAAATACTCAACAACCGTCCCATTGCAATCGGTGAGACTCCATTAATGCGCATGTTAACGCCAGCCTTGCAATTCAGAACCCATAGAGCTTTGGAAACTTTGTTGTACTTATTAGGCAAAGTTTGTATGCAGTACCCTTTGGGACCACTACACACAACTAGGACTACAGGTGTAAGCAAAACCAACCTTTGGTATAAGTCTGTACTACACAGTTTTGTGGTAGCGTTGCTGAGCAGCCAGGCTTATCTCAAGAGGGAATGTGATCTGTAAGGATGTTACATAGAGGTCTATAATTACAATTATTCAAATAGACTCTTATACTCAAGGTTTTCTCTGTAAAACACTTCTTAATTTATTTCACAGTCTGTTATAAAACATTCACTAGAAGGAGGCAATCTATATCACACACAAATATACTTCAGTACTTCACAATATCAGGTTTTGAGGCATTTAAACTACTTTGAAGGAGGAGCAAAATGGCATTCAGAGCATTTGAAGTAGGAGCAAAAAGTCATAAGTTAATAAAACGAATATTACAGTTACTCTTAAACAGTGCAAATAGTTGGAGTTTCCCAGAGGAGTTGATTCAATGCAATAGGCTGGGCAAAGTCAATGGGCTAAAGTCTTGTATAGGATAAAGCAGTTCTGGAAGTTAAACGGAAAAGTCTTTGCCAAAGTTCTCAGAAGTAGTTAGTAAAAGAAAGATTCATAAGTTGGGTCACAAGCTGACGAGGCCTGCAAGTTGCCAAAGTTTCAAGCACTTTCGCAGTGAGAGGTAAGTTCTCTCGGTCGGGTTTTCACAGTACCTTACAATGAAGATTCAGCTGAAGACGCCTGTTCCTGCAGTTCCTGCAGATCTCGCTGTTCCTGAGCCTAAGTCATGGGGAGAAGAGGGAGGATGCCGGGGGACTCCTGCACTGCACTGGGACTGGTCAAAAAGCTGGCAAAGGCAAATCTTCAATTCCAGTAGCTGTAGTCAAGCACACAAGCTGGTGTCCTTCTCCTTGGCTATTTGGTTTCCTGCTTGCCTCTGAGGAAAATACAACCAGCTCCGGGAATGGTATCCAGGTGGCTTACGAGTTGATTGGTCCCACCAACTCAAAAGGGAGGAGTCGTTCTTGTAGGGCTTCTCCGTCGCGATGAACTTGGTGATTCGGACCTGCAGCAGGGCTTCACCGGGCAAACCAACGGTCCAGGAGTTGCAGCAGCCGTCCTCGTCCAGCTTGTATTCGGTTCTTTCGTTCCAGTGGTCGATTCTGCCTTCCAAGCCAAGAGACTCACCTTTTATCCAGTTTCCTCCTATTCATTCCAGCCTAGCTGCCACTCACCCAGCAGGGTGGCTGTGCTTGTCGGATAGACAGCCAGCCAATCACGCAAGAGTGCATTTGGGTCACCTAGGAGACTAAGCACAGGGAGTTTCGGGCACCTCCCTCACTTCCTGCCCACCCCAGACACTCGGGCAACAGAGGCGGTCTTCAATCCTGAAGCCCACCAAAGGCGTAGGAATAAAGGGACCACACCTGGTTTGGCACGCAGAGACAAACTCTAGAAGGACCTTTCCAAAAAGAAATGGCGAAAAAAGAAGACCAGGACCTGTTTAAACAAAGGGGGCTCAGACGCCATCTTGAAAAACATGACTCCCGCGATTTAACGCTACCGGTGTTCACGGTCGGGAAAAATCATGGTAGTTTGTTGTAAAACCACTGCCACCAGCCATTTCGAGAGGAAAAGGGTAGCATTTGACTGCTAAATGAGTTTCGAGACATATGGGATACTAAGTAACCCCTCCAGCACTCCATGGTAGGATAGTGTGTGCTGGGTCCAGGAATATGGAAAGACTAGTAAAGTCAATTTCACTTTACTTTCTCTGGGAAACAGTAGTTTATCCCACAGAAGGTATTTAAACCTTGGGACAGCCTAAAAGGCTTCCCTATGTCACTGCACTGAGGGTGCTGTGTGACACATATGAAAAGATGATGCCCATGGAGTTGTCTAAAACTCCACAATCATGAACACAAGAGTAAAACACACATCAAAATACATGAGCGAGTGGGAAGAAAGGCTCACACTCTCTCCAGGTAAAAAAAATCAAGTCCTCAAAATCCAGCAAAGTTGCTGAGGGTCTCTAAGGTGAAGGGAATTAGCACATTTATAAGAATTCTCCCTAAAAGTACTGGGAAATGTCTCCTGGTGCATTAGCTGCTTATCGTGCCACTCCGGAATCAGCTGGGGTGGATTTGCATGCCAGAGAAGAAATCCGGCTTGAGGCATTGAGGTGATTGGGTATTGGAGTACAGATCCGTCTGAACACATTGGATTGATTGCCCCTACATCCGTACTGGCCCTAAAAGGCATTCAGGTGTTAGGAGGTATTGTAGATGCAGATTATCAAGGTGAAATCGAGGTTATTCTCATAAATAGTGGTGATAACATGCTACCATTCATAAAGGAGGCTGAGTGGCCCAATTGATATTAGTGCCTGTAAAGATATCCATGGTGAGGAAAGGTGAGCCACCCATGGCATTAACTATCCTTGGGGACAAGGGTTTTGGCTCGTCAGATACTATGGTGCTGGGTGCAAAGGTGTGGGTCGAAAAACCTAGTGGTCCGCCAGTTCCGGTGGATGTGATTTCAGCAGGGGAGGAACAAGTTGTTCTTGTAATGGAACAGGGAAAACTGAAATGGACTCATATTCCCACTGAGAAATGCTATTTACGTCAGTGATATACTCCACTGATAACTTGTTTTTGAATTTTGATTTATAGATCCTGTGCATGCTGAGTGCCTGTGTGAGGCGCAGTGGAGTATTTTCAGGAGGGTATGGGGACATGCAGGAGGAAATGGCGAATGCCTCCATACTGCCGGTGGAGTCGGGGATCTGGATAAAGACTGATACACCTGCCATCACTCTTGCGATTGCGCCCAAATAAATAATCTTCGGAGTTATATAATAGTTCCCAAGAAGTGTGCAGCACAGGTGGAAAAAAAGAAACTAAGGTCCTGGGGAACGGTGCAGGCTATTTGTACCGAAGCCAACATCACGTCCTGACTTGAAGAGCATGGCACCACCTGCTGCTGAAAGTTTCCAAGATCCGCTGTCAGTGGAAAAATACAGATTTAAATGAAGAATCCGGGAGAGGATACAGTACATTAGAAACAAATGTCTCTATGAACACCTTGAAACTTGCATGCACGCAAAGCTCAGCATACTTTCGGTATGCATCAACAAATCAACAAAGCAATTTTGCAGTTTAGCTCTCTCCTCAAGCCAACCCATGCCCATCTCTTTCAGATCTGCCAAAGCACTAGAGTACCATGCAAATGGCAGTGGAGCATGGTGTAAATCCCAATAAATTATAGTTACTCACTGTAGTGACTAACATACTCCTAGTCCATGTTCCCCTTTCCTCCATATTGCATGGTCGTCCCGCCCTAGGGACGGAAGACGGAACCCTTTTCACCAGAAAAACAGGTCTTCCCCCTTTAAATATAGAGGCGCGCAGTGGCGCTCCCCTGACTCCGCCCACCAGCGCCACACCTCAGTCCCCTTTGACACGTCGACAATATTACCATTGCCTAATGACACCAGTTTTATTAAGGGGGAAGACGGTGGGACGTATGGAAGAAAGGGGACTATGGACTATGAGTACATTAGTCACTACGGTGAGTAACTTAGAATTACTCCTGCGTCCTGTCCCCTTTCCTCCATACTGCATGGGCGATTACAACTGACTGTAGCCCAAGGGTGGAGAGGTGACACTCATTAGAAAACAAGTACCTTAACACTGCCTGCCTAAATATTGCGTCCAACCTGGAGCTGGCATCCAAACAGTAGTGCTTGCAGAAGGCCGAAGGCGTACCTGCCACGGAACATGTCTCTGAAAAGCCACAGCTATAGCCTTGGCTGTGATAGCATGGGCATGCATATTTGCCGGAAGCTGTTTGTGCTGCCCCTCATAGGCCTCCTTGATGGCCGCCACCATCCATCTTGTTATGGAGGCTTTGCAGACCTGATAGCTTGGCCTTGACCCACCAAAGTCCTGTCCTGACCTAGTCCTGTCTAGGTAGAATTTGAGTGTGCGCCTGACGTCTAGACAGTGCAGAACCCTCTGAGCATCATCCTTAGGGTCAGTGAAGAAAGTGGCTAACACTATCCATTCAGGTGGAAAGAGGAGACCACCTTTGGTAAGAATGCAGGGTGCGTTCTGAGCACCACCTTATCCTTATGGAAAGTATTATATGGCTCTGAAGACACCAGATCCTAGATTTCACTGACCCTTTGTGGAGATGTCAATACCACCAGTAAGGCTGTCTTAAGAGTGACTAGCTTGATGTTCGCCGACACCATAGGCTCAAATGGTTTGTGAGCCAGGGCGCCCAAGACCAGGTTAAGATGCCACACAGGGTGTGGCTTCTTAATAGGTGGGTAGAGCCCGGTGAGGCTTGTCAGATGTATTTAACCACTGGATTAGCGGAAGAGAATACCCCCTCCACTGAGTTCCGGTAGGCTCCGTTTGCCGCCAAATAGGTGCGACACGTGTCCACTTGCACCCCAGAATGTGCAAGGTGTGCAGAGAAGAAGAGGACATCAACCAGAGTGCAGGTCAATGGATCAACCTCCTATGACGCAGCTCAGTGGCAGAACCTAGTCCACTTGCTTTTGTACTGGCTCCAGGTAGCATTGCTCCTAGCGCCCTGTATAAAGTCTAGGTTAGCCTGAGACAGATGTAGATGCCTTAGTGTGACCTGTTCAGGAACCACGCTGCAAAGGCTAGTTTCTGGGGGGTGGGGTGGATGGCCGTGCCTCCCTGCTGTGAGAGTAGGTGAGCTGGACCCAGCGGGAGGTGCACCGGGGCCTGTTCCGAAAGGCTGAGTAGTTCAGAGAACCATGGCCTCGAGGGCCACCACAGGGCTATCGGGATGACCAGGAGGTGCCGGGCCTCCCTGATCTTGCAGATTACCCTGTGGAACAGGGGAGTGTTAGGGAAGGCATACGCGTTCATGTTGTCCCATTTTATCTGATCTGCATTGCGTCACCCAGAGAGCCTCAGCCCTGTCCATGCCAGGACGCAAACTGGGGGCACCACCTGTTGGACCAGGTAGCAAAGGGATCCACCTGATGATGACCCCATAAAGTACTTGTTCGTCCAACTGCCATTCATAGTTGTCTGCACCCATTCTGCTGAGCCTATCCGCCAGTCCTGTTGAACTGCCCTCAAGAGCATGTTGTTCTCCACAGCCGACTCCCAAATGTTGACCGCCAAGGTGCAAAGGGGAGGAGACCTGGTACCACCCTGCTTGTTGATATAATACATGCTGGTGGAGTTGTCCGTTTGGATGAGGATCATCTTGCCACTGATCATCGGAAGGAATGCCTTGAGAACGAGCTAGATAGCCTTCAGCTCTAGACAGTTGATATGGGCCTCCTGTTCCTGAAGAGACCAAACTCTGTGGACGCTGTGATTGTCCAGGGTGGCTTCCCAGCCCTCCAAGGAAGAGTCTGTGGTGATGATAACCTATCCTCAGGTTGCAGTCCGTGCTCGACCAGACAAGATCCTGGTGGAGAGAGGGGGTGAGAGGATGCTGACGGGTTCCACCTAGGGTCCCAATTCATGTAGTGTATTCATGAGGACGGAGGTGTGATGGACCGCCTCTGGGGATCTCACCCTGACGAGCCAGTCGTCCAGGTACGGATAGACATGGTGACCCTAGGCCTTGACTGAGGAGGGCTGCCATGGCATTGATAGGTCTGGTAAAGACCCTGGGGGCTGAAATGAGGTGGAAGGGTAGAACCTTGTATTGGAAATGGAAGCCCATGATGCTGAACCTCAGAAAGGATCAGGCTGCCAAATCGAGACGTGTAGCTACGCGTCCTTCAGATCCAGGGAGCAGATCCAGTCTCCCCTGCACAGTGTCTCCGCAATAAGCGCTGTGGTAACCATCTTGAACTTTTGAAGGAGGGAAAGGTTCAAGGTGGAAAGGTCCAAAACTCCTCTCAGGCCAGCCTGGTTCTTTTTGTTTCTGGTGAAAATCCTGGAGTTGAAGCCCATACCCCGCTGAGGGGCTGGAACTTCTTCCACTGCCTGACTCTCTACAAGCGATCGAATTTCCGCTAACAGAGTTGCTGTCGCAATCTATTGGAGTGGAGGGGAGGAGGGAAGGGAGGGAGGAACAGGTAGGCGTTAGCCCGTTGACACTACTGAGAGGATCCAGGGGTCCGCGCGCCCATACTGTGTGTGGAGGGCAAGCCTGCCCCCCCAAGGAGACACGTGGACCTGGAAGGGCATGTCATGCCTTTTTTCCCTCTAAGGCTGGGGCTGAGGAGGGGGACTGAAAGAAGCACTTATTCCTAGTCTTGTGTTGTTTACGCCGGTGCTGGGTTGGAAATCGGTCCGGCTGTCTTGACCTTCAATCCTGGAAGCCCTACAACCCGCCGAAAGCCCGCCCCTTGTCGAAACACTGATGCGTCTAGCTGTATGTTTTGGGCGTGGACTTCGTCAGGATAGATAAGGATTTTGCAGTCTGTGAACTGTTTTTCTTCTTATCCAGTTCCCCATCGGTGGTGGAATTAAAAAGGTCACCACCCTCGAATGGAAGGTCCAATATGCGTTCCTGGACGTCCAGTTTGAACTTGGTGGCCCTTAGCCAGGGAGTCCTTCTCATGTCTGTGGTGATGCAGATGGCATGGCCTGAGGTGTCTATATGCACCATAGTGGACTCCATGATGTCCTGCGCAACCATTTTTGTTTCTGCCAGCCCCACCTTGAAGAGCCCCTGACTCTGCACCGGAAGTTCCGTAAGGAAATTGGCAATTTCCCGCCAAAGCCTCTGACTACCGGCTGCGAGCATGGCGTCCGCTTTAGACTGGCGAAGGTGTAGTGAGGTATAGGAATAGACCCTCCTCCCATAGGCCTCCAAGATCTTCTCCTTGCCTAGGAGCGCAGAGGACGAGGTGGCAGAGGAAGAATGCGGCTTGGAGCAGAGTGCGGCCACACCCGGTAAAAGAACCTTGCGGGGAGGCCACCAGGGGGCGCAGGCAAGATGGCTGCCTGATCCATCTGCTCCCCACACGGCCTCGGGATAACTGCGGAGAAATATAAGAGAAAGGAACACTACCCTCATCAAACTAGGATAAACGGCCACTGGAACTCCAAAGGACCCCAGCGACACCCTCCCGAGCCTCGGAGGTGCTCCAGAACCGGAGATATTTGACTTGGAGCGTTCTCAGGCCGGTGTCGCAAGCAGGCCGGAGACACGGAGCTACGCTCTACCCTGCAGCAGGCAAGCCCTGCGCCGCAGCCAGCTAGCTGACCCTGCGCTCTGTGGATGTGCTGGCAACTCCAGCGGAGGAATCGGAAATCCCTCAGGGACCCGGACCGTGTTCTCCCTGGACCACACAGCCCGCCCACTTCCCGCAACTGGTGCAGCGCGGAGGAGAGGGACTACGAGGTCGGAGCTGCCGGTGGCGGATCGGGCTCTGACAGCGGGTGCCCAGCTGGAGTCGCTTTGCCCCCCGGTCCCCCTCTGGAATTTCTTTCATCAGCTCGGGCCATTGTGGGATTTTTGCCCGAGCCTCCCCTCCTCTTCCCTCACCCAGCCTGGGGCCCCAGCGGCACTGTGCACCCCAAAGGAGTCCTCCTGAACCATCATAAAGGCGCGGCTGCCTGGAGCTGCCTCTACACAGGCCCGGACTGACGCAGGCGCGTGCCTGGGCCCCCCCAACTCACCGAAGGCCCCCCACAGGGAAAATCACCTAGAGGATTGCAAAGTCCTCCGAGCCACCATAAAGGCGCGGCTGCCTGGGGCGGCCTCTTCACAGGCCCGGCCCGACACGGGAGCACGCATGGGCCCCCTTTGATCTACTAAAGGCCCCCCCCCCCACAGGGCGAACCACTTGGAGGTCACCACCCAGGGAAATAGGACCTGCCAGAATCAACCCTCTCTAGTGAAGGCGAACACACCATACTCCCACGAGAAAACTCCACGCTGCACTATCCCCCCTCCCCTCCTGGTACACAGTCCCAGACCATTACACGGCCTGCCAGCGAAGGCTCCAAGTGCTGCTACCCTGGTGACCCCCGCAGCGGATCTCCGGCCCCCTGGGGGCTTACCCATGAGTACAAACAACCAACAGGGCTGGGGGGCTAACCGAACCCCCCCCCGGGCTCCTGTCCCCCACTTTACCTTACTTGGGGGCCACTGTCAGGGGCGTGCCAAAACAAAAAGAGACTTCCGACATCGCACTTGGAGATACAAAAAGATAACTCCCCGAAGCTCTAAATGGACCAACATCGAAAGCACCAGAGTACCCCTCAGGTATAGAGGCAAACTTAAAGATAATAAGGAGCAAGGTACACCGGCGATTTTAAACCAGGGCCCTGAGGCACGTGGGAGCCCTCCACAAATGAAACAAACCACGAGGACTTGCCCGTTATGCAACACCACACATGAGCTGAGGCAGAGGGAAAGGAATAAGCTCTCGCTCCCGGAAGACACCACTGGGGACACCAATAAATTGCCGAGACGAAGGGGCAGAAACACCTCATGAGTTGGAAAGAAACTCTAGCAAAATACCAATTCACACCTGGCGATCTAGCGATGGAGACTGGCGCCTCATCCACACCGGCCCCTGATATGAACAGCATGCAGTATAACATCCAGACGATCCTAGATGAAATCAAGGGTATGAGAACGGACATGGGTGCCAAATTAGCCAACCTCACTGCCAAAGTCTCCACACTTGAGGACCGAATGGAGGGGGTGGAAAACAATCAGGCGTCCACTGACCTTCTGGAAAAGCAGATGGAGGCAAAGTTCAGGAGAGGTAGAGACGGGAGGGGGAGCTTCGTCTCAAAGTGGACGATATGGAAAATCGTGAACGGAGAAGTAACCTGCGGATCTTTGGCTTGACGGAGGTGGAGGGGGAGACCCAGGCTGGTCTGGAGGGCAAGGTGCAGGAGATCATCAGGATTGTCCTGGGAACCGATTCTGGGGAAACCGTCCAGATCGACAGGGTTCATCAAGCTGGTGGAGGTGGTAGGGGCGCATGATCAGTTCTGGCAAGATTCAATTATTACAGAGACAAAGCAAGGATACTGGAGAGAGTGAGGACTCTAAGACATACAATACGATAACTCCAGGGTGGCAATCTACCAAGACGTGTCCGCCCTCACGCTGCAAATGAGGAAAAAATGTGGGGCGATCACCAGATGGCTACAGGAGAAGAGAATTTGGTACCGCTGGGGACACCCATTTTATTTAGCATTCGAATGGCAAGGCGAGAACCACCAGCTCGTGACGGAAGAAGACATCCAAAGAGCCATCGATGAGCATGTTGGAGACTCCCCAGGAACCTCGGGAAGCAGAACGGGACCGATAGGGACCAAGCCGGACCCCGCGAGGCCCTGATCTAAGCCAGGGGAAGCATAAAGTGAAAGGCACTCGGAAATTCCAGAAAATTAGACATACACCGGCAAGTCGTGGTGGTCCCACATGATCGCAGAGGGAGGGTGGGGAAAACAAAAGAAAGATGTTATATTCCGCAATACAATTGCTTACACGGCCCTCAGGGCCCCCACCATGCTGGGGGTAATGGTATGTTGCCTTTAGGTGCTGCCACTGTTGGCGAGGTTTATGTTTAATCAACATGACAGAAAGTTTGAGACCCATCTTATTGAGGGCCGGAGGGGCATTGGTTTTACCGGAAGGTATCTGTGCTTGACCCCCGATATTGGGAAACCACTCTCTGCCTCATATTGAAAGTTAATGTACGATGGGTCTCGTGATGTATGGGACGCAATACTAGTTGTTGATGAAGGGAGGGGAGAGTTTGAAAGGGGTCCCACACGGAAATCTGAATCCCAACCGAACGCGGGAAAAGTTCTTTAACGAAAAGATGGAGGGTATGTTCCACTAACGAACTAAATAAGGGCCTGTCTGCAGTTGGACTCCTCATTGCAGACCCTGACCTGGGAAGGGTAGGAGCCACCCCCCCCCTTTCTGGCTGATCCATCGACCAGAGGAGACCCCAAGACGACGCCAACACGATGTCCCCATAATCAGAAGCATCTGCTACTGCTTCATGTAACTGGTGCTTTTGCAAGCAAAGCCCAGTTAAAAGGCACTTGTATGGGATGTGCTCGCAAAATAAATCGGCACGTATCTATGCCAAAATGGCCACCGTGTTTGCCTGAGCGCAGCCGACAGCTGATTGGGCTGCATTGCCACTTCCCCGAACACCCGCGACCGGAGGCAGAAGCCGGATACCCAATCCGAAGGGCCACCGTCTCAAGGGCCTGTCTGCAGCTGTCGGCAGCAGGACGTGTACAGCCGTGCGCACCAAAGCGCTACCTCCTTCTATTAACAATGATCTGATGTGGAAACACGAACGCCTAAGTAGTAAGTTGTGAGTCTGATGCCGGCTCCTGCACCGTCATACTACTCGCCATAACATTGCCTACACTTAGTGTATTGCTAACCTACCCCCACGGTGGTCAGATCCCCTGCCTGATGTGTGCCCGGATCCGTGTGAGTACTTTGTCCCTGCTTCACCACCCAACTACCAGATATAGTCAGTGATCCAATTCACTGCCACGGCTTTCATTGTCACATTTAGATTCATTTTATTCTATGCATTTTAGCCATTGCTTTGATTGTCACATTTAGGTGCCCTTTACTCTATGCACTTTAGCCAATGCTTTGATTGTCACATTTAGGTGCCTTTTATTCTATGCATTTTAGCCATTGCTTTGATTGTCGCATTTAGGCGCATTTTAGTCACAGTTGGGATTGTCACACGTAGGTGCCTTTGCTACCTGTCTCCCAACATGTGCACTACTAAGACTGGCCTTATATACATACTCTGTTCCCTACTCTGGACTATCCTCACTATCACCTCAATAATGGCCCACACCAATACCACACCTTGCAACCAGCACGAGAGAAATATGCGACTTAGAGCGAGACTGCCACGTCTATACGACCTCAAAAACAAAAGAACTAGACCTCCTGGGTTCTACATCAACTCTAACTGCCTCTGACTCTAACCCTTTTGCCCTAGGCGCCCCAAAATACACACGACCTCTTTCACAACCAGAAGAGACCCAACCTTCAAAATCCTAGACTCATCCAAAAAGAAATCACAACCCCTACTTTATCAGGAGCCCTCATCAATGCCAGGTCCCTCATAGCACACAACACGGGAATTGCCGACATACTAGCCATGGACAACTTTGATCTCCTAGCTATTACTGAGACTTGGCTCCATGATGCCGCTGGCCCTGCACTCATGATTGCTATACCAGATAATTACAATATACTAAGAGTCGATCGGCCCAACTCTAGAGGAGGCGGCCTTGCCATCATCGCCAAATCTAAGTTAGCTGTAAGACTGACCCCACACCCAGCCATCACTTCTTGCAAACTTCTTTCTGCTAAAATACCTATCTCTAATAACAGTACACTAAATGTCCTGCTGGTGTACAGACCACCAGGCCCACTAGGTAACTTTGAGGAAGACATATCTAGCCTTCTCATGAATATCATCAAAGACTCCACCCAGCTCCTTCTACTAGGTGACGTTAAACAGGGATTCAATGACGATGAAGACAAACAAGCCCACTCTATCCAATCAATCTTAGTCAATCATGGCCTTACCCAAAAAGTCCTAGCCCCGACACATATAAAAGGACGGACACTAGATCGGATAGCTAACTGAAACTGTGCCACTACCATCTCTAATATTTTACCACAAACATGGACCCACCACTACCTCATCTGCTTCTCATCCACCATAGAGCCTCCTATATTAGATAAACTAGAAACAGTTCCACCTATGCTTACCCGAAGCAAAAAACAAATCACGGCTGAAAAACTACTCCCACTCCTCCTACCAGCCCTCAATGCTAGCGCTTCTAATACTGACCCAAATACGCTAGTTGAGACATTTAATAACACTATGTCCAAAGCCTTGGATACAATTGCCCCTATCAAACTACGCAAAAGCAAACGAGAATCTCATCTCAACACTTGGTTCACCCCTCACCTCAAAGAATTACGGATCCAAAAACGTAAACTCCAAGCTATTTGGAGGCATGCACCCTCAGTTGAGAATAAAACTCTACTTGACAACCTTGCTAAAAAATATAAGAAGGAAATAATCCAAACTAAAAAGAACACTTTTAATGAGAGAATTAGTAAAGCCAACTCTAATTCCAAAGAAATTTTTTCCATCCTCCGGGAAATGGAAAACCTGATTGCTCTACAGATAATGTCCCCAAGGACAAACAATGGTGCACAAGCATCCAAAACGCCTTAGCTAATAAAATCACAACCCTCCAATCCAAAATTGCAAAGCAGAAAGCATCCTTCAACCCCACTGGAACCGATACTTCCCACATCACAGACACACCTAGAACAGTCATTCAAAGCAACTGCGAACCATTCAGATTAACCGACATATCCATACTGGAAACTGAAAAGGTGATATTATCTTTGAAACCGTCCAACTGCCAAGGCAACAGCTGCCCAGCACAAGTTATTAAGGATGCAGCTAGAGACCTAGCGCCCTTCATGTCTAAACTAATAAATGCCTCCTTTAGATCCAGTACTGTACCCACCAACCACAAACAATCCTGGGTACTGCCTCTCCGTAAAAAACAGACCCTTGATCCAGCCATCTCGACCAATTACAGGCCCATCACCACGGTCCCATTTCTGCTTAAAATCATCGACAGAGTAGCTTACCTCCAGATCCAAAATTATCTGGAGACAAACCAACTACTAGGTTCACACCAATCTGGCTTCCGACCACTACACGGTACTGAAACGGCCCTAATCGACCTTAAGACACAAATCGACGAGTTGAAGGATAAAGGTAAAACAGCTATGCTCCTCCTCCTTGATTTATCGGCAGCCTTTGACCTAGTGGACCACGCAGTGTTATGAAACCATCTAGCGTCTGCCGCCCATTTCTCATGAGAAGCTATAGCATGGGTACAATCCTTCCTAGCCAACCGTACGATGAGAGTGTCCTCCCCATTAGCTTCAGCGGACCCAATACATATCACCTGTGGCGTCCCACAAGGTTCATGTGTCTCCCCCACTATGTACAACATCTTTACTAAGCCACTCTTCGACAAACTTGACAGATTGGGGGTAACCTATACCAATTATGCGGACGATACGCAGATCCTCATACCCCTATCTGGCAACTTTGTTGAAGACACAGCTCTAGTTAACAAAATTTACCTCATCATTCAGGCATGGATGGCCTCCCACGGTCTCTGCCTGAACGACGACAAAACTGAGATACTGATCTTGGGTTCCGACTCTAACCTCAAAAAACTCAGCCCCAATTATCTTGCCTTCAATATAGATGGTAATATAATCAAAGTGGCAACCGAGGTAAAAACTTTAGGTTTCTACCTCGATTCCACTTTATCCCTCAAAAAACAAGTTAATTCCCTGGCTTCCTCCACAGCTTATACCTGCAAACTAATCAGGGCCTGCAGACCCTACTTGTCCAAAACTAATTGCATCACACTAGCCAATGCCCTCGTAATGTCCAAACTGGACTACTGACTGTAACGCCCTATACACGGGCGCTAATAAAACTGTCATAAACAAATTGCAAATACTACAGAAAAATGCTCTTAGAGCAGCTTTGGACATACCCCGCAGAGCACACATATCCAACATCAGGAAAGACCATCATTGGTTCAAAATCAGCAACAGAGTTCTCCTTAAAACGCTATCGCTTACGCACAAAGGAATGAACAACACTGCGCCCCATACATCTCGGCTAGACTGACTAGTAAATCCTCTACTCACTACACTAGAGCATCTAATCACTCTCTACTTGAAACTCCCAGATTTTGACTAACTAAAGGGGGTGGAGCAAGCTTCCCTGTTAGAGCTGCCCGTGCCTGGAATGCTCTCCCTACTGCACTGAGAGCTAATCTACCTTACTCTAGATTCAGACGTAATGTGAAAAGCTGGCTTTGGATTAATGACAACTAACTACTTTGACTCTTCCAATACCGGACTACAAACTATCTCAGTGCCCACGAGATGTGAGGTACACATATCTTGTATCTCTTGTATATTTGTATATCTGTATTGTATCTATGTTAATAACACATATAATGTAACTTCTGTATGTATACTCGTTATGTATGTAACCTAAGCTTAAGTATTCTTGCTACTGCTGCGCCCGGCTACCCCTGGGTTTGGAGCGCATTATCAAATAATAAACTAAACTACACCCCGATGTCTGTCGGGCGATGGAGATGAACGCCTTTTGAAACGGGTAAGGGAGACAGGGAACAAGGAAGGGGAAGGGGGAGGGACAAAGGAAATGGGGACACCATACCATGGAATTGGGGCTTAAACATACAGAGGATACGGAGGGAACTCACTGAAACTTTACAGGGCAAGGGTAGCGACGACCATGGTTGAAGGGCGAATTGGTACGCTCAACGTTAAGGGCCTAAACTCACAAAACAAGCAATCTCTTACAAGCAACATGTTACGTAAACAAAAACTGCTAGTCATTTTCATACTAGAAACACACTATTGGAGGGGTGCAGAGTCGACAATAAAAGGAAAGGAGATAGGCAGAAACTTCTGGGCCTCGCATAAATCCTCGAAGGAGGGAGTAGGCATTCTCCTTGGTAAATCACTGCTCCTTACCGATGTTAAGATGAAAAGGGGCTTTGGGGGTAGATTATTGGGGGTCAAGGGCCTATGCCAGGGCCCACGTGTCACGTTGGCTACTTTATATGCACCAAACGTTGGCCAAATCACGTTTATCCATAAAGTCCTTAAAGTCATGGACGAGTGGGGGGAGGGAGCTATGATCTTGGGTGGAGATTTTAATCTCATCACAGACCCCCAACTAGACTGGTGGTCTGCCAGAGGGGCGGGCCCTAAAGCCCCCACTAAGGATAACCTAGCCATGAGGGACCTCTTACAGGAATATTATTGGGTGGATGTATGGCGAAAATGCTGGCAAACTCCTGGGGGTTACACGTTCTTCTCCCCCCTCATCAAACATATACCAGAATTGACTTATTATTGATATCGGAGGAGGGGAGGTTGGAAACCCCACGGTTGAATCAGTGACCTGGTCGGACCATGAACTTCTCGTCAAGGAATGGCGATTGCAAGATACCCCGAAGTCATACAGGTGGCGATGTAACGACACCCTCATGAGGGAGCAGGTGTTTAGGGAATTCCTACGGAAAGAAATAGAAGCTTTCTTTGTAACAAACGATCCAGGGGGGATCCCAATGGCTACAGTTTGGGAAGCAGCAAAGGCCACCTTCAGGGGTCTCCTTATTGCGGAGGGCTTGAGTAAGAAACGGGAGAGAGCGCTAATAGAATCCAAACTCTGTGAAGACCTCCGGGTCATGAGGGCACAGCTCATAAAAGGTAATGTAGACCGCAAACACCTCCTGAGTGAAATGAGAGATAAGAGACAAGCCTTACACACAATCTTAATTGGTGAGGTGGTCTAAAAAATGAGATACACAAAGGAGTGATATTATGAAAAGGGAGACTAGGTTGGAACCCTCCTGGCACATAGGTTGAGGGGAAATAGGGTGGGTAGACGGATAGAGAAGGACAGGGATGGGGCGGGTAACATCCAGATAACAACCAAGCACATAGCCGAATCCTTTGCGAGCTTATAAAGTACTCTATACTAAACAAGATGGCGAATCACTAGACGATATTCGGAGATATCTCGAGAACCATCCTCTACCTAAGCTCACAGACTTGGAAAGGGATAGAACAGAGGAAGAGGTGGAGGGGGCCATTAAAAGACTGAAAGTAGGCAAGACCCCTGGGGGTGGATGGATACACAGCCGACTTTTACAAACAATTCCAACCGGTGCTGATACAACCGCTGAACAAACTCTTTAATCAAATTAAAACCTCGAAACCATCCCACTGACATTCCTACAGGCCTTGATCACAGTAATTCCAAAGCCCGGCAAGGTCCCGGCGGAGTGCGGTTCGTATAGGCCCATCTCACTCCTGAACACAGACGCAAAGATCTTCACCAGGATCCTGGCAACACGCCTAGAAAAAAGTCTCCCCTGACTGATCCACCCTGATCAAGTTGGTTTTGTAATGAACAGACAGGGGGCCGACAGTATGCGCAAAACCCTAAATATACTGAGTTCAAAAGGAGTGAGAACGGAGGGTGCTCTTATCCTGTCCCTAGACGCAGAAAAGGTGTTCGACAGGGTAAGCTGGGCCTTCATGGAGGGTGTTCTATCGTCTTTGGGGATGGGACCTAAAGGGCGTGGTTGGATGACAGCTCTATACTCCCACCGCTCAGCAAAAGTTGTAGTGAATGGTGGCTAATCTGAAGCCCTTCTATTGGAAAGGGGCACAAGACAGGGGTGCCCACTATCCCCCCTCATATATGCGTTGGTAATGGAGACCTGGGCTATAGCGATCAGGGGAAAGTCCAAGATCCATGGCATCAAAATGGGAGAAACCAACCATAAAATAACCCTGTTTGCCGACGATGTCCTATTATAGCTCTCTAACCCATCCCAATAGTTCTTGAGGTGCTGAATAGCTTAGAGCAATACGGGACCCTTGCAGGCTACAGGGTAAACCTAGACAAATCAGTCACATTCCCAGTAGGCCAAATCAATGACATAGAGAGGCAATATATTGAGGGCCTCCCGTTTTGTAAACAACCCGAGGGATTTTGTCACCTAGGGATTCAGATACCATCAGACCTAGCAGATCTTTTTAAGGCAAACTACCCTCCCCTCTGGTCGGCGATCAAACGGGACCTTGAGCGTTGGATGAAATCCAGCCTCTCATGGATGGCGTGCCTTAACTCCATTAAGATGGTGATCCTCCCTAAATTCCTATATCTGTTTCAAATGCTGCCAACCCAGGTACCGAAGCCGTTCCTCCTAGAGATCAAGCGGACCCTTCTCCGCTACCTTTGGGCTGGCAAATCCCATAGAATTGCCTATGACACTCTGATAAGGCCCAAAGACGAGGCTGGAGTTAACTTTCCAGACTTAGACACATACTATAAGGCATCACAGCTGCGAATACTGGTAGACCACCTGGTGATGGGCCTAATGAAACAGTGGGTAGGCTTAGACAACTTGCTTTCTCCCCGGTCACAATAGATGAGAGGTTATGGGTCCCCAAGGCACGTATCCCAAGGAGAGTTTTGAAGCATCCAGTTTTGGGGGTGTTATGGTCCATATGGAAAGAGGGGGGTTACCTCAGGTGGCTCACAATATGGCCCTCGCCCCTGAGCTGCATCTGGGCTCCCCCACTCTGGGAGGGGATCAATGAGCCATTAGCCTTCCAACGATGGTATGAGGCAGGCCTCTGTAGAGCCGGACAACTCTGGAGGGAGGTGGTGTTTATAACTTTGGGAGATTTGAAGGACGCCCTGGACCTCCCAAACCTCTCTCCCTTTCGATACCTGCAACTCCTGGGTGACCTTACTGAGAGCAGATGGGGAGATACTCTTAGGAAAGATCTAACAGACTTTGAGAAATTCCTTATCACATACAAAGGGACCAAAGGGGTGATATCACGGCTCTATGACTTTTTTCTGTTTTCCACCCCACGGGAACCCCCATCCTCCCAGGTACAATGGGAAAAAGATCTAGGCACACCCATAACTGAAAAAAGATGGACCAACATATGTGGACAGGCCAATCGCTCCACAGCTGCGCCCCAATACTGCCATCAGGCCCTTAAAGTGATCCACAGATGGCACTACCCCCCACAGAGGATAGCCAGAATGAGAAAGGGCTGCAATCCACACTGCTGGAAATGTCACACTGAAAAAGGGGACTATATACATATGCGGTGGAAGTGTCAAGTGGTACAAACCTACTGGAATGAGGTCTTGTCTTGGATAAAGGAGGTGGATGGTATTGAAAGGACTCTATCCCATTGGCTAATGTTGTTTGGCATTGAGGTGGAGGGAGGTCCGAAGGTGAAACACGACCACATGCTGCATCTTATGCTAGTTGCGTCTAGATGTTGTTGGGCTCAAAATTGTAAATCACCCCAACCCCCGGGGGAGGGAGAGTGGGTTTCCAAAATACGGGCAATATACGATATGGAGTTTTTGACCCACCTGATCGACAAATCTAAGTCTAATATTGAGGGCCTATGGCTTCCCTTCTTTGATAAATATGGAAGAACAGCAAAAGATACTAGACACACCTTGGACGGACCCTTAGATCTGAACATTGCTGCCTAGACTTCCCCCCTCCCCCTGAGTGTGGAGAGATCTGTTAGGAAGGGAGATGCTGTCCCTAAATGTTGGTCCTTACGTTTTGAGCGCCCCTACCTTTTTTATGACTACCTTATGCTCGCGACATGTCTGTGAGATAATGTGTTGGACTCTGCTGTTATTATCCATCGAACCATGGTGTGGGAGAGGGAGGGAGCGGGAGGAAGGGGGGGGGGGAGTTGTGATTGTTTTTTTCATTCATTTTGCTGGTTGTATCATTGCATTATTTATGTCATAACCACAAAAACCTTAATAAAAATCAAATTTTCAAAAAAAAATAAAAAGATCCTTGCAGTCCCTCAGCGATGACACCGGCAGGATCTAGTGACCCTCAGTCTCACGGCCGGTAGCTGAAACAGCCATGGTACCTGTACTGGTGTTAGAACCTGAACGGTCCCTCCCTCTTGGACGTTTCCTGGGGAAGGAGTCGCCATTGCGGGGGGCGGATGAAAAAAGTGGCCCTACCTTGGGCTTTGTCTTGTGGTTGACAAAGTTCTTCAAGTCCTCTGGAGGTGATTGTTCGAAGAGCTCCCTCCACCGAGCCAACCGTTTCTTCAGAGCATGCGTTGTAAGTGCGTCACATTCAGTGCAACCCTCCCAGCCCTGATCGGGGCCAAGGCAGCAGAGGCAAAGAGCGTGGGGGTCGGACGTAGGGAAGAGCCCCTCGCAGGTTGGACACGTGCTGAAGCCCGCTGATGTCGATATGCACCGGGGAGGAGAGTGGCGCCAGAGGACTGAGCACCTGATTAAAGACCAAGAGACAGAAGACAAAAGACACTATGCGGGGAAGAGTGTGTGGAATTACAAGGCCGAAGCCAAACTCAGGAGTGCTGGTGAAAACGGTCTGCTCCTGTCAACTCTAAATTTAAAGGGGAAGAAGATTTTTTCTGGTGAAAAAGTTTCTGTCTCCTGTCTCTAGCGAGTGTCGCCCATGCAGTATGGAGGAAAGGGGACAGAACGTATGAGTATATAAAATAACACAAGGAGGGCTTTGGGGAGGGGCTCTAAGGAATACCCCTTTTACGGACTCCAGGTACCTCGTCAGCCAGCAAATGGCCATTCCTGAGCTCCAGTGGGTTATAAAGGTGGGGTGTGCCATGTGATTTTGTTACACTCCTCACAGCTTGTTCTTCAGGGAAGACAAGCAGACAGTGCACTCACTGATTCTACTTAAGTAGGGATAAGCGACTGCATACATTTGCGAGACAACATGAGGACAAACAAGAGACGGCAGTCTAGTAAGTGGCAAACTAACCTTTATAAACCGTGTATTTTCTGTGTGCTGTAAACAAGACACTGCTGGTGGAGGTAATATATGGAGGGCAGATGTCTATAAAAATATACATTTTCAGACGTTTATGGAAATCAAAGATTCTGTTTTTCATCTATGGAGTCCCAATGCCTGCCTGGTCAGGTCAGTCTTGCAGAAAAAACGATGTTCTTAAAAGGAAAGTAATACAATTTATGTCCCCATCTTCTCTGTTACCCCTGAAAAAGTCTCTTTACACCTACCTCCTCGCGTTGCAAGGACGGTACCACAATAAGAAAACGCCAAGCATGAAGTGTCTGTGCCAGGTGCGTGCGCCTGTCTGCAGTGGAACTTAGTGTGAACCTGTTGGCAAACAAACAAAACACAACACACTTGATTATTAATGCCCATTACAATCTCAAACTTAAAAACTGACATATACAACGTGAGCGCTATGCACAAATGTACACACAAAAACACCAAAAAGAGAATTGTTAATAATATGGCTCACCTTTTACATACAATGGTCAGGGGTTTGGGTAATGCACTGAAACAAAGCCATTCCTGTTAATAAAAAGCAGTCTTAGACACATCACAGAGCCAAGCTGATGAGGTTAAATCTGCCCGCTATATTTGTTCAATACAAATATTTTATTTTTATTTTATTTTGTATTTCTCTATTGTGTTTTGGTTCAATAACCTTTCACGACGAAAGTTATTGCATCACATAAAACGGCATAAATAACAGTTCTATATATCATCCATAAAGTCCTATAGGAATAAAAATCTAGCAGCACCAAAAACTCTGTTTTTAACAAAGTACAGAGTAAAACATTGCATTAGTCAGAACATTTCATCAAGTCTAGCTTAAAATGTATTCAGGACATCGTTAGCTTTAAAATAAAGGAAGGCAATAATCAATTTAAAAACATTAATTCCTGTACGACGGAGTCCTGCTTGTTCATTTGCATAACAACAGTATTCAAAAACGTATCTACTGCTAATGAAGTTTGAGCACCAATCATCTGTTGCGTCCACCACTCATCACATGTAATTACCTTAAAAATCAATCAAAATATAATTCTCTAAGCCGAGTTAATCCTCCACATTCAACAACAACGTGCTTCAATTTGCTGAGGTACTTTGCAGAAACAACAAATTCCGAAATTCCTAGGTACCCAATTTGGGGCACCGAGAATCTAATTTGTGTGAACCAAGTTTAAGTGAAACCATAGAAACGGGGCCCTTAATCCAGCATTAGGGAACTTGCAGAGATATACTAGGATGGTGTTCCAAGATTTCACATTCATCACTACCTGGTAGAACAGCTATATTTCGTGCTTTCCACAATCGGTTTAATCCAATCCTGATTCCATACCTTGACTTTGACCCACTCTGGGTTCTCTATAAGGTTGACCATAGTAACATTTAGTTCAGCTAATAGGTTTATACACTTAACAGATCACATCATCAAACTTTTACCTGAACCATTTATAATTTCACTTGCTGTTCCCGGCCAGAGTTTAGCAAACTTTGCCCAGATTTATATCTAGAAAGCATCATTACAGAATAGCACTGTTTATTAGCTTGTGCCCTCGAGAATAGTACTGTGATTACTAGCTTGCGCCCCCTAGGAGAGCACTGTGATTATTGCCTCTTCTTCAGGATAATACTGTGATTGTCAGACTGAGCACTAACCTTAGAGATTAGCACACATTTATCCATTTCATATGTAGAAAGCATCACTACAGAAGAGAACTCTGATTATTAGCTCTTGCCCCTTAAGATAGCACTGTTTATCAGTTTGTGCCCACTAGAACAATTCTTTAGTTATGAGCTATACCTTGCTTCACACAACAAAGTTTGTTTACTGCAGTAAGCCTTTCCAGGGAGAGCAACATTAGGGATAGCCACTGAAATATCCCAGCGATACAACCCTAGTAAACCTCCCCAACTGGACAACCCTAACTCGAGACAGCGACTGAGCTACCCCAAATACATCACCTGACTAGAACACCCAACAGACAGAGCCCAAGCTGGTACCGGACATTCCCGCACACCCAGTCCAACACCACAAGACAGCCGGACCAAAAGCAAAAAAGACCAACTCTGCACCAATGAACCGAAGAAAAACCAACGAAAAACGCTCAAGCTCAAAATGCTGCACAAAATAATGGGACCAGAGGAAAGACAAAGAGCAGAAAGAACAAACCCAACTGAACACCACCGAAGACTCAAAACTGCAGAACACACTCCCACAGACAGGAACAACAAGAGAACCAGCGCTGGGTGAAGAGAGAAATCCCTCTACCTAACTCCATACCTCGCAAATAACCACTCACCAGAACAAGCCAACCCAACGCACAAATCAAGAACAACTGACAACCAAACACAACCACGCAGAAGAAGAGCGGACACAGATAGAAATAACAAGAACATAATTGACGCACTAGCACCTTACATCACCAAAACACAAGGACCTTCTACTCGACAGCCACAAAATCTAGAAGAGGAGCCTGATGAAAACAAAAGCCCAAGACTGAACCTCGAAGAACCTTTCGACGAGACCGACACAACTGTAGCATCACCTCAACTAGAGATCGACCTACAAAGAAACCTTAACACCAATCAGAAGACAACACAGACTTTAAAGCACAAACCAAACTACAACTTTAAAATCCATTGCAACCTAAGAAACGCAAGATCCATGTCAAAACACTCTACAGAGATCTTTGACCGTCTATGCAACAACAGCATTGACATCCTATTCATCAAAGAAACATGGCTGGATGACAACTACAAAATCACACTCCAAAGCTGCCTCCCCACAACTTCAAATGCCTTCAAGTAAACAGGAAAAATAAAAAAAGGAGGAAGCCTCGCAATAGCCTTCAAAGAAAACCTGAAAGTAAAAACAGACAAACCCCTTAACATCATCAACTGCGAAACCATGGTCATACACCTATCAGCGAATCCAAAAACAAACATCAAATTCATACTGGTTTACAGACCACCGACATACGATGCAACCTTCTTCGACAACTTCATAGAAGCCATCACCAACATAGCCATCAGCACGAACATCTAATAATCCTGGGAGACTTCAACATTTGGTTCGAAGAATAACACACCAACTCTCAAAACTCACTAATTGGGCAGCTAGCAACCATGAAATTGCAACAATTGGTCAAAGGGGCAACATACTCTCATCCTCCCATTCGTGATCACACTACCAACTCAACTCAGTATCCAGCCCCTCAAGTTCACAACCACCACAAAAAGAAACTGGAAAACCGTCAAAGCAAGCAACTTAATGGAACAAAAGGAGATGACAAAACCTTCAACAACAGAACTGGAGCTGGCAGACCTAGACGGGAAAGCGGAACTACTCCACAAACGGACTGCAGATACAATTGAAAACATCGCCCCGGAAAAACCATTTACCCCCTCAAGAAAAAGAGCAATGGCAAAATGGTTCACCCCACTACTAAGCACCATTAAAAAGAACAATAAGAAGCTGGAATTGAAATGCAGGAAAGAATACAAACAAAAAAAAAAAAACAGTTCCGGAAACAAATCCGATCATACAAGAAGGAAATTCAAAAGGCAAAGAGAAGGCATTATGATGACAGAATCACCAATGCCACCAACACACAAAAGAAATGTTCAACATCATAAAAGAAATGAGCAACCCACCTGGTTGCGACAACACTCCAACCCCCTCAGAGAAACTATGCAACGACTTGGCAGACCATTTCAAGAACAAAATCAACGACATCCGACAAATCATACAAAACAGACCAACCAACCCTAACACTCAACTAACCGGATCTGACGAGGAACCACAGCACAAACTCCAAAACTTACCTGAAATATCGGCAGAGGCATTCGTTAAGATGGTAAAACAAAGCAAGAAAGCGGGATCACCCATGGATCCCTGCCCCGACATCTACAAATCAATCCTCACACAAGGAACGCCATCAGAATACTACACAAACCTCCTAAATCTTTCACTCACGTAACAAGAACCGTACCACGATCCTTCAAATCAGCATACATTAAACTGCTTTTAAAAAACACAAGTGGCGACGTGGAAGACCTCTCCAACTACAGACTGATTTCAAACATTCCCCACCCTAGAAACCTACGTATACAAATTAACCCAAGAACATGTAGACAAACATCACCTGCTAGACCAAGCACAAGTCGGTTTCAGACTTGCAAGAGGAACAGAATCGGCACTACTATCCACCTGGGATGACCTAAAAACGAACACAGACTCCAACACAATCTCAGCTCTGATTCTGCTCAACCTCTCCGCAGCCTTTGACACAGTAAGCCATGACACCCTAACCAAAAGATTGGAAGATATACGTATAACGGACATGGCACTACTCTGGATTAAGTCATTCCTAGCAGACAGAACAGAAACCGTATGGATAAACCCCTTCAAACCTGCTCCACGAGTTAACGACTGAAGTACCACAGGGTAACTCACTATCACCACTATACTTCAACATCTACCAGATACCAGTAATAAGGATCTTTAAAAAATACAAAATTACATGCTACAATTATGCAGACGACACTCAAATCATCTACAAAATGGAAGATACTCAAGCCGATCACTGAACCCTAATAGAATGTCTAAAAGAAGTCTGACTGGCTGAATGCCAACAACTTGAAAATCAAACCAGGAAAGACAGAAATCATGATTATATCCCAAAACCGAGACAACCACACCTGCATTCCCTGGCCGACGGAAATAGGAATGCGCCCACACCATCTAAGGTAGTAAAAAATCTGGGAGTGCTAATGGACAACGCCCGAACCTTAGAACCATAAATAAACGCAATAATAAAGAAATGCTTCTTCCTCCTTCACACAAGAAGAATAACACCGTTCCTCTCCGTCACTCACAAAACACGTACAATCATGTCAAGAATCGACTATGCAAACAGCCTCTACCTCGGGATGCCAGAACACCACCTGAAGAAACTACAACAAATCCAAAATGCACCCAGACTCCTCAAACTATCCAGAAGAGACCACATCACTCCAGCACTAAGAATACTACATTGGCTTCCAATCAAACATCGTATCACCTTCAAAACAATGTGCATAACACACAGGGCAATCAGTGGACAAGGAGCTGAATTCCTACAAAAGAAAATAATCTACAAGCCAACAAGACTCCTCACATCAACTAATGAAATCCGCCTCGAACCAAAAACATACATCATGAAGAAACTAGGGGGCTCCTCCTTCTCCCACCTGGCCGCAAAAACCTGGAACATCCCGAAAGAAATAAGAAACACCAAAGACCACCTACAATTTAGAAAACGACTAAAAACCTGGCTCTTCAATACCAGGGAAGCAAATTGAAACTAAACATTCAAACAGGAAACACAAAGAACAAGACTGACAGAATATATGAAGACACAGACAACACCCAGAACCGACTAAGGTAAACTCTACAACAACAAGAATGACAACGCTAGGTGGAACAGAACACAAGCGACAAACCCATGAGGACAGAATCAGCATACATGCCCAACACTATCCAACAACCTCACCCACTCCATGAACGTTACCAAGTGCCATACTTGAATGGAATTGTGAGTGTTGGCAAGTACCACATTGAGACAGAATTGTGAACGTTAGCCTACGCTGGACCCAGACGGAATAGTGAATGATAGCAACTACCACATTCAGTTAGTATGGTAATCATTAACCTACGTCACATCTAGATAGGAATTTGAAGATTAGCAATCCCACACTTAAATAGAAGCGTGAATGTTGGCAAGCACCTGGATAGAATTGTCAACAGCTTACCTGGCAGGGGAGACACCATGATCACTAAGGTGGTTCTCCCAGGGTGAGGCTCATCCATTGCACACCGGATGTGCTGACCCCTGAGATGTCCCCAAGATAAACGCCTAATCTAAACTTAAATCTAACTTGTCATCAGCTCCCTTCCCCAGGATTAAGATACACAGGAGTCTTGTTTCAAACAAAAAGGGTTTTCTGATGGTTCATGACTGCTGAACCATTCATTATATGTCCTTCCGCACATTTCATCACAGGAAAAGGTGGGACCATTGATACCAAGATGAGCATCCCAGAGTCTAGGGTGGCAAAAGCGGCTTCCCAGAAAAAGGCAAATCCTTCTCTTCCGTGGTTTTCTCTCTGCACTCCTTCTTTGGGCTTACCTTTCGCTGCTTAAACCAATGTTCAGTTAGTTGGTATTGCCAATGTGGGATTTACTTCCCTTACTTTGTCCATTCATTCAAGTCTCCCTTCGCTTGGCTTCAGACCTTTCAGTTCTTTCACAATTCTCAGATCAAAGACTTCCAATAGTCAACCACATATCGTTGGGTTGCTCTGTTATGCCATCATCACAATTTCATGAGTCACTTTCATTCACTTCGTCAAAGACCTTCGAATGTACAACAGGGGCTTGCGCCCTTGACTGCACCCTTGTATGACCACTTTGAAAGTCCTTCAATAATCTTTATTAACCATACTGTTTTAGCACCTTGTGTCCTGGATATTGTAGTTAATTCTTACTCATGCTCCTTTAGGACCCTTGGATTCGCAAAGTTCATAAGAAGCCCTTCCAGCATTGCAGCTTATTTTCATTCTTCTCCATCACTTTTCCCTTTTAAAAATACTCTCATAGCATCCCGTTCGCCTTTCACAAACCAGAATTTTGTGTAGCTCATCAACTCACTGGTTGTTCAGGCTTTAATTGTCCTTTTCTAGTCAGGGCCCCTTCTTCCGGGCTCAGACTTTCTTGCCCATAGGGCCTCCCTCTGCCGGGCGCGGACCTTTCTTCAATTTAAGCTACTTTCCATATAAAAATATCTTTGAACTCCTAGTCCCAGAATGACTTTGGGTTTATTTTGCTCCTACTTCATTGCTCCCCAAAACAGCATTCCTTGCTTTGTGGAGTGGCAGGAGTCTCGCCTGGTTGATTTGCTGAGGCCAGGGTCTCTCCATCTGCCCCTCAGCATAGCTCTCAACTCACACGCTTTTGGCGGGTGTCACCCGCCTTGTAAACCGCTGACTCACAAGCCTCCTGGCACGCCCATTCGTTTCAATGGGCCTCTCACCCGCCAAAAATAAAATCGGGTGTTTTCACCCGCCTTTGCGACACAAATGGTTGAGAGCTATGCCCTCAGAGACCTGGGTTCATCTGACTGGCACAGGGGAGAGTACCACCAGGCAATCCCAGCTGCCCCTGGTCTTGCCTTCTGAAAGCGGTTTACACATCCACACTGCAATACCCTCTCTGGTAGCAGGGCCAGGGTTTGGGCGGTTTTCTTCTCCTCCTCCATGTCTCCCAAGGTCTCTCCAGCTCACTAGGGCTTTCTCCTACTCTCCGGTACCTTTCAGCATCCCAGACTCGCTCACAATGCTGTTACTGGCTGTTCCTTTTATACTCCCAGCTAGAGTTGATTGGAGTAGGGTGTGTGTGTAGTTGTCCCTCCCTGCCTGACTCTGCCTTACCTCATTATCGGGACAACATGGAGACTGCCCATAGGAATCCATTCCCATGGATTCCAATGGGTAATCCCCATGTCTCCCATCTGCCTCTTCCTCGTCCCAGTCCTTGTGTATTTCAAAAGAAGGGGATTATGGGATTTGTAGTGTTGTGGCGGGGGGAAGGGGAATTCCTATTGGGGTTTACAGATAATCTTGAGTTCCCCTGTTTTCTCCTTTTCCATAAGGGAAAGTACTGGTGGGTGGGTGGGGGTGGAGGGGGATTTTGGTGGCAATATCCCATAAAGACTACTGGGATCAGGAAGAGGTGCACCAGAAAAAGTGGGACACTGCGCCTCGCCCATTGGCGCTCCTTTTGCTGTCTCCAAGGAACCCCTGCCCAGATGATGCTCCCTCGCCGTCCGCCCCCAGGATTGGGGTCCAAGAGCGATGGCCCTCCCCTGACCACCTGAACAAAGGATCTCCAGGAATAACCTGGGGGAAACGTCTCAGGTTTCTCACAGCTCATGAGGAGGCATTTGTCTTACAGCGATTCGCTCTTTAGAGACTGAAACGTTGAGCAGGTAATTAACTGCTCATTGAAACTGAGACCACTGTGCCCTGTGTGAAGAGAAGTGGGGGTAGAAAGAAGTAACTTGAAATTATTTTGAATGTTTGTAGTAGTGCACGGTGAAGGTGACAGCATAGAACCATGCTCATTCTGTTTGTTAAAACGATAGCTGTTGTTGAAGTGGAAGGGCACACAGTTGTGCATTTTGCCATTTGGACAGCAGAGGGCAACCTAACACTGATAAATTGCATCAGCTGAGTATGGAAACATACCTAAGCATTTTAGATAGATAGATAGATAGATAGATAGATAGATAGATAGATAGATAGATAGATAGATAGATAGATAGATAGATAGATAGATGATCTGATTGAACAGAGTACCATCTTTTGCCTGGAGATACTTCCTAAAAGCCACACATTTCTCAAATTCACAAAAGCTTTTAGGGATACCAACCCCAGCTCATAGCTATTACAGAGATAGGCCATCCCACTCCAAGTTAAGCACTCTTTGCCAACATTTCCTTTCTGAACTTTTCCTACAAATAGTTTCCAGATTCAGTAACTGTTCTGAAGCATATATCAAACAGGGTACAGCTCTAGTTTTATACAATGTAATTATCGGTACAAAAATAAAAAAAATAAAAAAATAAAATTGCAAATGTTCTATTTAAAACCTTAGCTTGGGCTGCCAGTGCTACCACCTTTTATTACAATACACATAAACAGAGGCATTATTAGGGCTCTGTAAAATCTTAAACCCCTAATCAAGGAGCGTGTGGGATGGTGCTACTGAAAAAGGCATATGATTACAAGGTTAATTTATGCCATTTTCACATTTTTTTTTAAAGAAATGGAATGAGGTGGGTGAGTGGGAAGTGAGTGTGGTGAGGGTTGCACGCACAAGCTCGGAACATGGTGATAATACCGCCCAATAACGCACATGTTATGAGATTCCTGATAATGTTATGCAATATTAAAGGATATTTATACTGCGCACTATCAGCTCCTGAGTGGTCCTCTGGCGGATCTGAAAAGCAAAAGGGTATGGTAAGTTAGTAGGACTTAGCGGGGGAAAAAGCGCAAGAGAGCTGTGATGTGCTGTTGACAGCGTCAGTTCAGTTTGAGCGTAGATGTGATTTTTCCGTCAGTGGTAGTCATGTGCTGTTGTGCAAGGCTATGTGTGGTATGTGTTGCTGTTGCTGTGTAGTGAAGTGTGTGCAGTTTTTGTTGTGCTGTATAGGTATGTTTGTCATTTGTTTAAAGGTTTGAGAGGTGTAGACAGAGGGATGAGTTTTTTAGTGGGTTGGTTAGTGGTGGTGCTCCATCGTACCACCGCCGCTTTGGCCACCAGTGGCATGTGTCCCTGCCGGTGTTGTGCATTGTGATGGGGCGGGAGTGGCTCTCCCTCCTATATGTTGTGCGGAGCTGTGGGTTGTCATGGGTTTTTAGTGGTGATGCCTGCTCCACCGCCCCTTCCACCCCTCCCGCGTGTTCAGACTCATGGATGTCGTCTACACCGCTTTGTCCCCGGGCATATCCTGGTGTGCTTCCACCATCTCCTCCCTGGGCTCTTTGGGGGGCATGGGCCTCTTCCCTGTGCCTTTGGGCTCCCTGGGCCGTGTAGTTTATCTGTTTGGTCGCCATTCTCTCACCTTTAACTATAATGCCTTCTGTCTTTGGTTCAACCTAAGACGCTCTTATTTCAATCCCTAGCCTCTGGTAGGGCCCTTCGTGGGAACGGATGCACCCCGGCCTCCCTCCCACTCGCAAGTCTCTCCACCTTCCTGAATTTTCTCGTGGTTCAGTCTGGTCCTCCGCCTTGCTATTTGTGTGTTCATTTTGAGGGTTCCGAGTGTTGCTCATTCGTTGTCATCCGGTTCTGAGTTGAAGAGCCAGGTTTTTAGCAGTTTTCAGAACTTTAGATGGCTCTTCATGTTTTGTATTTCTCTCGGGAGGGAATTCCACATTTCTGTGGTTAGGCAAGAGAATGCTGATCCACCAAGTTTTTCCTTGTGTGTACTTTGGATTCCAGGCAGATATTCTTGCTGGATCTGAATGTTCAGGTCAGTTGGTAAATGGTGATTTTCTTTTAAAAGAATTCTGCTCTTTGGCCATGGATTGCTTCTTGTGTCATGCACATTGTTTTGAATGTGTTATAAAAAATAGAAGTATGGTGGATTTGATATGTTGAACCTGTGCACTAATGACCACTCAAAAATTAAATAACAAAAAGATATGGCATGGACCGGTAGCGATAACTCCTTCCCCTCCAATTCATTCACCAATGTTGGAAATATATAGAACAAGAGATTATGGTTGTGGGAAGGTAACTCGCGCTCAGGTGGAATTAAAATAATAATGAAATACAAATGAAATACATTATACCATAGGAAAATAAGATTAAAAACATTCTTTGTAGTGTTCATTCCAAAATGTGAACAGCCAACACGTGTTTCGACCCTCTGGTCGTTTTCAAAGCCTAACTCTTGATTCAAAGAACGACGTTCTGTGAGGACAAACTAGTCCATAGTAGGTGGGATCTTCTTGCTAATAATCTGGTAAAGTCCAGGAAAGGACATGAAAAATTATGGGTTTGCAAGATGAATCTGAGATCTCAGTGAAGTTACGCCTTGTCCCAGTAAATCAGAAACCCAGAAAGGTTGCATCCATTAGCAGCACACAATCCTAGCCCTTCAAATGGAAGCAGACTCAAGTAGTTGTAGTACTGGTTATATTCCCGTAATCGGTAAAGAAAAATATTCTAGGGCCCAATCCCCAAGATCTGTAAATAGGGTCTACTTTATTTTTTTTTGTTAATACTGTGTGTTTTAGTTTACAAAAATTTGTTCACACCATCAGAAAAAGTTACGTACAAAATAAACATATCACAAAGCAAGATTACACAACTTGATATAAAAAAAATACAAAATTTCCACCATTCAAAGTTAAAATCATACCGACATGAATTACTAAGCAAAACTCTTAGCATCTGTTGCTCTTAACAACAACATTTCATTATACAGCAAGCGTCTACGAGTCAGTACATATAAATCAAGGACAACGTTTTGTATCAGTATGAAAGTTTCTATAACAACTCATACCCAAATTTGTTTGATTGCTTATATGAAACAAGTCAAGCATCCATTTCACTCAACTACAACACAATTCATTTTTTGTAGTAATTCATTTTCAATTTTACAAAGTAACCGTCCCAAAGCACACATAAATGATAGGCGAGGATTGCTCATACATTTGACCCATAACATTTCATGTGATGTCTCCGTATTCATCACATTCCTATCCCCCCAAAAAAGCAATTCTAGATTATTTTTGTGAAGTTACATTGCAAAAGCGACATCCCTCTGAATTAAAGGAAAGCCAATGTCTAATACGTTCTTTACAGTGTAGCTGATTCATGCGAAACCGCATGTATATGTCACATATTTTTGCATCTGGAAAACACTCAACATACATTCATCTTGGTAACCTTTTATGTGTGTGTAATGCAAATTCCTGGTAAGACAAGTAGGAACCAATTTCTTCTTGGGAGTTGACCCAATCCATCTGATATTATTTTTTGGGGGGAATATCCTGCATGTGTGATCAGATCTTCTTTAGTGATGTTAATACGTTCTAGCGAAAGATCCATTCTTTTTTTGAACAGATTAACTGATTGTGGATCTGTGTAATCAGCATCCTCGAGAATTTTACGTAAATGGAATTTCGTGGGACGTCCAACATTTTAGCATATGGCTTCAGTTGACGCCATAAGAATCGAGCTGATAAACTCGAAAGACCAAGTTCTATGCGTATGCAAGCATTTGGTACGGGATTAGCCAACCCCAAGGTTTTCTTCCGTAAACAAGCTTGAAGGGAATTGAGAATGCAATTAATATCATGGAGACATAATTCTAGATTGTATAACAATAC
This sequence comes from Ambystoma mexicanum, assembly GCF_040938575.1. Taxonomy (NCBI): domain Eukaryota; kingdom Metazoa; phylum Chordata; class Amphibia; order Caudata; family Ambystomatidae; genus Ambystoma; species Ambystoma mexicanum. The sequence continues at coordinate 375,050,026 of NC_090935.1, read as the reverse complement.
CGCTTCAATCTTTAACATATAAAATTGAATTGCAGGACTTAAAGAAAATTTGTAGTATTTTTGTAAAACTATCATTAGCTGAGAAATAAAGGGTCTCATTTTGACTACTAAAGAATCGTGCCAATGTTTTTTGGAGAAATAATTTGTGACATCAACGCCCAGATACTTGAGCACAGATATTCTTTGCAACGTGATATTGTTAATTGTCCAGCAGAAGCGAGGAGTTTTTTTTCCTCCTGACAAAATTAATATCTTTGATTTTCCTACGTTGGGACGTAAATTATGATCAAAGGCATAAGAAGAGAAGGCCTGTAGTTTGTTTTGGAGTCCCATAGGTTTTTTATCAAGTAACAGAATATCATCTGAGTAAGCAAGCCAATGTATTTTCAAATGGTCAAGCTTCACAGGAAAATATAGAATGTGAATCCAAATAGATTCAGTATCAGCCAGGAAGAAATTAAACAAGGTTGAAGCAAGGTTACAACCTTGCTTCACACCTGTACAGGTAAGAATATTATCTGTTACATCACCTTGCTTATTGATGCAGATTTTTAAAATTGTGTCCGTGTGTAATAATACCAACATCTGAATGATGGTTTCAGGGAACCTCAACTTTCGCATTTTAGTCCACAGTTTGTCACGAATTACGCAATCAAATGCGGAGCATAAATGTAAAGAGGCCATGTAAATTGTTCCCACCGCAGCTTTCTTACAAGAATATAACAAATGAGATAACACTGTGGCATTAATTGCCATGCTGATTTGCTTGCAAAAACCTGTTTGATTCTGTGATAGAATACCATGGCTTTTTATGTGTTCTTCCAATTCTTGCAGTAGTAGTATGTAAAAGACTTTATAGGAGGTATCCATTAGGGCTATAGGCCTGTAATTTATGGGTTCTGCAGGATTGCACTTTTTGTGAATCAGAACAATAAGAGCTGTGTGCCAAGAATCTGGGATGGTACCTGTACTGAAGATGTTTTCAAATTTTAAGAACAAGATCTTGGCCCAAAATGATACATCCGTTTTCAAGGCACATGCCGGTATGCTGTCAGGCCCCGAGGCCATTGAAAAGTGAAGTTTGCCTATGGCCCAAATGATATCATCAATGGACCAAGTGAGACATGGTAGATCAGTTAATTTCTTGAAGTTGATAATGATTGGGGAGTTTGAAGGTTTCAGAAATAAACAGAGACCATGTGTGTGCAGAGATGCTATTAGGCATGTTCCTGTCAGTGGTACAAGAACCACTTCCAAATAGATTTTGTGTCATGTTTGCATTGACCATTTTTTGATTGTCATGAATATGTAATAAATGACGGTGACTTCTACGTGCAAGACTGTACTTCTGCAAAATGCACTTCTTCATTGTAGTGTATTTACCCATAGAAATTCTTTGTCCTGCCAACTGTCTCAGATCGTTATGTTTTTGTTTTTTTAAAGCAGTTATATGTGGGTCAAAAAACTGAAGATGTTGTCTTTGCCTGGTTTGATAAATATCAGAAAGCCATGCCAAACATTCACGTATGATACCGTTATTAAAACTTTCCAAATAAGCATAATCTTGTACAGAATATCGCATCATGGGATCATATATTATTGCCATGCCTAGGCTATCCATAAGTTTTTGACACAAAAATGTATTCCAACGAATTGTGCTAGGGAGACGCTCCATTTCAGCCAGAGCCAATTCTGGAACAGTATTAAGATGGACCCATGTCAGCTCTAAATCAATTGCAATTAGACAATGATCGCTATTTCCCATGTCAATCGAAGTACTTGGAGAACAGAGTTTCAACAGTTTAGCAGAGAAGAAAAAATAATAAATGGTTGAGAACGACTGCTCTCTATGCCATGTATATTGTAGCGTGTTTGGGTTGAATCTGACAACATTCATGTTCCAAGCACGAAAGTAGTCATTCCAACGCTGTCCAAGCGCTAAAGCTTTGTGCTCATTATGAGAACGCTTGTGGGCATTACAGTCGCTCTGCTCATCTTTACAATTAGCATTAAAATCACCTCCAACAATGATGCCCTCATAGTTGTTACAGATGACAACATTTTCAAATATCGAGTCCAAGATGTTCATAACTGCAGCCAGATTGTGATTGTGTGAATTAAAGTATAAGGTGACCAACATCAGTTTTTCATTGCCATATCAATGGCAAGGATGTTACTAGAGGAGTAGAAAACTGATGTACAAGCATTTATACTGTTATTCACTAGTATTGCAAGACCCCCTATTAGTCGCCCCAGTCCGTATTTTGTGGCAGGACTGGAGAAGGTGGTATATCCACTTATGGTCATGTACTTTAAGAACATAGTCTCTTGCAGAAGTATAATGGCTGGAATGTCAAATAAAGAGTTTGACTTTAAAACCATAAAAAAGTTATGATAGCCACATACATTCCAAGAGTACACTTGAATAAGTCTATGGCTACCGTAGATTTTTATCAGGTGCAATGGTTGTCAAAGCATTTACTAAGTTGACGATCCAAGAGCAGTCCTTAATGTTGGAGGCAATCACTGCTAATTGGGCTATGGCATCAGAAGCCATAACAGATGACGCATCAGCATTACTTATCTTGGCAGAAGTATTTGCTGGCTTTGGTGTCACATGGTTCAAAAACTGTTGGGCCTGTTCCTCATCACATAGCAAACAAATTCAACCCCAAGGATGAAAAATCTTGCTGAAATTCCCAAATCTGTTTTAGGACAATGGATGATGTGATTTTACAAATCATCCTACAGTCATTAACATTTGCTAATCTCACCGATTCAACCTTATTAGAATGTAATAGTCTAAGCATGGGGATTTTATAGAAAGTTTTGAATATGAAGTCACGATTCAGACGTGCAGTACCATGAATAGCAGGGTCACTTATCCAGCCCAATACAGTAGACGGATTGTGTAGCAGTGAGGCGTTGTAGTAGATTTCTGCAGAAGACCTCTCCTTCTCTACCGTCAGCTCCACTTCCTCTCCAGTCGCCTCCAATCCAGTTAAACCAGCAGGTGATTGAGCCTCTACATTGTTGTACTCAACCTGAGGTGACTTGGAGTCATTGCCTTTTAGTTTCTAGCCCTCTGATTTAGCACCATGACTGTCTAAATTGGGCCTTTCTAGTTGTACTGTAAGGAGCTGTGGTGGAGTTCCTAGGTCTATTACATTGGTCTGCCGTAGGAGCTTGGTAGAAACAACCTTAACAGGATAAAAGGCAGACAGTTGTGTTGGTTTGCATCCCACTTCTTCTACAGCAATTGAAGTTTTTTTGTGCACCTGCAAGTTTCCCATCACCAATTGGCACTGAAATTGTTGATGTTTTGTCATGAGTTTGTTTTTTTGTTGACTTGTTTTTTTTTTGAGTCACCTAATGCCTTTTTATTGCCACTCCCTAGGCTGTTATCAGCTTGTGAGTGCTGAAGATGCAAAGCTTTCTTGCTTTCTGCATGTCATTGATCCAAATCTAACGCTCCTTCTTGCAAATTGTGCAATTCATTATTTTTTAGCTTTTTTGTTGGAAATCTGAGCTCTTTTAATTTTTTATTCGTTTTAGAGCCCTTTGATGTAGTCGTCTTTGTTTACGAGACATAAAACCACCCTTCTTAGACTCAGTCAGATCTGTGTCCGTCCCACAGTTTAAGATGTCTTTACCTGGAGAATCTTCCGCTGCATCCTCATTCTGCCCCTGTTCAAGTAAATGAACCAGGGCAGAGGGACTCTCCATCGCTGCCGGAGATGGCGGAACGTCACTAATTTCCAAAAATAGACCAATGTGACTGGCCAACCGTGTCAGGTTATTGGCAGTTTTGGCAATCATGTCCTCAAGTCTGCTGTGACTTTCGAGTTTAGAGGATTGAGATTGTTTTTCATTTTCATTCATGTCACTAACCACTTCTTCTTTTTGCTCAAGCACCACTTGTGAAAATGACTGCTTCAAGAACAGTGCTGGATTACCTGCAATGTCTGTTTGTGAGGTCTTTACCTTAGTGCAGAGGAAATCAGTATGGGAAGCCATGGACTGAATAGTTTTACATACAAAGCCACTTTCAGCTCCCTCGCTGTTGACAAAAACCTTATTTGTGCTACCATATAACATGACTTCTATCATGATAGTTTTAGCTATTAGCTCAGATAATTTTAATGATCTTATTTCAAGGTGGGTTAATTCATGACCCTTGTCAAGAAGATTTAGAAACCGGCTCATGAAAGGGAACTGGAAATCCATGGTTTCCGAAGTGTGGACAACTGGAGAGGGTCCAGAGAAAATGGTATGTGCTGGATCATAATTTATTCTGGGAGGGGAAGTTGGCTCTACATCGCTCAAGCACCCACAAATCCCTTGCTTAGGACTAGTAATTAAGTTGGCGGTGATGCCCGAGGGATCAGCTAAGAACACTGCCTTATTGGCAGATTCCTGATGGGTGTTATCAAATGAACTGATTTTAATGCTGCCCACATCTAGAGCAGGCTCTATGTGTCGTGCTGATGGTTAAACATTGTAAATGACCTCTCGGTCAGTTGCTTGGTGCAAATGGACATGCTCTATACCTCCTTTTCTGCCTGAGGCAAGAATAGAAGGCCCAAGCGATAAGCGTGCACGCTTAGATAGTTCCGCCATGACAGTTGACCCCATCATTGAAATATCTGATTTATGATCACCAGACGGGTTGAGCTTTTCTATAGCCATAGGTGTTAGAAGAATCAGTTCTCTAACACTGAGGAAACTTTGTTGGATGGACAAATCACCATCATACATGTCCTTAATGCGAAAAGATTTCTAATCACATCTGACTGAATTCATGGAAGAATAAACCAAGTCTATGTGTTCTTTGTCATTTTTACATTCGATAGTCTTGCCAGCGTTATGCAAATGGGACTTTGCTACCTCCACCAGAGATGCAAGGTTTGCATCATTATGTGAATTACAAGGCCCTTCCACTTGATTTGCCATCAACTTTGCATTCTCAGAAGGTGTAGAGGTGGGACCCTCCTTAATACTAGGGACCGCTGGTTTGTTTAATTTGCCACTTTGCAGATTACTCGCCATAGTTGTGAAGTTCCAATTTCAGACGAGTGACACCGGTATGTATGGATACAGTTAGCCTCATTACGAGTCACCCGGTATGGAAATAACGGTGGCGGTTAACCCGCCGCCACCGCTGTTTCCATACCGGGTGATCTCGAGTCCTGCAGGCGGGGGTGTCATTCCCGCCAGGTCTGACCTGGCGGGTTTAACACCAACAGCCTGCAGGCGGACGTGGAAACACCGGCACCATCACGAGATGGTACCGGTGTTTCCACTTCCCCATTCCCAATGAGTCCTATGGGAATGGGGATTTACCGAATTCCGCATCCGGAATTCCCACGTCACCGGGGTCGTAATGCCCCGGTAATTCTGGGAATCACGGAGGCAGAATAGTAATACGAGTCCGGAGGTAACCTGCTGGAATTTCAGGCACGGTTACCGCCGGACTCGTAATGAGGCCCAGAGTGTTCCTAATTACACACAGGTATGTGGCAGACTCAAGTCAAAACACAGAAGGCAACAAAGTATAATAAGGGTGCTATTACTACACGTGTCAAGATCCCAACTCCAATGAATTCAAGACTTCACGAAAAATTACAGTACCCACGAATGACAATGAGCCGGTTGAGTAAATCACGGGAAGGCAGTTAATGGTAACGTTCACAATACTGCAGTACGAGAGCTTGCGTTCAGTACTTTTGCTTCCAGTGTCTTGCAATGTGTTTCACACGCCTTCCCTCACATAATACTCAAATTAGACAGCTATAAGATGGAGTTAACTACCAGTATCAGAGGCTGAGCACAGGAGTAGGAGCACGCTGCTAAACTGCGCTGCGAGCAGCGGACAGCAGGCAGCTCACTTCAGGCCCACTTCCTTGGAGAGCATGCGCAGGAGCGCGCGGTCAGGAATTTTTATCAGATCTGAATAAAGGGGACGTGGTCTAACAAAAAATACAAGAAAAGTGTGCATTAACTATCTATAGATACGGGTAATGCCAGTAAATTATTTTAAGTGCATTCTAAAGTCCATTGCAGATTCGTGGCAAACTTAAGTACCAGTTTGAAGTCTAAAGTGACACAGGGCAAAGTAGATGGGGAGTCCTTTCAACAGCACACAGCCCACTTCCGGCCCACTTCCTCGGAGCGCGCCTAGGGACTACGTAGGGACTATTGGATGCAAACTTTCTGGGTTTCTGATTTACTGGAACCAGGCGTAACTTCACCGAGGTCTCAGATTCATCTTGCAAACCCATAATTTTTCATGTCCTGGACTTTACCAGATTATTAGCAAGAAAATCCCACCTACTATAGACTAGTTTGTGCTCACAGACGCTGTTTTGAATGTGATTCGTTTTTGACTGGCAGCCAATGTGGCATCTTTAGCGCTGGAATTATGTGTTCCCTTCGAGAGACTTGCGGAGAAGCTTGGCCGCTGCGATCTGTATATATTGAAGTTTCGCCAGTAGATAATACGGCATTCCGAGGAATAGGCTGTTGGCGTAGTCTATCCTGGACTGGACGAGTGAGATGATGGTCAGTGTTTTGTGCATAAAGGAGAGGAATGGTAGCAGCTTTTGATCGTGTGCAGGTGAAAGAAGCATTTCTTGATTATTGCGTTTACTTATGGTTCTAGGGTAAGCTTATTCTCCATTAGGATTCCAAGGTTTTCGACTATTTCGGATGGGGCGAGCGCTTTTCCTAGTTCTATGGACAATGGGATGTAATGGTTGCTTGGATATAATCATGATTTCCATCTTGCCCGGGTTTATTCTGAGGCTGTTTGTGTTCACCCAGTTCATTGAGACAGTCTTCTAGCGTGGTGTTAATAATGGGACATGGCTACTCCAGGTGCTAAAGTAAAAGAATTGTGCAAGACATGTGTGCCTTTAAAATGTCAGCCAAGGTTTTATCTTGTAATTGTACATGACTACGAAAGCAGCAGTACGATTGTTCTTAAGATAGCAGGCTCAGTTCTGGAACAGCCATTTCTGCTAAAGTAACTTTGAAGTCATGGCCTTCAAAGCTTTGCCCTAAAATGTACCCATCACTAATGGAGTGTATGTCTGCGAGATACTGAGTTTACGTCTTTCACAGGGGAGTCTATCGGCAGAGTACAGAAATGGGCTGTCCATTACTGCTGATTACAGAAGCCTGGCGGTACCTGGCAGAGGTTCCCATAGGTGGTAATAACATTACTAGAAAGCACATCCGCCTGGTAACGACAAAAAGAATGGGGTAGTCAGGGCTGCACTTAACCCATCTCCCAGTACAGCCAGTTTGGGAGATGGTAAATTGAAATTGGGTCCAGGGCATCTTCATGATATTACTGCAGAACTCTTGTTGGGAAGGAGAGGGGGTGTTCACACTGCCCTCGGCGATACAGAAACAGAACTAGACACTAATAGAGCACATCCAGGCAGCAGTGGGGTGCGCGATCACCTTCGTACATGCATTATAAACTACATGGTAGATACGGCTGTGAACGCCATTTAGGCAATTGGCAGCCATTTTGGAGGTTAGGTCTACGCGCAGCGAACAGTAACATGTGTGTTAGCATTAGGCCCCTTGCATAAGCGCAAACACCACCCTCACCCTGGCCAGGTCTGACAAATTCACAATCTCCTCCATTGTTCAGCATGTCACAGGCCCTCACGCCCTGGGAAGCATGCGCCCTGCAAGGTCATGAGTAGGGAGCCGAACGCCTCTTGGCAGCACCATCCCACCGAGCAGATAGCAAGACGCTCCTGCCCCCAACGATCCCCACATGACAAATACAGCTTTGCCACACTTTCATCCCATGATCCCTGCATACCACAGCACCCTCCAAATCCAGACCACCGACAATAAAACTTTTACACCCCTCAGTCGATAACTAAGATCAGAAGGCAAGGCTATCGCGCCATCAGGAATGGGTCATATGATTTGTGCAGCAGGGTGGCAACAGAATTATAGCCTAAAACTAAGGTGGAGGATCTAGGGGGTTGCTGATCTGCCTGGGAGCGAGTGAAGTGTGTGAGTTAGTGTGACCTCGGCTCTTCCCCAAGCCCAGCCCTGTATCTGCCAGGTGCATTATTACAATCATAAGAATAACACTGTGCGTCATAGTAGCTAATAAATTGTTAGGTCAGCTCAACGCGGATATGACGAACCCAGTAGCACCCACATGAACAAAGATGGATAGACGAAGATGAACCAATGATATGGAGCAGGCCCTAAATCTATAGGCCTCTACCAATCCGTATTGTAGTGTTTTACTATATGTGATGATGCCATTAGTGACACTGTTAGAGCTTATAATGTACCACACATGCCAACCTACCTCAGAACGTTCCGCGACAGCACAATTCTTTGCTGATGCAGTCCTATGTTTGAAGAAATAAATACTTGTTATCCTTGCAAGAATGTCTTGGGCCATTTTCCCTAGCGGGCTGTATTTTTTATTGTGTTAGAATACAGGGGCATATCTTCACACTCTGGAAAAGTATAGGATTGATTTATGATTTTTTATAGTCCTTTTAACTAAGTTACCAATCTTTGAGCTAGTATTTTAATTGTGATGGGAGGATTTCACGGATTATGCATGCCAATTGGTACATCAAGATAATACCACATACACGTGACATATCAACAAAAGGAAAAGTATCTCTAAAACGTAGGTGTAACACATGCAACAGTTATATCATGAATTAGATCCCATCAGCTCAGCAACATCACAAGCACCCCATTACACCGCCAATACAAAGTCTCACATCAGCATACAGTTCCTGCTATCGACAGTTGCTAAATCAGCTGGCACACGATTAACCCTTTGCATCCAATGAGACACATGTTGTCTCTGTGAGTGGCATCTGATTTGTATCTTATCCCCATCACCGATAATTCTAAAGAGAAAGTAACTGCAACTCTCTTGTGTCCTTTGTGCGACTCTAGCTAGACACTGTGCTGTCCGTGAGCAAGTTCTGACCGAGCGAACTGCATGGTGATGCATGGCAATGTGTTCATGCTCATCACACTTCTGGCGACTTCACCTGCACACTGTTGGATTGGCAAGTGGAGACAACATGGCACTCTGGAGGAGGTACAGTCGTGGGAGCTGGGTTCTAAAACCATCTCCACCAATGTCTGTTTGGAAACAGACTTGCCTTTTCCTTCACATTTATTATTGCAGAATTAAAAAATACAGGCTAGTGTCATAGGCAATGCAGTATTCAGCTAATCTCATAGCATCGATGGCTGAGGGAAAAGTCAATTTAGTGCTAACGTTTCCAGTTCTACTTAATTACCACGTTTCAGACACTTCTTGCCACCTGCCAGCTATTTTATTGTGTTTTTAATTGCTTTTGCAAAGTCAAAGCTTAATCCGCAAACTGTAGAAACAGAAATGTACTACACTCCTTAACATTATAATAGTGCCATAGGGAAATGAGTCATCTGGTGTGGTGTGTCAAGTGCACACTGTTCGGTATTTTGTCACAACAACCACCTTGCTTTATTCCCTTTAGGCCTGCACCTTCGGCTCTTTCTTGATGTTTTAGACTACAACTTCCATCAACTCAAGCCAGCATAATCAATGGTAACGAATGAGTCATTATTTATATGGTCAAAAAAGGCTGGAGAGCGACAGGTACAAGATCCCTGCTCTGTGCAAAAATACAATTTAAACGGCATCTTAGTGTTAGGGTCCACGTTTTAAAATACATTCTTTAAGTACTCACACTGCCCCCTCCTTCCGCTCACCTCCCCTAAGCGAGCAGTCCACCCACAAAGTCACTGGGTCCCTTGTGAAAAGGTACAGATTGGGAACAGAGGTGGCACCGAGTACACTGCAGGAGGTTACATTTCTATCAAAACTCACATTTTTAAATAGGTACCTTAAGAAAGGCAGCCAAATCATAGCGCACATTTCAATAAAAATGTCACAATAAATAAGAGACCATTGGGATTGTTATTTTAACAAAAAATCTAAAATAAAACCTATGTTGGTTGCCAAGCAGGTCTGAAACTGTGCCATTTGATCGGTGGAGGGGTTATTTCATGGCATCTCGATTCATGAAGAGTCTATCTAAAGCTAACATGTCAGTGCGTGAACCCCTCGCCCAACCAAGCCATGACGGTACATGCAGATCCAAGTGTACTTAAGCATGCATACAGTACTGTAAACTGGCACTGGTGTTTGTAGTCTGTGTTTTTTTACTGTTTGTTCTATTTGTATTGCTTGAAGACATCAACACAAGAGCACTAAAACAATGTTCAAAAAAGCCAATTCAAAAACGTATTGGTGAATGTTAAACACAGCCACGCTGGCTTCCTGCCACTGCACTTGAACACTCTCACCACTTAACCAACGTCATGAAGATAAGGCCTGAAAACGCATAGCATAGCATCAACACATCCTCGCACGTCACAGTCCGCTCTGCTACAAAGTGACAAATACATTGCACCATAAAACATCATAAAAACAGCACACAATTCTCATTGTGGCTTCGAGTATGTCTGTTTCTATTTACACAGTTACAAAACAAACCTTCACAAAGTTAGTTTCGGGTTTGGTATTGGCTTCCGCACCCTACAACACTCAATGTTTTGGACTACAACCCCTGTATTGTCTGACAGGAGTTGTACACCAAAGATTCTAGAGAGCTAGATGTTGCAGATCCCGAGTGTAACAATGTGTGTGTTATGATGGATCTAAAACTAAACAAGTACAGCACCAAGCATTTCCCATTTCTACTTTTTTGATTCCACCTTTCATGGAATCAACCTTTTTACCACCCCAATACACCTACACTCTCGCTATCCTGCGTGTATTTATGCCACATTCTAAATGTCTGACCTTTATCAATAACATAATGCAATCCAAAAAAAGGTCCATACCAAGTAGGACTGGGCTATTCATTTAAAAGCATATGCAGCAAGGTACCAATGTGTTCCCATTAAAAAATGTCTTCAATGATGTACTATCATGAATCCAGGGAACTCGTCCCCTCTCCCCAAAGGGGAGTCACACTCCTTGGGACTAGAGAAGTGAGCCTGCAAAGCTCAACACTCCCTAGGGACAGGGCAAGCGGGATCCCATTGGGGATGTACTCCATAAGCCCTTAGAGGACAGGAAATCCCTAGAAGTTATCCTCTCTTGTCTTAAGAACCCAATACCTTTGTTGGCCATATTGGTGTTAAACTGTATAACAATTGGAAACTTCCTGTACACATGGCTGGTATGGTTTCAAACCCTTTGTATGCACCATTCTTGCTTGGACAGAGAATGCAGTGGATAGGCCCACCCTATGGCTGAGATGGGGGAATAAAAAGCCAATCAGAACTGGAAAGTAAGAGAAGAGGAACCTGCAAAGATGGAAAAGCTCGAGAACATCCTCCTGGGAGGTGTGGCAGGACAGAAGGAGGGCATGCCAGCGTGGCTGCCCAAGTAGCGGCAAAACCTGCGGAACGCTCACAATCCCTGCCAGGCCTGGAGACAGAAGCCCCAAGCACATAACAGTACCAAGGAGCAAGCAGACGACGACAGAGAATCGGACAAACAACGTATTGAGATGCCACAGCTAAATGCTGACCGGAAATTAACGGGAAGAGAGGGAAAGTTATGCCCACTGCGGAACACTATGGAGAAGAAGAAGAAGCAGCACCATGCAGATCGAACTAACCGACTCTCCCAAGGAGCACCACCTGGAAATCAGAGGTATGAAGTGGTTCCAGGGAAGTTGAAGAAGGGCAGCAAGGCCCCACAAGACCCCAAGACGAGGTGTGAGAAATGAGACCCAAAGAAGGGTGAGGGAAACCAGACCCCAAGGCAGGGTGAGAAAATCAAAACTGCAAGGTGGGGTGAAGAAAACCAGACCCCAAGGCAGGGTGACAAAATCAAAACCCCAAGGCGGGATGAAGGAGCAGAGATCCCAAGGAGGGGTGAGCGGAAGGAAACCCCAAGGCCAGGCAAAGACAGGGAGGTGCCCAGCTGGAGTGTGCGCCAGGAGTTTCCTTGGTGGGGAAAACAAAGAACACCTAGAGTGGGCTTATGAACCAGGGGTTCCCAAGTGAGAAAGAAAACAGGCGACTGAGATAAAACCCTGGTAGACCAGGGTGAAAGATCAACCATAGACTGACAACCAACCACATGAGGGAAGGGAGAGAATGGGGGAAGGTGAGAGGGGAATAGGGAGGGAGAGGGAGAGAGGAAGGAAAAGAGAGAGAGAGAGAGAGAGAGAGAGAGAGAGAGAGCGAGAGAGCGAGGGAGAGAGCGAGAGAGATGAGAGAGAATGAAGAGGCATTCAGTGTACTGGCTTCAACTGTGCAACTGGCCCTTTTTATAAAGAGACATCAGGGTGGAGGTCAGAAACCGCCACCATTCTTTCGTTTGGACAAAGGCCCTAACTGTACCTCTCTTGAATGTATGGTTTTCTTTTTTAGTGGCAGGGACATATATCATATTAGCATAGGAATCTATGCAGTAGACTTTTCTTGTTTTGTAATACATGTTGACAAGCACCCTTTTAGGTTTTTCCTTTCTAGAGCACGGCAGGGAAACCTAGGCTTTGGGACAGTTTAGGTCCTTTGTGTTCTACCTGTCTTAATACTAAAAGTTCCTGTAACGCTCACCTGATTCCCGCAGAGGCGCCGGTCTTGACTGGGCGAATACCGTATCTTCAAAGGTGATGTGTAACACACGGTTGGCTCTTTGGGCTGGACCTCTGTGCACTGTATGTCTGACTCGAAGAGTAAGATGTCTGCAGATAGAAAATATGGGATTAATGAACTGGGGTTATTGGGTGTCTCTCTCTTCTTCCCCTTCTCTTCTCCTGTAGAACCCCAAAGGTTAACGCTCTCACCTTAGGTAAGTGAACGCCGAACTCTCCATCTGCCTCGGGGCAGGGTGCCGTAACCAGTTTCTTCACTGGATAAGGGTGCAGGCCTCTTGACCTCAGAGGACTGCTGTCCGTCGTTTACTGCACGAACAGTAAGCTCCGAGTATTTCAAATGTCTTTAAAAGTCTTTTGTAATGATGTCTCTTGTTTTGCGGGGTTCCGGCGATGGCGGATGACGGGCTGAAGTGAGTTGAGGATGGAACCCGTGTGAGGAATAGAAGCGCCTGGAAGCACGTAAGTAAGCGCTTGTTGCCTGCTTCACGATGCGCACTAACTGTCCTTTTATCTTGCAGGTACAAGTTCGGAGCTGCTGAAGGGTGCCGGAATACCCACTGGGTTCGGCGTGGGAAGGAGTACTGGCACGTGAGTAATAAAGTTACCCAATGTTTTTAAACGCACCTTCTTTTGTCTTTCAGATGCGGGATGCAGCGCCGAAGGCCTCCGGAGCGTGCGAAGAGTTGGTAAGCTTTTGTCTTTCAGATGCCGGAATGCAGTGCGAAGACCTCCGGAGCACGTGAAGAGTAGGTAAGCCTTTGTCTTTCAGATGCCGGAATGCAGCGCGAGGCGTTGGTGACAGCCGATGGACCAGGTAAGAGAAGCGCTGTCACTGAAGACCGTAATGCTAACCTGTTCTTTCTTGTCTTTATAGGTGTTGCTGAAGACTGGATTCAGGATGGTAAGCCTTTTTCCCTTAGGCCCAGGATCAGATGCAGAAGACACGATGAGCGTTCTGCTGCAGAGGATGCAGAATAACGCAAAGCAAGATTCATCCATTGGGTGTGGTTTAAATAGCCTCCTGTAGTGCTTAGGTGACTCCTTCCACAGCCACGCCTAGGTAAGAAAAGAGTTCCTGCTTTCAACAGGAAAAGTAGTCCCAAACAGAAGAGGATCAGGGGTTCAACTGGCAGGTAAGTAAGCAGCATGGTCTGCTGCAGGTAAGTCCACCCAAGCATTATGAGCCCGGCGCTTCCAGCGCTGGGACTGGGCATCTTTATGAGCCTGGTGCCACTGGCGCCAGGACAGGGTCCAAAAGGTCCCAATTGGGACTGGCTGACACTCGGAACCGGGGTTATGGGTCTGCTTCCAAGGGAGTCGGGCAAGTCCTGATCTTTTGGAAGCAGAGATCATGACCGTTCCCTGCTTGGGCGACAACCAGGGGGGCGCAGACAGAATGGAAGCTTAATCCACCGTCTCCCTCGTAAAGCGGCGAAGGACAAGTGAAAATGACTATCAAAAACAGAGCAACTGCGACGTAAATGTTGGATTCTGCAGGGGATCCAGAACTATTGTTTCCGGCATATCACGGCCTGCAGAGCCGCAGCAAAGACAGCACGGGACACAAGCCAGAGACCCAACCTCACGTCAGAAAAGGCCTTCAATGGCCCGGTGGGCGGCAGCCTTGGAAAGCAATAGGCCCTGCTATGCTGGTGAGCAGGACAGCAGCTGAAACCAGAGGGTAAGGTGCTGATACTACAGTAAGCCTGCATAGAGCTTGACGGCTCAGTGGATACACCAGCAGGGGTTGACGCTGTGGTCCAAGACGGCTCTAACGAGCCTCAAGCCCAGCATATAGATTGCTGGCTCCCCCCATTACATGGCACAGGGGCTAAGGCCTCCAACATGTGGCAAGTGAAACAGCGGGGCACCAACACCTGGGCACATAATACAATCGGAACACAGTGGCTAGACCACCCTCCCTGAACACCCCAACACAACCACATCCCCAACAGCCACAAGGAAGAGAGCTTTGTGAGCACCAGGAAGGTTAACAGCAGGTGGTCCTGTAGATAGAGAGAAGGCACCAGAAGTGGCTGATAATATAGCAGGTCCACCACACAGGCATGCACAGTGAGGGCACGGAGTAAGCTTGGACACAACTAACCTTGGTGGGCTCTGGGCCATTAGCCCTGTAGTACCATCAGGAGTGCGGTGGGAGCCGCCACACACGAGAGGAGGCCTGCGAAATTTGGTGGTCCCAGGAGGGCCCACACAGAATTCACAGCACCAGGGAACTGCAGAACATGTGGCGGGCCCAACTGAAAACTGCCTACGCTGGGGGGTGTCACCCCCTTAATGAATGAGCACTCTGGAACCTCCTGCGCACACAAGCCACAATCAGGCGCACAAGCACGAATCAACAGGGGCTGATGGCAGAGACCCCTAGACAAAAACACGCTGGAC